>NC_140125.1:94077685-94729281 GCF_964035555.1 Netta rufina | reverse complement strand
TTAGTACTTTTTTATATTTTATTTTTGCAATCTACGAATCTTTTATTTTGTTCAGTAAAGGTTACTAGGTTTTGCTATCCTAGATTTTTTAAAAAATGAAAGTGACCCCATGCATATGTTCTGAACTTCTTTTAAATTGTGAAAGTATTAGTCTGTAGTGATTCAAGCTTCAAATGGAATAGCTAAAATAAAAATTCCTATTTATCCCATGTTTGTTTACTTCACAGAAATGAAAATACCAGACCAGACAAATTCAAAAGGACTGTTGTACAAATAGCTTTATTGATTGCCAAAAAGCAAATAAACTGGAGAGTAGAATTCCCTCCACCAAATGACAAATGCATTATAAATCACAAAGGCATTCTTCAACTTGAAAGACTGCACTGTAGCTCCTGGAAAATAACAGAGAACATTGACTGGAGTATTTTATCCAATAGCATGCTATTTATCCAATAGCAACAAGAAGATTATGATCTATAATATTTTAAAAACATATTTTAAATATCCTTTATTGTGATTGTACTAATATCCTTTTTTTTTTTTTTTTTTTTTTTTTGTATTTTCCTGTGATTAGAATTATTATTGTTTCATAAGGATTACTGCATTCTTATTTTGCAATTTGGTTACTCTTCATTTCAACCATTCATTATGTTTTTTTTTTTTTTTCCTTTTTCTCCTCTACAAATTTTTAAGAATTATAGTATTTTTTACACTGAAAAATGCCACATTTTTTATTTAATACACTGAGAATAAATGTATTGGCAGAAAGACTTTGCAGAAAGCATAAACTGGGAATGAAATTGAAAAAAAAAAGAATTCTTAAATATACATATTATGTGCAGACAACATTTTTATTACAGTTAAAAAAGCTCTAGTTACTATAGCAGATTCATATGACCCCAGTCACTGAACTGCCCACCGAGAACAGCTATCTTATTCTGTCTCTCCGATGGCACAACTTTTGGTCTTCTCATGAAGTGCTTTAAAATGCAGTATTATGCCAAGGTTTTTAAAGATGGTGTTGAGAAGACTTTTCAAAAGTAGAGGCAAGAAAGTTTAGTAAAGGATCTCTCAACAGTGTTCCTGCCTTGGTATGGTTACTGTTTTAATGTTTTTCACAGAGAAAAAGCAGATATTAAGAAAAAGCCAAACTGTCATACTTGTTCTGGTCCCTAATGGCCTTTGAGAGGCATACACATGAATACCTTTACTGACTTGGTGTTTTTACTCCCTTTGTCTAATCACATGAATCTCAGCTGCCCGTGTAACCATACTTACCATGCATTGAAATTAAACTCCCCCTTCCCCCTCACACTCTGCTCAAATATCTATTTCTTCAGATGTCGAATGGAACCAGTTCACAAATTCCAGTCTGATGCATTTCTTCATAAATTTAAAGTACATATTTTTGATTCAATTCAGGGCACAGGAGCATCTTCAGAAAAGCAAACTTCTCAAAGAAAGTCCTAATTTTGCAGCTGACAATTGAAGGATTTGTATTGAAAGAATGATTCACCATTTTATGCATGCCTTGAATTTCTGCTTTAGTAAACAACAAGGTACCCAGGGTTCCACTTGTATGTTAAGATCTGAAGCCCAGAAATACGTTGTACATATGACTAATAAGATTTTGCTTCTGAACAAAGTGAGAATAATTAGGAAATGTAGTTGAGCTTGGAGCTACTGACTGACAAGGTAAACAGAAATATGCCCTAAAACCATAGAACAAAATAGCCAGGTTTGGCATTCATGCTAAATGTAGTTTATTCACTAAGTTACCTTGTTGAATATGCCATGATTTCAGTGAGATACTGCTTGGGGGTAGAAGGTACTACAGGAGATAAACACACACATTTAGAAACACATTTTACATGTACAAATCCACCCTGGTTACTAGCTAGAAAGTCTGTATGTTTACTGCTTGATTATTAAAGCTGCACATCATAATCATTGATACATCTCAATAGCATGAAATGCTAATTTTGAAGCATTTAATAACTCTTTCTTATTTGCCAATTTTATTCAAAAAGGAGGTGTAAAATTACTGTAAATCTATAAAGGTGTTTTCCTCTCCTTCAAGTAGTCTATTGTGCTAGTCTACTAGTCTGATGATTAATATCCCACAAATCCAAGCTTACTTTTGTTTGTAAGGAGGGCTTTTTTTTTTTTTTTTTCAAAATGTTAGATACTTAAAAATTGAAAGCAGAATTTATTGAAACACAATAAACATAAAATAAACATAATAGTAAACATAAACAAAAATAAATGCACAAAGAGTGTGCATTTCTCATAGAAGTACAGCATTCTAAGGGCTTTAATATATAATGATTTTTTCCCTATAATTTGCTCCTATATGCTCCATTTGGTGCTAGTTAGACAACTGTTTCTCAAAGTGCTTTCACAGAAGCAACAAAAGAAGCAACAAAGACTAAATGGACAGTAGTTGTTAATCTGATTTAAAAAATGCCCACCAGGCAAAGGAAGCAGAGCTGAAAAGAATATTGAAAATATTTAGTCTCCACTGAAGATGTAGGTGAAGTCATTTTCTTCTGGAGAATCCAAATGAAGAAGATGAGGTGTATCCTGCTCTCTTATATCTTGTTGGCATTTTAATGCAAGAGACATCAGCCAGGAGAACCAAATCTCAAGTGCCAGGTGTTCAATAGGCTGATTACAGTATTTCTGTCCTGGATTTGCCAAGGAAGTTTATTATGTATGAAACAAGTTAAAATTGCTGTTTCCTATGTCCTGAAGACATGGCCAAATCTAAATATGAACCTGTTCAAAGTCATTTCTGGTATGGATCAATTTCTCTTATTAAGAAATAGGCTTTGCTCTTCCAACTCAAGTTGATGTCATCCGAAATTTCTGTCCTGACCCAGTGAAGAGGGTGAGACAGAAACATAGCTATAGGTAACTCTTGTGTACAGAGATATTTTTAAGGAAATTCCCTAATTTCTGATGAACATATGAATGTCTTACTCAGCCATGCAAGCAGAATGGCAATTCTAAAAGGAGACCTTGTTATGAAATATTTCTTGGCCTTCTCTTTATGAAGAATTTTTGAGTTTGAGTTAGTTTTTCAGTGTTCTGTAGAAGTAGTAGAGAGTAAGAAAGTCACAGCAATTTCCTACCAGCAACTTTCCAGTCTCTTCACATATAGACAGGTTATAAGGCAGCTAGGTAGCGTTCTCTCTGCCTGTTAGTGGTTGCTAAGAACACATCTGTGAAATGACCCTATACAGCTCTATTTACACAGTCGTAAAACCTTTACTGCGGATATTATGCTCAACAAAGTCAAGCACTATCCCCTTAAGAACAAGGTCATGGGGTGGACTTGGCTACGTAGGTTTTGAGTGCAATTTTAGATGCCCTGTAAGATTAGGATATGCCTGGCCTCTAGCAGCTACTTTAAAAAAAGACACCAGTTTCTCACAGACCCTGAGTCAGTACTTTAAATCCCATGCCAGCGCCCTGGATACTCCATGTCCTCCTGAGTATATGTTGCCTTGAGTCACTACTATGTAATGACTTGAGTCACTACTACACATGGAGAATGACTGGAGGAAGAAAGAGAAGCACTATGAATGATATCCTTTGACATATCCATAAATACACCCTGTGAGCTTTGCTACTGTTTTTTTCCCTCAGACCGTAATCTTTACCAGTCTTCAAAACCTGGTCTTTTATAGTATTGGTGCAAAGCTTTATGCAGGCTGTGTTTGTGCCACTATGGGTACTACTGAGCACAGAAGAAACATCAAGTTACTGTAACAGAAGTCACCATTTTTCATTACTATTTTCCCATCATTTCCTCACATATTTCACTTTTTGCACACATTCTCTTTTGCCTTTTTCACAGAAGTCTTTTTGTTTCCATAAGGAAATACCCAGCCTACCTTTCTGTTCTCTTAGCACTGAAATATATTTATATATATTTTTTTTCTATATGCTATTCTATTAGCTTTTGTTGTTATATCTTTTTTCTTCCCCTTTACACCTACCCTTTTCATTTAATCTTTTTGTTTTAGCATATCATGTCATCCAACCTTTATTTCTCCTTTCTGCATCCTAGGTTTTTTTCTTAGCACATTGTCCTATTTTTCCTGTTACTCCTTTTCTCCCTCCTGAGCATTTTTACATTGTCCTTTGTCTGCCTTTTTCTGTCACATTATCCTGCTTCTGCTCTTCTTTTTCTCTAGAGTGTCATTTTGGTATAAAAGAAATTGTATTGCATGTTATTTATTCTCTACAATTTGGGGTGAATGGATCTGCGTGTATAAATAGACACATTTACACATAGTATCCTTCAATTACTTCCAAATTGTCACTATAATTTCAAGAGTACGCTATATTTACAGTGGTTGAATTCTACAATGGTTACTGCAGTATAAATCTTTCGCTCTTATTTATTCATGCTCCACCATAAAGAGGCAGTATTTGAATTTTCTATTTCTCATGGGTGTTCTTTTAACACCACTGGGCCAGGTTGCAGCTAGGCATAAGCATGTGCAGGTGTGTAAACTGGGGGCAATTTTGTTCCTAATCACCAGGCTCCTAGGGTGCCAGGACAGGAGGAGTGCTTGGCTAGTGCCACCAACAGCACTGACACATGGAAGGTGCTGCTTTGGTCATCACACTTTTACATGAACTAGTAATCTGCAGCCAGTACAGGAAAAAAAAAAAAAAAAAAAGTACAATGAAGTTTTTTTTTTAATCCTAACTGCTTCAGTTACCATTGTTTTCATAAGGAAGTTGAGAAAGTCCTTCAGTATCTCATACCTCTCAAGGTATTTGGTTGGTGCTGTGCACTGCAGGGAGGATGTCCCTGGGGTCTGCCTCTGGAGAGGCATTTTTCAGGCATGGAAACACCTCAGAAAGGCACAAAAATTGCATCACTGATATAAAAATAAAGTGACATCTTGCTACTTGGTAGAACAGCTTTGAAATAGAGAAAACTTTTTTTTTTTTTTTTTTTTTCTGATGCTGTATAAGAAAAGTAAATTTCTGTTACGCACATGCTTCATTGCTGAAGAGGACAAGTAAGATGAAAGTGGATGTTGCACAGCCCAAATTGTCTTGAAAATAAGTAAGATGAAAATATGTAGAAGTAAGGTGACAGAATGGGCACAGGGTTTAGTGTACATGCACCCAAGAGCATAATTTTATGTCTTGCACTTCTTTCAGAAAATTGATTGGAAAGAGACCTCAGGAGGTCACCTAATCAACAGCCATTCCTTAAGATGACCAGTTGTCTTTTGTGTCTTGTCATCTAAGATCTACTCAAATTTTTCCTAAAGACTACAATCAATAAATATGCTAAGGACTCTGGTAATCTATTTTAATGTTTCACTTTCTCAGTCCGTTAAATATCCATCAGCAAGTTCTCTTGGGACCCTCATCCTATTCCTCTCGTCTCCTCTCCTCTCGTCTCCTCTCCTCTCGTCTCCTCTCCTCTCGTCTCCTCTCCTCTCCTCTCCTCTCCTCTCCTCTCCTCTCCTCTCCTCTCCTCTCCTCTCCTCTCCTCTCCTCTCCTCTCCTCTCCTCTCCTCTCCTCTCCTCTCCTCTCCTCTCCTCTCCTCTCCTCTCCCGCCCCTTTTTTTTCCCCAACAGATTGATCTTCATGCATTTGGTACTCTGGAGCCCTTCTAGTTGTTCTGCGTATATGGTTCCTAGAACTGAACTCATACTCTTACTGAAGAAGTGTGAGGAAGACATTTTCATATTTTTTTATTTAACATTTTTTTTTTGCAGCCTGCTTCCACAAGCTGGATTATTTTTTGGGCTAGACAGAATGATCTCTGGGCTTGACAGAATGATCTCTGTCAAGATCATTCTGAACTGATCCCTATCCTCCAAAATACATGCAGTCCCACCAGTTTCCTGTTAGAATTTAGGGATTAAACAACAACAACAACAACAACAACACTAGCTCACCTTTTCTAGTCATGAATGGAATTGTTGAAGAAGCCTGGATGCAGAACAGAAGTCTGTAGAAAACATCTTCATGTGTCATTCTGTTCCAGAACTAATTTTGTTCATACTTATCAGCAGTCCTGGCTATTGGGGGAGGTCCCAGTTGACTGGTGGCTAGCAAACGTGATGCCCATCTACAAGAAGGGCCGGAGGGCAGACCTGGGAAACTACAGGCCTGTCAGTTTGACCTCAGTGCCAGGGAAGCTCATGGAGCAGATCCTCTTGAGAGTCATCACGCAGCACTTGCAGGGCAAGCAGGCGATCAGGCCCAGTCAGCATGGGTTTATGAAAGGCAGGTCCTGCTTGATGAACCTGATCTCCTTCTATGACAAGGTGACGCGCTGGGTGGACGAGGGAAAGGCTGTGGATGTGGTCTACCTTGACTTCAGCAAGGCTTTTGACACTGTTTCCCACAGCATTCTCCTCAAGAAACTGGCTGCTCTTGGCTTGGACTGGCACATGCTTCATTGGGTTAGAAACTGGCTGGATAGCCGGGCCCAAAGAGTTGTGGTGAATGGAGTCAAGTCCAGTTGGAGGCCGGTCACTAGTGGCGTTCCCCAGGGCTCGGTGCTGGGGCCGGTCCTCTTTAATGTCTTCATCGATGATCTGGACGAGGGCATTGAGTGCACCCTCAGTAAGTTTGCAGATGACACCAAGTTAGGTGCGTGTGTCGATCTGCTTGAGGGTAGGAAGGCTCTGCAGGAGGATCTGGATAGGCTGCACCGATGGGCTGAGGTCAACTGCATGAAGTTCAACAAGGCCAAGTGCCGGGTCCTGCACCTGGGGTGCAATAACCCCAAGCAGTGCTACAGGCTGGGAGATGAGTGGTTGGAGAGCTTCCAGGCAGAGAAGGACCTGGGAGTGATTGTGGATAGTCGGCTGAATATGAGCCAGCAGTGTGCTCAGGTGGCCAAGAAGGCCAATGGCATCCTGGCTTGTATCAGAAACAGTGTGACCAGCAGGGCTAGGGAGGCGATCATCCCCCTGTACTCAGCTCTGGTGAGGCCGCACCTCGAGTACTGTGTTCAGTTTTGGGCCCCTCGCTACAAGAAGGACATCGAGGTGCTTGAGCGGGTGCAGAGAAGGGCGACAAAGCTGGTGAGGGGCCTGGAGAACAAGTCCTACGAGGAGCGGCTGAGGGAGCTGGGCTTGTTCAGCCTGGAGGAGACTCAGGGGCGACCTTGTCGCTCTCTACAGATACCTTAAAGGAGGCTGTAGTGAGGTGGGGGTTGGTCTGTTCTCCCACGTGCCTGGTGACAGGACGAGGGGGAATGGGCTAAAGTTGAGCCAGGGGAGTTTTAGGTTAGATGTTAAGAAGAACTTCTTTACCGAAAGGGTTGTGAGGCACTGGAACAGGCTGTGTCGCATTAAGGGGTGTAGCTGATTAACCGTTACGGGCCCGGTCAGATTCAGGATACTAAACCAGTCGGACATTCACCAAAAACACATTAACCGTCTGGGGGTCCAGTCAGACATTCACCATCAACGCATTAACGGCCTGGGGGTCCGTTCAGACATTCACCAAAAACGCATTAACCATCTGGGGGTCCGTTCGGACATTCACCAAAAATGCATTAACCGCCTGGGGGTCTGGTTAGATTCAGAACACTGAACTATCACGGATAACCACCCTCACCCTCGTTGCACTCAATGAGAGTTATCACAATGCAATCAAGTATGGTTTATTACAGCAACAGATAGTCAGGTTCTTTTGGATTGCCGGCGATAGTGACTGTCTGCAAAAGCAAGTTAAGTATGCATAAAATACACAGGTGTTATAGGTGTTGTAGGTGTTACAGATGTTACAGGTGTTTACAGGTGTCACAGGTGTGCAGCCTAGAAATAAACGCGTTAAAAGGATCAAAGACTCTATAGAGATTTATAAGCAAGTATTCAGATCTCACCCAAAGGCGTCCCAATGGGGGGGGAAGAGAGGCTCAGCCCGTCGACTGATCCCAGGAGTCAGGAGGTCCTAAGGATGTTGTCCTCGGGATGGTATCTCCCCTGACGGTGGTATGTTCCCTAACATCCCCTTTCTCTTGGGCCAATTTATATTATTTTCTATCTTTTAGGTGGAGCTTGAGTGGCTCTAGTCAAGCATATCTTAGTTATGATTGGTGTAAAGTTTTCCCGTCTCCGTTTAAAGTAATAGGCTCCGAGAAATTCAGAGCGCATGCTCAGTGAGGGGTGGTCGCACCTTGGAGGCGGGTAGCTTTTGGGATGGAGGTGTGTTTTGGTATTATAATGATATTATAATGAGCAAAAAGTACACTAGGGTACAGCATTTGTCAAAACATGACAGGTCTTTGGCTTAGGGTGGCAAAAAGTGCAGCTTTGTGCACAAGAACAATCGAGGTCCCATCTGATTACAGAGCCTAGCCGTGGTGTCTCCACTCCACTCTATGCTCCATGCTGTTCCTTAGAGCTAGCACACCAAGTTTCCCCAGCGCGATAGCATCTAAGGCTGGGAGCCTAGGGAACGCTCAGATAAAGCAGTTATGCCCTACCCTGAAAGCCTCCTCAATGCTGTACCTTTTCCTTAAAAATGTGAATGTTAGTTTTATTTTCCTAGTTACTTCAGGCATTTACACCACAGGCTGCCCAGGGAAGTGATGGAGTCACCGTCCCTGGAAGTCTTTAAAAGAAGTTTAGATGTAGAGCTTAGGGATATGGTTTAGTGGGGACTGTTAGCGTTAGGTAAGAGGTTGGACTCAATGATCTTGAGGTCTCTTCCAACCTAGAAATTCTGTGATTCTGTGATATTTTTGTAGCTGTCCTAAAAGGTGTCTTGTGAGAGTTACCATATACAGCATAAGCTACTTCTCCAAAATTCATAACATCATATGCTGATTTACAAGAGAATTTGTTTTGATTTCTTTTCTCTTTTAAGGAGAATGCTTATATTTCCAGATGATTTTTGTTGTTGTTGTTTTGTTTTGTTTTCCACCCAAGAATTCATATTATGTCAATTGACCTAAAAATCCCTACTCTCTGTTTGCTCCCTTTCTGTTTTCTGTCCTTCACCTGTCATACACAGATCCTTGAAGATAACCACTATAAATCTGAGATAGCTTTTATTGTCTCTATATCCTTGGATGAAATTCAGTTTGATTTTGAAAGTTCAGGTCAAATAAAGCATATAAATGATCCCAATAGTTTATTCATTTCATGTTCTAGGTTTATTAGTATCATATTCTTTGGTGAACAGTAACAAGTGCGATGAAGACTTTGTTCTCTTGTTTCAGTTGTGAATTCCTATGTGTTACAAGAATCAGAAACCACGGGAGTCTTTTTTTACTGTCCCTATTGCTCTTGTGCAGTGTTGGTAAATGGCATCATGTTTTCATGAATGACCTTCACCTGATGATCTGAAAAGGCTTGAAATAGGCTTTGGGCAAATTTGAGAACTTCAGGGCTTCTGTTACACAGGAGACTTGCCAGTTAGTGACTGTTTTTTTTTTTTTTTTTTTTTTTTTTTTTTTTTTTTAAATATAACATTGGAAACTGTTTATTCCTTTTTGCCACCATCCTTAACTTAGATACAAGACCAATACCAGGAATACCAGGAATTGCCACAGGAATGACTAAACCATCAAACAGATGCACAAGTGTTCGTATCTGGAAAGTTTTTGTTTGTTTGTCTGTTTGTTTTTGGTGTTTGTGCATGTGTGTGTGGCTAATTTCAGCTATTATACTACTATGTATCTCAAAGATACATAGCTGTAATATCGTTAAAATATATACATATGTGTCAAAGACATGTCAAATACATATAATTATATAATATCTTAGATATATACATATATACATGATTCAGAGATACATACATATATACATATACTCATATATGTCAGAGGTATATATATCTGAAGGAACAGATCTGTGTATGTATATATTTAAGTGGGCTACTGAAATCACAAATTTTACACATCTTCAGAACACTTTAAGAATTATTCATTCCTAATGTGGAGGATTTCTATTTATCTCACCTGAGAAAAGGCAACTACCCTAAATTTGAGAGAAAAAAAGTCAAAGTTATGTTTTTGTCTGACTGCACTGATGGTGATTTTTTCCATGATTTCTTTGTGGGGTCTTTTATTTGTTTTTTTGTTTTTGTTTTTAACTTAACTCTGATACCTCCTACAAGGACAGGATAGTTACAAATAGAAATTCTGATGCACAACACTATCACGGCACTGGCTGTATCACAGCTTCCAAATTCTTTGCTTACGTTTTTAAATACACACCATCAGTGCACAAAGGACAGTGCAGGTTCTTTGTAAAACATAAGATCTCAGACACACAGCTTTTCTTGTTAACTCACCTCCAGCAAGACTGAGGCATAGGCCAGAAGATCCATAAATTTGTCTCCACCTCTTTAAAGATACTCACTATTGAATTTAAAGCCAGTGCTATAACCCTGACTGAAATATTCTCAACCACATTAACTTCAAGAACCTTGAAGTCTACGGTATTATATGTCTATATGAATTGAGATGAATTCTCTCTTACAACTAGCAGAGAGATACAAATACAATGACAGTTATTAAGGAGGAATAAATGAAAAGAGAAAGTCATCATCAGCAAAACTTTCCTAGGCAACCTGCTCCAGGTGACCCTGCTTGAGAGGGGGTCTTAGACCAGATGGCCTCCAGAGGTTCCTCCCAACCTCTGCCATTCTGTGATTTTTGTACTAAAATTTTACTGGCTTAGGGTTTGTAGAAGCCACAGGTGAGTGTTGAAATATGCTTGTTTTTAAATGCCTTGTGGCACATCATCATGCTACCTACATTTCTGACATTAAAGGTAACAGGATTTTTGATTGAGCAGCTATTAATTTCTTTTGGTCAGTAGAATATGACTTTCCCACAATTTTGTGGATGTATGTACCTCTTCTCTGAGGCCTGAGCATTCAAAATCTGATGTTATTTTATTTAACATAAAATACTACATTTAAGTATGGATTTTTTTTTTCAGAAAAGTAAAAATATTTGCATTCAAGTTACCTCCTTTCTATTACAACCACAATGAAACATACTCCTATGTGTTGAACTGTGAGTGCATTTATACTGTAAAGTGACACAGAAGAATTTTAAATGACGAAAAGTAAGACCAAATGAACACAGGAAATCGTTCAGTCATTATTTCATCTTCTTACAGCTGTTACTTTGGAAAAGTGGAAAGGAACACTTTACAGAGACTTGCAGGCACTTAAAAGTTTGGACTGTCAAATCAGATATGTACCTTAAGGGGTAAAACTAAAAGGCTAACAGTGCAAGAACAAGCTTACTTCATAAGCCTGTTAATATACTTTGGTTCCTCTACGGGTTGCCAATCTTTTTACATACTTAATCATGTGTTTCTTTTCTGTCTTTTCATATAACATTAGACTGATAAAACCTTCCTGCTTCTCATTTCAAAATTATAGGAATGATTTTCTTTTTTAAAAAACATGTTAGAGAAGAAGATCTGGCTACATAAAATAGATATTACTGGCAGATTTAGTCACAGACAGATTTTAGCCTCATTACATAATAAGACTACATGTTGAACAAAATATGACCATTTACTCTATCCAGAAAGCAAAAGAATTAAGCAAAAGAATTAACCTGTGAGTGTGTATGGTAGTCAAAAGTTTGTCCATCTCATTTACAGTGTAATTAACTGCTGTGCCAATATTTATAGTAGCAAATCATGTAATCCCTACACAATGGTTCTTCAAGGTTTTGAGGCTTTTATAAGACTATTTTTTGCTAGGTAGAAAAAGACTGACACCATATAGGTCATTACAGAACAGGACAAATTGGGTTTATGACTGTAATATTTTCACCTGGACAATTACAAATAAACATTTCCAAAATGTTTATAATGTTTAATTCATTACATCATAGGACATAACTGACAAAGTCCATGGAACTAAGGAAGATCTAGAAGAAAAATAAATTGAATACTGTGTTCAACTAAAAATTGAAGTTTTTACCGGACAGTGACAAAGTCATCACATTGTTTAATCAAGTCCAGAATAGGCCAGAAATAAATATAACATTTCATTAGTGTATATAATTTCTTTCCAGTCACAAAAATGGGTCAATGACTCGAACTTAAGCAATCTAAATTCAAACTTTCTTGTGTTTGTACACACACAGCAGCACCAAGGAAATCTGGGAGATCATAATCTTTAAGGTGTCTAGAGAAATGATGATTTGTAAGCTTTATTATTATTATTATTATTATTATTATTATTATTATTACAATTCCCAATTTAATCATCAGACCGAATATATTCAGATCCTTTAATCATAGCATGAATATCTCTTTATGTGAATGAATTAAATTCATGATATTTTCTGCATTTACTATATGACTGTATGCTGTTTTGTCATATTAAGAAGGATGACAATATTCACTGAGAATATATAAAACACTAAATGTTGGTGACAATCTATTAGAATAAACATTACCAAAGGACCAGGAGATAGCATTCAATATAGGCCTGAGTAAATCTTAGGGCTGCAGAGTGAGCTAATCTCTCTAGCTTCCCTCCCTCAAACAATTCATCTCTTCTCTTGTACTGACAAGAAAATGTAATGACCATGAGAACACTATAAAAATAACCAATTCCTCTAGCATTTTTAGAAATGTGATTTCAGGGTCCTTTTCAAAATATCTTCTTGCCTTATTCAGGCCTTCAAAATGACATTCATGTTCATTCATTTTTATTTATTTGTTACCTTTCTTAGGGAGAACTAAGAACTGGGGATATCACCAGCTCCATTTTAGTACATTTGCTACATTAGTACACTTGTTATACTGCTCTTCAAAAATAAGGAAACCTCACTGTAATTGTTTTGTGTTTCGTCAGCTTTGCTTCCCTAGGTAAAGATACTCTGCTTGTTTAAGGGTGGTTGCGGGAACACCACAGATTTATCGCCTTGAAATCTTTGTTTTCTTTGTAAAATGAATTGGAAAAAGAAAGATTTTTTACTCACTTACTGCTTCTTGCTTCGATAAGCTATTGCACTAAAAGCAGACATTTGTATTGCCCTATACCATTCACACATAAGACTCTAATGATGGCATCTCCTTTAGCTCCAACTGTAATTTTAATGCTATTATCTAGTTCTCTTACTAGACAAAAGACTTCAGTCGTTACTTGACAGGGAGGAAAACTGTGTCCAGACTTTGATCACCAGGTGGAAAATAGAGGAAGCCTGACTGGTCTCATACTTCTTGCAATTATAGGGCTTGTGTTCTTTGTCTGTTTCAGATCTCTATTGCTAAAGTGTTTGTTTTTATGGAGGACAATGGGCTCTCAGCTGAAACTGAGTATTATAATGCTAACAAATGCAAATAATAGTTACATTTATTTATTTATTTATTTAATTAATTCCAAACCAGAAACCATTCCATGATAATGTGACTCTGTTAAATAGGCATAGATTAATGGGTCTATAACCCATTCATTACTACTGTTAAAGAACAATGAATACTTCATGACATACCACAGAAAAAAAAGCTGTGCTACTTGAATATTGTCTCCCTCCCAAACATACACACTCTCCCATTCAAAGTATTATAGCAGAATCACCTCTTGTGTTAGGTGATACATGAATATCTGGAAAGATTCAGGATTAGTTTTACAGAGGTCCCAACATCCAACTGAAAGTTCAGCTGATGCACTGAATAAATTCCAATACATTGTTCTTTGACGGTCCTGCTTTAAATTTTATACACTTTGAGGATGGAACTGAAGAGTACTCTCGACTACTCCAGTATACCACATAAGAAAGAGCATAATTTAAATTAATTTAGCTTAATGAAATTGTTTGTTCAGTACAGATGAGGTTCTGAATATGGATCAAAAAAGATAAGGAACTTGAATATTATAAAAGAAATTTGTTGAGGTCAGTTGTTTTCTGTTTCAGGACAAGATATATACAAGCCGATGAAGAGAAAAATACTCAAACACATTTTATATGTCTTATATGTAAATAATATTAGTTAATTTTGGTATTTATCTAAACAGATCTGGTAGTTTTTCATTGCAATTTGTACAAAGTTTGATGTAGTAATACACTTCACCTGCAAATGATAAATGATTTTTGCCAAAAAATCATGAATGTCGTTTTAAATGTGAAAAACAGTCTTAAATCAAAGTTTCTTTTCCCCAAATTTCTGTAATTGCAAGCAGTTCCCTTACCAACAACTGGAAGTAATTTTCTATTCAATGGAAAAATAGGTTATGTTTTTCAAATAATATTTAATTTCCTTATCTAATTGCTTTGGCATAAACAAGATACAAAAGCTTTTGCTGCCTAAAAACCCCTAACAATTTCTATTTTACATTAAATTATAGTAAGTTTGAAAGGAAATAATGCATCTGCAGATGGTGCTGAATTGCATGAAATTAATTACTACATGTGCTAGTTCGCAGTAATTAATTCCATTGAGACCTGTAAAATCCATTGTGAGCTGAATTACATGCTTTTTAGTCTTTCCTTTTCTACCTGAAAAATGCTGTATCATATTTTAAGCCAAGTTAAAAAGTGACAAGGAAAGTATATTAAGGTCACCCAAGAAAATGTATTTGATTTTCTTTGTCATGCTCATAGCATAGAAAAATCAAACACTTACTGATCTTGTGCTACTACAGTGACCAAACACTTCTAAATTTCTTTCTGGGAAGTAATTATCTACTATTGATGTGAACATTCAAACTTGCCAGAATCACTGTTCTGTCCCTGGACAGGTTTTAAGATAATAAACACAAAGGTTAGATGATCTATGAGGTCCCTTCCAACCCAAGCCATTCTATGATTCTATGACTTTGCACAGTAAGAGAGGCCACAAAAATAAAAAAGATCGAAAATTCCACAAGTTAGTCATTATATGCCTGTTTGTCAGACTGGTTTGGGGATAGTAAGGAGGAAGTTCACAACAAGTGTCATTATGTAAAACCTCTGAAGTCAATGCCACTCTATTGCTTCCAACCAGCCATTTGGTCTGGATTCAGTACCATGAATGACTGCTTCCAGTGCCATGTCAGACATGGCCATATTAGATCTTTGTTGTTATTCTTAAGTAAGGTCTGTACAGCTAACAAGGCTGATAAAATAATTTGTCTAAGCTGCTTGTGGTAGCTGACCTAATTCACCATAGAACAATTTGGGTGCAACTGCATGGGTCTACAGTCTGCTGAGCAGACATATGCTAATGTGTATACTTCTTGGCACTAGTTTGAAACTTCAGATTTGCTTGTCTCTCACTGAAATAGAGACTTCTGTGGACTTTGTTTTTTAAAGCAGCAGTGTTGAAGAGCCCTATTTCAAACTGAACAATAACATTTTCAGCACATTTGTTATGTAGTTGTTTGTTGTATTATTTAATCAGGGAAGTTCCTGTAAATCAGAACATTTCAGATCAATATGTGGCTAAAGAATAGATGGTCTTATTGAAAAAACAATAATCCAAACAATTATCTTTATCAGCTTGAATTAAATTTTACCTCTTGTCTCAGTCTTTATTCCCTTCTACATTTTATGTAAAACTAATATGAAGAGTGGGGGGGATGGGGCTAGGTTTCCAGGTGGTAATTCTGGTATAGTAGGCGAGAAGGAAATCTTACACTCTCTTTGCTACACTGCACTTAAGAATCTGACCAAAAAATGAATAAAACTGTCACTCTCCATACTCACTAATGCATGTCGATGCCTTAAGTCCAACATTGCCTTAGAAGACTGAAGTTGGAAAGAAACCTGGAGAAGGGAACAGCATTTTCTCTGCCTCAGGAATTGAGGATATGTGACTCAGTGGCCTTTCTACATTTTGCAGAATACAGGTATGTGTGCTTCTGTAACCTTTCAGTCCAGACAGCAACTGGATAAATGCCAAAGAAAGCATGATCTGCTTTCTAAATCAGCAAGCAGTTTACTCCGTGAACTAGGCCAGTCAGAAACAGGTGTCATTTTTTCTTCCTATAATCCTGGTGCGCTGCTTATAGTAACAGACACTATTGGTGCTTATAGTAACAGACACTACATAGATTCAAGTTTGAGATTTTTCTGTGTATATTAGATACAAGGCCCATGTAAATCACATTTAAGTTTCATTGGCCGAATTAAAGTGTAATTATGTAATAAGCAAATCATAAAACTGCTTCTAGTATTTCAATAACTGTCATAAAATACATTTTGAATATTTGGACTTCACAGACTCTTCTAGCAGTGGATTTAAAAATGATAAAGAATGCATTCTCTTTAAATACAAACTGTCTGCTTTAACAACTATTCATATTAATAGTCATACTATTAAAATATATTTATGACACACAGTGGGCTCCTCAGTCATGACTCACAGACTAACCTCTGGAGCTCAACCCACTTTCATTATAAAATCCAGAAAAAGCAGGTATATTATGCCCAAATAACCTTGTGGATGCAGTATCCCTTTGGGAAATTCAGGACAGGGGTGGGTTTCTTTCTGCATGACTTGGAGAACAGATGAACTGAGCTCTCACGCTCCTGAGAGCTGCAATGTGCCAGGGGTTCAATTTCATAGAATGGTAGAATCATGGAATATCCTGAGTTGGAAGGCACCCACAAGGATCATTGAGTCCAACTCCTAGCTCCATAAAGGACCATTTACCAATCAGCCCATATGTCTGAGAGTATTATCCAAACACTTTTTGAACTCCAGCAGGCTCAGTGCAGTGACCCCTACCCTGGGGAGCCTATTCCAGTGGTCAACCACACTCTCATTGAAGAACCTTTTCCCAACATCCAGCCTGAACCTCCCCTGATGCAGCTTCATGCCATTCCCTTAGGTTCTATCACTGGTCAACAGAGAGATTACTACCTGCCCCTCTTCTCTACCTCATGAGGAAGCTGTTGACCACCACAGTGAGAAATCTGAGGTCTCCCTTCAGTTTACTCTTCTCTAGGATGAACAAACTGTGGTGGTTTTACTCAGGTGGGCAGCCGAGCTCCACCACAACCGCTCTCTCACTCCCCCTCTCCTCAAAGAGGAAGGGGGAGAAAATACAACACAGAGAACTCAAGGTTTGAGATAAGAAAGGTTTAATTAAAGGGAAAGGGAATGGGAGGAAAAAACAGAGACAAAAGAAGCAATCAGTCCGCGCGGAAGCACAGAGAGAGGAAAAATTATTCTCTACTTCCCATCAGCGAGCGGTGTTCGGCCACGTCCTGGGAAGCAGGGCCTCAAACGCGTAGTGGTTGTTCAGGAGGAACAGCCCCCTCCCCCACGAGAGCCCCCCCTTTTATTGCTGAGTGTGACATCAGGTGTTATGGAATATCCCTTTGGTTGGTTTAGGTCAGCTGCCCCAGCAATGTCCCCTCCCCATCACTTGCCCACCCCCAGCCTGCTGGCTCTTGGGGGCTTGCAAGGAGTCCTGATGCTGTGCCAGCACTATGCAGCAATAGACACAACACTGGAGTGATATCAATGCTGTTCCAGCTACGAGTGCAGAGTACAGCACTGTGTGGGCTGCTGTAGGGAAAAGGTGACTCCAGCTCAGACAGACCCAACACACAAACCAAGTAAATTCATCCACTCTTATGTCTTCCCCTGTAAACCCTACACCATCTTTGTAGCCTTCCTTTGGATGTTCTTTAATAGTTTTATTTCCTTCTTATACAGTGGTGCCCCAAACTGCACACAGCAATGGTGTGGTCGCACCAGCACAGAGCAGAGCAGGACAATCACATCCCTCAACCAGCTAATGATACCATGCTTCATGCTCCCCAGGACATGGCTTCCAGGGTACACTGTTGACTCATACATGTATGCAACTTGTCGTCAAACAGAACCCCCAGATCCCTTTCTGCAGGGCTGCTCTCCAACTTCTCATTCCCCAACCATACATACATTCAGGATTGCACTAGCCCAGGTGCAGAAACCAGCATTTGCTCTTGTTAAATTTCATGCAGCTGGTGATTACCCAGTCCTTTAATTTGTCAATATCTCTCTGCAAGACCTCTATGCCCTTAAGGGAGGCAACAGATCCCCCAAATTTAATCATTCAAAGGAATAGCTCCACTCCTTTGGAGTTGCAGTTAGAGGCCAAATGAAACATCTCACACATCTCACAGTATCCGAAATGGACATGTATAGGCAACTATATCACTTTTTTGTTTGTTTTTTCCCCTTACTGTTTCCTTTATGAGTGCTATGAGTTTCCCTTGAGAGCTCAGGCCTCACCATGAATTTGAAAGGGAGTATCTAATTTAAAACCCATCTCTCATGGTTTGTTGCAGAGCTTCTAGTTTTGTGTATGAATATTGGTGTTTGAGTTACTTCATATGTGTCCAAAAATATGAGCATAAATATCTATTGCACAAAGGCTGCATATGATAGCAATGATGAAGATGATACTGGGACATGATTTGTGATCTCAGCTTCTTAATTTCCATATAGTACATATCTGTACTGGGTCTGGCTGGAATGTTAACTTTCCCGGCAGCAGCCCATTCAGTGCCGTACTCTGTACTTGTAGCTGGAACAGCAGTGTTATCACACCAGTGTTGTGTCTACTGCTGAGCAGCAGTGGCACAGCATTGGGCCTTTCTCTAACCCTCCTAGGGGGTGGGCAAAAAAGTGAGGAGAGAAACATCACTAGGGCAGCTGACCTAAACCAATCAAAGGGATATTCCATACCATGTGGTGTCACACTCAGCAATAAAAGGTGGAAACAGGAAGAAGAGGGGAGGGGTGGGCTCTCGTTGAGAAGACGTCGGTCCTCCTCTCGAACACCGGCTGCGTGCGTTGAGGCCTTGCTTCAAGGACGTGGTCAATCATCGCTCATTTGTGGGAAGTAGAGAGTAATTTCTTTCCTCTGCACTTCCATATCGTTTTCATTTATTTTGTTTGTTTGTTTTCCTCCCTTTTTCCCCTTTCCCTTTTATTTCCCCTTAGTTAAATTGTTTAGTTCATGGTAGTCTTTATTTAATTATTATAATTATTTCCCTTTAATTAAATTATCCTTATCTCAACCCGTGAGTTGTTCTTTGCTTTACTTCTCCCCCTCCTTATCTAAAGGAGGGGGAGTGAGAGAGCGGTTGTGGGGTTTAGCTGCCCAGCACGGTAAAACCACCACAATATCCCTAAGGACATGTGCTTAAGCAATGCTTTTGTAGAGCTGTGTACAACTTTTTTAAAATGTGATTTGCACGTTCATATACATTCAATTTTTTAAAAAGGATTTAGCGTATTAAAAAACAATTAATTGTTTGCTTAATTTAATTGAAGTGCCAAAATAGTCATATCAGTGAAGAAAATTTTTCAAGCTATTGCTTGGAATCAAAAATGTTAAATCAAAACAGTTAAAATAAACCACCTTTTTTTTTTTTTTTTTTTTTTTTTTTTTTTTTTCCTTTGTCCTCTTGTTTGTTTACAATATGACCTTGGGCAAGACATCTAAGTTCCTTGTGTTTTGATTTCCTTATCTATAAAATATTGACAGACAAACTTATCTGGGTGACTTATTTATCTTAATTAACATTTATTTATCTTTGTTAACATTGAAGAAATGCTTTGAGATCCATGGATGGAAACTATGATATAAGTGCAAAGTGTTTTCTGTTGTTATCTAACTAATCTATTTTATCAGAATCACAAAGATGCAAGAGAGAGATGGTTGCAGACATATGTCTGTTTAATAGCTATTCCAGCCTCCTGGTTCAAGTTAACATTTTTTTTCCTGAGATGACTGATCTGTTCATAGATTAGATAATCAAACATGGGCACATTATACTGGCAAGGTGTTTTAAAGAACCTTGACTAAAAATAAAGGTGCTCCTTGACCATCCTGAAAACATCACTATGACATGTGAAAGGCCTTGGTAAAGATGACGATTAAAAATAATGGCATCTAAAAATGAGGGGATGACTGTAATGAATCACGTTCTGTTCTCAGTAACACTGATATAAAGCCAGAAGAGCTGCATTTAAACAAAAATATTTAGTAGAGGAGAACTGTCAGCTTCCTTAAAAGGCATTTTCTAGATGAGATTTCTGTGGTTTTACACTTCATGATCTTGTAAAGAGAATCAGATATAGAATCTCTTAAATGCTCTTTAGTTAATAATAGTTCTTTCCTTATGGAGGTAGCAAGAAGGCTACAGCAGTTTTTTTCTATATATATTTTTTCATTTGCTGAAAGTGAAATCCAGCTATTTAAATGAACCCTCAAAATTTTTTAATATAGGATCATAACAACACATCCAATGACTTTTTGTGATCACCTTCTCCACATTGCTGCTAACTAATTCCCCCTGATTTTCATCCATGTGGACAGCAATTACCCATCTAAGGGAGGCCCTGAGTGTATCAGTATTAGGGATGGACATCTGACATCTGACACCTGACATCTTTGTCAACAGGAAAACATTATTGTAAGGAGGACTGAGACATGGTGAGGCAACTCATGGCTGTAGACCTGTGACTGACATTTAGAGGCTCTTCGGGGAAGACGGGCAAGGAAGGTGAGATTTGGGGAAAGGGAGGTGTGAAACACCTATGTGAAACAGCAGCTCAGATGTAGGGAGCTCTTGTATATACAGATACTCTTGATATACAGATATGTACACAATAGGTTGGGTTAGAGCTTGTGGGTCAATAACAGAGGAAAGACCAGTGAGGGTGGCATCATGGTGGGAGTCTGTGGTGGGAGACAAGGGTGGGCAAGCAGACAAAGCTTTTAAACAACTCTTTAAAAAACTCAAGGAAGTTTCTGGATCACACTCAAGGACAGGGATACCATTCAGGGGAACACAAACAGGCTGAAGCATCGAGCTGACAGGGACATCAAGTAATTGTAAACAGAAAGCACTTCACTGGAGAAGGAATTCCAATGATACCTGCTGGGACTGTGTGGGAGTAGCTCTGCTGAAAAGGACTGTGAGCTCTTAGCTGGCAGTGAGCTGCACAAGAACCAGCAGCATGCCAATTGTCCTGAGCTGTATTAAGAGAATCACAGTCAGTACAAAGAGGGAAGGGGTTATCCTTATGGTTATTATGGGGTTATTATTTGGTGATTTTCAAGCCTGTACTAGATAAAACCCTGAGCAAGCTGGTGTGATCACTTGTCTGACCTTGCTTTGAGCAGGAGGTTGAACTGGAGACCTCCTTGGGTTCTTGCATACTTATTACCCAATGAGTCTATGGTTCTCATAAAGAACTCTTGGTTAGAATGCCAATTTTTGAATCTTTGGTTTATCTCATTTAATCTATATAGGTTATTCTATTAAGCCTGTTACTCTAGAAAGCTCTACAGTTATTTGGACAGGCAGGCATACTCTCCAGTGACTCAAGTGCCTAATTTCCACTGACTTCTAAGGGTCTCAGGTACTTAGATACGTTTAAGGAATTTGGACTAAGGACTCTCCTTTTTTTTTTTTTTTTTTTTTAAAAAATATATATAAATATATATTATATATATAAAAAAATATATATATATTTTTCCCCTAAATATGCTAAAATAAAATATTAAAAACAGCAAATAAACAAAACCATGTTTTAAAGTACATATTTTCCTTCACTCATATTTTCTAAGGAAAGAAGTAAGGCAAATCATCTTCCAAATCCTGCAGAACTCTTGAACCAGAAAAAAAGTAATACATGATAATGCCTCTCACCAGCCCTATATTTTCATGACACCTCCACTCTCTGAACTAATCATTCTTAAAAACAAGTTCTATTAAAGAAACTAACTGCTTTTCTGTTGATTTCATATCACAGTACTCTGTGCATAAAGAAGCCCCATTCACAAAAGTGGATACTTGCCATTACAGTCCATTCATTTCCAGCTCTTTCTCCTACAGGCAAAGCAATCAAGTAATTTATGAGGAAAAATAGTTTTCCTCTTGTGATAAAGATTAACAGAAACAGCTTAAAACATATCTGCCAACTCATGGGAGACCAATGTAAAGAAAAGAAGTCCAACAGGAAAATTACAAGACAGCAGTACAATAACAGAATTCATTTTCCACCTATTGCCATACAATTATCTAAGCTATACTTTGTTAGGAAATACTCTGGTGAGCTGAAAAATCATCAGAAGTAAAAGAAAAGAAAAGAAAAAATATTTTGTGTCCTGAAAGCATCTTGGAAATTGACATCTTAAAAAATATTGCCATTTTGCCTAAATCTTTATGTTTCTTCCATGGATTAAATATGCTTAAAACTGAGGAGTTGACATGGGGAAGGGCAAGGAAAAGGATGGCATAGAAGGGTTTAAACATGTCTAAGTTCTTTTAGAAAGCAGTATAAACCTCCATATTAGAATGCAGGTAAATGTCATGACTGAACATGAAGATGAATGCTGAAAGGGACAGGAGGAGGATTCTGCTTTTTCTGCTCTGTGCAGACCAGAAGAAAGGAAACATATCTTAAAAAACTTTAAGAGAGAGGCTGAAGGACACATCACGTCTTAACGTTTCAATGTGGCCATGAGAAAAACAACTAAGAGCAAGGTGACTGTACTGACTGAAAACATTGGAACTTCAGGCTTACTTTTCTCTGGAAGCTTATTCCTGCACTTATGGGCTTTGCACATTATTAATAAAAGCAGCAGAATGCATCAAATAAATCAAAATAAATCAACTGTTAGCTTTTGCTTCTAATTGCCTTGTTGTGAACATGCAGGTCAAAAAGGTTAATTAACATTACACACAGATCCCCTATGTTGGTAAAATGATTTAGGTGTGGGAACTTATGTTCTCTGTATGCAATATTATTCATTCTCTATATGAATATTATCATTATCATTAGTGTCCTGAAAGACCCTTAGCAGTCTACTAAACGGGAACACAGGAAAGAATCTGGAACATAGACAAAAAGCACTCCTGCATCTGTAACTATCTGTAATTTTTCAAAGTTTTTAGTCATATTTTGGGTCTGCCCAGTTAGTTTGTTCTATACATAATAGTGCCCTCATTCATTCCTTTAGTCATTACTGAAAACACATAAGCATGCTAAAGTCAAGAGTATCGTTACTCACATCTGGTTCTGTATGTATCATGTCAACAAAACTGTCACCTATAACTGACATGAACTAAGACCATGTTTATTGGGTTGTCTTTGATTACTTAATCATAATCATAGTATTTACTACCTGCATTTTAAGAGACTTGCACAAGTGATGCCAGAAAGTATAACAGCTGACTAAGAAAGTTCCCAACATTATATCCTAACACAGTAAACCTGTAGAAAGTGATGATTCCTCTGTTGGCTTATATAAAGAAAGTCTATTCCTAAAGTAAATAAAATAAGCTACTAGTGTACCTTGTCGTCATATCACATTAATCTAACGACAGTGTTTTCATATAAGTAAGTTAAAAGTATGTCATCACGTATTTGTGTTCATGAAAAAAAACACACTACACAATAAAACTGCAAAATATCTCTCCAAGATATCTGAGCAAAGGCTAGCCATTCTTCTTAAGTAACATTTCAGATTAATTGATGACCTTTACAATAAGTTGATGACCTTGAAAATCAATAAACCCATTTGCTGCTAATATGAATCTTTGTGATAATGCTAATGGAATATTGAGGTGTTCAAGAAACCCCGGAAACTGATAAAAATGGCCTCTTTCAAATACAGGTACCTTTTGCTTCCTTTGTAAGTCACTTTCATCATTTGGTGGATTTTTCACAACGATTTCAAAGGTAGGCATTCTTTAATATATAGGTTTGGGGAAGAGTGGCTAGAAAGTTGCTCAGCAGGCAAAGCCCTGAGGGTGCTGGTTGGCAGCCAGCTGAGCATGAGCTGGCAGTGTGCCCAGGTGGGCAAGAAGGCCAACAGTATCCTGGTCTAGATCAAAAATAGTGTGGCCAGCAGGACTAGGGAAGGGAAGTCCCTTTATATGCTGCATTGGTTAGACTGCATATTGAATATTGTGTCCAGTTTTGGGTCCCTCACTACAAGAAGCATATGGAGTTGCTTGAGTTCATGCAGAGAAGAGCAAGGGGTTGTTTAGTCTAGAGAAGAGAAGGCTTAGGAAAGACCTCATTTCTTTCTACATCTACTTGAAAAGAGATTGCAGTGAGGAGGCTGCTGGCCTTTTTTCTCACATGATAAGTGGTAGGATGTGAGGAAAGTATCTCAAGTTGTGTCATGAGAGATTTAGATTGGATATTAGGAAGAATTTCTTCATGGAGAGGGTGGTTAAGCACTGGGATGGGCAGACCAGGGCAGTGGTGGAGTCCCCATCCCTGGAGGTATTTAAGAGATGTGTGCATGTGGCAGCAAGAGACATGGTTTAGTGGTGGCACTTGGTAGGTCAGATTGATGGGTGGACTTGGTGATCTCTAAGGTCTTTTCCAACCTAGATGATTCTATGATGAAGTCATTAAGAATGTGATAAGATGCACTTTAGACAGCAAAAGGTTGTAATGTGCTTTTTCACTAATACAGATAATTTGGTAGGTCTGCAGTTGTAGAAGTTCAGGAAAGTACTTGCTTTTGTAAGACATTTGTAGCGAAAGATAGGATTGCCCCCTCTCTTTAAGGAATAGTTTACTGCTGTCTTATTCCCTGATGTTCCTTCTCCAGTTTATCATGACTGGTTTTTAAAACCCTGCCCTTGCATCTAATCGAGCACCACCTAGGTTAAATTTCTACAAGAGGTTTTTAACATTGAACTTTAGAGTATTTAGCTATCCTAGGGCTACTCACCCATCTGTCCTCAATATTCTTGTTAAATAAGACTATTGATGAACACCTTAGGCACATGGTAGAAAGTTGAAAATCTTTAAAAACAGTTTTTACCTCCCTACCTTGTTTCTGGACTCATACAGTTCAATAAGACAATAATATTTATTAGTTTTACTTTGCTGAAAAAAAAGAGTGACCTTTGTTGTTTTGTGAGAGAAAATTAAGGATGGTCAGATCAAAAAGCACCTGCACCACACTATAGCCTGCAGGCTGGTTTACAGTGGATGATGAAGGTTATGGTGGGAAATTGGAACCTCCTCCAAAGAATTCCTGAGGTAAGAGCTAATTGCTTGAAGGAAGGACTTTTCTCACCCTCCTAGTGAGAAGTGCAATGATTTCCACCAGCAAATACCTCTGAAGAGTTTATATTAGCCTTGAGGGACATTTGTGCATGTTCTAGATCATATGTTCTGTCAGCATATGCTGACATAGGATGAAAAATCTTGAAATACAGTGGAGTGACAGACAGCTGCTTATGGCAGAGAATGGCCTGAATGTTCTGCCACAGCTTAAAGAAAACAAATATATGAGTGACTTTGCTAAAGGAATACCATAAAGTATTGCCATTTTACATCATAGTTTAAATATATATTTTCCTCTACATTAATGTTTCTTTATTTAAGTTTTCCTGAAGATTTTAAAGAGAAGTATTTTGCTCGGAACCATTTTAGAATAAAAAGTAGTAAAACAGTTACTATCCGAAGAATATTTTTATAGGATTTATGTTTAGAAATGCCAGTTTCCTTTGACTTTCAGAAACATTGCTCTGAAATAGTCCTAGCTTGTATTTTACAGAGCAGTTATATCAGATTCAAGTTAGGTAGAAAAAAATTATTTCCACCCCCAAATTCGTTCTGTGAGTATCACAGGAATTTCTCTACTCTAGAAGGAAGAATGAGATTTTGTGCAGCATTTTATATTTGGATTTGTAAGACATGAATATGTATCCAAAATCCACAGGTAGCCAGACATCTCTCCAATGATTTTGCCTGTGCATTTGCTGTTGTATGTGTTTCAAGATAAGACTGCCTTTATTTACACCTTTAACAGTTCTTTCTCAACTGTCCTGATGATATTTATGTGAATTAAAGGCCCATTCTTTTGAAGAGGAAAAATATAAAAGCTCATAGCAGCAGTCTTGCTCAGAATGGGCAAAAGTTGTACAGAGGTTTAAAAGTTCACAATTGCTAAATACTTGCTGTATTCCTTCTTTGGTATGGCAATTTTCTGGTCTCCAAATGGATAACATGCTTTCTCATTCTAATTGTCTCATATAGATGTTATCCAACTGGTAACATATTCTCATGGACAAATTTCAGATGCACTCAAAGAGATAATAATTTTATTTTTCAGTATTGCTACTTGAATGATGACCTGGTGGAGCTCTGTTCATGGATTACAGTGGGATCACACATTTACCATTGAGTTGCATGTTTATTTCTTCCATCTTTTACGTGGATGAGGCAGGAGCCCACCTAACCTGCACTGTAAGTGGATTTATTTGGAAATCAGCTTTTGTGGCAGTAATTGATATTCCATCACTGATCTGCAGTGTCATGTTTCATTACTTATATCAGAGTGCTTATGAAATACTCTTGCTTAACCCATAGGCTATGTAAGTACTATTGTAAATACATGAAGGAGCAGTAGGAATATTTTGGATTCAGACTAAGTTCATAGCCTTTTTTTGCTAAATTAAATTATGAACAAGTTTCACTATATCACTGGCATTGAATGAAAGCTTAAAATGGAAAAAGAATTATAGTACTGTATGGAACAACTGTACAATTCAAAGACCATATGCAAACTGTCACTTTGACAGATGTATTTCCCTATTTATTCTAATGATAATATAATTGAGAAAGTAAAGATCCCAGGCTTAACTCCCTGATGTCTTTCTATATTTCTACAGTGTGGCTAAGAAATTCTTCTTATTCTGTGTTTACAGTTCTTAGACCCTGTTCTTAAAACATGGAATGGAACTTCTGGGAATCGCTGTTCATGCTTTTCTCAGCAGTTTGCCAATTTCTGCCATCTTCATCTGATGGTTTCTCTCATTAGACTGACTACAAGAAAATCTGCCAGAGATGTAGCCTGAATGTTAGTTGCTCCTGAACTTAACCAATGAAACCCTTATGAGAAGCTAGATTTGTACCTCATCCAGTTATCTGAATGTGTAACATTAAGTAAGAACAGTGCTAAAATAATAAAAATAAATAAATAAAAAATTGACTGTGTTTCCAGAATTATTTCTGTGTCTGAGGCTCTAATACTCCTACATAACCATTTGCTTTTCCTTACTTTATTCCTTTCTTTCTCCAGGAGTCAATATTGGCACAGTCACTTCAACTTTCAAAACTATTGTTCAAGGTCCCTCATGAGGAATGAAAACTGCTCACTGGTGCCTGCCTTCCTAAACAGTGGAAGAAATTAACAGATGAATTTCACCGTGTAATTCTGGTATTCAGTCATGTCTGACATCTCTACTATTAATGTCTGATCCATTCATATTTAGAAATAGCATTCCCAATACGCTTTCCTGTTTCTTCACAAGCCTGTCTATCACAACTGACATTTGCTTTAAAGAGCAAAACTGGAGGAATTTCCTCTTAGATACCAGAAAAGCTTAGCATGTAGATTTTTAAGACAAAATGACAGGAATTGATCAAATGAAAAATTATCCTATCATAATAGGATTATATTTTGTGGAACCTTAGAAAACATTCCCCTAATCTTCAGCCCATTTTAGCAGATCCCACACTAAAGGTCTTATATACACATTTTTGTCATTTTCTTATACTTAGGGTCAACAAACCACTATGTTTTCAAATATTTTTTGTACAGATTATTAAATGCAGAAAGAATCATCATTTTTTTCTCCATATGCTGCTGATGGAGTTGTGATTGTTTAAAGATGCAAGATAGGCAAGGCTTGAAGGCTAGTCAGAAAGGTAATACCAGATATTAGACAACCAAGTATATCTAGAATAAAAAGAAACCATGCTGGGGCCTTCAAAATATGAACCAGGGAATATAAATTAATAATTTTATTTTTCATATTTATTATTTTTCATGTCTAGTGAATACTATGTATCAGGAACTCAATAGAGATCATAATTTTTTAATGTAATACATCTTTTCCTACATCATACTCAGAACTTTAGTGTGTCTTCTGAGCAGCAGTTACCTGTTTCTGTCTCTGTCATGTTGGGGTTAATAGCATCCTCCCCTTCCTCCCTCTTCTCCCCAGGTCCAAACCACCTATTTCCTTAAAGCTAATTATTTAAGACAGTCAAGCTAAGCTTAGACCAACTCTGCTCAATGTGCTCTTAACAGTACGGCTGCTGCTTTTGTTCCAAATTAGAAGAAAGACTTGTTTGCCTTAAAGCTGTCATTTTCAACTAAACAATTTCTTTTTTTTTTTTCTTTTTTCTTTTTTTAAGTAAAGTGAAATACTTCCCAGAAAATCTTGCTTCCCATATGCTTACTACTGTACTGAAAATTGAAAACAAAATAATTTCTGCTTTCTTTCTCTATTGTGTTGTGTTATATGTTTCATGACCAAAAGAAAAAAAAAATTGCTTTCTTTTCAGAATGAAACAATCTGTTTATTTTCAAAATTAAATAACATTTCCATTTTTCTCCAACTACAGCTTTTCATTTTGTTCTGCTTTTTTGGAGGAAATTATTTTTTTTTGAGAAAAACTAAAAAACTGTCTCAATCTAGAGGTAAATTCAACTTAACAGAGGTCATATTTTCATTTTATTCTCCTCTTATGTTAGAAACTGGTTCTGAAATGATGATCTAGCTGTATATCATCTGCTAAGCATTGCATATTAATATAATCTTGCCAATCTTGCCTGAATTTCTGTAACAGTCATTTCAGTGGTGCTTCTGTGTATTTAGTGGATGTCATCTGACTGGAAGAATGGTCACATAAAAAGAAATGAGGTTTCTTTTTCCTATGAAATACTTGGATGAAAATCCAATTTTCAAAACCAAGACAATTAAGTAAGTATAATATATATATATATATTTATTTTTTTTTTCCATAAAACATACTATAATAAAGTAGAAGAAGCAGCAAGACTTGTTGTATAGGGAACTTTTATTAATGGGCTTGTTTTAAATCAGAAGCAACAAATTTTCTTAAAGAAAAAAAAATTATGCTATGTAAATATTGTAGCTTAATAATGATTTTGCTAAGCACACAAAATATTAAGCAGAAGGATCCTGTAACATCCTGCTGGACAATAGACAATGCTGATTAAAAAAAAAAAAAAAAAAAAAAAGAGAGAGAAAATTCATCTTAGAATTTTTAAACTTATAATCTTTTAAACTTAGAGTTCTTATTCTATGGCAATATAATACCTAATTTAACAACAGAACAAATAGATAAATGGAATGTTATAACAGCATATAGATCATATATCAGTTTTTGTCAAAATAGTCTGAGTTAAAGAAACACTTGCTACACAAGGGAAGTTCACATAAAAAAAAATAAAAGACTTCAAATAAGATTTATTAGAGGGCAAAAATGCTAAATATAATGTTCTTACTAACTAAAAAAAGGCCACTTATTTTATTGCGTATAACCCAGATGAAACTCAGAGTATACTCTAGGATTTGTAGGAAGACAGATTTAATAGTAACTATCTTAAATAGAAGGAAAGACGGGATAAAAAAGTCTGAAAGTACAGTAATGAAATGTATGCTTCTTCATCTGTTATATGCTCCTCAAGGTCAATATGAGAGAGAAGTATCCTTCAGTCTTCAGTTTTGCCTGCTATCCTTTGTCAATTTAGTCTGTTACAGTGGGGCTCTAGAAGAGATCTTTGAAAAGTTAGCATGCCTGTTTTTTTCATGCTGAGCTTATTTCAGCATATTTGAATAAATGTTTCTTTTTCTTTAAATGACGGGAAAGCAGAAAGGGTCAAGACCAGTTCAGTGAATAAGTTTAGGTCCACTGAGGAGTGGTTTGGAGATATCCCAAAGGATATATATTCATTTGGATATGCAAAAGTCTATGTGGACTTTGGAATGAAAGTAAAATTAAGGAAGTAAGCAATAGAGCATCAAATGTCTTAATCCTTGTGGCAGGGTTGATCATGCTGTATGGTAAATTATAGCACTGCTCAGTAGGAAGGAAACTCTGTCACTAAGTGCAGAAGTTAAGTGCAGAATGAAAAAAGAATTTCAGGTCAGAAAGATACAAGGAGGAAAGTAACTGAGATAAGTTCTGATTAAAGTAAATAATATGAGTGAACTTCTTGGAAATAAGCTATTTTTAAGTGGTAGTTTTCAATGACTTAAACAAATGATTTTTTTTAATGATGTTATAATTGTTATGCATGTTCATCCATTCAGCATTAGCTTGATGAAAGTTATTTTTTTTCCCTGGTTTATAGCAATACCTAAAAACGTTAAACTCAAGTAATTCATTCATACTTACGTATAATGCACAAATAAAAACACAAAAAATAAAATTAAATATGAATGAAGATCTATGCTTTTAGTAATGAACACTTGATTTCCTTGTGCAGACTTAAAACTTATTACTGTTAAGTAAACTTAAATTGATCATATCAGTTTTTCTGTAAATATAACATCTGGCTCAGTAAAGCACTAAAAAGTCACATATCATATGCCGAAATTGGGAAAAGTTTAGTTAATGTTGCATTTAAGGTTTCATTAATACTGCAACCTGCTTCAGAAATTCTTAAATATACATTTAAGGTGTTATTAGGTAGGTGCTATTACACGTCTTTTCCAATGGAATTTTAGAAACACATGCAAAAATAGAATCAACTAACTCTTTTGTTTAGAATAGTAATCCTGGTTATTTTCTGGTTTTGATAATATGACGATATTATCTGTTTTTGATAGTATGAATTTTAATAATAACTCAAATGTTTATTTACCCTGTATTATCTTAAGCTGTATAATATGTACATATGTATAGATGTATACAGTTTAAGATGATTAGACTTTTGTTTCCACTTCTATAAACCATGTCTACTGATCAAGTGACCTCATTAAGTTCTTTCCAATTCTCATAGAAATTTGGCTTTCAGAAATGTTCATGGAAATGTACTTAGAACCTATGGGATAAGTTCTGGCCATCAGTAATCAAGAGGAACTAGAGAGGAGTCATTTTAAATGCATAGCCCGTTTTCTGTAACATCCCTTTTGCCCATACCAGATTTTTTTCTGACTATTTTCAATCTACCCTGTGTGCAGTTAGCTTGCAAACAGTTCATAATTTCATTATAAAAAGGGGTTAGCAGGAGACCAAAAAGATCTGACAGGTTAAATCTAAACCTCTATTTACATGCTGATCCACACACATCACTTTATAGAAGAGCTTTCTTTGGCTGTTGCAGTGCAAGTGCTCTGGTTGCCTTCTAGGACACTTTGCCTTTTTGAGTATGCAGGCAACATTTTCTTGTTCATCAGAAGAATGAAGTAAACCCGATTAGATTTGTTCTCCATCTGGGAGCAGGAAATTAACTTTGAAAATGATTTAAATATCTTGCCTGGGGAGGGACTTTTGCCACTCTGAGTTCAACAGTTCAATTCGACAGAGATTTCTGGCAGATTTCTAATGCATAATAGTTAGGTGTAAGGGATGAAAACGAGGTGGATTTTATAGATTATATTAACTGAATTCATATATTGAGGTTGCTGTACATTTTTGTTCTACTATTATCAGGAAGAGCTGGTCTGAATAGGATTTATGGCAAAGAGCTATGCCTACATTAGGGAGCAGTACAGCAGATTTGAAGAGAGAAATGGACGAAGACCTGGTGTGACTTGGGGATTTTCACTTTAGGCTAGTTTTTGTCTGGCCCTATGTACTGAATACACATCTGTACTTTAATTTTGTTCTTAGAGAATATTTTCTGGTTTAGTTTAATCTGAAAGAATCCCAAGACAACTCTGTGATATAAACAAAAGTATGGTAAATAAGAATGATCAGGATATTTGGTCCTGATCTGAACTACATCATGCATGTAGACAAACCTTATATAGCCTTCCCCTACCCTAGTGCTTATGCAGAACTGATACTTAAAGGGAGTATGGAGTTCAATAGGAGCTGGACCTACAGCAGCTGGTGTGGCAGTATAGTTGTAGTTCCAGGAAAAACAGAGCTAACATGGAAAGTGAAGGAATGATTTTTCTTACAGTGTTTGTGCTGAAACTGATCAGAGACTGAAAGTACAGTTCTGCAGGATATTTTAAATCAACTGAATTTCTTTTAAGATATTCTGAAGTAAATTGAGGAAAGGAGAACATCTCCACAGAATGAGAATTCCACTACCATTTTTCAGTCAGAACATCAACAGATGTTCCCCATGTTATTTTTCCTCATTGATTCTGTATCTCCACTGAAGAGATCTCTAGGTTCAGATCTCTATCTGAAGATAGCTCATCATTCAGACTTCCTTGATTTCTGTTCAGGCACAGAAATTTTGAGCTTTTTCAGTACATTTCCAAGCAACATGTCAATTTTGAAAAACAAGTAATATTGAAAGAAAAAGAAAGCATCCAAGGAAAGTGAAAGTATAATGGGGAAAGGAAACAAATCTCTTCTATATCTAAATTAGCAGAAAATAGGTAAGTTTCCAGTGGATAACTGCTCAAGAATAAGTAACTTGTCATTGGACTTATAAAACAAGTTAAAATTTGATTCTGTATGGTAAATACCTCCCTTTGTACCAGGTGTTAATATGAAGATATCATCTAGAGTAGCATATTTTCAAGAGTTTGGGTCAGGAAGATAGAAATCCCTGATAGCTTTGGTAAATGAACAAGATGAGCTCACATCTTCTGTATCCTAACTTAATGCTGTAATGCTCTGGAAAGGTGGGAGGGATAATATTTCCCCCCTCACACCCCAAAACTTTCTGTAGCTTCAAAGAAAGGAATCATTTTACTATTACTGGTTTGTTTGTTTGTTTGTTTATTTATTTATTGAGAACAGACTGATGTATTGACTTATAGAATGCAAATATATGAAAATTTAAAGATATGACTCTGAATGAATCCTGAGATGAAGGAAATGAGTCCTCCATTTGTTGTACCGTTTGTTTGCAAGCTCCAGAGAGGAATGAGATGTGGAAAACACAGTTCTTCAGTATTCTTTTTTTATTATTATTATTATTTTTTTTAATGGAGATAGCTTCAAAGCTGCCACTTTTTGACAGCTAATTCACTAGGTATGGCGTAGGGATAGATGTCTAACAGTGACTGGAATTTCATCAGACTCCTAATGTCTGAGGCTGAAATCTTTTGTTGCAATAGCTATGTCCCATGATGAGTATCAGAATATATGGGAGGCATCAAATAATTCCTTGATTTTTCTGATAGCTGGAATCATCATTGCCTTCAGCACTTATTGTTCATTCATTTAATTCTACAGTTCTTTACAGAAATGCAGTCCCCAAATGTCCTCAGTTTGTCTAATCAAAATTAAATGGAAAGTATAAAGACCCAATTTACAGTCAGACTGCAGCCGTTGGCATGAAGTATCAGTGACTTATTTACAAGCACATCTGAGACCATATAGTTTTAGGCATCAAAACTAACAGAGGAGCTGAAGTGTGAAAGTTCAGAGGCCAAGTTAAACAGCAGCAGCAACAAGCCAAATCCTGTTATGATAAAACCCTGTGAAGTTCAAACAGGCCAGCCAAATGCATTGCTTTCCACTAACAGCAGACACAAGAAATACATAGAAATGTATGAATATACAGGGGGTAGATCCTGCTTAGGAAAAGTGTGAGAGGTAAGGGTGAGAAGGTATCCATTAGTCAGTATCTGGAGAGGTGTTTCATAAGCGTGGAGAAGAGGGCGATGACAGTGAAGAGCCTTTATCCACTTGTGAGGATCCCATGCCAAAGTAGGTTGATATTCCCTGAAGGAACTGGCACAACAAATGCCGTAATAAAGTAGCTAATTTAATAAGGCAGAATATGAAGAGGAATATAGACAGTGAGTAAATACTGCCCCTCAAATACCGCCACCCCAGTTCTCTGTAGCACCAGATGGACCACAAATAGATTTCCCCATGGCACTGCACAGATTCTGCCTATTGACAGAAATTCCTCCTGGGAAACTCCTGTGTGTGTGTGTGTTATGCTTGCTTTTCATTTCTCACTAACCCAAATTATTTTAATTGTCAGTGAAATTAATTAAATTTTCCCAAGTCTGTTTTGCAAGTGACTTTATCTTGACCTGACATTATCTTGACCCCAAAGTTTTTTACTCTCATTTTCTAACCCCTCTCCTGCTCTCCTGTTTGCAGAGTGAGGTGTGGATTGAAAGAATGGATGGGTGGGCATCTGGCTGTTAGCCAAGGTTAGCCCTCTATACCACTTCAGAATAAAGGGACATTTTCCCTTTTCTTTTTCCACTAGCATCACAGTCAGCCTGGTGACAGCACTGATGAGCTTCAGTGATGGATATCTGGCAAGACAGGTGACCTGCTGTCCAAACACACAGAGGTGTTTTTTTTTTTTTTTTTTTGTGGTGACTGTGTCCCTGCCAGGGCCAGTGCCCTCGGGGTGCCAGCTCCCAGGAGACCTGCTCCATCAGGAGGCAGCTGCTCCCCTTGCTGTCAGTGACAAGTCTCCAACATAGGACCAGAGATGTCTGTGGAGGTGAATTCCCACTCCCAGCCTGCCGACACACTTCCAAGTGCAGAGGAGCACTGTGAGGTGAGCTATGGGGCTGGAGGGAGAGGTCAGCAGCAGGGATGGGACCCACAGAGAGATGGCCACGACTATGGGTACAGGCAGCTGGGGCAAGATGTCTGGCACTGAGCATCCCTGTCAGGTCACATTTATTCCAGGCCCTGGGGATTTTCTCTCAGGCAGGGCTGACTCCCTGGGATGGCCAAGGCCTGTGGAGTTCCCAGGAGCAGCCTGGGGCCAAGCTCAGCCTGGCCATCCTCAGCCAGGAGCTGTCTTTGCAATGGGCTTCCTGGTCCTTTAGGGACCAGTTGTGCAAATGCAAGCACCTCCATCCTGCATCTCTTTTGCCCCCCAGGTGGGCCACAGGCAGCAGCAGCATGCAGCTCTGCAGTGCTGCTTAATCCTGGCCTCATCCCTCCAGAGGAGCAGGCTGGCATCACTCCCCTGCCCAGGGGCCTCTGGGGGTGGACATGCTCAGGTGCCAAATCCAGTGGAGACAGGGCCAAATTTTGTCCTGACTCCTGAGAGCTGCCAATAACCGTGAGGGATGTCCTGGATGATGTGACCTAATTTATGCTAAAATAGTGTCAAACAGAGACTTGATGGATCTTGCCTTGCAAAAGTGCCTTTCTATCTCCTTTGCCTAATAAAGCCCAGGATAACTAGTTTATGTATAGACTAGCTCAGATTACCTGAAGTTAGATTAGATGAATCCCATGTACATTCAGTTCAATATATATACTTGCAGTTTAATTCCATTGATTTGCTAGCACCTGATGGATAGAGGATAAAAGATAAAATTGGAGTTAAAGTGTAAAAACCTGAGTACTTCTGAAACGGCTAAGCTTTGGAAGAAAGGTTGTTTTATTACCTAATGACTCAGCTTCAAGGCAAAGAAAAAGATCAGTTAGGCATGATGAAACTGCTTGTGAAGCTGCACAGTCATGTAGCTTGTATTGGGACAACTAACCAGATACTGCTTCCAGAAGAAGAAGCTCTTTGGTCTGAGATAAGAGGATTTATTTCCAATACTGCTTTTTGACACTGATAATTCTGTGATACCACAGTTCTGGCAACTAGATTTTTTTTTTATTTTTATTTTTTTTAAATAAAATCACTTTGCTCATCATCATTCACATAATCTAGAGAGTAACATTCACTCTTACTTAGTTAATTTAGGATTAAAGTAATCTGCCTCATAGTCTCACTGTGATTTTTTCAGGGGACAGTAATAGCAGCACTGCTCCTCAAGAGACAACGAGCCAGGAGCTGAGCAAGGGCCACCCTGGAACAAACAAGGGATGTGACTTTACTAACTAGACCCTAATTATTGATCAGGATTGGGGTGGTAATAGAGAAAAGGTCTATCCATAGTCCCGGACAAAGTAAAGTAATGAATTGCATCCAAGGTCCATGCTCTCTGCTGTGGCATCACTTGGGCAGGTGATTGACAGCTCCAGGGAGGCTGAAATGGGGTTCTGGGCCATGGGTAGGATGGGGGAAAGCCCTGAGTAGGCTGGCAGGGACAGAAAGAGTTGGTAGTGTCCTTAGGGCCGCAACAGCTTGACTAAGCCTCACTGCACTCCATTGCTAAATCCCCAAGTTTAGTTTTGATTGCATTTCAGCTATTTCAGATAATACCTTAGAGTGCCTTACTGTTCTCGGTGTTTATTCTCTGAATGTTTCTAGGTGCAAAAATGTTCACATTTTCTTATTGTCAATGAGCCAATACCAAACATTTGTTCTGAACTTTAGCTTTGAAGAAAGCCACATACAGCTGTATTTATGAGCACTCCTCTTTGGTATTAAATTCTATATTAATCCTAATAGTATTTATATAACGGGTTGGCCAATAATGTAAATCCATTGTGAAGTGGGCTTTAAATGTTGACTAGTTACTTCCAAAATTAGGCTTTTCTAGCCACTAAACTATTAAATACTATGTGCATTGGAAAATTAGATTAGTTTGGATCTCTCTGACATAACAGTTTTGGTGTCTTGACTTCGATAATGTTCATTCCACATTAAAAATGTCTGTACAACAGGAATACAGCACAGATGGCAGTGGATGTCTGATATAACCAGATAGGTTCATCACTTTCCAGTCAGCTTCCCACATCTGAGGTATCTGAGGTAGCACTGCAAGAGGTGGCACTGTGCAGTGAGCTTATTCAGATGCAGTGCCAGTATTTAGAAAGGGGCAGGAAATATTTTATCTGAAATCAATCTTTTAAACCCAGAAATGTTCCAGCTTACTTTCTTTCAAATGCTAAACAGTAGAAATCACTATTGGAAGAGGTAATTTCTTGTTTAATTCATTAATCCCTTTGACTCATTGCATTTTCTGTGGATTGTTCTGCCTCTGTATCACTTATTAATTTTTAATGTGTTTATGCTTCATTTTGCAAATATGCAATAAAATACGTTTTGTGGTAGGCAAACCCCGCAACTTTGTATCTTCCAGCTCTGTGAAATGTTTCTGATATGAACAGAGGAACTTCACAAAATTTCTGGGTCATGCAGCAGCAAAGACACTGTTACCATTAATAGGGATGAGATTGTAAGTTACACTCTTTCATGTTTAAAAATTTAATATTCAAGCAAAGATGCAGAAGTGTACAAGGTTTGGAGGCACAAAGCATATAAATTGTGATGTTTTCTTTCAGAAGAAACATGGAGGATAATAAAACTCTGCTGATCCTATTAGAAGGGAGGAAAGATGGATGATTTTTTCCCTCCTGTATATACAGGATATACTTAGAGTGCTATTACACAGCCAGAAGATTTTCTTTGTACTTGGAAGATAAAACTGCCAGGCAGGATTTTGTTCTAAAGCAGGAACTTTAAGAAAATATACAGACTGGAAGGAGGGGGCAGTATTAAAGTAAACGTAAGGGAATAAACTAATTATGTCTGACTGGGTCTTGAATATTTATAATGCTGCCGGTAGCAGCTCCCGTTGGGCCACTTGTTTACAAATCCTGTTGAATTTATATGCCCTGACAGGACACATAGTTCTGAAAACAGCTATGTGCAGAATATCAGATATGTCTGGAATATTTTCAGACACAAAAACTTCAGCTGGTAAAGCCGTGTCTTTCTTGAAAGAGATGACTTCAGCTTTCCAGCTGAAAGTGTTTAGGACAGATAACTAAAAAGGAAGGTGCAGGAAGCTGAAAAATGGGACCTAACATTTTGACTGAAAGATTGGCCTTTGCTCCCCAGATTATGCCAGGATTTGTTCTGGAACCAATTTCTGTAAGCAAGGCACTAATCCTGACAGTGTGACAGACCCCCCTTCACATTTCTGTCATTTCTCCTCTTCACTGGAACATGATGCAGAAAGCAGCATTTTGCCTTTGAGGGCAACTACAAAAACAGGGTTTGCATCAGTCATAGTTGTGGAAATGGACTGAAATGAAACTCTGCCTTGGCGCAGGATCAAGCATCACAAGTCCATCATCAGGACTTATGAATGATTGCCCATCCAGGTGGCAAGTGACATCCTTCTCATATCCCACTGCTATTTATAACGTAAATTGCCAAAAAATATTCCTGTGTGGCCTTTTAAAAGTAGGGAAATAAAACAGGGAAAAAATATTTAAAAATAGCCTTTGAAAAAATATAGCTTTGAAAAATGTAGTCGCAGTACACTTGCACAACAGATTCAATTGCTATGAGATTGGGCTGTCAGAAAGCTCTTTCACCCACTGCTTGTTAAAAAGCAGCCAGTCCAGACACTGAGCGGGGAGGGAGTTGTGTGAATCTGAAAGGGGGGGAGTATTGCTTGCAAGTAATTTCACTAACAGCCTGTGCTGATCTAAACTTCTGGCATTGGGGTAAGTATTCTGGAGACTTACAATTTGATCCTTGTCTAGGAGGAGTTGAACAGCACTCCAGTCCATGTTACACGGGTGGTGAGTTGGCTAGAAGGGAAGTAGAACCTCCTCTCTCCCCTCCTTCACCTCCTCCTCAGGCTGACTCAGTGGATGAGTGGAGGGAAGTCCTTTGAGATTTGAGTAATCACCCTAGATGTGCAGTGGTGGGTAGATACAATAACTGGCTATGGGCATGGAGCAGCAGTAAAAAGCAGATGTCAGAGCAAAGGAAGATTGAGGAGAGGCCACGGGGAACAATCAGCTGTCTGGTGTGCTTTTGGGGTGACAAGGTAATGTGCTATTGCTGATCAGATGCTGCAGCCCCAGAGCTGAGTGTGTGGCAGAATCAGGGACTGAATGTAGCACAGTACGTGTTTTTACTATACTTTTACAAGCACACTCAGAGATTTTGTCCTGCTTTTATACATATGCCCTTGAAAATGTTAAGTTTTTTCAAAACAGCCTTCAGAGAAAGTGCTCTGTCATTCAAAACTTATATTTTTCCTGGCAATTACAACAGGCCCTTCAATTGAAACAAACAAAACTTTGTCCTTCATGGGTCTAAAAAGTGGTTGAAGTCATGAGATTTTAGACTCTTTTCTTTTCTTTTTTTTTTTTTTTTCATGAAACTTAAAAAGAAGACTGAAGTGCAAAATCTGACACAAACAAATCTCTGATGCATTATAAAAGTAGCATGTAAGTTCCTATTCTTGGAAGAAGATCCATAAAACTCATTTGCAAAGAAAGAAATACTTTACCATTTCACAGTGTTAAAATGCCTGCCTATTCCCTTTCTGATTAATCAAGATAGCTCCAAAAAATAGGTTATTTGATAGCCCAGGACCATCAACTTAGTACACTAAAAACTCATATGAACAGTGGAGAAACACCTGAACCAAGAAAATAATAGTCATTTTGAAAAGACATTTTTAATAGAGAAGAAAGGGTACCCAGCACAGATATAACGTGAGAGACTTTTGGTCTTAACATTTTTTTCCTTTATGCTTTATTAATGTCACATCACATTTAAATTCTACTATGCACGGAATGTAAAATAGTTTACATCCGATATGAATTCAGGCCAACACATTTAGAGAATCATGCTGGATAAGGAAATGACCCCAAGCCCCTGTGTGTTAGCTGTATGGAGTGCTATGCACTTCTCTGATTATCCTGACAACTGAATACCACCATTGGTGTGCTACATATGGCTGAGGATGCATCTTGTGGTCATAAAATCTAACTCTTCAGAGAAGGCACTTTGGAAATAATAACTTAGGTGCACTAAATGTTCTAAAGTATGTTTCTGACTTTAAAAAACAATTTTGCATTTTTTAAAGGATCCAGATGCAAAGGAGAGGTGAAAAATGGAAAGCAATGAAAATCAGAGTCATAGTCATTACTTAGTGTATTTGTTTGGGGAGCAGTAAATGGAAAAATGATACATATGTTCTGAAAGTGAGAAGCAGAAGCAGCAAAGATATAAGCTATCTCAGATTACCTGTTTAGTACTATGCAATAGAAAAAAAAAACACAAACCAAACCTCTTCTGCATTTCATTGCAAGTGGAAGGAGACTGGCATTTCTTGTGAGTGGGTGTGAAATGCCACAGCCATCCAGGAGCTAGGGTTTATTCTCCCAAATCATGATTTCTTGCACAGAACTAGACAGTAGTGTGCTGTACACCCAGTTAAAGTAGAAGGCATTGTGGATTGTAATGATCCCATGGTATCTGATTTGGAGGCAGATGTCGAAGTGGGCAGAGGTGTTACTATCTGAATCCTCAGCTCTGATTGATGGTGTTAGTGCAGAAGCAGCACCCCAAGCAGGTAGTGCAGAAGCAACAGTATTACCAGAAATCCCAGCTGTTATATGTGAATAGAATATAGCCCATGCATTCACTCAAGAAGGGTCGGACATTTCCAGGTTTGGAAAAGAAGGCTTGTATCATTTTCTTATTCTGGTTGTTTTGTCAGCCTTATTCTCCAAAATTTCCAGTCTGTCACCTCTGCATAAAGTCATACATTTATTTATTTATTCAAACCATGCATTTCAAATACTATCACATATTGGCTGCTAGCATTAAAACAAGAAGTTTGTTATTCTATTCAAGATTTATCCCTTCCCCAAAAAAGGAATGGCATCATATTTCACCAGCTATTCCAGCAGCAGAAATCAGGCAGAACACGTGGAACTGTTATGCTTTCTGAAACCTGTTAACTACAGTTGCATTCTGGATTATATTCCTCAACCTACACAGGCAAGCTCCCGTATGCTCTTTAGAGAAAACAAGACAGAGAATTGCTTGCTCCTGAACCACAAAGCATGAATGCAGTGATTATTTCCTCTCTCATTTTGCATTCCAGGGGTAAAGGGAAACTCTTCTATTGTTGAAGTGTGCAAGATGTTTGTTTACTTCAATCAGATGAAAAGCTGAAATTTCAAAAGCATGTACCCACATATTCCATTTTTATAGAATTTCTGATGCTGAAGGAGTATATGTTGGTTGGGGGGATAAAGCTAATCATTTGCTTTCTGCTTGGCTATTTATCACTTATATGCAGTCCCTCATTGTTAGAATCCCTTGAACCAACCAAGTGTTTATAACTGTTATTATTTAAAACTGCTTTTCAGAGTCCTCAGTATAGCACATGAATATGTTATGGCTGTGACTACTCTAACACATTAGTTCTTGAATGTTATTATGAATTGAGTGTTTTAAATATGCATTTTCTTTCATCTTTTTCAGCTGTATCAGAAGTAATTTCTAGTTTATTTTCTAGGGAGTATTACATGACCTACTGAGATAAGACTTAGTGAAGTTAATTCTCTTTATAAATTCAATACGATTAAAAATCCATTTCACTGTTTTCATATGGAAAAAACAGCAGAAGCTTAATGTACTGGGTCTGGCTGGGATGGAGTTAATTTTCTTCATAGCAGACATATGGTGCTGTGTTTTAGATTTGCTGAAAATTATTTACACAGTCTCAAGGCCTTTTCTGCTTCTCACACTGCCCCACAACAAGGAGGCTGGGGGTGGGCAAGAATTTGCAAGGAGACACAGCCAGGACAGCTGACACAAAGTGACAAAGGGATATCCCATACCATATGGCAACATGGTAGCAATAAAAGTGGAAGTGAAGGAAGGAAGAAGAGGGGAAGTTTGGAGCAATGATGTTTACCTTCCCAAGTACCCTGCTTTCTCTGGAAATAGCTGAACATCTGCCTGATGATGGGAGTAGTGAATTAATTCCTTGTTTTGCTTTGCTTGTGAGCAAAGCTTTTGCTTTATCTATCAAACTGTCTTTATCTCAACCCACAAGGTTTCTCACATTTATGCTTTTGATTCTCTCTCCATCCCACTGTGGGGGTAACGAGCAAGCTGCCTTCCAGGGTTGATCCACAACACTTAGCAATTCCAGATATTTTTAAAATGTAAGCCTTCATTTAAAAATTTCAAAGTGCATCTATAAATTTAGACACAAAGTGTCTGTCTGAGGGACTGAATTTCAGAGTTGTCACATACCTTATTTCACTTAGTAAGTTAGAAAATAAAGATCACCCAGAAATATAAAGAGGATGAAATCATCTGTGTAATGATTGTAAGCCACTGTGGCAATTGTAAGCTACTGTGGCAAGGTCAAGTGTATTGTTCTTTGCAAAACTACTATACCTCCCAGAAGTCACACGTTTGCTTTGTATGTTTTTATTTTATTATTTTATTTTATTTTAATTATTTTTTATTTTATTTTTTCCCCTTGTGCTGTGCTTATGTCAGATGGTTCTTGGATATTAACATAAACAAAGTTTTATACAATTGTGAAGAAAATCATAGAGACAAGGCGTCTTCTACTTGATGTGGTATTGTCATATGCTTTCCAAGTGAGATTTAATTAAAAACAAAACAAAATATGCACACCCTCCTTTTTTTACAGTTGAAACCCCAAGCTTCTCACACATGCTTATAAGTATTTATAATACACTGCTTTCTTCATCCACTTGTTTTCAGTGGATGAAATATGGTCAAATGAACATGTCAGGGTACAAGAGGTGAGTTATTACTTGGTATCATATGGGAGCTGCAGCTAATAAATAACTTCATTCTCTCCTGTGAGTTATATTATTTATCCAGATAAGTGGTTAGATTGGTTGTCACAGCCCCTCCTCATCTGTATGCTGTGTTGCTAACGTTGCCTGGATTGATTCTTGTTTTACTGTTTAAATATCATGTTTAGGCATATTGTATTTTCTTGTCACTCAGTTGCATGCTATTCCATACTAGGAAGAGTCAAGTCTTATGGCAAATCATTGGGAAATCAGAGTTCTCAAAAAAACTCTTTCCTTTTCAGTGAGAATATTGTACTCTTTTAGTGGAAATTCCTGAAGCATGAACATGCTGTTATTTTCCCAAAGGCCAGCTCTGTTTTGACAGAAAAAACTATAACTGATCTGTAAGGGATTTTTCTTTCTTTAATATTTCAGAGAATTTTTTTAAAGTGTCTTTGACGCTTGTACACCTCCTGCCATGCAAATAAACACTCAACTAGTAATAAGGATGCTAGGTAAACATCTGGAAAGAATATTTCTGGGTTTTACATCTATCTAAAATAAATAAAGAGTACCTGCAAAAAGCAGTGTGGAAAGAAGAACCAAGTTTTGCTGGTTCAAAGCCAGACCAGAAAGGATGTAGACCCATAAGACTGACCACTTAGTTCAGTCCAAATGTTCACCTCTGACAGTGACCAGTAGCAGCTATATAAGAAAAGTATCCAAAAGATAACAGATAGAGAAGGGGCTTTCCATTAGTTCTTGGCTTCTGGCAAAATGAAGAATAATCATCTTTACCCTCACAAGAGGAATGCTTGATTTGATCAGGTAAAGACTCTTTCTGACAGTTACAGCTAAATTCTGGTCACTGGACCAGGAGCACACACAGGAGTAAGCGGCAGATATGCTTCTCATTGCTAGAGCTATGATTCAGCACAGCAGCAGCAGCAGGTTCAGTGTTGACCCAACCTCAGAGTTGCTCTTATCTAGACATGATGGCCAGAATCAAGTGAAATTAAGCAATTAGACTGCTTCATTATTATTCTACTGATAGCAAAGATGGCTCAGGCTTTTTAAAGTTAGCACTGTAAGAGAAAGAATATCCTATGTACAGTTCTTTTCCTCATTCTTCATAAACTGACTAAATTACGGATCTTCTAGGACACATTTGCATGGTTTTATTCAGTGTGTACTATAGGCATTGAAGCAGCTGTAATACTGAGAAAAGCTTTAAAGAATTTTCTGATTGTTTTTGAAACTGAAACAGAATCCAGCAGCTCTTTATGAGAATAATTACATGGAGCAGGATTGTCTGAACAGTATTTCAGAGAAATAAAATACTCCTCAGATAATGCTTTATTGTCTACAGGTTTTGGCACTTTTAGCTTCTCTAAGTAAGATACTTTAATCAGTAAAAGGTATGTAAACCATGTGCTTAACAGTTCCGTTTTTTAATACATAAAAAGAAATTGCTATGCTTAACATTTAAGGTCCTCAACAAATCTGAGCATTAACTGATGAAATAGCCCTAGTGACCTGTCCTGGTTTCAGTTAGAACAGAGTTAATTTTCTTCCTAGTAGCTGGTAGAATGCTATGTTTTGGCTTAGGATGAGAAGAGTGCTGATAACACCCCAATGTTCTAATTATTGCAGAGCAGTGCTTATACTAAGCCAAGGACATCTCAGCTTCTTGCTCTGTCCTGTCAGCGGGCAGGCTGGGGATGCAGCAAGAGGGGAGGGGACAGACCCAGGACAGGTGACCCAAACTAGCCAAACTAGCCATACCATCTGACGTCATGCTAAACAATATATAGGGGTGGCTAGCCAGGGGAGGGGGCCAGACTGCTCGGGGTTAGGCTGGGCATCAGTCAGCGGGTGGTGAGCAATTGCATTGTGCATCACTTGTTTGTACACATTATTAGTAGTAGTACTATTATCATCATTGTACTATTATTATTATTGTTATTATTATTATTTTCCTGTCTTATTAAACTGTCTTTATCTCAACTCACGGGCTTCACTTTCCATTTCTCTCCCCCGTCCCAGAGAGGGAGGGGGGAGGGTGAGCGAACGGCTGCGTGGTGTTTAGCTGCCGGCCGGGTTAAACCACGACATGACCTTATTTTATTTTATTTTATTTTATTTCATTTCATTTCATTTCATTTCATTTCATTTCATTTCATTTTTTTTTTAAGATAACAAAAGGAAATTTGGATTATTTATTTATTTATTTATTTATTTATTTTAGGGAGCATTCTAATAAAATGTTGGTGGCCCATGGAAAATAGAACTTCGGAGGAGTTTAAATTTTTTTTAAACTCCTTAAAAGGAGTTTATTTTAAATTTATAGTATAATAGAAACTTCTGATGCCACCATTAGCCATCTATTTTGCTTGGAATAAGAACTAAGATGAAACAAAATTACACCTCCTTATTATAATATCCACATTATCAGGACATCACTGGAAAAGAAGATGCTCGTAGAAGACCAAATTGCTCAAAACAAAACATAAATGTAGTTTTTCTTCTTAGAAGCACAAGCATTTAAATAACATTATTAAACCAATATTAACAGTATTGTTTTTTATATAGTAAAACTATGAATGAAATAACAATATTGCCATGGAGTTTCATAAATTACAGGAAAAAAAAATATTATTTTCTGTAATGAATCGTCAGCTCTGAATAAGTGTTATTAACATTTCATTCTAGCTCTGGTCTGGTATGGTCAGGGCAACTGGATGTCCTGCAGTGCTTACTAAAGCCTATGAAAAGCTTATGAAATTGAGATTTAATGAAGATAAGATCTAAAGTAATATAAAAAATGTGTGTGTGTGTTGGGGATGGGTAACAGAGGAATAGATACAATTTATTTTCATTTTTTCTTCTCATGACATGTAGTAAAAACCCTCCAAACCATGCTAAGATACTCTGCCTTTTATTGCAGACATCCAAATGATTAAGAGATAGAACTGCAAGAAAATTTGCCCTTAAAAGCAATTTATGCAGTAAGATCAAGATGACACAGTATCTGTCTCCACCCTTCTTCTGGCTTGCTGTAGCTCACTGATTAGTAGCGGCTACAGGTTTAAATATAATTTCAAAATACTACTAGGGTCATTCTAAATGATGAAAATAATTGGAATGTTGCTGAAATGCTGTCTGATAATTCAAACTAGATTGGCCTTTTGTGTTGGTCTTGCTGATTGAGATTGAATTTTTACTTGTAGCTTCTGCAGACAACTCTCCTATTTGCTACAGCATTTTATACAAAAATTAAATTGCTATGTATTGAAGTTAATAACTTCAGACTCCCTAATGTGAGGCAGATTTTGCAGTGGTTGAGATACAGTGGGAAGGGAAAAAAGTGACTAGAAATTGTCTGAGTTTCTGTATCATAATGACATTTATAACACTCCCTCCTCTTTACAGCACCTTAGATGTTTCTGGGTAATGTAAGGCCCCTATTTTCCAGCTGGGGTATGGAGACCTGCCATTGGTAAACTTTGGAGGGATCCAGTTGTGTTATAGGTTTTCAGTTCCTTGTACATGAACTCAGATTAACTGAACTCACATTTGTCCATTAACATTTACCATCGTGCTAAACTCCCAACAGAATCAATGTCAGGAAGTGATTGCTTTTTATGTATGATATTTTAAAAGATGGCATTTGTAAGCAAATATGATACCATTCCTTTAGATGGTCATTATATCTCTGAAAGTGTCAAGCTTATCATTAAATCAAACTGAATTTAGTACCATGTCCTCAGCCATCAGGGATGTTTCTATTTCAGATCTTGTGATATTTGCAGTTCAAGACAGAGGAGCTGAAAGTACTGATTCATGAGCCCACTAATCTTGCTAGCACCCAGCAGAGAGTGCACCACTAGAAAGTCAGAATTTAGTGGGAGAGAATTTTAAATTAAGAGAGAAAACTCGAGTATTAAAAATGTGAGTTGGGCAGCTTTCTACTGGGGAGCTTAGGACTTCTTTATAAACGAAGAAAGAGAAAGGAATCTAAAATACAAAAAGCCCTCTGATAGACAGTAACTTGAATTTTTAAAGTTTTGAATGCAAATCTTATGACACTATAATTGTTAACTAAAACATTTATAAAATAAATATGCACAGGAAGAGACTTTGAATAAACTTGAAGTGTCATAAGGAAATCGGAAGCATCTGGACTCTAATCATGGTCTTTTCTCACCTGCTGTTTATTTGCTATTGTACAAACAAGGCCGAGCTGGGCTCACTTGAATGAGCTTGGGCTACTGCCAGTCTTCGTAGCAGACCTACCCTTCTCCCCATGGCAAGTGGCTGTTTTACTGATAGGAGAGCTCACCGTTCCTGTGCTGTGCTCCTCACTGCAAGTCTTGCAACATCACTCTGTGTTTCCTTCTGGACATCCAAAAGCCAGAGCCAATATTCCCTTTCTGTTGCCTGTGCCCAGGTAAGTGGCAATAAAGAAAACAGGTCTCATTGTAGGGGAAAAATACCTAAGCCAATCCTGGTTTAATGATGGAAAAAGCCAGGAAGTCTACTAGGACGGGGACTCAAAGTTTAGGTCTTTGGTACTGACAGATTAAAAAAAAATGCAGAAAGAGACTGGTAATGCAAGCCTTTCTCATGAACTTTTTCAAGTACTTTTTAGTTATTGGGAGAAACTGCAACATATAAGACTAGGAGAGCAAAGAATGTCTTTACAAAATCATTTTCCCCAGCTAAATCATCTGGCACTTGAAATGGTAAAAGGGTAGGTATAGATAGTTTAGCTCACAAAGCTGCTACATCTTAGGCAGACAGCAAAGAAATATGAGGAGATTTAAAATAAATAACAGGAATTCAACTGTTGGGGACTGGATTATAACAGGCACATCAAGCCTGCTTTTTGTCGCTCAGTTCAGTGCCTGAGCATTAGATATAAATAGAGATGCAAGGTAATTTCTTCTGCTCTCTGCATGGCTCAAGCCATTGTGCAGGTCATGAGAGCAGTGTGGGATATAACCCTAGAGTCCCATAAGGGGCTGTCAGCTGACCCAATTACAGGGAAACTCACACCTTTCTAGCTAGCTTTGGTCACAGGTCTCTATAACATGTGGAAAAAATGTTGCACCTTCATGCAGTTTCAGGGTCTAGGCATGAGGAACATTCATTGGACCTATCGTCTGACTGTTCATGTCTGCCCTGTTGCAGACCCTGGGCCATATACAGTCCATCAGCAGTGTGCAGATTGAGGCCCATTGACTGGGTGTATCTTTAATATGTGGTCACTACATGGCAGAAGGATGCTGTGAGCTGCACATGCAATCAACAGCAGAGCTGTGGGCAGGAAGAAATCTTTCTAGCAAGCCCACTTTTATCTCTACTACAGCATAATGGAGCCGGCAGTCTTCTGTCAGATGAGATAATGCATGTACATCTTTTCTATGTTTGGAAATAAAAGTATTATCAGTTTTTGTGATGTACCTGCAAATATTCACACCACACTTCTTAGCTTGGGCTAGGAGCCTCAATTCCCGACATATCCTTCTGAGTCCTAAACAACATGGCCCCAGAAAATTCTGAGACAGGAAAAACTAAACTGGTCTGGGATATGGCCCAGAACATTGCCTTGTAGTCATTTGTAATGTGAAATTTTTGATTTGGTGCCTGGCATAGGTCTGGCCCAAGTGAGCTGCCACACTTCCTGACAATGCTCAGGTCCAGGCTAGGCAACAGTGTGAATCTAGAATGTCAGAGATGTGAGCTCCCACACCACTTCAGAGCCAGAGAGCAGTTTGTGAAATATAATTCCTAGAGTAGTCTCAGTCTACTAGGTCCTTTGGACTATACTGGGAACACAGGCTTCTGATTTCAAACACTTGAACTTGGTAGCTGAAAGTAGACCATGTGAAGTCTTCCTCTTGTTCCTCTCCTTCCCTGTTCTGTCACTCCCAGAGCTCTTCAGTGCACCTTGACCTCCTCTAATCTGCCTTACACTTTAAGCTCAATTAGCTGGCACAAAGTTTCATCACACCAAGCATGAGATGGCAGTTGTTGGCTAGCTCAGCAACACCTGGATAGGCAAGTCCTTCATACACATGTGGCACTCTCCCTTTAGACCAGTCCTGAAAGGTGACTGTGGGTGATCAAAGGGGCTCTCAACAAGCAGATGAGCTTGGCTCCTTCATTTTCACATGGATAATTTGTCTTAAGAACCCTGATGACAGCACATTACTTTGTTATTATATCCTCTTCTTCACAAGCAGGATATATTTGGAAATTAATGTGCAACCTGAAATGAAAGTCTATGCTGCTACAGTCTGATTTCAGGAAAAGGATTTATCCTTTGTATGCCTACATCCGCCTGTCTTTTCCAGTTCTACCTAACAAGAATGCTTTTGTAGTTAAAGGCAGGAAGAAATCAGTCACATATACAGATCTCCCCTTTGCATGCCTTCTCTCTCTCTTTGTCCTGCTCTCTCTCCTTTAATTGGGCTAGAGAGAAAACATTTAGCAATTTCTTTCCCTCTTTCCTCTCATTAGACTAACGATGACATATTCTTTTTCCAGAGTGTCTTTAGGAGCACACCATAGCAGCCACTGCTCATTATTAGCACTGGGAGAAGCAAAAGCTTGTGGCTTGATCCTGAATTTATGTAGATGCATGTAAATGAGAAGACAATTCCTTAAAATCAGATACAATACAGCAGTGAAAAATCAATGCTGAGAGATCAGAATCTGGCTCAGCAGCTATTTAGAGCTTCTCTAACTGTGCATGTAATCCTATACCCTTATCATTTCTAATGAAACTAAGCCTCAGGTACAATGATACAAACACATAAAATCTCAGACATTTTTTCAGTCTTTATAAAATCATATTTGTTTTACCTGACTTTGTGGGTTTATTTTTCAATTTGATTCTCACTTTTGCCTACATACTGACATTGTCTCATGCAACAAATTCAACATTTTTTTTCCATGCACATGATACTAAAACAGTTTTTCTTTCCCTTTTTTTTTTTTTTTTTTTTTTTTCTTCCTGTAATAAACTCTGTATACTTTAGTTGCTCTTACTAATTACAATCAAACTTATTACCTACATTTTTACTTCTTTTCATTACCATAAAAGCATTCTCAAATCTTACAGTCACATTATTGACCTAAATTTTATTTGTCTACAGAGCTAGAAAAAAAAAAGTGATAATTAACCCAGAAACAATACAGGTTTCTGAATACCAAAGGAAAATTAGTTTTAGACACAAATTTGAGCAGGGCAGGCTGAGTAGAAGAATAAACTGTATTTAATATTCAGAGTAAATTGAAAGATATTTAAGTGCAAAAAGCATGCATGCAATAGTTGTTGCCTACAACTTAAATAGATTATTAAGAAATCAGAGTTCCTATGAATTTGAAGCCTGAGTTTTAATGTGGTTATTGACTTTCATCAGAATTGTTAGAAGTCTTTAAGACATTTTTTTATTTGCAACACTTCATATTATATCTGAGACAAACATTATGACTCTCCTACAAAATAATAAACTGAGGCATGGAGGTGTACAGTGGCTATTAGAAGTCCACAAAAACACAGTTTCATCTAAAATAAACTAAACAGCCCCTGTGTGAGGCTGGAGCCCTGAGTAGTTGATATGGGACCTCTTTGCATCAGCAGCAGTCTTTGGTTTCATCCCCTTTGTTTTTTTCCTCCAAGTCTAAATCCCTTGGCTCTTCTGTTGGACAGTGTCAGCAGACAGACTTCAGTGCCCCCAAGATGCATCTAACCCTCTTCAGGGAGAAATCACTTTCCAGAGGTATTCCACAGCAGTGTGCATGCTCATACAGGCAAATAGTGTCAGGGCCTGACTGTGTTCCTTTGAAATATGTGCAAAACTAGGGACGATTTCAGTAAAGGAAGAACTGAGCCCAACATCCTTACCAGTGGAGCCTGTGAGGCAGCCTCCATGCCAATTCAATCACTGGACTCTCTGCTGAGGCTGTCAACAAAGGTGCCAATTAGTGCCAGTTGTGATGATGATTTTTGTGATGCCGACACCTGTCCACTATGAACTGGACTGTGACCACCATCACATTTCCCATTAGATGCTGAGCAGCTGTCAGGTGGTTGCAAGGCTGAATGATATATTAGCTTCTGTGCACATCAGTAAATCAGACAGGCTGTATTGTCTCTAAAATGCCTTTCATGTCAAATTATTTTAATCTCCTTTTAATAATGCAACTGACTTTGTTCCTTTGATTTTAATGTGCTTTCTAGCTTACGGATGATTTATTCATATAATATCAGGTAGCATTGTATGACAAAACAAAACAGGCTCACATGCAAGTAGAACCAGATTTTAAGCTGCAGACACAACACACTTGTAAAAATATACTTACATAGCCTTTAACAATGTTTGGAGGTACAAATTGCATAACTATAAACCTGACTTCCAGCCCAATTCCAGCTTGATGGGCACAGAGACATGTACAAAGCAGTGTTTGCAATAGATGTGTAGATTTTGAATATTTGTAGGTTTGATTATAGTGCATCCATTCACTTTAGAGCACAAAAGGAACTTTTCACATGTGAATAAAAAAAACAGATATGTATGTATACATGTGCAGAGATCCAGTCCAGAAGACCATTGTAAATGGAGGAGTTAGTGATCCACGTAGCAACTCTACACAGGCACAGGTCTGCACCGTGCTGCACACCAAGCATAACCTTCTATCCTCCTGTGCTGCAGGATAGACTTTGCTGGCTAATTGTAATGAAGCAGCCTGTGGGCAGCTCACATTCAGTACTGATGATTGCACCATCTGTATGTCCTTGCCTTTATCTGAAACTGCAGGGACAAATTCCCATGTGCACATTTTCTTTTGTCAGTAGAAAAAAATAGATTTATTATTATTATTATTATTATTATTATTATTATTATTATTATTATTATTATTATTATTATTATTATTATTTTTTTTTTATTTTTTTTTCAGAAGCCCTATGAGAGCTCAAAAGACTAAAATATGGGGTAACTTTTCTATGGAGAGGGTCTACACAGGATGTTGTGCACTGCTTGGAGGCCCATAATGGGTCCCAGCGTCTGAAGGGACATAAGATTATCTGTAACGTACTATTTTTCTTTAGTGTTAGCTGCAATAAATTATATTTTAGGCAATATTTCATGGTACATTTCTTAGTGGGATTACAATAAACCAGCATATCCTGGTGCAAAACCACATGTGTGAGAATGTGTGTGCTACAGATGGTCAGTTGTCTTTTGACTTCTTCCTTTGATCATCTTGCTTCAATAACAAATTGTGAAATTGTATCTTTTTTTTTTTTTTTTTTTTTCCATCTGCTGTTAATTTAATGAATGTCCTTCACAGAGGATTATATGATTCTTTGCTTTGAGATATGACTCATGAGTTCACAGGTCCAACATTTTACATTCAGTTACGTTCAGTTTTTACTATTTACCTTCTCCGTTAAAGAAAGATTTCATTGAAATGTCCAACCACCATAGGATTTATTGAAGATATGTGTGGGAAGTAGGTACCTCTTAAAGTTTCACTGCAAACTGGTGTATTGGTTCACAACATAAACTTGATTATCTTGGCAATTTTTCCAAACAGAAATACTGTGATCACCTACTGGAAAAAAAAAAAAAAAAAACACAAAAAAACACAAAAACAAACAAACCACATTTTATGAAATAACCAAATAAACCTGCATAATATATTCAAGGTGTTTCCAATAGTATGTGACACAGTAACAGCATTTTGCATAATCATGGGCAAACTGAAAAAGTATAAATAAAACTGACTGTCTTGAACTGATATTTGGGATTCACTCTCTAAGAAATGCTGGAGTGAGTGCAATTAGCAACACTGAGTCTCCCCTCAGTACTTTGGGTTCTGTACTCAGTCATTCCATAACCATGATTTTTAAAAATCAGGATATGACAGCATCTATTTTATTTCTTAGTTGTAGAATTATATATGGTCAGACTTTGTAATTCACATGATAAAGATCCATGGATATGAATTTTGAAAAATAATTAAGAACTGAAAAAATAGTTTTGCTCATTGTTTACTGTAGGCTGCATACTCAGCAGACTGGGAAGCAGAAAAGACCTGTTTTGTTTTTTTTTTGTCATTTTAGTTTCAGGGATATTAGCTAAATCACAAGAAACTCAATAGAAACTTTAGATTGTATCTAGTAGATTTTTATTAGGCACATGGAAAACATTTTCCATTGGCATTTATGAAATGAACACCCATCAGGGATCTTTTTTCCATAGTTTTTCAAAACCTTTCAAGTTTCAAAATAGGCTGCTCGTTGATAATGCATTGAAAATGCATTCTGCATTACAGTTGCAAAACAAAAGATGCATTTACAATCTCCAGTGGAAAATAAAACAGGAAAAAGTACACCTAAGGAAACATCTAAGGAAAAGTAAAAGGCAAATATATATATATATATATAAAAATATATATATATATACTCAAGACTTGGAAACACATTTTATCTATCTATTTATTTATTTATTTTTGTGACAAAAGCAAAATGGCTTTTCTCAGCAAGAAACTGCATGTAATGTACCATGGAGATTTTTTCATTTTTTATTTTTCTGGATGTATTCCATAAATGGTGTGGAAAAAAGAGGTTCCATATGATTTCTACTTGTGAGTTCTTGTGCCAAACCATGTAATCCTACTTCAGCCAGCAATACTTGAAGACAGGAATAATATTAGGAACATTATATTTTTTTCTTTAATAATTATGAATATATATATAACTTGTTATGTTCTTAATAGCAGACCTCATATCTCAGATGGAATGAGTGCAAGTGACTAACAAAGGTATATGTCATATGCTCACTTTTTTTTTTTTTAATCTGTAAAAACAGCATTTTTTCACTTGGAAAAATAAGATTTAATATGAACACCAATTTAAAGATTTAAGGAAGCATATAGTGACAGTTCCTTGTATTAATCAAATTGCTAACAACCTATGGGATATACTGCAAATTCCTTTGCCTTCAAACATTTCCATACCTTCAGGGACTCTCCGAAGCAGAACACTTACAATGCGTTCTGTGTTGGAATACATTGTTTGTATTCTGCAGTCTATTCAAACTGAAGATGACAACTCTACATTTAAGCAGTGCTGATGCAGTACATTATTTGTTGCAGTTCAACACAGTACTTTTTGAAACTCACTGCACTGTGTACCTTCTGTTACCATTTCTTCCCATTTTTAAAACTAGAAAATATTGATGGAAACCAGGTTAGTAGTAAAAAGTATTTTAAAAGACTTCTACTTCATGTGGATACACCTGAAACAAATACCATGTGTTGAAACAAATACCTGTTTGGTTAGCATAGGCTTTTGAAATCTAGGCAGGATCCCAGTCTGAACATTAAAGCAGGATGAGATTTATTCTGTAGTTTCATCATTTGTTACAATCTTTGTCACAAGAAAGGAAGAGGGGACCTTGTGCCATTTTCAGCTCTTGTTTAATATCTTCTTCACAGGAAAACACTGCCAGGATATTAAACTCATCTGTTCTTTTGGATAATAAGGATGTAGCATACCATTTTGACCTTTCCAAATGCTCTGTTTCAAATTGCTGTTCATTAGATTTTTTTTTTCTTGATTAAAGTCTCACTAACCTGTAGAAACAGAATGGAATAAGACCTAGTCAAGACACAGGATATCAAGCATGATCAAAATAGAACCACATATTTGTATAGCTCAAGGGCTATAACAGACATTAACACATTTAATGCTAGATTATTGATGCATTCACTCATAACAAAGAAGCTAAAATGATGTTTATTTAATTTTCTTCATGACAATTCAGAGTCTTGAGCTGAAGAGCTTCTCTTTGGTTCAAGGTCTAATTATTAGAATGTGAAAGACTCTATTTTGGGGATTTGTAGAAAAGTTTTAGAGAAAAAAAAGTTGAAGAGAACTGAATTACAATCCTCAAAGGGAAATGTAATTACATGATAAAATATATATGACTGAGACCCAGATTCATCTTGGTTGATTTATAGATTCTTAACTTCAGAAATAGATATTAAGGGCAGAAGAAATTGTACATTATTATCAAGTCTATCTTCCTGCACGGCAGAGTCCCAGAATTTCTCTGCCAGCCTCCATAGCTTCAGTCTAAGATGTGGTGTATATTTCAGAAGGATGCAAGTTGTTCCTACTGTTAAAAAATTCCATTGTTATTTTTCTTGGGGGTGGGGGTGGAAGTGACAGTCAGAATGGAATTCTTGGCCCCCTAATTATACATTCCTTCCTCCTAAATTAGAAGGCTCTTAATTGTCACAGATACTTTTTGCCTGTAGGTATCTAATGGCCACAGTGAAATGACTTCTGTCTTAACTAAGTTAGGAGATAGACCTTCACTTTTGTCTTGCTCTTGGTGCATTTTCTCCTTCTTTTTTTCATTAAAAACTATTTTATGTATATATATATATATATTGATTTTCAACATTCTTTTCAACATAACATAATAACACACGGCTTTCCAGTAAAAGTCATATAAATGTGAACAAACAATTCTGCACAAATTTCTGTTTACTGTTTAACTATTAAGTCTTACAAGGGTTATATTTCTCTTCAGATAGTATCCCACTATCCAGCTTATTATCCATAGTGGACACTATGTCCTCAAAATTACTGCTTTTCTGGCTAATTCAGGAGAAAACCAGACTAAAAGCAAAATAAACTATCAATTGAAACAAAATAAAAACAATAAAAAGACACAACTTGTCCTTTTGTATAACAGTTAAGAAAAAAAAAATCAATACCATGCACACTTGTGTTCACAGTTTGGTTTTGCTATCTGGGGCTATCTCTGTTTTTTGTATTACTGGGGCTCTTAGATGGAAGTTTAAGACTTTAGGTTGTTTTTCTCTTTCTTTTCAAAAGACAATGAAAATAATAGTGAAGTGGTATTGCCTATTGTTAACCTCTGACCTGAAGAACCCCCTAGTCTTGGGACTGATGTTTCAGAATTAACTAAACACTCAGTGATAAAATTATTGCTAATGGTGCTCAGGAGAGAGAATATCTCAATGCTGGTGTCAATGTTATGATTGTCTCCTGAGGGACTGTGTTGTCTGTTAGAGCAATTTGTTAACTGTTTATTTTTTGTGTCTCTATAGATCAGTAAGCATTTTAAAAGCAGTAGGTAAGAATCTGTGCATTAGCACTTACCAAACCAAAATGTGCAACAGGAAAATTGTACTGGTGGAACACAGGAAACAGTCTTTTCTGGGCAGTAAAAGAGGCAGTGAATTTCTTTTAGGTGGTTTGTATCACACCCACAAGTATTAAGAGATGAACATGGGGATGCACTGACAGGTAACAATTCACTTGGTTCTCTGTAGGAAAATAGATTAGTACCATTAAGAAGAGCAATAGCTTAAAGTTCTGAGTATAATACACTATCTCAGGCATATTTTTTTTTTCCTGAATCTGAGCATGAGTATTAATGAAAACCATATTTCCCTAGAAAAGAAGCAGACCTCCAAGGAGCAGTTTTAGCTGCAGGTTATACCAATTGGTTTTCAGTATAATGCTGAATCTTGGGAGAAGGCATGTCATCAATCAGGAAGGGGTTACAATGAAACTAGATACTGTATTTATTAGTTTCTCACTTTCAATCTGTATATACAGCTCAGTACTGAAAGGAAGGAGCAAAGACAAAGCAAGCAATTTAGGATCCATTCAAAGATCTAGTATTCATGTATGCACACATGTGGGTACCCAGGCATCTGCACACACAAACATACATGGTGACCGAAATGTGAACTTGCAACCTTTTCTAGTGTCCATATATTTCAAATAGCAATATGGCAACGCACCACAGAATGCCCCATTTAGTTGTTGCGATGCCTTTGAAACAATAAAATGCATTCTTATAGTATTTTTAATTGGAGGGACTAGAGACTACAGGTATGACTTCATTACTGTAGTCTTATCTTAAGTAACTATGCAAAACGTAAGAAGATCCCACTGAATCTATATATTTATTAGGGAAAAATGTAGTACAACACCATGCATGGCTACTTTGCCCATCTACATGAGTAATCTGAATCTGTTTAAAGATCATAAATGTTTTGTTCTGAGATACAATAAAACCACCTACCCATAAAATGGAGCCATATGGCTCATCCTTTTCTCAGAATGAGATTGCTGTAACTTACCCTGTTTTAAAAGTGCTACATGAATGCATCCTATATACAGCAGGGCTAGGCACTTTCATTTTTTGCCTAATATCATAAACTTCAGCATCATTGATTTTATGTTTTGTTTTGAAGGGACTGTTAAAAATGGGCCTGGAGAATAACAAATGCACAAATACCATTCAAGAGAGGCAAGAAAGAGTAAAGTCTAATTAAATAAACACGAAGAGTTGTGATATGGTATGTTGATGGCATTTACTGGAGCCAGCTTAACTTTTCAGGGCACTCTGGCTTTTAGTTAGAAAAATATTAGAAAAATATAAACTAAGTAATATAAACCAATATAAACTTTCCTGTAAGTAGGAAACCCAGTTTTCTGCCAGGCCTTTGAAGAAAGGACAGGGATTCAGGGATTTTCATAGAATCATGGAATAGTTAAGGTTGGAAAAGACCTCCAAGATCATCTGGTCCAACCATCCTCCTACCACCAATATTACCCACTAAACCATGTCCCTAAGCACCACATCCAACCTTTCCTTAAACATCCCCAGGGATGTTGACTCCACCACCTCCCTGGGCAACCTGCTCCAATGCCTAACTACTCTTTCTGAGAAGAAATTTCTCCTGATTTCCAACCTGAAAAGAAAGAATTTTACATTAGAGTAGATCTTATTATGTATAGGAAATATTTTTATGTACTCAGAAATATTTTACCATAAGGCAAACCACAAAAAACTAATTTAAATTAAATAATTTAATTTTATCAATGGTTTCTGACATTAAGCTGCTTCTTCTTCTTCTTCTTCTTCTTCTTCCTCCTCCTCCTCCTCCTCCTCCTCCTCCTCCTCTTCCTCTTCCTCTTCCTCTTCCTCTTCCTCTTCCTCTTCCTCTTCCTCTTCCTCTTCCTCTTCCTCTTCCTCTTCCTCTTCCTCTTCTTCCTCTTCTTTTTTCTTCCTTCTGAGCTATATATATGTCATATGCGCATTCACTGGTATGGATAGACTGGATATAGATACCAGGGGATAGAGATATTCCCTGGTAGCTGGATAGACTGATTTACCCAATTCAGAATACCCTGAATTACAAAACAAACAAACAAACAAAAACAATAGTAATATTTTTGTTGTTGGAAGCTAGATGTCAAGCAGGCTTCTTCAGAATTGATTCTCTAAATATCACTTTAGGCTTGTCTTCAAATTCAATGTTGTCAAGTCATTAAATCCTTGTGTTTACATTTATTTCATTCAAATTTCCTTTATTTTCTGTAGGAAGTGTAGCAGTCCATAGTCACAGACACATTTTGAAACAAATAAAGAAACAAGGTTTTTAATTCCTGTAGGGTTTTTCTTCCCATTGCAGTACTGATCAAAGGGGCATGTAGGTATACAATATGAATATAGAATCACAGAATCACAGAATCTGTAGGGGTTGGAAGGGACCTCAAGAGATCATCGGGTCCAACCCCCCTGCCAAATGAGGTTCCCTAGAGCAGGTTGCCCAGGTAGGCATCCAGATGGGCGTTGACTATCTCCAGAGAAGGAGACTCCACAGCCTCCCTGGGCAGCCTGTTCCAGTGCTCCGCCACTCTCACTGTGAAGTTCTTTCGCATGTTAGTGCAGAACTTCCTGTGCTCCATTTTGTGGCCATTACCCCTTGTCCACAAATCACTGAAAAGAGGTTGGCTAAATCCCTTTGTCTCCCACACTTCAGGTATTTGTAAACATTAATAAGATCCCCTCTCAGTCTTCTTTTCTCCAGGCTGAACAGTCCAAGGTATCTCAGTCTTTCCTCATAGGAAAGATGCTCCAGACCCTGTAGCATATTTGTGGCCCTCCACTGGACTGTTTCCAGGAGATCCCTGTCTTTTTTGTACTGGGGAGCCCAGATCTGGACACAGTACCCCAGGTGAGGCCTGGGCAGGGCAGAGTAGAGGGGGAGGATCACCTCCCTTGACCTCCTGGCCATGCTCCTTTTAATGCACTCCAGGATCCCATTGGCCTTTGTGGCCACCAGGGCACACTGCTGGCTCATGGTCAATGTGTCATCCACCAGGACCCCCAGGTCCTTCTCTGCAGAGCTCCTCTCCAGCAGGTCATCCCCCAGCCTGAACTGATACATGCGGTTGATAGTAGAATTGCACAATGATGATGAAGTAAACTTGGTAATTAAAATAAAAGTGATGACTTCAAATTTCCCAGGTACATTTGTGATTCTAAGAATATTCTTCATAGGTTTTTCACCAAAAAATTAGGTTTTTCACCAAAAAATTAATATTCACAAGTTGAAACAGAAAAAAAGTTGAAAAACCCTGAATAGGTCCTACTAATGGTGGCTGTTATAATGTATTCTGCATTTTAGAAAGATTATTGGAAAGAATTCTCTTTTCTGTACAAAAGGTGCAAATATTATTCTACAATAGAAACTAACTCAAGGTTTGGGATACTCTTTGCCAGTATGATTACTGGCACTGAACGTAGATAAAAAATCAAAAAAATTTTTTTTTTTTTTTTTGCACCCAAGTTGGTGTTCTGCTTATGGGTTGTGTACAGATTTATGCACATGCAGAAACCCACAGCCAGAACAGTATTCACAGCTGTTAGATCCTTTTCATGAATATGATTAAAGAGGTACAGTTCTTATTTTTTAGGCCTTGCTTGAGGTGAATAAGTAATTCAGTATGATAAAATCTGTAAGGACATGAATTATGTGGCAGTAGAATAATAAAATCAAGGATCAAATGTACTGTTGCACGAACTATAAATACCAATTCACTGTACCATGTCAATTCTAGTGTCAAGGCTGCAGCCATAATAAAATATGATTTCTATTGTTTACTAAGAACTTTTGGGTATGAGTAAGCATGAAGAAAAACCAGATTTCTCTTGAGTGATTTCAGGATATGGGTTAGTGCAAATTATGATCATTAAAAGTCATAGCAACTGGAAACAGCTTTTTCTCCTGGTAGAGGTACAGAATTGGTCTTTATCAGATAAAATATACACATCATGTTATTTAATGTGGATTATACTTTCCTTTACAACTTGGATAAAATGATGCTTGGTGAAATTACACTATTTTGAAAAGTGAAATAGGTGAATATTAACACTATAATTCAGGGCTTGTTTTTTATTCTGACTAGAATTTTGGATTTCTTATGACAGGGAATATATAACAGCATAGAAAACAAGACCCACATATTTACATAGACAAAAGTTATTTATTTTGATAATTTTGAAGTAATTCAAAATCACAGACCTAAAATTTAACACCTAACCTATCCTACATGTTTAACTAAACAACAAATTTAAAAAGCTTCCTTTCTTCTTACAGAGTAAAATGAAATCTAATGACATTAGAAATGAATAGAACATAGAGTATGAAAAGAGTTTATTAAAATGATTAAAATTGCACTTAAGGGTACTTTACTGAATTTATTTTTTTTTAATTTTTATATTTTGTTTCAGTTTTAAAGTGTTGATCCTTCACATGTGGACAATCTCTGTCTTCCCTGAAATGTAGAATTAGTGTCCCCAGCAAAACAAACGTGTAATCAAAAAGATATAAAATATATATTCTTTAATTTGTATGATTCTTGAAAATATAAGGTCTCAGCCACTTCATGATGCATCATATCTGTAGAATTGAACTGAAAGGTTGATTTTAAAACTCCTGAAGTCAGTGAGACTCAGTGAAGCTTTGGATTGGCTAGAATTTGAACACCTTTGTTCTTTGTGGTTACTATGTCCTTCCTTAAGAAGGACATCGAGGTGCTTGAGCGGGTCCAGAGAAGGGCGATGAAGCTGGTGGAGAACAAGTCCTACGAGGAGCGGCTGAGGGAGCTGGGCTTGTTCAGCCTGGAGAAGAGGAGGCTCAGGGGCGACCTTATTGCTCTTTACAGGTACCTTAAAGGAGGCTGTAGCGAGGTGGGGGTTGGTCTGTTCTCCCACGTGCCTGGTGACAGGACGAGGGGGAATGGGCTTAAGTTGAGCCAGGGGAGTTTTAGGTTAGATGTTAGGAAGAACTTCTTTACTGAAAGGGTTGTTAGGCATTGGAACAGGCTGCCCAGGGAAGTGGTGGAGTCAATATCCCTGGAAGTCTTCAAAAGAAGTTTAGATGTAGAACTTAGGGATATGGTTTAGTGGGGACTGTTAGCGTTAGGTCAGAGGTTGGACTCGATGATCTTGAGGTCTCTTCCAACCTAGAAATTCTGTGATATGGCAAATAGCCACCCTGAATTTCCAGTCCTGGATAAAGAATACCAGTCACACATGTAACAGTGAAAGTGAAAAAATATGCATTGAGAGGTCAACAACAAAGAATGAGGCTTTATACTTTTTTTTTTTTTTTTTTAATCCAAACATTTGTGTTTCTGATTTAGGGATTATGGTTCAGCAGATGCCAACTGTTTACATTTCAGAAAACAGCACCTCTGGTATGTATTTACAGCTCATCCTGAAGTGAGTCTGCTTGATCTCTATAAATATTAGGAGGTGATGTTGTACTTTAACAGAATTAAGAAAAATCATGGAGATGTTTATTGGTATACAGACTGTACTCAGAGAACACCATTGAAATGACTATGATGTATCCCATCTATTAAACCATTTTATGTGCTCTTACATTTAACATGGTATAATTTTAGAGACAAATCTGATAACCTTTACACCCACTGAGATGAATAGGGTTTCTCATTACTGTAATAAGACATGACATTTTTTTTTTTAATTAATATTTATTTACTTACTTATTTATTTTTCCATCAGTCTGACACTTGGAACTTCCTTACAAGTATTATTCTTGGAGTTGTATGTAGTTACTCAGAATACTGGGTGAGGCAGGAGTAGCTCAGAAATCACAACAGGCAGTTATTGGTAAATAGCGCAGATTTAATGACATGTTTTGTAGCTTATGGTAAGTCAACTTTTTGTAGTTTTAGTAAAAAGCCTAAATGAGTTCCCATATTTATTTTTTGAGGTTATTACATTTACCACTTTATACTTGCTTCACTTGGATCAGTATCATTCAAATCTGTTAAAGTATATGCCTAAATACATTATTATTTACTCTTGTATTGCCCTTCACTCTTTTGTGCTTGACAAAAATGGTTTTGTTTTCCCTTTTCCAGATGCTCACAGAGAAGTTGTGCTCAGAGTTGTGCAGAGAAGATGCTTACAGTTGTGCCAACCAATTTCCATATGATAGAAATACCTGCCCTTTGGTTGATAGGACGGGAAAATGCCATATTCTGCCAATGTACATGGAAACATCATGGTCTTTGAAATGAACTACTCGCTACAGTGTTGTTACACTTATTGTAAGCTATAGCTCATTCTGTCAGCTGAACTGACAGATTCTGGGATGAGCTTAATGCTTATCTACAACTCTTATATACAAGGAAAACAACTGTTTTTCACTCAAAATCTGTATTTATGAATATACTTGTGAGTAAATGTATATTTATTTAAAATGTGTATTTATGAGTGTTGTTTTTTTTTTTTTTTTTTTTTTTTTTTAATAAAAAATGTTTCTGGGGCATAAAGAAGGTAGAGCAGCTTAGAAAGAGACCTGGAACACAGAAATAGTATACATAGATAACATTTTTCCATCTAATTCAGAATGTGCTTTCTACTGTTATATCATGCATTAGAATAGTCTGCAAATGTCTCATAATCCTTGTAGCCTGTTCTGTGGTGCTGTGCAAAGATAGAATTTCTGATTTTTATAGACAAATGACATAGTTCCTAAGAAGTGAAAAGGCCATGGTTCAGCTACCAATTAAATATCCAGTCATTATGGATGGATATTTGCTCTACCTTGCTCTCTACTGCATTGCTATCATGCCTTAAAAATCTCTCTTGATAAAGACTGACTGTTAGGGGATAAGAAGCTGGATAAGATTATGATAACAAGCAAGAGGAATTGTTAAGCTATGTTAGAAGACTAACATTGCAGCACCTTGATATTCATATCAAGATTGAGGTTAAATACGCTTTAATTCAAAAGAAGAACATAAAAACATGAAGAGATAAAAACATAAAGATTTGAAAAAATTGTTAAGAAATTTCAGAGATGTGGTTGAAGGAGGCAACTGAAAAATATGCTGATGAGTCTACTAATGTATATTCCTTGATTTTATATTCATTGTATTAATGGAAAATATCTAAAAGTTGCAGCCATCTCAACAGAAACAGCAGCTCAATGCATAACAGATGTCCAAGAAACAAAAAATAGTTGAATGTGAAATGCAATTAGAATATTAGATTATTTTATAGCCCAAAGGCGTTCTTGAGTCTAAAGTGCTTGAAAAGTTATAGTGACTAAAATGGAAACTAGTGTCAATGTTCCCTATTGATGACAGTTTCCTTATTCATTTAATTTTGAAAACAGCAAAACCAGAAAGGTACAGAGATAGATTATAACTATTTCTTTATAAGCATAAAATAAACAAATCCTTAAGACAAATTATTAGGACTGAGCTAAAACTGTTTTCACATGCATACATAAAGATGTGTTTATAGGCAATAGGAACAGCCATAATTCTGATGAAAGCACATCTTGACACCCCTCAAAAAGAATAAAACCTCTAAATCCCATTTTCATCTTCTATGGGAACCCTGCTGATGAACTTTCTTCCACATATCTAATATGAAAAAAAAATCTAACGCAATGTGACATTGTATTTTAAAAAAAAGTATATTCTTAGAGTAAAAATAGTCCATCAAGCTATTGAGATTAGGGATGAACTTTCTTTTTTGGCACATTTTTTTCTCATGGGAGACACAATCACTGCCAAGACACTGTTACAAATGTCTGATATTCCTAAATTTTCATCTAGCTTAGGTTTTGGCATTGATTATCCAGCAGATCGTCAGTTTGTATGTACGTCCCTCCACCTGGAAGAGGTTCTCTGTTTATCAGTGTAATAGCTCATTTCACAAAATCCACTGTGTTATAGTACATGTGTAATACCCTGTTACATTTCCTGAGAGATCAGAGTGGTACATGTTGATGGTTAGTCTTTAACCCTTATAAGAGTAGGATTGTGACATAGGTTATTTCTTATTTACATAAATGTTACTAATTTGTTGCCTGTTTTAATATTCTGGAAAATGTTGCATATATTTACAGCCCCCAACTTAACCATTGCTTGGAAAAAAAAAAAAAAGAAAGCTAGATTCAGTTTGGAGGCTTTAACTTCATTCAAGTACACTGTTAAAACTGTACAGTTGTTTTGGCAAGGAAGCTTCCTGTGTTAACTTCTGTCTTTCTGCACAGGTCTAGGTACAGTTTACAGAAGTTGCTCCAAGTCATCAGTTGAAGTTTGTGCTGTCACATAGTTTTGCAGTAACATAAACTGGACTGTTTATGAGCAGTTTCTTTGCAGCCACTGTTAAGATCCATGTTACATCCCATGTCCCTTGTCCAGTTTTCTGTTGACCATCCTAAGCATTATCTGAGATTCACAGATTTTTATTTTTCTCAGAAAAAAAAAATAAAAATCTTCAAAATTCTCTAGCTTTGTGATTTCATCTTCCACTAGCATCCTGAAATTTCCACCCCTCTAACAGTCCCTTCACTTTCTTAGTGCAGTTATCTAGGGAATAACGAAGAGAATCTAGTTGTTTATACACAAGAATCCTAACTGAAGGCTTTGAAGCTGTAATTATCTTTTGAGAGTCCTTTGCTGTACCATCTCAGTTCAAAAATGTTTTCTTAAAATAACAAGAGTAAAAGTACTTTAAGTAAAAGTACATACATCTGTGGAGGTTCATACTGAAAATTTCTTTACATAAGGATGATGGTTTGGTGAACAGACCTTAAATGAATTCTATTTGTACTGCAATATTCATCATGTTTTACTGTCATGTTTGTAATAAAAGCCTACCTTTACCAAAGTCACTTTAATACATCTACGCGCAAATCTTACATCAGCTTCATATAATAAGTGATTAGCAAAGGTAGGGTAACAGAAATGACAGGAAACAGCAGCTGAAAGCTAGCTCCTAAATAAGACCTTGAAGAAAAGTTCCACTTGCTTAATGGCTATTCCACTGTGCAACACCGAAGACTTTGGAACTGCATGTGTTAAGTTAGTGTCCAATTTTAGACATTTATGCATAGTGAACTTTAAAATAGACACTTTAATCTCAAAGTCAGTGGACATCTCATGCATTATCCACACATTATCTACATGTTATCAGACAGACAGAAGGGAAGCAAGAAAGCTGACAACACTAATTAGATTAGGAAATGTTTGGGAACCAGTGAAGACTATGATGGGAAAGGCCATCATATAGATTCCTTCAATAGACAAGGAAAGTAGAGGGGAAAAGCTGATAAAAATAAACCCATCTCTCCGTGATTAGAAGAGGCTGCACTTGTCACATAGGACATTGGAAAAACAGGTCCTACTTTCTCAGATATCAGAAGGAGAAAATGTAGAACTGTAGTATCACTTGCTGGGATAAATGAAGGGCATCATTTTATGCAAATGTTTGTATAAGTCTGTATAATTGCCATCCCAGCTGATTTTTTAAATTAAAGAGGGTTTACACAGAATAAATAGAAACACAGCCTTGCTGTCCTCAAGGTGCACTAAAAAGAACTCAAATACATTCTGTTGTGGCTGTATTGAATTTTTAGGTCTGCCAGCTCAGCAGAGTTTTCACAGCCTTCAGAGACTCTTTGGACACCCACAATGATCCCATCTGTTTTTATTTGTTTTGCTCTAATACAGTAGGGTAGGACTCTCAGTGACACTGTCCATACTTAGGGATAATCTGTCATCCCAAAAGCTACGAAGGAAAGAGATTTCATTCTATGCTGTTTTTGGCTGCAATAAATTTCTGCTGCAACACCTTACTCTCCATCAGCTGTGCTGGCCTTTCCTAGAACTTGAGCTCAACAGTGTGCATATGGACAGTGCAACATTTACCAGTTTCTGTGTTTAACTGTGTTCAAGTTCATATATATATATTTTTTTTCCCTATAATTTCCCTGCTCACATGCTCACGTATCTAGTTTGAGGTTCAATTTATTCTTCTGAGAAATCTGTATGAAAGTACGCATACACAAATGAATCACCAACAGACTTGCCAACTTGTTCCCATGGCACATCTAAATGCTACCTGTGCAAACAATTCAGAAGAGACAAAATAATAATAATGAAAGCAAAACGTGACTGGGGAAAACTGTGAAGACTTTGAAGAAGGTTGTGACTACACAAGGGAAAAGGAATTCTGGCCTACAGAAACATCAACATTAGTGATGAGGTATAAAGCAAAAAGCATACCACTTGATCTCCAGTTGCTGAGCTGGCAATTAGAAACTTGTCTTTCTACCTCTAAGTTGATTATGTCTGATGGGAAGTCAACAAGAATTTATTTATGTATTTATTTATGTATTTATGTATTTATTTATTTATTTAAATAAAGTCACATTTCAAGGAAAGCTGTTGAAATGCAACATTTATTTTTCTTTTATTTACTTTATTTTACTTTATTTTTCATTTATTTACTTTTCAAGGCAAAGCTAGAAGTGAATCACTCCACATCTTCCTCAATAGCTTTTATATTAGCAAATCCTCATATACTAAAGTGCAAAATGACTGTGATAGCAGAAGAGAAGGGGTTCTTTTAGTTTGCTTTGCTGTTTTGAAAATCCAGTGACGTGAAAAACCTGGGTAAATGCCATTGGTTTATTCATTCTCTAGGTGGCTTTAGAAACATCTCTTTGTTTCTGCAGGATTGATAATTGCCTGGAGAGGTGAAATTCAGTGATTATTTCCGATGTTAAGAATAAACAGTGAAGCCTCTGATGAGACTTGTACACACTAACAAAAGCTACAAAGTTATCGGACTGCATAATATTCATGACTAACATGGAACAGAATTAGACTCCTATTCCATGGGAATAACATAATGAATGGAGAGCAGTTAATAGGATTAAACGTACTGTACAGAGACATGAAGAATAAAGCCATAGTTAATGACTTGTGATCTCTCTTCCCCTCCTCCGCATCAATACAGCTTCTTTATTCCTCTTTGGCCTATATAACTCAGGTATATGATTCTCATCCAACAGTGCACAATCATGGTTATGTATCTAGTCTTTTCCTTCAGAGCTCAGATATGGTAACATGTTTATTTATTTATTTATTTAATAACAGCAATGAAATGCCGCTAATATGTGTGAATCAAATGAAAAATATTACACTGAAATCTTACGCCTGCCCAGTAAAATGAGTCCAATTTACTTTCTACATCTTTGTTTCAAACACCTCAAAAGAAAAGGTGTTACTGAAACAAGTATTCTTTTAGCATGTTTACTTCATCTTTTATTCTGATCTCTAACATCTGCATCAGTAATCTGACACTGCAAAGCAAAAAAGGTACTGTTCTTTCCTCAGCTAAGTCATTTGCAGGATATTTGAAGGGTGTCTAATAGATCAAGACAGTATATCGTTACACAAATATGAATCTCTTGGACTTGCACTAAAAAGATTTCAAATCCATTATTTTGATTAGGACAAAGTTGATACCAAGTTCTTAATGAATAAAAAACACATCTACTGTTATTGAATAAAAAAGTTGCATATCTAAAGGAGGAATTGTACTTTATATTTATTTTATTGAAATTTTTAAAGAAGTATATGTTATTAAATCACATCATAGCCTATTGAAAACATTGCAAAATGATATTAATATTTTCAAAACCTAAGATTAAAATTAGCTTTCCTGTTGCTGATGAAACTCCAGAAAATACAGACCAACATTTTGTAGTTAAAGTTTTCTGTCTTCCACATCCTGAGATTTGTGAAATAACTTGCAACTGGAGGAAAACAAAACACAGAGGTAGTTTCCAGCTGTGCATCTCTAAATAAGTGACCAAGGTTTAAAAGAACAGTTAGTAGAGCTGGTAAGTGTGTTGAGTTAATCAAGTAAGAGTGTGCTAAACTTTGCTACTCTTCTCCCAACTGGGACAAATTCTTAGATTATTCAAATTGATATTACTCTCTTGGCACTAGTACAATAATGCACTGATCTTAAATCCATGAGAATTTACCCTAGTAGTACTGCTGTCTACAAGATGTCAAACTGTTTTGTCAATGTCTTCTGAGTATAATATTACTTGGTGTGAGGAATGATCATAATTTAGGTATTAGAAATTACATCATGCCCTTGGGAGGATCTGTAAAAAGCAGAGTTTTTCTAGCAATCTTGTTTCCTTTTACAGTCCAAAGGACAGAAGCTCTTTTCTTTCACAAATGTTGGAATTTGCAATGTGTATGGTTCACTCAGAGGACACCAATATCCCTGTGACAGAATGGAAGATGACAGTACAGTTTTAACACTTCTCTTTCAATGCTGGTTCTTTCAATAGCTGGCTCTTGCACCACAGGAGAATGTTTTGACTCTATAGGAACTCAAAATGTGGGGTTTTATGGCAAGAGTCTTCCATACAGTATAGTCTTGCACTCATCTTTTGGAAACAAATTCAAGAGGGACTGTGTTGAACTTGACTGAAAGTTTGAGGAGAGTCACAGAGGAAGAAGGGATAAGCATGGCTGTATACTCATAGATCTGCTCAAACTAACTACACATGGACATCTAAAAGTAGGATGAAGATTTGATACAAAAGGTGGCTACAGGCAGGAGGTCTTGGGACATGACTTAGGGCTTATGTAAGCGCATATTTGTGACAGAAATCCCTAGTTAAAAAGAGCCAGTCACCAAGTTTCCTGCTGAACTATGGTGTCTCTCCAGATATTTTTATTCAATTATTAATGCATCTGCTGCTAATTTCATCATGCAGAGTGTGAATTTGTCTTTCCACATTGAGTTCTAAGGGAATTTTGTAAGAAATATAGAACTTGTCAGCACATGAGAGTCAACACATTACTGCTGTGCTGCAGCCATTTATAATGAAACTAAAATGAGCACTCACTTGTTTGGCATTAATTTAATGTCCCACTTAGCTCCTATCAGATGTAAATAGCTGCTTCATCCATTTAAGCATTTCTGTTCGTGCACATAATGAAGCACTTTGTACCTGTCAAGTAAGCAGAATTCATAACTGAAATAAGAAATGGATGAAGAAATTCAGTGTTCTTAATATTAAGGCTTTACAGGGGCAGCATATTTTTTCTGGCCACAGGTATCCCACTGTGAAGTTCACCTTTTATCCCATGCCGCAGAGAACACACAAAGACATGACATGTATACACATGCTAGTGTGCCAAAAATATTTCTGAGAGGAATATCAGTTCAACTCATGGCACAGTTAACAACAGCTGTAGTTGTCAAACACACTCAAAACAAAATAAATTAGCTAGCCAGCCTCTTGGTATTTAAATGTTCTTTATGTTCTCTATTTTAGAAAAACACAGTTTAATTTTAAACGGCATTCTGGTTATGATCATACTCTCTTGAGGAATTTTTTTATGAGAATGAATGGAGATAATGACTACCATTAGTCATTGTCATTAGCATAAAACATTAAAAACTACAATATTTATAACAGGCTATGACATGACAATTAAAACATGACTTTCTATCACTTGTGTATGTTTTGGCTACAGCTGGTTGCTATTTTCTAAAGTTAAAATGATAGAAGTCTGATAATGGTATATTTAATAGCATGTTCATCATTGTATCTAATTGTTTTCCACCACAGGGTATGAAGCTTTATGTCCTCTATCAACCCAAAACAAACAGCCATACTGCTTAATGGCTGTTCAATTAATGTTTATGGTGCTACTTTTATAACCTGAGTTACAAGACAAATAAACTCCAAGAAGCAATTTAAGAACCTCAGAAGCTTGATGGGACTTCCACCACTACTAAACATTTCTAAAATACCTACAGAATCCCACACATGAGGATGTGAAATAGAAGACATTTAGTCAGCATTAGAAAATTCTTCTAGGACGCTGGTAGAATTGCCAAAGGAGGAGAAATCAGACCTTGATGCAGAATACAATAGTTGAGTGACTTTGGGTAAGCTGCCTTGCAATTGCTGTTCATGCTGGGTTAAAACAGAGATCTGTTCATCCTAAGTCATATAAAGGTCAGACTCGGTTGCTCAAATTGCAAAGTTATTCCCCTGAGAGTGATTTACCCTCAGTAACCTAGATGCTTTCCACCTTCTAATAATTCTTTCTCCTATTTAGCAGAGCCCATGCCGTTTAAAAGGAAAGAAGAGTTCAAAAACAGATTTCTCTGTTATTGCCTTGGTTTATATGAATTTGTGTCTCTCCCTTTTGTACATAGCCTGTAGAGAGCAATGTAAAACCACTGTAAATATCTTTTCACTGGAGAGTTGCCATTGTTCTAAACTGTGAAACTCAATGATTTCTTGCTTGTGCTGTTAATTGTATATAGCAGTAATATATTCATACAGAGCTTCCCATCCTAATTCAGACTACCTGATCTCTGGCTTTTAATGATGTATTACAAGCCTGTCACCTAGGCAATTAATCATTGATATTCTTCAGTTCCCCAAAGTAGCCAGACACAGACAAGAAAGAACCAGATCTGAGGGGTGGTAGAAATTTCTTTTCAGGAGCTACACATTTTTTCACTCCATAAACTTTACTTGACTCACTCACTGCTGGAAGTATATTTTAATAGAACTGCTGTTACCCAGCCTCTCCTCCCAGTTTCCCAGTTTTAGTAGATCACCATGAGGTTCATAAACAGGCAAAAATAGTCTGTGAAGTTTAAAGGCTGTCAAGCCTTCTTGGCAACTTCTCTCCAGCTGAGAAATGACAAACTTATCACCTAACTGGCTGGTGTATAAAGCTGACTGCTTTTGATTAGGAAGCAATGAGCCTTCCATTTTGTTTTTCATAAGCACCTCTTCACGGAAATTATGCAGTTGAACTGCTTTGAATTTGATTATATGAATGCTACAGCTTTATTATTTGTAGTAAATACTAGCATCTTTTATGGTGTTACTGAACATTCAGGAATACTTCAGGATTGTAACAGACTTACTATTATTTATCATGTATTATTACTTGATTTTTATTATTATTTTTTTTAATCCAATAATATATTTGAATAAGGCTGCCTGTGTTGCTGTTACTCACCTGTGCATTACTCCATATGTACTCACACTATATTTCCTCTCTGTTCCACTGGGAAGGGTAAGACGAAAACAATTCTATCTACTGAAGGATGAAATACTAAGTCCTCAGCAGGTAAATTGTTCTCAGAGCTAGAAAGAAAGCAAGCGTGAACCACAACAGCAAATGGAAAACTCCTGTGTTAAGTCCTATGTTACAGACTTTGTGATTGATACTTTCAACCACTAGTGCTGTGGAAGAGCACAGTGACCAAAAGCACAAATATAAAACATTAAAGTGATCTTCTGATGTCATATATAACTTCATGAAACACTATTCAAATGCGCTGGGAACCTTGAGGCACTTTTATTTATTGCTATACTTCCAGTTATATTTCATTTTACATTACTATGTAACTTCTAGTGATCTGCATGGTGAACCTCAGTAATAAAAAGCCATTTCATGTCTGGAGAACACAACTTCTTGGTTGGTCACCTTAGATATAGAGGAGGAGGAAGGAATGAATTTAACCAGATTCTATTGCTGAGCAGATTCATGTGGTCAGCTTGATAAATGTTAATATTTGACTTTGACAGGATGGAGACTTCAGGGCACTGTCTACATGCTAAATTCAACCCTAACTAAGCATTTATTAGTTCTGTATCAGTCTTATAAACAGTGTTTACTCACCTGAATCTACATGCTGTGGAGGTAGCTGCAGAACTCACCAGTAAGATTTATCATTACCTAAAAGTTTAATATATTTATTACTGGTATAGTTCACAATGTTATATCTATTATCTTCAGGCTGAATATTCTCTACATTTCATTCTGTCTACCTTTAGGAAAATGCATGCAGTTTACCAATTCATCCTCTAATTTGCTTCCTGTTTTACATGGATCATAACTATATTTTATGAGTAGAGTAACATGTCCCAGTCGTTAGTGCTGTTGTTAGAAAAATCAAGTAGGTTCACTTCAGCTGCAATTCAAGCTAATAGTGAAATATTAATGTAATATATACATCTTCTGGCTTTCATTAACACTGGCTGTCTGTATCACAATCCGTAATATATTAATTTCTACAATACCTGTATAAAGATGCAAGGGGATTAAAAGGTGTTTTGTGTGAGGATATCTAGAAAGTCATGATTTCTGTTTTTTGAGATCCTGAAGTTGAGTCTAGTGAAAGCTGTAGGCTACTCAGCGCTTCTGAAAACAGAGATATGTCTTCAGTGCTCAAATAGAGATGGAATTTATATTTATGTTTAAAAAATTGTCAAGGGTCGTCAACAGAAGTGACTTCTAAGCAGATACCATTTATTTAATAAATAACTAAAGAAAAAAGCTACCAGAGGTGAAAAAAAAAATAATAAAAATCAAAGGTTATAGAAAAAAGCTCCGTTCTGAAGAACTCCATAGGCCAGTTTCCATTAGATTAATATTTAGAATGAGAGCTTTGATGTGAAGACCTTTAATGATTTCTATCAAAGCAAAGCCCTTGTGCATGGAGCTGTGATTTTCTATACCTACTTTTCATCCTTTTGTTCCACAAAAGAACATTGGGCACAGAACATGCCCAGACTCTAAGTCAGGATTCAAAGACAAGCATACATAACAGACTTTGTGTACACAGTTTAATTAATGAAATCTGGTTAATATGATATGCATAATCTGTAGCTTTTAATGTAATTATCTACCCAAACTGAAATTTAAAAATCCTGTTCCTTAAAATTTTAATTATTAAGATTGGGATTAATTTCACCCCAACTAAATTATCTAAAAACTAGTTACACAGCCATCTAGTGTCCTTTTCTAAACAGTACTGGGCATTTCATCCAATTTGGTTTTGACACATCTCTAAACGTGGGCCAAATCATCCTTTACTTTATACCTGACTGTCTTTTCTGCATTGAATATAGAGTGAATATCAAGGAGAAATTTAAATATGACAAACAACTCTGAGAGAGCTAGAGCTGGTTCATGGAATCAACTCTAATACTTCTGTGTTGTCGCATTTCACTATCCTTTTTGAAATATTACTTATACTGTTTTAAGGAAAATATATTAAAATGACAAGGAAAGTAAAAAGGAAATAATATTTTCTTGGAGCCAGCATTACTTCTTATTTTGCATTTAGCAACATTTAGCAGCCTAGTAGTAGTATTTAGTAACATTTCCTTGTGATGGCATAATATCCTACAAAATCTATCTCTGTGTTTGTAAAAAGGAAAAAAAAAGACTTTCACAACAAATTTCTGATATTTTATGTTGATCTCTCTTTTTTTTTTTTTCCTGGAAAAAACACTTTTTTTTGACACACTTTTCTAGTGTGTGTCAATTGCTATAGCAATGTATATATTTTCATAGAAGTCTGTATGTTAAAATAGTTACTATACACATTGACTGATAATCCATCCATCAAAAGGTCAAATCTGGATTTCTATCTGTATTTATGGATCCACTAAACAAAAGCAGGGGGTCAGTATGGTCTTGCTTCTGGTCAAAATAAATATCGAAAAACCTGAATTTACAGAGAAATTGCCTGACATATAATTGTGTTTTAATGCAAGAGATTGGAAAGAAAACATACCTGTCTGAGTAAAAATTATTTATATTAGTGAAGGTCAAATTCTGAAGTAATTGTGGATGTCAGAACAGAAAGTAAGACCATTTTCCTCTGACTTATACCATGTGTCTGAAGAAGGAATGTAACATTGGGAATGTTGTTCATCTCTCATAATTACAAAATGGGTTTTAGTAGAACTGAAAATGTTTGAAATAGGCTATGTTTATCCACAGACATATTAGGGTCAGTAATTCCTTAGAAACTGTAAAAAGTTGGTTACTCAGCTCCAAAATATCTACTTAGCCTTACATCACAAATCCAGCCATATTGTGCTGTAACTGCGCAGTTGTACAGGCCTCTGGCGTTACTGCAAAAAACTACCTCATCAGGGTTGTTAAAAGGGGGAAATGTGGAAATGGCTTCCAGTCCTTGTCTGAAAAATGTGCTTAGTTGGCACATATTTTTGGGTCAAACTAATGGCTATCAAATAGAAGAGAATATGCTGTGCTGCAAAGGGAAGTAGCTGAAAAACAAGAATGTCAGAAAAATGAAAGGAAGTCACGGAGGCGGATCAACCTTGTTTTCATGAATTCTATGAATTTCAATGTGGGGAAAAATCAGACTTTCCTTTCTTGATCTACAGATTTCTGGTCACCTCTTAGAAATACAAGAAAAGTCTCCCACCCTTGCGAAACACCTTTCCACTTACTAAAGCTTGAAGTTACTCAACATACCTGAAAGGAACCACTTTTTTGTGTTTCCAAGGACATTAAGTCATTTTCTTTAGGCAAAGAATGGAAGTGATCACGTACCCAAATCTTACTTTTAAGTCGTTTTAGGAAATGTAGCCCAACATCCAGGAGATCAGGCTATAAGCAAAATCTTCTGTCTGGGTTATTCTCTATAGCATTCTGTGTGATACACAGGAAACAGCTTCCCATTTCCTTCCATTTACTGTGTGTAAATAACAAATAATAATAGTGACATGAATCTTCTTATTCCACATTGCTATAATGTGGAACACATTTCTAAGAGCTCTAAATTACTACGTATGACACTTAACTATAATCTAATTAAACCCTTAAGAAATCTTCATATTTTCACCCATTTCTTGATCTCCCTCTCAGACCTACTTAAATCTAGAGTGTGAGTACTGTGACTGAGGGCTTATTTCTAGATTTAGCTGAATCTCAAAAATCATACATATGTTTTTTCTTAAAGCCGGAGATGTGTTAGGTTTGAGCAGCTTTTAACTACATTTGTTTAGTTTTGTTTTTCCAAGGTATCTTTCACTTAATTTTTCACACTGTACTGTTTATTAAAAGGCCAGGATTTCCTGTTAGAGTACAATGTTAGCAAACTTCTGATAAATACTGTTTTTCTGCTAGCAGTCAGTCTTCACTCCCTTCCCAGCTGAACTGAAGTTCAACCAAGAAAAGTATACCTTGCATAATGGCTTGGATACTCAGAGAAACCTCTAAACACAAGTGAAAATTAAAGTAAAATTAACTTTATTCAGGACAACATAATGGTTAAGATTTCAGAAGGCAAAATTTGCCCATGAGTACTTCAGACAGTGGAGAAAATTTATAGCAAGGCAGAGCCCAGATTTTTATCACTGTTTGCAGAGAGAAAATCCTAGAATGATAGAATAGAATCAAAGAATATCCTGAGCTGGAAAGGACCCACAAGGATCACTGAGTCCAATTCCTGGCTCCTCACAGGACCACCCCAAAATCAAACAGAGCATTGTCCAAATGCTTCTTGAACTCCAGCAGGCTGGATGGCATGACCACTGTCTTGAGGAGCCTTTTCTGGTGCCCAACCAGCCTCTGGGTGCAGAACCTTTCCCTAACACCCAGCCTGACCCTCCCCAGTCCCAGCTCCATGTTGTTCCCTCAGGTCCTCTTGCTGTCCTCAGAGCTCAGCGCCTGCCCCTCCGCTCCCCTCGTGAGGAAGTTGCAGGCTGCCATGAGGCCTCCCCTCAGTCACTTTTTCTCTGGGCTGAACAAACTTCAGCTGCTCCTTATATGTCTTCCCCTCTAGACCTATCACCATCTTTGTAGCCCTCCTTTAGATGCTCTCTAACAGTTTTGTGTCATTTTTATCCTTTGGTGCCCTTTGGTGCACCAGCACAGAGCAGAGCAGGATAATCACTTCCCTTGACCAGCTAGCAATGCCATGCAATCCTAATATTGCATGGGGAAAAAAAAGTGTCATCGATTTCAGAACATGGAGAGTCTGTCCTGAACTGCAGAAAACTAACTTCAGGTCTGTTTTCTTCTGTACAGTCACAAGGAACAAGGAAAGGACTATGGCTGGAATGGAGATATGGGAAGTGATGGTGTGTACAGGATTGTGGCAAGCATTTCTGCTGCCGTTATATGGAAACTGCCAGAGGACTTGCAGAGTAACTCCACATTAGCTACTGATACTACTTTTTCTGTTTACCTGAAACCTTTTGGAGGTTGCTAGTTATCATCAATAAAGACTGAAAATGCTCTTTAATTTCACATACTCTTTGCTGAAGAAACAATCCCATTTCTCATAAGTAAATGCAATAACTCTATTTTATATGGCTATAAATAAGGCTATTGCATAAAAAACACAACTTATATTTAGGACAGAAGATTTAGGAAATGTTAGATTTTTATATTTTAAAAATAGTTATACTAGGTTCTTTAGATATATATATGAGATCATAGCATTTAATTATAAGCCTCCTTCCTACGTTCTTCTACACAAGACTGAACTCAATCAGGATATGAGCTTGAATTTAATTAATTATTTAGTTAATTAATTGTTTTACTGTTTTCTGTATTTCCACTGCTGTAGAATTATTTACTTTCTGACAGGCTTACATTGTCCATCATTTGTAGCAACAATGATACAGTAACTGAACTTTATAAGCATTAATAAGTGTAGATTCAAAACACCTTATGAAGGTACAAATATTTTTCTAAATAAACAAATAGAGAACAGAGAGTAAAACAAAACAAAACAAAAACCAAAACAACAAAACAAAACAAAACAAAACAGAGTTTGCAAAATATTTTAAAATGACCATCTGATGAGTTATCTCATACCAAGGGGAGATGATTTCTCAGAATATTGGGCATTTCTAAAAGCTTGTTCTGTGTTCAACATATGGCATAAATATTACCTGACCACAGAAAGACAGAATAAGAACTTAAATGCATTATCAAACATTTCTATCTCAAAGTAACAGACCTCATATGCATGAGCCCTCTTCCCATGACAAACCTAAGGTGAACTAGTTTAGAACAACCTTCTCTCTCTCTAAAGATTGAATTAGCTCAGTTTCCATCTGAATTATCTCACCTTTGGAACAGACTACAAACATATAGACAAATACCTCAGCTCACCTGATAGACTGGAAGATCACCGTGAGTCTGAGCACCAACATGTCCTAGAGAGGGTGCTAATGGTGGGTTTAGAGTTCAATGGTTTAGAGTTCAATGCTTTGGAGATTCCCAGTCTGAGGCTCAGTCCTTCAGATACCACTGATTTATTTCAAGTGACGCTGAACATTCTCAATTCCCTGAGCACCACTTAAAAGGTACAGTACTTCCCTAAGGGCTCCAAAATTCTGAAAATCAAGACAAAGTTGGACACATTCAATGAAAAACACAGAATTAGTTGTCACATTAATATTTACCTTAAATGACGTAGGTAGATTCACAGCATCTCTGTGACAAAGGGTTAGTCTGGGTGACAAACAACTCTTGGAAGACACTGCCTTCCAAATTCTACAAGCTATGAAATAAAGAAGTTCTGACACTTTTTCTGTGTCAGAACACAAGTGGAATGGAAAAGCATGTGGTCATCTGCTTAGAGTCTCTAAAATAATGAATGTGCACAACAGAGAAAATATGAGGACAGGGAACAAACTAAATGCTGGCATTTCTAGTTTTGAATATTTGTGAGGTTATTGTATGGAACTTATGTGATAACAGCTTTCTCATCTAACTTCTTACTTTTATAATATTTTTTATAATGCTACTAATTTATGAAGTACTACCTTCAATACCTTTTCTCCACCTGCTTGAGATGAAGGCTCATGGCCTGTGCACAGTAGAATGAACATGCTTTTATCAATTTGTAGCAGTGAGTTTTATTAACACCAATACTGCCTTAATGCAGATAACTCAGCACAGTAATTATATTAATACTGAGCAAATTACTTGCTCAGAGTGAGAATGGGAACTTTTGAGAAAGTTTTGGATTGGAGTTGTGTTTCATTTCTTGATGATACTGACATGCTGAAGTCTATGAGAAACTAGTTAAAACCAGTCTCCTCAGCTAGTCAGTAGAGAGATAAAAGGTACATGTAAATAGTGTTAATCGTTCTGAATTCTTTTCTGTAAGCAAAGATCACTGCACTGAATATACAGGTACCCTAAGTACCTGTAGTGGCAAAAGCTAGGTATTTGAAGATGATGAATGTGCTCCATAGCTCCCCAGATGCTGCACTAAGGTAACTTCACATAAAAGAATATAATTAATAATAATAATAATCATCATCATCATCCAATCAGTGAGGCAGGGTAATATGGCTATTTTAGCATAGCTTCTACCAAGTTTACTGAGTTGGTAAAAGGCAACATTTTTGATGTCTCATGATATTATTCCAAACAAACAGATTTTCATTAAAGCAGCAAAAATAACTTTGGGATCCTCCACCCCCCTGCCAAAGGCAATGTTCTGTTACAAATTGGAGGAACACTAAACTGTGTAAACTGTGTAAAAACTCTCATAAATCAGAGGATGTTTTTCTATGATCAAAAGTATTAAGCAGGTAAAAATATCAGGCCTGCAAAATAAATGATTAAGGAAAGCCAAGCACTTTGAAGCTATATAAATAAGAATTAAGTGAAACCTTAATTTACCTCTTTTTCAGCATACATTTGATGTAGTCCTTAAAATGGTTGGCTTATTATATTTTTTCTTCTTAATTTTATGCACAGAAAGTCTAAGGAAAGAACAGCAATTTGATATTTCTTCTACTCTCATTATTCAATGTTACTCTTTTTTACTTGCTTAACTCTATTCAAATACTTAACTTTTCTTGACAAAATTATGAATTTCCCAGTTGGCTTAATGTGCCACTTTTGGATATAGTATTTGAATACCTCAGAAAAGTTAGTAGTTTTTATTGTCATATATCTGAAGTTAAAATAAAAACCATTCATAGCTGTTAAATAACCTGGGATGCACAAGACTTGATTTTGAAATTATATAGCACTTTGCATATTCAAGCACAACTCCTGATGGTTCAACTTGTAACTGATGAAAACCAGATCCCAAAATTTTTGTAAGAACTCAAGAAAATAAGAAACACACCATTTGGTTTTAGTTTGAGAAATTTGCCTATCATCATGCAAAACTCTACTGGTAGAGATATTGAAGGAGTATATAACCTATTCCTCTATATAGATGAAATTTATCTGTGTGATCATGGGGTTACTGAAAATAAAGTGACAGCTACCATAAATAGATTAACTTGATGTCCTAGCTGAGATATAGACTCAAACGGATTCCTGGGCAAATATTTTCATCTTCCACATGGAAAAGCTAGTTCTGATAACATTAAAAGCTGCATCTTGCTGTTGGTACTGCAAAACTTCCATTTTCTATGCACAACATTTTTAGTCTGGTTTATATAGTGAGACCTTTTGTAAAGCTGCATCTACTTGGATGAAAGTGAAAGGGCCATTCAGGGTAACAGTGTCTCTGACAGAGAACTGCAATCACTATTCCTCATTGACAGCTACAATTATCAGCAAGACAACAAATGGAGCAAAGGTCTACCAGATCATAGGCATCAGCACTATGGAAGGGTGCAGTATCTTGAAGTGCTCTTCCTGGGTCAAGGCTATTTCAGACTGCCTGCTAAGCAGGGCATTGGCTGGAATAACTCAGTGCAGTGCTTAACAGATATGCCTTCTGTTTGAATAAAATTAAATTATAAAAGATGACTAAAGATGAAATTTAAATCTCAGATTCCTGTTTCAATTGTTGATATCAGCATGGACTTTAGAGAGTGAAACCTGAGTAAGATCATCTGATTGAATTCTCTATCAAATAGCTACTTTGCTTAACTGGAGTTTACCCTTACAGAGCATGCTAGTCTCTACATGATGGATTTTAATATAGATATATTAAAAAATGTATAATGTCCAAAATATCATACAGAATAAAGAAAAAAGCCCATCCACTTAAAGGATACTCTGAGGATATTAAGCTGAAGTCAAATATTAACAGAAAGTAGTAGCATTCATTTGAATGAGAATGACCTTGATTATCTTTTCATCTGAAGTAATTATGAACAAACTTTCTTTTGGGAAGAAGAGGAAGAAAAAGAAGAAAAACAGGAAAAGGCATAGGTTGCTTGTCCAAAAGCTCTACACTGAATTTTTACAATGGTTGTATGGGGTTGTTAAGAAGTTCAAGAAGAAATAAAATGAGTTACTAGTTGAGAAATTAATATGGAAAATGAATATGTTAAACCATCACACAAAATAGTCTCACATTTTGTTCTGTTTGCAGAAGAAGAGAAAAAGAAAGCCAGAATTCTAAGAAGTCATAAACAAGGAGCTCAACTCTTTGATTCTCAAAAACTTTGATTTATTATTTGTAACACAGTGTGTAGATCTTGAAATGCAAGGGCATATAGCAAAGGCATTCACTGTTTTTTTGTGTGAGCTTAACAGATCCATCATTAAAGAATGCATCCAGTGTGGCAAGAACAGTGCTAGACATGATATAAGCAAGTATTCTCATCTTTTATAATAACATCTCATAGTAACAATAAGAAGTAACTGTACCTCAATTAAATCAATAAGGTACTGCTCTCATCAGGGCACTGAAGCATTTCCATCATCCTACTGTACATCCAAACAAATGTTGCTAAAATATATCAGAAACTTTCAATTCTGTCTATACAGTATCTCGACAACTTCTTTGGGAATACACAGGATTTACAGAATCAACTACCCTGCCTCTTCTTTCATTTTTTTCCTTTTCATGTCTGAATGTGTGTCCTTTACCACTACAGCACAGATGTGATCTTTCTCCTATAAAACTTTCTTCTGATGTACAGATCTGAAGTATGAAAGCCTGAAAATGTCTCAAGAAATTTTGCTATTCTCTGCTAAAAATCTTAGATTTCAAAGATAAATCAAATATTTTAGGAAAGGAAGCGTTTATGTCTTTCAATAAGTACTAAACACAGCCTTTTATTAATTTTTTTTATAAGCAAAACAACACAAAAAATTTTCAGAGTGATACATTTTTAGTAGAAGTTTAGAAATCTGCATTTCTTATGCTAAAGTTCACAGAGATTGTTTCTGATTGAGAATGAAAAATTCGTTCCAGATTTGTACAACTTGGACACATACTTCAGTAATTTTAAAATGTTCTACTGAGTTGTAGAATAAATGACTCAGTCAACCAGAGACCATGAAAGGACTGAAAATCCGTTTTTGGTTTCAAAGGACATTGAGTCAGGTCTCAATGAGCAATAAAAAGGACTGCAAAAATATAATTAGCTAACAACAAAGTGGCAGATGTTGATTGTCTTTGAGGCCCTAATCAGTCTGAGAAAGTTACCTGTGTATCTTTTCTAACTCCATAGACCAATGTGGTAAAAGAGATAAGGTAAGACACCATTTTTATAACTCCTAGATTCTAATAACTGATGGAGGTCACAGAATATATCTGTATTTTTAGTAGGGCAGAAAACTTCAGAATGCACTAGACTTATTTTTCTATCTAGCATCCAATTGTTTTTATTTTATTTTATTTTATTTTATTTTATTTTATTTTATTTTATTTTATTTTATTTTATTTTATTTTATTTTATTTTATTTTATTTATTTTCTGTGAATTTACTCACTAATAGGTTCCTTTTGTCAATATATTGACAACAGAAGATTACTTGAAATAGATACTAAAAGAGTCTTCATCCTTTAGACACATTTTTAACTACAGCCAGCCTTTGAAATTTTTGTAAACGACATTTTTTTTTTTAAATAATTCCAATCTTTTAGTAAAATTCAGTGTTTTGATTCCTTCCTTAAAAAAATGCATCTACAAGTGAACTCAGACTTTCTGAGCCTTAAAAATACATATGTACTGACAGAGCAATGAGGGAGTACTTTATCATACAAGATGAATTTATAATCTATTCTATGATAATGCCTGTATGAATATTTTCCCCCAAAATTTCATCTTCTTCCATTCCCAAGTCATGAAATGAAATTCAACAGCAGTATAAATGAATTCAGGTTACATTTCCAGGAAAAAAAAAAAAAAGCATTAAGTAGGTTGTATAGAGAACACTGATTTCCAACAGTGGTATCCCTATTTAGTCCTTATGCTAGTTAATACAATACATTATGGAAGCTTTCTAAGACTTCCCTTCCTCACTGGCTCATATTCTTCCTTCAAATATTAACAAATATTTTTTCCCTCTAACATTTAGTTTATTTTATACCTCTCTGCCGTCATTTTTAACATGTGACTGTATCATTTAACTCTTGCAAAACTTTTTAAACAAATTCTTAGAAAGTTGGTGTACGAAACACCTACTATTCAACCTACAGTTAAATGTAAAGAAAATACATCATTGATGTAGATCAAATTGACATTTGTTTAAAGAAAAGACATCACTTATTCATAATTTTAACCCTCAGATAATAAGCCTGGATAATATTTCATGAGTATTACCATAAACTATGTTCTCATGATAAAATGTCTTTTAACTGGTACACCAATATATGTTAAGTATCCTGATTCTGATGGTAACTTGGTTATATTACTAAATTCCAGATACTCATCTCAGTCCTGGCTGTCCCTGGTTATAAGGAGACACAGCTCGTAGGGCCTAGTGACCAGGTCTTCACACCCATTCCTTCAGAGCTACCACAGTGATTTGTTTTACATGCACTCATGCACTGTCATTAACAACACAACCCAGTTTTGGAAGTCAGTACACATTCAAGTATAATAGAGATGCTATTGCAGGGTTATAGACTGAATGGAGCCTGTGCAGCAAGGAATATCTCTCAACTTTAGGGCTATAGTATCATTATTCTGAATGGATGTTGAGGATATCAGTGAGCCAGAAGAATATTCTTAATATTCTCTGAGGTGATATCATGAATACTATACTTCTTAAAGTTCTGTCATTCACATGATCCTGTTCAAACAGTGTAAGATAAGTTGTATGGGAAAGAAACAGACCCATGGTGCAACTTCATTTTCTGATAAATTTTGTTAATATAACAATATCTAATTATTTTTTTTTTTCAGTTAGAATGGCTCCTGAATACATGTAACAAGTCTGTTAGACAAAGCAGTCCAGGAGTGCAATTTTTCTTCACCTGTTACTTTACTAGGAGCCTGTCCCTGGTGGTGCATATCCATGGGGTCCGCCCCAGCAGGTGACTGTGCACTTAGCCACTTGATGCTTTTTTTTGACTCTGCTTCTAGATAGTTTTGAAAATTGCCTTCTGACTCTGAGCCTTGAAAATGTCTTCCCTTCTTAGACCAAATCTCTAACAAGGGAAGCTGAGCCAGTATGACATATGAATTCATATACTTAGTATGTGAATTCACTTAGTATGTGAATTCATCCAAAGAAAACATGGTTAGTGGGTGATTAGTGTATTGGAATTAACCATAGCACAAGTTCATTTCTATGTTTTCTGATGTCTGTACGTTTTCAGGACCTCATAATTATGTCTGTCTTGGTGAATGTGAGGAATACATCACACCTTTTCATGTAAGACCTAAAGCTGACTGTTAATTAAAATAATCATAGTTCCTTGTTACTCTCTCACAAATTAAGAAGATGGATATTTATTTATTTATTTTTTATTAAGAAGACATAGTTAATTAGCTGTAAAGCTTCTCCCAAAATTGATGTGAAATATGCTTTGTAGTTAGCACAGAACAGCACATGTAGTTATGGGTAATTTTCATACTAATTTTCTGAAAATCAATAAAACAAAGGTTTGCATAAAGAACTGTTTACATTAACTTATTATCCTTTTTTTTTTTTTTTTAATTTCTAAATAGTCCCTATACAAGAATATTTTACAATGCATTATTTTAACGATATATATATATATATATATTATTTTTTTATTTTTTTAAATTTGCACAAATAATAACTGTAAAAGAAGACTTGAGACAATAATAGTACAGGACAATGCTCTGCAGAATGTATTGAAGTTTGGTCTCAAGGAGTTTACACTAGTTACCCTCAAACAAAAAATCAGTGTACAAGTGTGAAATTCATTTTATACACTTAGCCCTGGATCTCACATCAGGAATGGTAGCTCAGAGTTTTGTGTAGTTACTTAATTCAGTAAGGCATATGAGTTTTTCCTGAAATACTTATATAGTAAAAGCTATGGTGTGTAATAATTTATAATCATAGCTATACCTATGATGCAACTGTATTTATATCAGAAGAGTGTGTTTTTTTCTTATCTGCATAGATGTAACATAGACTGACTAAAGCATATTTGCATAACTATATGCAAGATGGGTAGGTGAAAGGGTTTTACTGCAGTGGGACACTCAAACTGATGTGACTGTAACTTGCAGACAAATCCTATTGCTGTGTCATATGACCTTGGCCTGTAGAGCTGATGTACCATATAAATGAACCAGTTTTAAGGCAGCCCTTTGGAGAGGAAAATTAAGCTCACTGTATCTTGCTGTACAACACAATCTGTGCTTGTAAGTAACCATGGGATACACTGGTAACTGAAAACTACAAACCAACCAGACCCCAATCATGGGGAAAAGATGCCAGAGTAACAAATGTGTCTGGGATTGTGTATTTGGTGCACATCTTCAGTTTTGTTTATTAACTCTTATCTAACCATGAGAGAGCAAGAAATTTTGTGCATTTTGTGTTGTGATTAGGTGGACACTTCTGGGTGAATGGATTAAGTTCTGTTTGAGATGACTTTTTATGATGTTTCAAACAGCAACATTTATCATCAATCAATAATCTCACATATAATTTGAAGTTTATGTAACAAAGTTATTAAAAACAAACAAACAAGCAAACAAAACAAAGAACCCCCCCCCCTTTGTCTAGCAACAGATAAGCAACTGTCTTTCTAAACCATGTGACTAATTTGTTTCCAAAATGTAAACATTCTTTTAATAAACATTAGCTCTTGTTTTTATCAGGAGCACTTATAAAGTATCATATGATAATATTTACCATTAAAATACTTGACTTCTTTCATTTAACTGAAATGTATCATACCTTAGAGAAGCAAGTGCTTTGATTGGCATTATACCCCAATCTCCACACGGTTAAGAAAGAAAACATTGCTGGAAGTAATTATTTACTTTAAAAGTCTGCATGAACATGCTCCCATGTGTTAGTAAACAGAAATGCATGAAGAAATATGAAATAGGAAAAAGCACTGAGACATGGCAGAGCTTACCTGACCACTTCTCAGCAGATCTGCTCTTTAGCTGTCCAGTGCCTGTGAGGCCCTGAAATAGTGAGATAGAATAAACTCAGTGTAACAATCATCTAGCCCACTACATTCACTTTTAACATATCAGGTTAAAATGACAACATATGCTTATTAACTATGCAAAAAGAATTAGCATGCAACTCCAGCTGCTAGAGACTTTATCCACAAACTACTTTGTTCTCATCAAAAAAGTAAACCAATCACATTGACAAAAAGCCACTGTAAACAAAAAGACTGTATTTAAAGGATTAACAGTTTTGGAATCCCTACCATCAAGTCATCTGTTTGCTTGTTTGGTTGTTTGGTTTGTTTTCATCAAAATTTAGGTTATATATTTGTTGTTAGCAAGAGTTGCATTACTATTATTGTTAATTTTAGTTCTGTTTATTACCTTGAGGGTTATATATTGTAGAATCATTTTGTTGTCACTAGTTAATGTTAATTAGTTTTTTTAATAACCTATATACCTATTTGTTATCTTTTGGTAGGTTTACTTTTTTAACTATCAGTAACTTAATAACTGAGAATATTTAACATTACTGTTGCATACTCAAAATTACAGAGTTACTATTAGTGTTACCTGTTTAACGTTTAGTCATCCTTTGAGTCCTGCGACATATTTCCTTAATAATCATCAGCCATCAAGTCTGATAGTCTCAAAAGAAATATCAGCCCTCTAAACTGCCTTCAAGGGCGGTGATATTTAGCACTGAAAATTACAAATAAAGTTTTTGAGGTTGAGTACCAACAACTGGGCAGTGACACTGATGATTTGTTTATCAAGACAAATTGATATATACTACAAAAATGCAGTCAACGCACTCTTCCGAGTGAAAACAAATAAGTGAATCTATGCAATGCTTACATGTTGAATGGGATATTTAATGTGCGGGGAAACTCAAAGGTTGAAGAACTAGCATTTAGACAATCTAACAGTGGTAAGTGGTAATCTTACCTCTTTAAACTCCATTACATTCTCACGAGAGACATGCTAATACAAACAAGTCAATCAGAGTTTGTGTTTAGCAAGATCAAGCTTAGAGGATAGTTTAAAATCCATTTATTGTTCTAAAGCATTTTTTTCCATTAACATGTTATACATTAGTGGATACTAACCATGATTCATGTAACAGTTTAGTTTGTTAACTTTTAAATTATTTAACAACCAGAAGTTATTAATACAACTTTTAAAGTCTTACACAAAAAGCTTAAAACAGGCTTGGGTTCATTTTTGTAATTTTTATATAAAAAACATTTTTAGGCATCTCTTGAAAAAGAAATAAAGCAGGCATTTTAAGCTAGAAAACAAGTAATTCCAAATTTAGTTTGTTACAAAAGGTTTCAGCTTTATTGACAAATTATGGCAAACATATTTGACAAAATTATGGTTTCCTATTTAGAGAAGCTTACACATGGAACTTTATGTGATTTTTTTTTTTTAACAAATACAGGTTAAAACACTGAACAAATTCAGTTAGCTACATACATACAGTAGCTGCTTGTTTTCAACCCCATTAAAACAGCATTTAAAATTAAATTTACAAACTTAATATCGAACATCTTAATCTAAACTAACATATATTAAAAAAGACAGGTTAAAACATCTTATCTACAACTTGATTATTGTCTTGTTCAAATGAAAAAAGGAAAAAAAAATCATATTACAGTCTTTCAGCAACCCTAAACAAAAACTCAGCCTTAGCTAGTATGTAGAGAGACTTAAGATCTGTAACAGTGTCATGCTTTTTAAGTTACACACAGCAATGAATACAACCAACAGAACATCATCTTTGAATGGTTTCTAGACAATGCTTGCCAAAGATTTTTTTGTTTGTTTCTGTTTTTTTGTTTGTTTGTTTGTTTTTAAAGTCCGTGTTATAAAATAATACTAATGCCAATGTCACTCCAATGTTATAAGAAATACAAGTAGTACATAGGATAATAATGAGAGTAATCCCTAGGATAGAAAAGAAATGGACTATTACTTGTCTTGGTGCTGTTTATGTGGAGACCACATTAATTGTCTTTGAGATGAGGTCACAGATGAGGAGGACCTTCAATATCTACCATAGGGGTGTTCCCTGTAACCCCCTCGGGCTGACCTTGGAGGTGGTGCCTTTAGGCTGGAACGGGTGGTGGCCCATTCTTCTTGTGCTAAAAACAGAAGAGAAAAGATATGTTTTGTGAATATCTAAACTGGAAAGAACAAAGTGATGTCACCACTAATGGTTGTCAAAATTCTTGAGAGTTTTGGCTAAAAGCTTTACAAAAATAAAAGAGAGATGGTGTTGTCATTTACTTCTTTATCTTTCCACAAAAACAAAACAAACAAAATCAAAACAAAACAACAACAAAAAAATACTACCACCACCACCAGCAACAAAAACCATCAATAAAACAAACAAAACAATACCTACAAACTAACATTCTGCTTCTCAACATAGACATCTCGTCTACGTCAGGATGAAAAAACTCTTTCACTTTCAGCAGAGAATGGATATCTAGTGTGGAGGCAGTACAGTCAGCTTTGGAAAAATCACTGCACTAGTCTGCCAGCTCAGAATTCATTTTGTATTTTGAGCTTCCAGCATTTAAGATAAAACATCAATATGAATAACATTTTATGCAGCTGATATGTTAATAAGGTGAAAACTTGAATCATAAAAAGGTAATTGAAATATATTTTATTTTTTACTTCCATTTGAGACAGAAAGAAAGAAGAAACAAAAATAATGGAAGAAAAATATGTAGGAAGGAATCTACTCCATTAAGCTTTTGCTTTGCCAAATAGTTTTTATTTTGTATTATCTTTAGAATACTTTTTCTTTTTCTTAATTGGCACTAATTATATATATATATATATATATATATATATAAAATATATATATATATAATGATATATATGCCCAGAAAGAATAAAATAAAATCCTTAAAACTTTTTCAATATGTAAAATTTTCTATAAATATTTTTTCACAGACACAGTTTCTGGAAGTTGAGCCTTCCAATGAAGCAAACAGGAACCTATGTACAGCTGTAGTCTAACGGTTGAACCCCAACTTCAACTGTTTTCCCTAATCAGCTAGTGGATCATTGAACAATTTCTGGTTTCATCTTCCACTGACAACTGATTGTACACACAAAATGGACATCACAGAAATAACAGTATATCTTCTCTCCTATGTCACACAGTGTAACATTTTCCCTCTTACAGTAGTCGTAGAATATATCTGAAGAATATAACATGATCACCAGGCAGCTTCAAAACTTCTACATATCCCTGCAAAGTTATGTGATAACCTGTGTACATTTTTGTGATGAAACATAGAAACTATCTAGAAATCAGTCTGGCAAATATTAATTATTGTCAATATATCGTCATTTTGTTACTAATCTGTATGTTTGTATTACAGATTTGTATAGAAGATAGTCGTTTGTAAAATATGAAAGCAGAAGACAAGCTTTCTGATGCTAGTGCAAAAAGAAGTTTTTAAGATGCATGAAAAGCAGAGACTGAAAAGAAGATTGGAAGGTGTCTTGAAGCCAGTAGAAAAGAGACAGAAACTTTCAATTTGACCATAAAACAGTATATTTCCTATTGCTACCAATTGGTAGATATAGTAAAATAGACTCTTTTCACTAGTTCAAAAGTGGGGATATTTTATTTAATTTATAAGTAGTTAACAGAATAATAAACTGAACTACTCAGTCCTGAGGTACTGATGAAGGTTTGAAACATTCAAGGTCCTTGCCCTATAAATTTAAAAATCTAATTGTATCCATTTTTAAGAGATACACAACTTTTATGTCATAATCCATATAATGGAACAAAAGAACATTTCAGAATATTTTTTCCTGTTTCAGGTCTTGTTTCAGACTTCTGTTACCTCACTCAGTCACCCCAAGAAGTGTTGAAATGAGTACTCTTAGTGTGTTGACAAAATTCATCTATATGAAATAAATGTGAGTGTTGCTGAACTTCCAGGTAGCAGGAGATAAGCTGTGAATCAATGTGGGGCATATTAGATCTGGTAAATCATTGCAAAAACATTCCTTGCTTATAGCTAAGAAGTACATATCTTTAATACATGTTACGTGCAACTTTCTCATTTATTTGCTATTAAACAAAGCCAGGATATTCTTAAGTTTGATCTGATCCCTGAGGCACCTGTAGAAAAAATCCAACCCAATTAAATTGTATTTTTCCTTTCTCCTCTCCTCTCCTCTCCTCTCCTCTCCTCTCCTCTCCTCTCCTCTCCTCTCCTCTCCTCTCCTCTCCTCTCCTCTCCTCTCCTCTCCTCTCCTCTCCTCTCCTCTCCTCTCCTCTCCTCTCCTCTCCTCTCCTCTCCTCTCCTCTCCTCTCCTCTCCTCTCCTCTCCTCTCCTCTCCTCTCCTCTCCTCTCCCTTTGCCTTTCGCCTTGCCTCTCCAAGAGGCACTGGTCTTTCAGATGTCAGCTCAGAAACAATGATTCTTATATTTTTGACTGTAGTGTTTCTAATTCACTCAAAATATTCATATGTATATATATATATATTTAATAGAATGACCTAAGAATGAGTTAAACAAGAAAATAGAACTTTCTATACAAAATAAAATACATTAGTTAGTACATCATAATATTAAACATCAAAATTATATTAGTCTTACATTTCAAATAAAGCTAACTACATTTCCTTAAATTTAGCCTGCTACTTGATTAATGAAATGATGTTCTCAGATTAAATATAATAAGGAACTTATTCTATTTTTTTTTAATCTCCATTAAGAAATGTCAAAGATTTTATTTTATTAAACCAAGCTTTTATAGCAATAGGTATTATTTTTCTCTCAAGCAAATATTTTGTAAATATATGTTCTTGAACAGAACAAAGGTTCAGTAAAAACACAAAATTTTGATTGTTTGCTATGTTAGTATAGATAACTTACCAAAGTTCATTCTTCACTAGTCTGTTATTAAGTAGCTTATTCATGTTGATTAGTTATGATGAGCATATAATGACAGGATTCTCCAGTGTGACAAACATAGAGGTCTTTTGTACCTCGATTAATATGTCTATTGATAATAATAATATAAAATAGACATATATATATATTATATATAATATATATTATATATAATAATATATAATATTATATATTATTATATATATAATAATATATACTAATATATAATAATATATAATAATATATAATAATATATATAATAATATAAAATTCCAAATACACAACAGTATTTGGAATTTTGGAATCATTGCATACTACAAACTCAGAAAAAAAAAAAAAAAGAAAAAAGTAAGCATCTTCATTTTTTTTGGATTTTCTTTTATATATGTTAGAGTACAATTTCTGATGTGAACAATGAGCATGGTCATAGACCACATCTGGCAGTGCAGGCACATGCAATATTACCATGTTTGCATCATACTGAACCATGAATGGGCTCAAATGAAGGTTGGAGAGGACATTTATTTCCTTCCTTTTATCTTTTGATGCTCCTGCTCCTTTTGGTATATAACTGGCCTACTAAATTGGCCCACTGTCTTCATACTCTGATACTCTGTCACTGAAATCACTTATATTTTACAAAGGCAAGGGGTAAATTTGTCCCTTCAGTCATATCTCACTTGTCAAAGAGAGTATAACATTTTGTGATACAGATTTCTTTCCAATTTTGGTTTAAGATGGTAAATCATTAGTAATGTATTCTTCCAGTGTAGACGAATCTAATGACCTCCTTATTTTCCAAACTTTGTTTTAAAGAGGAATAAAAATATTGCTGATGTTAACGAAGAATTAATTCCTCCTTGCTATTTACCTTGGAAGTTTAAAAGTTACCGCTACCTATTTTTTAAATTTTATTATATCATTTAATGAATTTTAACACTTTAAATATTTTCCATGAATAATACATGAAATTCATAATTTATTCATTTTCATTTAGTAGGAAGAACAACAGTATCCCCCTTGGAAAACCAGAATATCTATTTTCTTACATAATTGGAGTATGTAATATTGCTAGAGATCTGAAAAAAAAAAAAAAAAAAAAAAAGACCTATATGCCAAAGACTCCAGGACTGAGCAGAAGTAACAGAAAAAAAGTTTGTCTGAACTGAACCATTTTAATTAATGAGCATGTTGTTTTTTAATGGGCACATTTCTGTTGCTGTTATCTTGTTTTTCCTAATCAGTCACTGCTGACTTCAGTGGCCAGTAAGAAAATAATTAGCTTACCCTAGAATGAATGGTTAAAACAGGTATCAAAGATAGCTTTTATAAAACTAATAAAATAAAATGTATAAGATAATGCCCTATGAAAACAGAAAAATGAGAGTATGAAACATAAAAAGACTGTTACGTTTCTGGAAACAACTTATTCTATGCAAGATGCCCTCTCTGAAACTACATTTAATTATCTCATTGTCTGGAGTCTGAAAGGGAAACATGCATGGTGGAGAGGGGACATAATAGCTGCAGAGCTAAGTGAAGCTCAGGATAGAATGTACAGGGAGTGGACACGTTTGGAGAAGATTTGGGAGTAGCTGCTCTTGATAGGGAAGAAAAGGGCATCTGTTGCAATTTATTTTATAATTTTATTTTATTTTATTTTATTTTATTTTATTTTATTTTATTTTATTTTATTTATTTTTTTATTTTTTTCTTATGGTGCATTCCATTTACTTGCTGTTTCTCTGAGCTTCTCAGAATATTCTGTTACTGAATATGATTTTTTTTATTTTTTATTTTTTATTTTTCATTTTTTTTATTTTTTATTTTTTATTTTTCATTTTTTAACTGTTACATGAAAAGTTTACTGTGGAAAGCTTTCGCCTAGAGGGCTGAAGAAGCTTCAGCCAATATGATATAGTCTTAAATCCTCAGGTCTCTCATTCCTACAGGGAATCACTTTCCATATCGTGAATTTAAAAATCCTGCCTCTGCAGTATGTTTCATTACACCCTTTAAAAATGGCATTTTGCTGTAAATGTGCTGCGGCTTCAATTACCCTTTGCTGAAGTGTCATTGCATTTGCTGAGAGGCCCTGGGGAGAAGTAAGGTTTAGATAAAAATGGAGAAGCTTTATTTATATAAATGAAAATGACTAAAGTAGTGAAAATACTCACTAACTGTACAACACAAAGACAAAACAATTTATTGTTCCCTTAAACTCCCCTACCTTACTTCCTGATTAAAATACCTTCATATAAACCATATAAATGTGTTTCTGAAACCGCATGTGAGAACGCAATCTTTCTGCCAGCTCTATATATTAAAAAATGGCTGTATATAACCATTGGAGGAAGCTGTTTTTCCTTAATTTTCCTTAATTTCCCTAATTTGTACTACAAATCCTTTGTGTTCTTTATTCCAGCAACATGGTGGACATATTTGTTTGATTTCCAAGGAAGGATTCCAACAAGGAAGGATGGTGGTCACCATCCTTTTACATCTATTTGGTAAATACATAATCAAGATATAAAAATGTTGACAGATATTGTTTCTGAAGATCTTGTGTGATAGGCTCCAATGCATTAACAGGTGAATTTACAGCCAAAACATGGACAGAAGGTTTGGGATTAGAATCTTCAATTGGGAAAACACTGTTTGCTACCACTGAGGTAGCAGTAAAGGATTATATATTTATCATGTTGATATGAAAGAAAGTTGATATGGAACAACACTATTAAGTCTCTGAACCCCACAAACCCAGTGAATAACAAGATACAACCACACCAGAAATTAACACTGGATTATTATTATGGCAACTTTTTTTTTTTTTTTTTTTTCCTGTTCTTTTTCCTGCAAAGACTTATAATGAAAAATAACATATCTGAATGCTAGTAATCAAAGGTTCCTGATGTGCAAAATTGCTCTTTCATATCTCAATTTGAGGATAACAAGGTAACCTTCTCTCTTTCAGTATCCTGAAAGATGGGGCTTCCTGAGAATGGAATGGAATGCTCTACTTTAAGGTATAGTCTTAAAGGATTGAAACTATATAACCATGTACCTCAGTAGACACAGATATCTGGGTAGCTCGTTACCTTTCTACACATGCAATCAGAAAGACCCTTCTGCCATTGTGGTTCCCAGGCAGAGTTTCATAATGATTGAAAATGAGCAGTGGGCTTTGGTTCATTTATGTTTTTTTCCTGACTCTGCTCACATCTTAGGCCACAGTTTCTTCTGACTGGCACTTCCGTGCCATATTAAACGCTGACTGCATTTTCACATATAACATATGCGAGCACTTAGTGTGTGGCAGATCCAGACTGAATGACAAAATTCCTTTCTTGGTAGAATTTCTTTCTACCTCTTTCAGGTGCCTTTTAAGAAGGAAAAGTATTTCAGCCTTGTATCAGCAAAAAACATTGCAGCTAGAAGTCTTATGTCTGTTGAACACACATATAATGGCAGAGCATTGGTACAAGGATTACAGTTTCATTGTAAATGGCATAGCCAATGACTTTAGTTGAATGCCTTTCATGGGTATCTGTCATTCAGCCAGAAGTTAAGATACCAATGAGTCAAGAAGGGAGCATGTAGTGCATTTTTGTGTAAGTCATTGGCAAAATCAAAATCCTCTGGTCCATTCTGTGTGGAATATGCAGCAGATCGTGCAGGTGACATGAAAGGACAAGCACAGAAGGCTGAAACACTGTGTCTATATCTATTGTAGGATAGCATTTAAAGAGGTTGTAGCCATACTGGCTTATCAGTTGAATATCTGTCCTTCCATTTAAAACTGCCACTTAAATTTCTCATCTTGTTTCTCTTCTCTTCTCTTCTCTTCTCTTCTCTTCTCTTCTCTTCTCTTCTCTTCTCTTCTCTTCTCTTCTCTTCTCTTCTCTTCTCTTCTCTTCTCTTCTCTTCTCTTCTCTTCTCTTCTCTTCTCTTCTCTTCTCTTCTCTTCTCTTCTCTTCTCTTCTCTTCTCTTCTCTTCTCTTCTCTTCTCTTCTCTTCTCTTCTCTTCTCTTCTCTTCTCTTCTCTTCTCTTCTCTTCTCTTCTCTTCTCTTCTCTTCTCTTCTCTTCTCTTCTCTTCTCTTCTCTTCTCTTCTCTTCTCTTCTCTTCTCTTCTCTTCTCCCCCCCCCCTTTTTTATATATATATTTTTAATTTTTAATATATTATATGGGACTATGTCCTTGTTTCTACAGCACTTGTTTGTTCATATTAATGTTTAGATTAGTTTAGGATTTCCATGTATTATTATTTTTTTAAACAGTTGAGTAGTTCTGAAACCTCTAGGGCTACCGAACCATTTCAACATTGCTTGCTGACTACCCTGCATGTCTATTACCAATTCATTCATTACCATTCACTGTTTCTAATGAAAATTCAGCAAGAGCATTTCATTTTACTACTTGATCAGTTTTGTGGGCCAGGTTGAGATGACACATTTTGACCTGCACAGAAGAGGAAGGATAACACTTTTTTGGTATCTGTAAAAATGAAATTGTCTTTGTTGCTTATTTTTTTTCAATAGAAAATAATTTCAAACTAGTTTTGGACTATTTAGAGGAAAATGAACTGATGGTATATCATATTTTTAGAGATTTCAGTGAAAAAAGATAGATGAAAGTAGTGGATTTCTTTAACAATCATTAAAATTACACCAGGATTACACCAGGAAAAATTGCAGACTGTAGAAATGGCTGCAAATATTTCTGCAACATATCTCCACTGCTCTACTTTGATTACTCTGATACTTCTAGAAATAAATAGAAAGCAAGATTCCCCTTCTAAAAGATCCTTAACAGCTGTGGATGTCATGCTAGTTTTTACATACTGCCACAAACCTTATGAGAGGGACAGTGTGGCTCTTGAGCTTTTGAAAGGGATTGTATTCCCAAAGACCCCCCAAGAGTCTGTGTAACAGGAGCATTGTCCTGCCAAATGGTGAATTCATGTATCCCATTCACTTTTGGAGTGTATTTGGTTCTAGTACTAACTGAAACATGAGGTTACATCATTGACGTAGAAGAGAGAAGGCAACTGAGGGTAGCAGCAGTCTTGCTAACTCCTTGAAATTACAGTTTCCTCTGAATAACAGCTTCCAAATTCCCACTCACTGGCAGAACCACTGATCCCAGAAATGGGTTAGAAAGACTGTTTTTGGTATTGTTTAGATGACTATATATTGCAAGATAAGATCTTCCTTTGTGCTTTCCTTATATATATATACATATATATATATATAAAAAAAAAAAAGCACGTACAATTAAGAATGTGTTATTTAGTCAATATTATTACTACATGTGTTAAGAGGATGTAGGCAAAAAGACTTACAAAATAATTAGCTGTACAGTGGAATATAGACTGTGACTTTTTTCACCCATGATTTCATATATTTATCTGGCTACATCCCTTGCTTATTTTTCTTACACCTTCTTTTGTATGTAAGCTCATAGCTGCTGCTTTGAGAGGAACAAGTTACTATGCAACAGAATGCATCCAGAGGTAATTTGAGCCCCAGCCTTCAGTTCTAGGATGTTCATTCCAGAGGTGTCAGAGATTATCTCCTCTGGCATACAGTACTGGTCAGGAGATGAGAGGAGAGGGTAATTTGACATTCTGATCTCTATTAATCAGCAGAGAAATTAACTAAATATTTGCACTCCAGAAAAACAAAACAAAACAAAACAAGAACAACAACAAAACACACAAAGTCTTTAAACTTGCATATGGCATATAAAAATGGAATAAATTATGGGAACAGATCCTTGAGAACATAAAACCACAATCAGACAGACACAGAGTCAGAAAAAAAAAAAAAAAGGCTCAAAGTATGTTGTGAAGTGTGAAACTTGCTGGTGAGAAAAGTGAAACTTGGTCTTTCTCTGAGAGACTGTGCCAAAATGGAAAGGAAAGAGCACCTGGACATATCTGTTCTTAACAAAGCAACATGTCAATGTAGTGGAAACTGATGCAGAGTTCAGATGAAGAGCAGGTAAGAGCTGTAGTCTGAGAGCAAGAAAGGCAATCGGGAAAATCACTACTGAGACTGTGAATCAGCTGAAGGGATGTGCAGAGAGGTCATCATGTTTTAATACTAATTCTTTATCCTCCTTCTCATAACCTTGTGAAGTCTGGCCTCCCCATCCCCTTAGTCATGTCCAGCCTGCCTTCATCCTTCTGCTCTGGAGGGCTCCTCTCATCTTCTGTCCTTTGCTACTTCTGTCTGTCACTGACACTATCAGATGTCAATGACTGAAAGATAACCCCCCCAAAAAAAAATACAGAGAACGTATAAAATAGAAAGGTGATGAGCAAAGGAGTACAAAAGCATTTTGTGCCTGCAATCACAGGAGTTGGGATTGAAAGTATAAAAAGAGATAGTTAAAATGGCAGTTTAAGAGGAAGCATGTAAAAGATCAAAGAACAATGCACTAAGGACATACAAATTGAAACTAGGGACAGAGGAGCAGACTTAGGTAGCATGCGGGAAAATAGACATTTCATTTTATTAATAGTTGAAGAGAAATCTATGCAGGCAGCTTAATTACTCAGAGGTGAGGGTCCAGTTTCTTCCATGAATTTGTTATTACCAACTCAGTAATCTCTCAGATTAGTGAAGAAGAAATGTTTCCTTTTCAGAAACTGAAAGTATATATTATGGCTGATGTGTTGGAAACAGAGTTTATAGTTAAGGAATCTGTGTGTGCTTGGGCATGAGGATTGCTTTGGGTCTTAAGGATTGCCGTCTTAATCAATGAATTTTTTGGTGACTACTTTGATACGAAATGTGAACCATGGGCACAGCACAGTCCCTTAAATTACACTGGACACCTTTCAATTTGTTGTATGCTCACCACTAGGAAACATAAATTAACTGTTACTATCACAGGCAATTGGCATCCCTGGTTTATGATTGATTGAAATTCTGCATTAGTATTTTAGTATTGCTTTTTACAATTCAGATTGACTCTTAGTTGCTGTGTACATTGAATTCTCTATATATTTTCAGTATCTGTTACAGACATCAATACATTAGCTGAAACTCCCTTGACAGATTATTGTACAACCAATTGCTAGTAGATTCAGTAGCTCAAACTGTTAAACCACGAAATATTTTTTTTTTTCTTACTGGGCAGTCAAAGTTAAAAAAAGGTCCTAGTAATTTTAACCTGTGAAATTCTTTTGAATCTGGTATCACTAAATGATTTAATTTATAACAGAGAGGAAAACACGTGAAGCTGTTTCTGTCTTACTATTTTACCTACATAGTATTAAAAGTACACTAAAATTCACAGTGGTCTATCTAACACAAAATTTTGCTCTGAACAATGCTATCATCACATGCTTAAATGTCTTCTAGTACAAAACTCCAGTAAAATACATGTTCAGAGAACTTTTCTTCTCTTCAGTCAGCATTTCTTAACCTTGTCATGGAATTTTGCTCACTGAATACAACTCTTTCACAAGTACAAAGAGGGCAACAATACAAGTAATTGAAAGACAGATGATTTACAATTAAAAATAATATATTAACAGTATCTGATTTGCATATGAATGCTATTTCCCAATAACATTTACATTTATATTCATTACTTATATCCTGTAATTATAAAGACCTGATCCCTTCTTTTTCATAGTAACTTATTTAACATCTGAATATTGCCCACATTTTAGGGGGACAATTTTATTAATCTCTGCTCAATTATTTTGGGACAGGTGGCCAGGAAGAGATAAAAAGAGCTGTTCTGTTTAAGATAGTTAAGACGTATATGACAGTAATTAAGATAATGCTTTAATGTGATTTGCCATTTAGCTTTCAATGTTATTAGAAACACTTATTTTAATTCACAATAAAATAGCTTTCTTTCCTATGAGGAAATATTCTCCTCACAGTCTTTACAAGGTCACTATACTGCATGCATTTGGCAAGAGAACACAACGCTAGAGACAGATTGTAAGTGGAATTAGGAATTGTGATTTCTAGCTCTTCTTCTTATTTGCTCAGTGACCTTGGATTTTTATATTTTTATATTTTTACATTTTATTTTTATTTATTTATTTTTTTTTTTTGTGGTATGGCTGCCTCACCAGTAAAATGAGACACGAATACCTACCTCCCTGGGGTGTTTTGAAATGTAATTAATAGCCTGAGCAGTAAGAGAAAAGTGCTATAGATGTACTTAGAAGAACACCCAGTAGAAACCAGACAATTAACTTTAAAATGAGAACACTGAAAATTAGAATGATTTTCCTTGGATAATTCAATTTGTCCTGTCTTTCTCATATTCCTCCTGGTAAAGATGGGTGGAGGCACAGTGCTAAGCAATGCTTGGAAACTTTTTTCTACTCAGGCTAATGACTAAAGTTCTGCTAACATTGACAAAGCCAGCATTTCACCCCATAAATCCACTCAGAAAATACAGTGCTACTTGTACCATAATTGGACGAGTATATATTATTTTAGACAAAAACAAAACAAAAACAAACAAAAACAAGAACGGGCTTTGCCTTATGTTTTAAGAATGGAATTTGCATTGTTTTTTTTTTGCTATTTTGGTCTGTTTTTGCTAATATGCAAAGCCCACAACATGCTCAAAATTTTCTCCTTTGATATCTTTGTATTTACAATTTTGAAAGAAGAATAACTAGAGTGGCTATCTTTCAAATCACAAATGGTACCTTTTTATTTAAATATGGAGTTCTGTCAGAGGACAAAAACTATTTTTGAAACAGTCTGAAAACCACCAAGTTTTCTTATACCACACTAAAAAGCACTTATTTTTACTAAACCTACATAAAGTCGAGTTTGCATATGCAATATATATGGCTCAAAAACTTGAAATGCTAGGAAAACCTCCTGGTTTAATAGTCTATTTTGTGGACTTAGCTGTAACTCTTTCAAAAAAACACTCTGTGCTTGATGCTACTTTCCCTTCAGGAGGGCTATCTAATTAGCCGACATAGGTACTCCAAATTTATTGTGTATTGTGAACTGCCGTGGCTTAAACTAATTCTTCTCAGTGGAGAATCAAAGAAACCATCAAGAAACCATCCATGCAACTGCACTGAAGCAGATGAGATGATTACTGTGGCACAAGTAATGTTGACAAGAGGAGCAGTAATGAGTATAGGAGAAGGCAATTTCTTATAGGGCTTCAGCCACTTTTGCAGTGAACATCTGCAAAAAGAAATAATGAATGAAAATAAGGACTTGAAGGATAGGAAATAAGGACTTTCCACTTAGGTTTTCAAAATCTACAGTTCCCATGGTGAAAGTCAGTGAAATTACTGTGTGAAATACTACATATGATGAGAAAGTTTTGCATGATTTACTTATTCTGTCATGTAAAAATGATTAATAAATAAGGAGTAATAGAGCAACAAGTTGCTATAAATTAAGAGCACTCTTTTCTGCTGCTACATGCATATATATGTATATTTGCAATGTAGTAGTATATCAACTGAAGTACAAAAGTTTTAGGATATACAGTCAGTTAAAAGAATGTGACAGATTTAAATATGGAACTTTCTAAAGAGTTACAACTTAATTAAAATGGTGATTTGATAAAACGGCAGTATCTTTAGTATTGTCCCCATAGCAGCCATCATAGCTGATGTGAATTTAAAATGTGTTCCTTTTCTTGAAGACTTTCACAATCACTCTCTTATGAAAATAATAAATCTCTTCTCAGGGAATGAACACTGTTTGAGATATAGCCCAAGTGATTTCTCCAGTAAAAGATTTGATAAAAAGTTGTAGGAAATTAAGGAAATGTTTTTGACAGTTTATTTGGTCCTACAGTGTAGGAACTGAGGCACACAGGCTCTCTGATACCATAGTAAGTATAGAAATGAGTGAACTAGAACATTAATGAGAGGCAATTTATATGACATATATTGTGTCCATATTCAGTAGAAATTTTCAATGACTCCTGCTTCTGGTGGAGGAAAAATGGAGATCTGTATGGGAAGACTCAGAAGCACTTCTGAGTTTCCTGGTCTTCTCAGAGAGATGTTCATCTATCAGGGAGAGACTAGATGTGTTTTTATTCCCCACAGTAAAGGTGGGCCTGAAGTTTCATGGCACAATGGCAACTTCTGGGAGAGATCCATGGCACATCTGGCAAGTTCATTGATCTGGACCACTGGGAAGGCACAAGGACTCACATGCAATATCATTTCAGCTATTGTCCAGTATCAAAGACTTAACAGAAAAAAAAGAGTATATGAACTTACAGCTACACAGAGCTCAGCTCAGCCTCTTGGCCTGAAGCAGACTAATTTGAGATGCTATGTCTTTTCCTGTTGAAGCTAAAGCTTTTCAGAGAGAAATGCAAAAGATCAAAAGAAGAAAGCAAAAGTTTTTGTTCTAAAACTTATCTCTGAGATGCCTGCTCAATACTAAGATGTTCTACCAGTTGGAAACAAATTTTTTTTCCAGTACCTTGCCAGTGATACCTTCTATAAGATACCAAACATATGTATGTTCAGATTATATAAATGAACAACCAGTTCACATTACCAAAGCTTTATCAATTAGTATTAATAAAGATCTTGCCTGTAATCAGTGTAAACTGCACAAGCTATGTGAATGCAAACACTAAAAGGTAGGAAACCCTTAGCACCATATGCTTAATGATTATTAGGACCAATGACCTACAATATCAATGTTACTATCAGAAATAAGGAAGGAACTTGGACTTGACAGCTGAAAAACCTTCTTACCTTTACCTGCAGCACAGTTGCTACGTGCTTCTTCAGAATTCACAAAGTACTTTTTCTGTATACACTGCAGCATGGCTTCATGTGTTTTTGTCATATATTAAATAATGAATGGTATATTTCACACAAGGTTGGTAGTTACTTGAGTTTCTCCACGAAATGAGCACACTTGTCTTATAATAAGTTATTAGACTTTATGTTTCATAAAGTAACATCTCTTCAATCAACCTATTTGTTTATTGGAATTCCTGAAGTGTCATCTCTCCATATATTTCTCCCTAAATTTTATAACTATATATATTCATTTTTGCTTTTACTTGTTCAGCAGAAACTATTATTGTTATCTACCCTGCCTCCCGCCCCCCAAAAAAAAAAAAAAAAAAAAAAAAAAAGTTACTGGTTAATACATTTCTCAGAAAAAGACAAAATTAAGAAGTAAACAAGATAGTCAAAAAAGTGGTGGAGCATTGTTGTGTATTTTTAGCTTTTAGCCCTATAAAGTCCTGTAAAGAATTTTTATAAAGTGTTGCTTGTGTAGAGTATTACTTAGTAAACTAATTGTCGTCACAGCTATTAAGCTCTTGTATTGAATGACTGGCAGAGAATTATTTGTAAAATAGTCAATTAAATCATTGTGGCAGCATTTTACGACTTAAATGTTGTTTTACATTAAAAGGAATTATATCAAAGAGTTATGCTTTCTAATTTTTATACAAGATGGAATTATACTAAAACCAAATACTAGTTGTTTACAAGTGAGCACTTAATGCTAAAATGGAGTATAATATGCACTACAAAATGTTGTAATTGGAGGAAAATTAACACATTTAAAAACAGAAAAAATCCTGAATAACTTACTGTAAATAAAAAATGTGCCAAATATGATTTCTCAAAATCCTGAATAACTTACAGTAAATAAAAAATGAGCCAAATATGCTTTCTCCAAATATTTTTTTTCCTGAATCCAAAATATTTTTGTCATTTATCAATAAATGAATCTGAATGTAAAAGGTTTATTTTTTCTTCTCCCCCTAAGATTGATGAATGGAGCAAGGTATATATTTAGCTTGAAATTTTATAAGATTGATGAAATAAAGAGTTCCTCAGGTTTCTCAATTAAATGCAAAAACATCTACCACTGTTTCATTTTTGGTCAAAAGAATATTTTTTAAGTTCAAAGCAAAAATGATTGATTAATGGTAATGTTTGACTTATTTTTTTAGAGTACCTCTAATTTGTGTTAAAAAAAACAGTGAAAAGATTAAAAGGTTTGGGGTGTTTCTTCCCCCCTTTTACATGCATCAGAGTGAGCAATGAGAAATGAATTCTGACTGAGGAATGACAAAATATTGTAAATAAATGAGAGACATTATGAATGTGACTAGAGAATAATAATAATTATTATAATTTTTACAATACAGTGAAAAATTAGAAGCATGATCACAAGTTAGTTTTAAAACAACCAAAGAAAGTAGATTTTAAGGCATGAGTAATTACATTGTAGAACCATGAATTTCTGTGGATGTTATCTGTAGTTTTCACTACAGCAGAGTGAAAAAAACAGTTTAATAAGTAGAAGAAAATGGGGCAGTGACTATAATACACAGTGATGTGGCACATCTTTGGCCTAGGGAGTCCCTCAGTTTGCCAGAAGTGGAAAAGATTGGGATATTGTACAAGCTGAAATACCACTTTGCATTTGTCCCATTCTAGTTTTTCCTGATATTAGCCATTTGTAAGGGGTAGCACTTGGGATTTTTGAGCTTGATTGATTTCATTCTTAGGATTCATAGAGTTTTTTAAACCTGAGTATTTTGGCCAAGACAAATTTTCCAGTTTCATAAACATTCCTAAAAATTGCTGGCATCCCTGCACATGGCAATTAGGTTGGAACTAGATGATTAATGTTCCTTCCAACCCAAGATATTCCTTGATTCTATGATTAATTTTGTTGATGATAGTACACACTGAAATATGATGATAGTACACACTGAGTGGAGTTCACTTTTCTTTCTTTGTACAGGAGACAAGATACAGATTAACCTTCCCAGTTCTTGCCTAACGCCTTTGGCAGATGGTGTTGTTCTAGCATAATTGTGGCAGCTTAGGGTGTTATAGATTTCAACACCTCTTCTTTCACCCTTTTCCTAAGGTTCTTGTTCTTTTAGTAGCAGCAGCAGAAATACATATGTCTCTGAGATACTGTGGTTTGTGACTTGACATAAAAATATAAATCTATGTTGTCCAGCAAAACCAAAAAGCAGTACCTGCACTGGGTTGTGAACTACAGCATCTGACAGTGGGCACACTCTTACTTTCTTCCATCCTCAATATGGCAGAATTAACCTTTGGGAGCAGAGGCAGGAGCCTCTTCAGCCATCTGCAGGAGGAACTGGCAGAGGTCCTCTACTAGAGCCTCCCTCCTTTGGTAGAAGCAAGGCAGAAACTGTGTCTGGCAAATAATACCTTGAGTACTCTGAGCAGTTCAAGGGAAAAAAAGCATTCAGATGAAACATCTGTAAGGCCAGACAGATATAATTAATATAGCTTTTAAGATATAGGATGTGCTTGCTAGCAAGTCATGCTATATCTGTTATACTTATCTAAAGATAAGTTAGAAGCAAGAGGATGCATGAAAGAAAATAGAGAAATGCCAACCTAGTCTTTTTATTTTATTATTATTATTATTATTTTATATATAATACAGATACTAACAGAATAAAGGTAAAAGGGCATGTTAGAGGAAATGTGTAATAGACATCAACAAGAAAGCGGGTTCAAAGTATTTGTATTATATATGTATATGGCCTTATTCAGAATTTTTGGGAAGCTAATTTTATACAGTATGATTCAGAAATCTCATGATCAATTACAACACATTCTGAAGCAGAATGAAAGAACTGAGACATAACGGAGAGTTAGGGCAAAAGCTATATGAAGAGAATGGGAGGCACCAGACTGCTTATTGGTTGGCTGGGAGACAGTGAAAAAAGAAAAAAAAAAAAAAGATACTGAAAGAAGAATAGTGTGTGTTCAGAGAGAACACACATCTGAAAGAACATTCAGAAAACTATAGCTGTGTATGTTCAGATTGCCTCCTCAGAACAACAGTGGTATCTTTGGGATGCAGAAATTTCATGCATGGATTTCCAGAGCACATAAACAGCAATTTTACTAATCTGCTAAAGTAAAGCAATGGGAGCAAAAACTCTCATATACATATCTCTCCCTGATTTCAGAAAGTAGAAAAATTGCAATTTGGAATATTATTCCATTGTCACGTTTGCTCCAGGTTATTGGCAAAACTACTTCAGAATGTTGTATTCAACCGAGAGCTTAGAACATACTTTATGCAAAAATGTAAGTCAACAGTAATCAACCATATATTTTGAGACGTCACAAAACAAACCCAGATATTTTCAGTTTGTTTCAGCTGCTTAATGGAAAAACAATAATAATAAAAAAAAAGTAGCTTCATGCAGAGCATAAATTCAGTCATGATCCAACTCCTTGAACACTTTGTAAGCCTTAGTTAATTAGTCCCTGCAAAACCCCTGCCGGGAAAACAAGTAATATTATTCTAGTTTTACAAATGAGGGATTGGAGGAAGAGTGACATTACTTGGGCTTGCCCAAGCACACGTAGAATTGGTGTGGGGGAGTCTAGTTAAAAGTTTAACAGTGGGTAATTCTTACTGTGCTGAGACTGTGCTTTTCTGCATTGCCCAAAACCTTAGCAATGCATCTGGAAGGAGGGAAGTAGAATCTGTAAAGGGGAGGAAAGGTCTTTCATTGCAGGTATTAAAAAACTACATACAAAGAGGAAAAAAAAGCAGAGGGTGACTGAAGCATAAACATAAATATGGATATGTTATTATTATTACTTGTTTAGAACTGGAAATGTGCTTGACTGCACATTATGTTATCCAAATGTATTGTGAATACTGATTATACAAAAAATTAAGTTATTTCTGATTATACAATGCAATCATTTTGACAGTGTCCCAGTAATGTCTTGTGATTGCTGTACAAATACAAAGGAAACTGCAACTTTATATTACAGTGAAATTTGCTTCACAGCTGCATGAATAAAATTATTTTTTCAAGCAACAATCCTTATATAACCCCTTAATGTAACTTCTGCTTGCAGTGTCATTTCCAGCAGCTCTCATTTTCATAATGCTTTGGAAGTCACCATGCAAACTTACAGTAAATCAAGCATGATAGCTGTGTTGAATACACAAGGGTCAGTGTCTAAGCTTACAATAGTCAGCACTGCTCTCTTGTTTCAGTGAAATTGTCATCTGATTCAGTGTCACCCACCTGATGGTAAAATGTACTGATAAAAATATGTTTGGAAAAAATGGAACAGATTCTCATTAGTTATTGAAATACATCATTAATACCAAGTAATGGATCTAGAAAATTGGATGGACACGTTGGAGTGATATTGGTTTTTTTGTCTCATGCCTTCTGTTTTTTTTGAAGAAGAATTATTCTATCTCAGACACAGACTTAGTGGGAAGAGATGCAAAGAACTCAGTGCTCTCTTTATCCTTACTGCCTCACGCAGCCTGAGGATACTCCTATTCTCCTCTGCCACTTGGTGCAGGAGGGGATCACACAGGGGTGCAGCACCTTCTTCTTCCCCTTTGAGCAAGTCTATATTTCAAAATATTGCAAAATTTGCTGGTTGAAAACTATGGCAGTAGTAGATGTAGAGGATTATTGGAACATCAAGCAGACTGAAACAGCACTGTGATTCAGGCACTGAGCAGAAACTTCAATGTTACTGTTAAAGCTGATCTATGACTGATTAATTTGCTTTGTAATTTTAATTAAAATGGATCTGCCCTATTTTCTGGTCCTTCATTAGTAAGTCAAACCTCACCCTAAAACCACACAAAATGGACCACACAAATCCATTAAGTTTCACCTTTGTAAAAGCACAGAAAGAAAGAAAAGTACGTGGAAGTAATTTCTGAGTTGTCGATGACAGATTTTTCTTTTGATTTCCTAATTTTGCTAAAGACAGAAGAGACCTTACCGTAGCTGTCATAAGCCTCTTCACTTGTTCCATGGCCGTAATCATAATATTCAGGCACACTGGAAAAGATTTAGATAAGCATGTTATTATTGTCATGGGTAAGCAACTCAAAATAGAGCACAGAAAATGAAATGTGTTTTAATACTTTTACATGATAGCATAGTCCAGTTAGTTTCAGGGATAATGAAAATTATGAAAATGTAAAGAAGAAGGTATTAATGATGATAATAGATATAATAAAGAAAATCACATTCTTTATCTGTTAAGCATAAGGTAAAATTGTCTCTAAATACATAAAGCTAGGAGATGTGACAAACACTGTCAGAAATTCTATTTGCAAAAATAAAGTATGAAAACAGTCTATCCACTTTATTACTCACTTTATTGTTAAGCTGCCAGAAGAGGTGTAAACCCATTTACCTGTAATTCCAAACATTTATGCAGTATCAAACTCAGCATTTTTTTTTTTTTTTCCAAAGATGACTTTATTGTACTGTATGGAACCTGTAAACCACTTATTTTTACTGAGAACACTGAAAGTTTTTCAGCTTTTCTCTTGAAGAAGAATGTTTTCACTGCTCTTGCGCAGGCCTATTGCTTATGCAGTTATTGACAGTCATGCAAAGTTTTACACAGTACTAATAAAACACATATTTAAAGGTTTAAGGAGTGGAAAATCAGTTTCAAAAGAATATTTCGATTTTTTTTTTTTGGTTAATTAAAAAATATCAAGTATTGTTGTATCAGCATGTTACCAAAGAATTACAGATCATAGTAGCAACTTGATAATCAGCAATCGCCTTGAAGTGGGCACCCAGAAAATTTGACCTCTAATACATGTTGAAACAGGAGTGGAATTAATCACACTGTTCACAGTTTGAATTCTATATTTGGTACCTGGAACCAAATTCATGATCAGACTGCTACTGCTATCAGGTACCAGGCAGACATTAAAAGGAGTCAGTACCTGACCAAAAAACTTGTAATCTCCGTGCATTATATGATATTGTATTTCTTCTATCTGCAGGGAAACAAACAAAAAATACTTCCCTGTTGTTAACTCTTTTGTTTTCACTTTTGTTCCTTTTTCCATGGAGATTGTGTGAGAAGGACTCTTTCAAAAACAAACAAACAAACAAACAAACAAACAATAGCATGCAGCCTGCTCAGTATTTCTATATTTATAACATTATTGCTCAGGCAATTTTCCATATTGGATTATTGCTTCAAAAATATTAGTTTACATTGAAAGAGAAGCTTAGTTGACAGTGGAACGTAAGTAAAAATATTTCACAAATGTAATAGACATAAACAAACAATCTGTAACAATTATTTTCTTAAACAAATGTTGACTTCTTTGTTCACCAACTGCTTGTAATCAGATTTTTAATGTCTTGAATTAATAATTATTCATAGCTATTCCTGGAATAATTTCTGAGAATAATTCATGTGCTGTATCTCATTTGAGAGCACTGATTGCATGTGTTTGATAACTGACAGTCAAGTTATTCTGATTTGGGACACAACATTCCCTGACTGGGTTGGTACTACTCTCATAGTCAGTTTTGAGCTACAAATATTGTGTATTGTTTTTTTGTTTGTTTTGATTTTGAACAAAAAATGCAATGATAACTGTTGTGCATTACTAACTTAGCCAGCAGTCATTCATTCATTCATGTGAGCAGATAGTGCATTGATATAAATATCTTAGACATGAAATTCATTTACTAAAACAGAAAGTGGATTTATGAGTGACATGAATGAAAATGAAGTTAATACATTTAAAGATTTTTCCCAATGCCATCCGAGCATAAACGCAGTAGAGTCATCCAGTTTGCTTGAAAAGTAATTATCTAAACGTATACACCCTTCTCTTGAAGTTGTGCAAGACATTTTAGAAACAGACAGGAAGAATACATCTTATTTGTTGCACACACTAAATATTCTGTAGCATTTCTTCAATGATTCTAGTAGCCGGTTAATTTACGGGACTACCCAGGGTGAATTGCGTAGTCAAAGTCAGAGATAAATCCAGTCATATCTACAGAGTTCATGGTTCAAACCTAAGAAAATGTTTGAAATGTTCAGAACAGACAGTTGACATACCACCCAGATCTGGCATGAAAAATCTCATGTACTACAATTTAACCAGCATTATTATGGTGTACTGTAGCTTTTTCTTGGTAAAGGAGGGTGTTGGAATAGTGAGGGGGGTTATAAGAAAAGAAATCATAGAACTCTCATCTTCTGTCAGTGGATAAGATCCTAATATTTCTTCCTCATATATTTTACAAACAAAGTGCATCCAAAGGTCAGCTTTCAGTTGAGTGCATTTTGGACCCAGCCCAAAGGTCAGTAAGTTATTAACAGCAGTTCCCCTTTCACTGGTCACTTGAGTGATTGCCATCAGTATTACATCTAGCAAAATGTAACACTTGCAAGAGCAGGTAAAAATTCCTTGCTATGTTATGGTTGTTGTATTTTTTTTTTTATTTGAGAAAAAAAAAAACAACACAGTCATACAGACAATAAGAATGAGAGATAAAAATCCTGCACAGAAAACATTTGTAAATTAAATACATTATAAACAGAATTCAAAGTCAATACACAAACCATTAAAATAAGAAACAAGCTGTATTGTAACTTTAGAAAGGAAATGATTTGTTGTATACTGCAAATTTGATGTTTGTAAGCACAATCCTTAACCTGTTTCGGAAAACACATAATTCATAGCACAATATCTAAGTTCTCCAACTTTTTTTTTTTTTTTTCCCCTGAATAATGCATGTTTTTCACAGATTGGAATGAAAATATTTCAAATTCATTTGTAACTTATATTTAGATAGTGTTTTGAACAATAACTGGGGCCAATTTGTTTCTTAGCATGAAATACCTGATTTAAAGACGCGTCTTGTGAGCCAGACTGCTCATTCATTAGTCTGCTCTATTTTAAACCTTTCTGAATATTCACTGTAATCCATTATATGAATTTATTCGTAAACATTTTGCTATGTGTTTTATTAAAGTGAACAATGAATGTTTATAAAAATGGGTGATAGAAAATGGTTCTACATACATAAGGTCTTTATTATTAAAATACAGATAAACATAATTCATTTGCATTATGCCCAGCTATGAAAGGAAAAAAAAACACAACATATTTATTCAGCATAAATAAAAACTTGTTTATATAATTTTAACGTTTTCAGACAGTTCCTGAAAACTGCAGTGTTCATGAATTCTAGAAAACTCAGGTACTGTTGGCAGTGCTAATTGGAAAAAAGACATCATTATCTATCATTAGCATTTATTACTTTCAAGCAAGATGAAGTATAATTTACTAAAATTCAAGTACCCACCTGAAAGCATGAGGCAATACATTTTATAATGTGGATAAGATTAACTCATTAACAACTTCTTAAATTTTATTCCTAAGTTTTCAAAGTATTGCACTATACTTTAACACCACAACTCTGAAACACAGGGGACAATGTTGCATAACTTAGACTTACCTTCTATATGTACCACTTGTGGAAAAATTTACATATGTGGGACTCTGAGTCTTTCATATAGTTTAATTATTTTTATATCCCAATTGTTTTTCAACATCAGAACCTCTGATAAAATTTTCCTCTACCTAGATTAAATTTTCAGAACTTGGATATATGATTCTGTGCTTATTCCTACCCTGTGGACTAGAATATTTAAAATGTATATACCATTAATCTTCATAATCATCATATATTTATGTTTATTGTTAACTTAACTGTAGCTTTTGCTTAGTGCTTTTGAACCCGTTTTAAAGTCTAGGCATCAAACACCCTTTCAGGCAGATAAAGACAGATCTGTTCCAAAGAAAAGAATAAAAATGTTATTTATTTGAGCAATAAGGACCTCCTAAATTTCTTCCAACCAGAATTATCTGGTGCTCCCATAATATGAGAATACCTTAAGTGCAGAGACTGTATACTTAAACAGCAACTGGCTTTTAATCTCTCATTAGGTGGGACATTTTCAAATTGACAGAAACTAAGCAAAATTAAATTGCAGCTTGTGTCAATACTCGTGGGAAACCACACAGCTCAAAAGGCTTTGAAGAATAGTGCTTTAAGATGGTATAAGCAGAGAAATGCAAACAAAGGAGTTAAGATTGAAGTCACAAAACCCTAACTCTTGGGGTCAACAAACTACCTGAGGGAGGATTGATGTTCATCACTCAGCAATCAATGGTTTTAGATATAGAAAATCATAACATTAATGAATAAACTGCACTAGACTTTGACTGATCTCTTCCTGTACCTGAAGGAAGCTGCTGGCAAAAGACACAGGGTCAGCAGCATTACCATTTGGCTCCCTGGCTGCTCTTGCAGCTTCTCTAATGTAAGGCAGCAGAACATTGCAAGAATTGAAGAACTTGAGTTCTTTGTGTTCTCTCATATGTTCTCTCATATTTCTTCTCTTTTTGTTCTTTGTTTTCACTCACTCATAAATACCTGAATTCTCTAACTTGTTCTCTAACTGTAGAGCAAAAAATGTGGTTGTGGACACGCAGTGGTTGCACTGACAGCCAGAGCTGTTAGGTACAAGAAAGGGTTGTATCTTTTAAATGCAGCAAATGCATGGTTCCATATAGATACTTGGTGAAGTGTGTTCTGTAATCCATCCTGAAAGATCTTAAGAATCTAACAGATTTTGATTAAAACCTGTTGAGCTAGATCTTTAGCAGATGATTATTTATTTATCTATTTTTGATGTAAAGGCATATTATTATATCCTTCTTCTCTTTCATAATGCTTGCACTTTTTAGCTGGGAGATTATACAATAGAATCTCGTGTGAACCTTTTATTAGGAAATGCTTAGGAAAGAGTTAGTCAATTTAGGAAATTTTGATCAGCCTTGGAGTTATAACTCACGCATTAGATAATAATCAGCATTCTTTTGTGAAGTACTTGAATTGGTCCAAACTAGAGATTCAGCTCATGCCAGTGAAGTTCCATAGTTAGACTCATAAGCAAACAGATGGAAAGCTTCCATGCTATACTTTGAATAACTCTTGAGAGACTTCCCTCTTTGTGTTGTCACTTGACAATGTGAGAATGAACCAATGTGTTTTAGGATCGGCAGTCTTTGAAGAGAGGTTCCTGGCCTTTGTCATTGTGCAGTTAGCATCGATATTTTAGACAAATACAGGGAAAAAAATTATAGCTCTCTTTTATATATATATATCCCAATCTGTATTAGCTTCACATAACAAATTCTCAAGGCATGATAATATACTAGATTATTTATAAGAACCCCTAAAGGTGGGATTCCACCTTTTAGACAACTTTTATTCCTTCTTTTTTCACTTCCTCAGGTGTATACTATCTCCCATTACCTCCCTCTTTTCCAATATCATTTCTGTTGAGCATCTTGCAGAATATTCAGTTTTAAACAATGATAAATGATACAATCAAATACTTATGTCCTATGTTAACAGGATCCTGTCTTATACTATTCTAGTTGTTTCATGTATGACTGCACTTTTAATCCTTCTCCTTTTTATGTAACAGAAGCAGTCAAGTCAGCAGGATTTAACTTATAGCTAACAATGAAAGAATAGTTGTTTACACAAGGCAGCACCCTTCTTGGAAGAGAAGTGAGAGAAAGTTGCATTTACATGAACTGCAATATATGCATCTTTCATAAAATAATATTTTATAATATTTCATATTGGAAATGTGTGAATAAAGAAATAATCTTCATAGGAATCTAAGACTTACTGGATTATCTCTGTTTAATTAAGCATTACATCTATAGGAAAGATGAGGAGTCCTTTGATACATCCTTAAATCATAAATATGGACCTTTACTAAATAGTTCTTTAGGAGTAATGGAATAATATGGTGAACAATTTAGTGGATAAAGTCTCTCTCTCTCTCTCTCTTTTTTTTTTTTTTTTTTCTTTTCTGAAAGCCCAATTTTGATAGCATTCATATTTTTACCTAAGAAGAATGTCTCCTTTACAATACTCTCTGGACTTATTCTATAGCTTACAATATTCCTGAAGTTGAACTAGATCTCATCTGTCTCTGGTGTTTTCTTGTTTGAGTTCAAGTTACTGCAACTCTGATTAAAAAAAAATAAAGAAAGAATTAAGCCAGTAGAGTTATAAAGGATATATGCAGAGAGCCTTCTAAAATGCAAGATGATTTTGGATTCTGAAGTTTTTGCAAAGTTTGAAATAGAAACAAAAATTCCATTTATGGGCTACAACCACAGATACATGGGGATTTCTATTCAAATATTCTCCATCCCTTTGTATTTTTCTCATACACACAAAATTATTACTATTTCAGAATAGAATATAAAATACCTGCAGACACAGTATTTGCAAAGGGAGTGATACAGAATTTTAGGAATCCCACCTAGTTTTAGAGAAAAAAACTTTACTTCAGAGTAGCTAAATTTTCATTTTGCTCATAGAATCAAGTAAATGAGAAGTAGCATTTGAAAACAGTTTCTGATGATGAATGTCGTAAGTGGATTGCTGTAAAGATACATAAAGTGTCATATTCTAGGCTTCCTGGCTTGATTGATTTTAATGGGTTGGAAATAAAATACAGAGAAATCTTTATTTATGAACAGGTGTGTCCTGGTTTCAGTTAGAAAAGAATTAATTTTCTTCCTAGTAGCTGGTGGAATGCTGCGTTTTGGCTTAGGATGAGAAGAGTGCTGATAACACCCCGATGTTTTAATTGTTGCAGAGCAGTGCTTATACCAAGCCAAGGACACCTCAGACTTTTGCTCTGTCCTGCCAACAGGCAGGCTGGGGGTGCAGTAAGAGCTGGGAGGGGACAGACCCAGGACAGGTGACCCGAACTAGCCAAAGGGGTATTCCATACCATCTGACATCATGCTAAACAATATATAGGGGTGGCTAGCCGGGGGGAGGGGGCCGGACTGCTCGGGGTTAAGCTGGGCATCGGTCAGCGGGTGGTGAGCAATTGCATTGTGCATCACTTGTTTGTACATATTATTATTAGTAGTACTATTATCATCATTGTATTATTATTATTATTATTATTATTTTCCTGTCTTATTAAACTGTCTTTATCTCAACTCACGGGCTTCACTTTCCATTTCTCTCCCCCGTCCCAGAGAGGGAGGGGGGAGGGTGAGCGAACGGCTGCGTGGTGTTTAGCTGCCAGCCGGGTTAAACCACGACAAGGTGGATAAAAGCGCAAAGCTAAAATGAAATATGACAAAGTATAAATACATTGCATTCTGGTTAAAAAGTGAGAGAATGCATAATAGTGAAAAATAATAAAGGATATTGCATTTTAAAAAGAACCAATGTACCTATACCAGCTTGGATTATATTTGTGTCTATATATTTAGCTATACAGGAATATTTTGATTATGAAGGAAAAATGATAAAACCTCCAATCATATTGCCAAAAGATTTACTCATCTGAGAATCTGCTAAATAAGTTAATGATTATTCACAGTCCTGTCTAACTATCATTTCTAAACTAGGGACAAAAATGTTTCACTTAACTATGAACATTTCACTCCAACACTGTAAAAAGCAGGAGCTTTTTACAAAGCTAGTAGATATAAAAAAAACAAACAGTGGGACTGGTTGATCGAATAAATGTATCTGTTCATTGCTTTAAGCATTTATTTGAACTCATTCTATCCTCAAGGAAGATCATTGACCTCTCTCTGTATTTTCCTTCTGAATACAATCACAACATATAAATCTGACAAATGCTGTTTACTAAAGCTCCTCAGAAAGACATTAGGAAAGGACATATGTAAATATCATTGTGATTTTCTCTGTCTTAAGACTGTTCAGAAATATTTGTTCCATATTCAATTGCTTTGGTATTCAGCATAGATATCTTCCACCTTTTGCTTGAAAATCCCTCCCCAGCATTATTGCTGGGGATTCAATTGGAGAGAGGGTAGGTATTTGGAAACCACAGACAGAGAATGTTGAACTACACTGCACCTATAAGGGTAGGTACAGACGCACTAGAGACACTGAAAAGAGATAGGAAGTTACTACAATCCCCCGGCCTTCTCCCTACAAAATGTCCATCAGTAGGTAAGGAAACTGATGTCATTTGAATATGTTGTGGGAAACATGTAGGTTTCCCTATTATCTAAGCATAAAAACTTTACAGTGCTGAAGACTAAACCTGTAAATAGGAATCAGAATGTACCTGCTATACAACTGCTATTTACTATTGGCAATGTTTTTGTTTTTTTTTTTTTTTTTTTTCAAGTAACTTCTGATTAGTTTTTCAAAAGTTTCCAGACGAAGTTTTCCTTCAAAAGATGTATCAGAAAAGGTTCTACTTTTAGTAAGGTTTTAATATCTGTTTAGCCAAAGCCTGAAACAGAATAAAAGAAATATTTCCACCATGTAGGTAAGAAGCTTTTGAAGATTTTTGACTCAAAGGTAGTTGAAAAAAGCATAAGATTTTCAGTACCACTGTGCTGATCCCCTGCTTGGACTGATACACTTTACAACGATGCTAATGAATTAACACTTTAAACGTCACTTACAGGGACAAACGTGGCCTGTAAACTACTCCAATACAGCAGTTACATCAGTAAAAGCTGTGAAAAATCTAAATGTTGCTGCTATCTGTCCCTCACAACTGAAGCAGAAGGTTTTTAGCAGTTCACTCTTGCAGAATCTTGGCAGAATTATTTATTCTTCTTGTGACTACAGATGACAGTGAGAAGGCTGACAAAACAGGTTCTGCATTGCAATTTGTATTAACCACTGTTTCATGTACTCTGGTACTGTGGTAAGAAGTCCACTTCAATACTTGGAAGTAAAAGTAGCACCTTAGATAGTTTATACTTCACATGAATAGGCCATGATTCATTTCCTTTGTAGCATCAAATAAAATTAATAACTGTTCATTTTCTTGATAGTTTTGTATTTAGGATTTCTTCCCCTAATGAATTTGGCACCTTCTCAACATAACTAAGGAAACAGTCTAAAACAGAAAGTTCATCCAGTACTGCATTGTACCATATTATAGATTTCAGTTTGTGTACATTTATATATCTAGATGAAAATGTAATCTGCAAAAATTTAAGATCTGATATCATTATTATGAGGTCATCCTGAAGGAACACACTTATTGCAATTTAACACGATATGCAAAATATGTGAAAGTCAGTGTCCTATTCTATTATGAATGAATTCATTATGTATTTAGAGCTTGAAATATCTCACTTTAGTTGTTCATAAAAGGATTTCTATCAATCATACAAACCACTCAAAGCAAGCTGGAGTTTCAAAATTGGGTTACTTTCTTTATACTCACAACAGAACAGCTTCCTGAATCTAATTGGATTATCCTGTGTTGTTATCTTAAAATAAACCTAGTTATGCGTGAGCAAAAAGGGGAAAAGGTAACAGAAGATAGATGTAAAAGAGACCTCAGGATGTCACCTAGATCATTTCATCTGCCTCTAGGAAGACACAAATTTATTTACATAATTATTTACTGCAATTTGTCAAATGTGGTTTTAAATCTGCGCTGGGGGACATTCCTGAGCACTGTAGCTCTGTTTTACTATTATTTTCTTTTCCCTAAAGTAAATTTCTGTTACTGAAACATAGAACCAATGTTTTTTCCTGAGTCCAAAAGGAGCTAGAGTAGAAGAAGAGTCCCTTGATAGGATACATAAAATAACTTGTATCCCCAGCATAATTATGTACTGGTGGTTTTAGAACTGTACTAGTCTGAAAGTGCTATTTCACCTGTAGCACTGTGCTTGTGAAGAAGACGTCTCTGGAATTAGATGTACATATGAAGTCTTGATACCTGGCAGTCAAAGAAAGGTAAACAGGATGATTTGGAGCTCAGGCAAATACACTCTGTTGATGTAAATAATTCCTGGAGATTTAGCTTGATAAAATGTTCTTTGCTTTTCTTCCTAAATCATTTTGCAGTATGTCTCAGCACTGAAGCGATTGTACCTTAAATCACATAACTGACATGGGATGAACTGTGGTTCATGCTATATTCCTGCATATCAGATCAACGAATAAGTGATCCCTAAATCTCCTGTACTAGAATTCCACACTGCAGAAAAGGGAGCTATAAATATAAGCTGTACAGTAGATCACATTAATTTAATAATAGAAGCAAGAATAAATGAGAAAATAAAGTTTCTTTTCAAAGTCATTAACTTCTGGTATATTCAACCTCAGTGGCTGAACGTGCTCTTGATATTTTCAATAAGTCTATATTATTATAAGAAAGAGAATCAGAATTGCAGAGACTAGAATCATGGAACCTTAGAGTCATAGAACCATAGAATGACTTGAGTTGGAAGAGACCTTAAGGATGAGACCTTAGTTCTAACCATAGGCAGGGATGCCACCTACTAGATCAGGGCCTCATCTAACCTGGTCTTGAACACCTCCAGAGACGGGGCATCCACAACCTCTCTGGGCAACCTGTTACAGTGCCTCACCACTGTCTGAGTAAAGAATTTCCTCACAACATCTAAACTAAATCTCCCCTCTTTTAGTTTAAAGCCATTCACCCTTGTCCTGTCATTAACTGGTTGAGCAAAGATTTGCAAACTTGATGAGGGTGCACTTGATTCCACTGTCTATGTCACTGATAAAGATATGAAACTGTACTGGTCCCAGGACAGACGCCTGAGGGTCATTCAGGTTGGAAAAGACCTTGAAGATTGACTTACTAATATCAGAATACTACTGGTTAGGTATAGGTATTGCTATGAATATATTGTTATTGAGCTATTATATTGGTATGGTCATAGCAACTATCTACCATAGCAGGAAAAGGGACTTGGCAGTATATATGTCCTGAAATATTTTTTTCTTGTTATATTTTTGTTATTAAAACTAAGAAACAGAAACCCAATGGGACTTTGCATACAGCACAGTTATAGGGATCAACCACAGATAACTATATTTTTTTGAATTAGATATTATTCAGCTAGATGACACTATGCCTGTCAACTTGAAATTCTCTGAAACTTAGAATGTATTTCAGACACATTAATGACATTTTATGTTAAGATTAGATTCTGTATTACCATTTAGATCTTAAACAGCATCAGAAACAGATGTTTGGTTATTGGCTTAGCGTTTTGGTTTTAGTTTGTCAAATGCACATTGCAAACCCAATCACTGTCCCAAAATGATCTGTATGCCAGCATGGAACACCTGTCTAGAGGACCATTGCCCATTTGTTATGTATTACATAACAAATCTGCAAGATTAACAGTAAATATTTTGCCAAAAACTGCTAGGTTCAAGGTACTAAAACTGGGATGTTACCAGTGGGTCTAGGTCCAGGCAGGCAAGAGGAGTGATCTTCATCTATGTAATGGTGCAGCATACAACATAGATAAGGTATGTCATGAGGTGGCCTGTGCAACTATGGGGTGGGATCTGTAACTCAGCAATGGTTTGCACTGTTTTCCTCCATCTTTCATCACTGAATTATTTATTCTTGTTAGTACATTGCAGGTTTTGTGATTTCTTTGCAGGCCTATTTAGAGATTAGGATGGGAGTCGCAGACTTCTTTCTTTAATAAGTACCTGCTCAGACTGACAGCAAAAAAAAAAAGAGGAAAGCAGCCCAGGAAGCCTTTGCCAATGTACCAGCTACCTGGTCACAAAAAAAAAGACCAAAAAAAAAAAAAAAAGACTCAATGTTTGAATGTTCATGCCAGATGTTGTGGAACAGGGAAATTATATCAAACCCAAATTTTAAGCTTGACAGGACAATCTTTGACTTCTTTTTTGTTTCCCTTACAGGCACCGTTGTTTACACTGCATGTGGTTGGTTAGGTTATGCACAAGTGTTTTAAATAGAATATACCCTTTCTGTTATGTCTCCTGATTGGTCAGTCAGTCATAGAATTCCTTAATATCTCTTTTTTGCTGTGAAACATGGTACCTTTGAAATTAAACTGATGGTGCTAGTAGAGACACAAAGGTCAGTGGAGATGACTACAGATGTGGTAACAGCTGAACATGGCTCTGCTTTCTGCATCAGGGTTCTCAGCTGATTCACCAGCAACTGATCTACTTCTGCAAAATTATTTTCTTGGTCTTGGCTGAGGAGTTTGGCCATGCTTTGCATGCAGTACAGTCTGATCCTCTATCAGACTGTAATGAAACAGGCAGTTCTTTTATACCCTCTCACAAAAGATTTCATCCTCTTCGCCTGGTGATCTAGTGTTCTCAGCCCATGAATCCTGGACAATGGTGGTGCCTCAACAGACTTAGTACCTGATAAGAAAATCAAAAGCGTGTTATATTTTGAAAACTGACAGGATTCTCTCACATCATGTGTGTTACAGCTGAGATGGAAATTGATACTTCTACCATTTTGGAGTTTTGTTATATGAGCTTGCTTGTTGGCTTGTAAAAATCATATTTATGTCTTTAAATAAACTTTTCAGTAAGAATGGAAAGGAAGGACTACTGCCACGTTATGTTCCAACACAATTTGAAGGAAGAACACATTGAGGATATCAGTGTGGTTGAACTGCTAAAAAGCATCAATAAGTGGGCAAGCAGCACAACTTTACAGGCCTGCAGAGGAATGTCTTTTAACTTAGCAGAGAAATTTGGGCAGCATCTGGTATAACAACTGATGAGCATCAAAATCTAGCCATCTTACTGGTAAGGTCCAGTCTAGACAAAAATCTGTGCAGTAATTTTGTTTCATACCTAAATACTGTTGGACAATGAGAATATACATCAAGATTTTAACTATCAAGTACAATGGAAGGGGCAAACTTATATGGATATTAACTATTTGCTGAAACGAAATGCAACTGTTTGAGAACATCAGCTTGATTATTACCCTCACCTGCCATCTGTTCCTCACCATTGAGGCACGTGAATTTGCAAAACAAGGATGGTCATCATATATATCCCAGAAGGGATTTCACTTCTGATTACAGAAGTAGTCAGACTAAAAGTTCAGGAACCAAACATAGCTGGCAGAAAAGGGTTTGAACATTCTCTGCCTGATTTCCAAATGTCTAGGGAGTAGCATATGAACTTAACAGGTTGAACATCCCTTGGTATGTCTGGGCAGGTGGAGGTCCATTTTCACACTGAATGGAAGGGAAAGGAAAATGATGTTCCATCAAGAAACTCAAAGTGTAGTACAGAATTGCCTGTCGGAAGTGTCAAATCTGATGTCTTCCTCTGCCCACTGGAATCGTCTTTTCCTTGTTCTCTTTGGTCTCAGACAATACTTTCATTCCATTTACCTTAAAATCTCTATTTTCACATCAATGAAAACACATTCCTAAAACCAGCAAGGTTTCTAAATATCCTTGCTAAACCTGTAATCTTTTATGGAATCCTGTAAATAATGATTATAAACACTTTTGGGAAAGATAGCCAGTTGTTCATTTAAATCTTTGTCCTGAGGGTCCATCCTGTTTGCTGAGTAGCCATTATGAGATAGGAAGATGAGGAAGAAAAAAGATGGCTTTAAAAATACAGCTTCTGCTAGTTAAAGCAAGACATTCCTCATGCAGTATGGACTACGGCAATAATTTTATTCCTCAAAACCCATAATTCTCTTCTCCCCAGACATAATAAGATACAAATGGCACTTACCATAGTGATGATCAGACTGTCCTTCTTCAAGTTGCTTTTGTATCCATTTCAGTGAGATGTCTCTTAGCTCATTCAGCCTTGAAGATTATTGTAGGGTTCATTCTAGTCTGATCCCAATGTTCTGTCATGGTTTCTTCTACAAGTGACCCTATCCCCCTGTTATTAGTCTAAAATCAGACTGCTGTCATGGAGGACAGAACTCTGTCTGGAAGGGTGGCAGTGGTAGAGGTCATTAGAGAAGGACGTATACAAAATGTATTGCTGGGCCTGAAACTCTGTCCTTGACCTTCAGCACAAGTCTTCAGATAACTGCACACAGAAAAACAGTGTTTCTCTCCACTTATTATCTGGGTGATCTAGGTGCTGGTCATTTTTTCTGCTCCTTCTAAGTCATAATCCTGTGTAATAGCACAGTGGTGTATGCTAACAGCGTGCTCATTTACTCTGCTATTGGCAGCGACTAATTTATAAAATATCTAAATCATACCTCTTGGGCAATGAAGGACTAAGGGCCTTCAGAAAAAAATATATATATGGGCAGGAAGCCTCTGGTGAGGAAGTGGGAAATAGATATAAGGTCTGGAAGTCAAATGTATTGTTAACAGAGGTAGTGGTGGCAGGCTACCTAAATGGTATTTTCACTCTGTGCATTGGGTGCATAGGGGAACAAGGCACAACTTACCACATGCTCTGCTCTAAAGCACACTGAATTCAGCTTCTGTTTAGTTTTCCCCCTCTCCTCCCAAGACATTCTACAGTTTGAAGTGACAATGAGAGTAAGGTTTTGTCAATAAGCATGGTGAGACAGATAATAAGACCAGAGATTGGACCTACTCTAAGAATTTCCATATTGATTCTTTAATGAGCTGTAAAAAGCAAGTGGAAACTCTGCCCTTAACATGAGAAGAAAGCTTGGAGCTCTGCATTAAGCCACAGACTTCAATTATCTCTTGTCTCATGCTTCAGAATTTCACTCAATCCCTGCAGAGGGCAGTGATGATTTTTTTTCCTCTCTGAGCACAGATTGTTTACAATATTTTTCCCCCCTTTAAATCACAAAGTGGATGAGATGAATAAGTACTCTGAAGTGTTACAAATTATCTTCTTTATTAGTTGTGTGCTTGATTGGTTACAGGAGCAATACCTGAGTTATACGAAAAACAAGATCTTGATTATGAGAAAACTTTTTGGTATATACACCTAACGAAATAATGTGGTCAAACTATTCTGTTCTGTTGTGCTATTTCAGCTCAGTAAGGAGGTATTTCCATGAAGATAAATAGCCAATAAGGTACAGAGACCCAAACTGCATCTGTAATGGTCCATTTGTTCTTTACATCTTTGAAATCTGAGTAGCATGTTATTCCGCAAGTGCTCTCACTGAAGTCAAAAGATTACTTGTGGCATTCAGTACCACTCAACACAGATGAGTACGACTGTGTATCCTGATATCTATTACAAAAGGAAATGTTTTAGTTACAGATTGAAAATAGAATAGGTATCTAGGAGGTACCACACATTGTAGAGAACTTATCTCACTGCTTAATAGCTGTTTAATTTACAAAAATATTTGACTCTATAAGTTTTCTGTCTTGAGTAAGATTATCACTATATGTTCTAGCTTTATCATAAACTAATAAACTTGATATATTAGTCATTTATTTGCTTGAGACATCAACTTGAAAAAAAAAAAAAAAGCAGGTTGATTCAGTTGATAAAAAAAAAAAAGCAACGTCATCGCAGAGACACTTCTAACTAACATTTTTTGAACTAGAGACAATGTTACCTGTGGTAGTTCACTATTGTATCAAAAGATGGGCTGAATTCTTCTGAAAAAATTGGAGAATCTCTGGCAACAAAAATATCTACCTACACAATAACATGATGGATGAAGCAAGTAATGTATAATTACTTGAAAGTGTGTTGTTAAGGTATATTTGAAGGGGTTCACATTTACGTGTGACAAATCCTTTAAAATATTTGTCACTGGTTATAAAATTACTTAAATTATTCTTCTATAGACTCAAATGCCACTCACTACAGCAGTTTTATGGCTCAACATTATTCTAACAGGCATTGCCATCAGAAAGCATTCAACAAAAAACATGGTTAAACAAAAAACAAGTTTAATGTCCCCTGGTTTTTAGAGCACAGAACTCTGTACATAACCATCATTTTCTCATCCAGTGAGAAGCACTCTAACTCAATTAAAATCTGTCTCTTTTCTTGTTAGAGCTTTGTTTGTCTTTCCACAATTTGACAAACACTCTTAGGAACCAATCAGCACATTTTCTAAGTAATTGGTTGAAGCACTCTTTTGTCCTTCAGCTTAACTGTGGAAAAGATATCATTCCATATTTAATAAACATGGACCAACTGTTGAGGTAATATATGAGTGTATGTGGTGTGTGTGTACATCAAAAGGGATCATTTTTGTTGTCTCTTTTTAGTGACAGAAATTATAGGAGTAGCTGTGAATATAATCCTCCCATTACACAGTAAGGACATGAAATAAGATTTCCAAACTTGGTTACCTATACCAATTCTGAGAGCTGCTCAGAAAGCAACTGACTGAAGCTAATAGTTTCAGCCTTATTTCAAGCACACCATTCCATTACATAATTTACCTTGATACCCACCAGTGACAGTTATTTACCATCATTTTTTTTTTTTTTTGTTAATTTATCATTTTGCCCAAAACATTGTAAAAGCCTTAAATATAATATAGCCTTGATTACTTTATGTTATTAAAGCAAAAAAATAAATAAATAAACTGCACCAAGAAGTTCAGAATTACACTGGATAGGAAATGGTATAATCTCTTTTTTTTAAACAATGACAACAATAAGAACAAAGACCAGCAACTACACTTTAGCTGCAGCATTTTTAAAAGTCTAGTTGTCTGCATTTTTACTTCATCTGAATAATTCTGTATATTAACTCTAACCACCATTATTTCTTTTTAATGGCTATTTAAAGTACTGTGAGATTTTGTAGAATTTAATGTAGAAAACCAAAACAGCATATTTACATAAAAATTCAAGAGAAAAGGAATGTTTTTCTTGGAAAATTTAATGAAAAAGTACAAATGCTTACCTTTGTGTTTGGGTGGCATAACTGTTATCATATGCCTCATAGCTTGGATCATCATATTCACCCCCATATCCATCATCATATCCCTAAGAGAAAAATAAAACACCAAAGCTTAAAAGAGTGATAAATCAAAGAATATTATCGAGCCATAAAAGTAATCTGCATCAGCATATACATGCTGTGTTTGCCCAATATTGTAGGCAACTTGCAGCCTCCTAACAAAAATGGGGAATTGTGAAGAAAAACCTGTATGTTGCAAGTGCAAATAAATCAGTTACTCATTTAAGAATGGAATTTATTCACTGATAAACTGTAGTGCATTGTACAGGCCACAGTGCTTCAGCACGATCTATTTAGCCTACTGATAAATGATAATGAAAGCAATCTTTTTGCAGCAATTTGTTATATAAATGGTTCCATAAATACCTATAGGCAAAATAAACAAATGGCAGGAAAAAAATAATATACTGACTGTACAGCATTATAACAAAAAGAAAAATAGAGATAATATTGGCAATGATTTCTGATATGCTGGAGTCTTCTATGTTCATTCAAAGACAGGACAGCAAAGTAGTCATGAAATGTTGTATGGAAACACATTCTGTTCTTATTGTTATTATTTTAATTTTTCTATGAATTTTGGGAACTGATATATTTGTTAAATAGAGACCAAATATTTTGTAGTTACAAGAAAATTTACCTGTTATGCAAAGTGCTAAAGGAATTAGGGGGCTTAAAAATCTGTGACTAAATATGAATTATAGCAGAAGGCAATTGAGTTTTTTCTGCAAATAACCCAAGTGCAGTTAGTCTGGGTAGAAGGGACAGAACATGGCTGCTCCAAAATGACAGGATTCCAGTAAACAACCAATCTGGTAAACTGTCATAGTCATGTAAAGTACGATGTTAGTTTGATATTTCATTATTTCTGCTAATTAAACTCTGTAACTGTACTGAACTACACTGGTACACACGATTTTCAGAAAACATTCCAAGGAGGATGCATTCAGTAACATTTCAAGCATATTAAATTTACCTATCCTTCTGGTCTCTGACTGATCAGGGAGCATGAGTAAAGACTTCAGGTGAGAGAAATTGCCCCTGGGGTGCCACATGGCCTAAATGAAGAACAGGATACAGACCTCAGATGGTAACTCCATTTCTGAGGCACCCACATCAGCTTGCAGTATAGCAAAAAATTTTCTGGGCAGGAGAGTGAGTCACATTTTGAGATTGGGGAATAACCTCTGCAGAATCTGAAGCCCACACAAACCCCCTTCTATTTCACACTGAAATGCACCATTTTTTTCCCCTCATTAATATAAACTCATTGTAAAAAAAAAAAAAAAAAAAAAGAACCACCTGAGACAGATGTTAGTCACATTGATTAGCATGCTACTGGGTAGAATCCAGACACTGTGAAGAGGGTGATGCAAGTTCCTATATAAAGTAGAATAATAGCTAGAGGAAAAGACATTTCAGCATGCTTACTTATGAAAGAACAGAAAAGGCAAGAATTACAAATTAGCTCTTTCAGTGTCTCGATGCCTGAGGTGGATCAACATTCAGCACCAGTAGGGCAGAGAACTCTTGTTAATACTTGACACTTTGCGTTACAGATTTTAACAATTTCCCTAAAGGCTTAGAGCAGGTCAATATAGTGCAAATATTTTATGTGGAATGGCTGGAAAACAAGGACAGAGTAAAAAGCATGATGTTTCTTTAATAAAGAATAAATATTTTCCAGAAAATGCTCTATTATTTGTACCATTCTGTAAGAGAATTATCTTCTAATACCACAAGTGAACTATTAACATAAGGTACCTACAAGCATTTTTTTCCAAACAGTTTCATATGCTGTATTGTACCCAGACACACTTGTTCTAAAGAAGCTTTCAGGCAACCAGAATGAGAAATAGCTCTGCTCACATTCCTAAAGCGTCTCAAACTTGCCAAGCATTTTTCTTCTGTTAAATCTTTAGCTCCTCAGCACCTACAACTTTAATGTTTGAAAACATTTCTTTTGCGCACATTTTGAGAAATGACACACGCAGCTCCCATCATACTTTGCCTGGGATTTCCCCTGGCCCTGCAGTGATACATCCCAAACAGGAGAGAAAGGAACAAAAACATACTTATGGAGCTGCGCTGGAGTTAAAAATATTTAAAAACACTAATAAATGAGTTTGAGGAACTACAGTATAGTTCAGAAAGGCATTTTTTTTTTTTTTTAAGTGGAAATTCTAAAGAAATTAAAAAAAAAATACAGCTCAATCCAAGAAAGGACTAACTAGACAACAAGAATGTTTAAGTATTTATCATCCTTTCCTGACAAAGTGAAAATAAGAAAACTATTAGAAGACTCTCAGAATAACATATGAAATTAGCATTGGGAGCACTCACTTCAGGAGCAAATATGCAGTCCTATACTACAGAAAAATTATAGTCAGGAGAAGAGTGTACTAAAAAAGAAAAAAGTACACAATTGGAAAAAGGCTTAGATTCTACTACCTCAGGAGGAGTTAAGTATCAATTTGATTCAACACCCAAGATATCTTTTGTAAAGTCTTATTTATTTAGATTTGCTTAAATCCTCTCCAAGCTTCAGATGCTGAAAGAAACGTTAAAATATATATAAAGAACAACAAGGGCAGGCTAATGCAATGCTTTCTCTTTAAACATGAGTTACCTACTTAACACCCAAATGTTAAACAATAACAGACTCAAATGCACCAAGTTTAAATTATCTCTTCTCTGAAGAGCCTTATAAAATAGGATTTTCACAGCATGGTCTGAAAAATGGTAGGTTTCATCTGGGAGGCCAAGAAGAAAAATAATTCACATGCTTCTAATGAAAATGCCTCACAGTATTTTAAATTCAGTTGTCCTGGTAATACTCGATAAAATACATTGTAAGGAAATCAAAACTTTTTTTTTTTTTTATTATTATAGAAGAAAACCCAAACTCTTTCTAAAACAGCCTACTTAAATATGTCTAGACTTCAAAAGGAAAAAAAAAATCACCAAAAAAAAGAGCAAACACCAAAAAAACACACACACACACAAACCAAACCAAAACAGTAAGTCAAAGTAAATTTAGTTATGCTACTCTGTAACTTGGCAAATATGTGAACATGGGCAAGGTCTGAAAGTCAAGCTTCTCGCTAGCTGCAGCCCAAAAAAGTACCCCTGGACTTAGTATTCTACCTCAAAGATGGTGAATATATAAAAATTCACTTCTAATTGTAACTCTGTATAAAACCAGGAGTTCCCCAGTAAATGAGCCTTCACACAGTTTCCTCTATTTTCTCCGACTGGCTTCTACGAATCTACATGTACAGACATTGTCTCTCTCTTTCGCTGTTGTGACTCAACCACATCCATATTCTATCACATGTCCATATCACCTTACTTTAGATGTCTAAAAGACAGTCATCTACTATCAAGCTAGTGGTAAATTCCTTTTACAAAGAGGAGAAATAAAACATTTCTAGAGGATAATTCACAGCACACACTCTTGACATCTACCTGAGGATGAGTTGATTTGCTCTTTAAATAAGAACTTTCCTTTCAATGGCTATAAAGGGAGAGCAATGTGAATGTGCAAGATTTAGATCTAACTAACCTTTAGGCATGTAAGTTAGTTCCTCATTTGAAGAAATTTATTGTGTAGAGAAAGCTTATCTTGCAAAAATGAGCACTTCTAAGATTAATTGTGAAGCAACCAGAGATCGAGAATGCAATCCAGAACATTCTGAAAGATGCCCAGGGAAAGGTGGGAATTTCAGAATATCATCTTAAACAGACAGTACAGTGTTCAGATAAGATCTTGTCAGACAGTTTGGTACATATCCAGATCTCAGGCTATGGTAACAGCTATGGGAAATTCTAAATCCCACTCATTCTACTATATGTTAAACACTGGAAAGAATATGTAGGAACATCTGGAAAGCCTTCTCATTCCAGATGGATGACTTATGCCTTTGGCTAGTCATGCTGTCTGTTTGGCTTAATAAATCTTCACATTTTTCTTGCAAAGAACATTTAAGGCAGGGACCAGCAAGCACAGCTGTACCATCCACTGCTTTACTCTCATCACCATATTCTGATGGGTAAGGCAATCTGCAGAGGGGTGGGAGGTATGTTCCTGAAGCATGTAGCTTGGAAATGGTAATTTTAACCAAGGTTTCCATCTTTTTAAGTAGGTCACAGCCATTATACTTGGGCCTGTAGTATTGTCACCTCCTTCTCTACTTGTTCCTTAAAAAAATATATATATATATAAAAAAATGCAGATAACACTGTCATTTGGTGTTCAGAATAATTCGCGAATGGTGAGTTAACTGAGCCTCACAAGAGAGTTATATGATGAAGAAGGGGGATGACTACCAGTCACACATACCCCTTTGGTGTTCAGTCCCCACATTGTTCTAAGATAGTGACAGCTGAATACATGCAGAGGAACAAACCTCAGGACATTAATTTTACATAATTTAGACAAAGGGCAATTTCTCCCTACTGACTTCAAAGAGGGTTAAAATGTAATTACTTTAGATTTTGATTATTTAGTGTTGAAAACCTGCAATTAGAGCAGATGAATTTCACTGAAGTACCTGGGAGGTTAGTCTTCTGCTGAACAAAGATCCCCAGAAACATAATTTATGCTTAGAAACTGAAATTCTGTCTAAATTCTTCCCTAAGTACTTGTGACTGTTACCATAGCTGGCCTTGATTTCTTCAGCTATACCTCCTGGGTCAGAAAAAAAAAGAAAAAAAGAAAAAAAGAAAAACTAGATATCATCAGTTTGTAGAAGATGAGATATACCCTCAGTGCTAGTGAGATCTCACCAAGCGTTTTGAAGACAAACTCAAAGAAAAGTAAGTAGAGCACCATTATATCCATCAAGATGATAAATAACAGTAATAACAAAAACTATGTTAAAATTAAAAGGGGAATACTAATCAACTGAAAAATCAAAGCTCTATGCTATGGACTTCATGAATGCATTGTAGGAACTAGAGTCTACAATGATAAAACAGCCAAGAGTATATCTGCTTGCCAGAGGCAATGAGCTAATCTCAACATATTGGGCTTCTTATTGAAATCAGTTTTATTCTTCACATATCAGCAATGGGAAATGTCATTATATCTGGATGGTAGAAAATACACAGGTGAACATCTTTTACATAGTCATGGAAATATCATTGATATTTCAGTATAATCACAGTCACAGATACTCTATGAATTCAAAGCAGTGAACTTAAACGAGCTATTCATAAATGAGCTATTCATGTCCTCATATTTCAGGGGTTTAAATAAACCCTGTATTGAACAATTATGGCAATAAAAATGAGTCAAACTAAAGAATTTTACTGCCCATAAGTCCTAAAATTGATTCTATGCCAGATAAAAATAGGGCTGTGGTCACAGAAGCAAATAGCTAAGTGGTGCCAAAGCAGCCGCAGTAAAAACAGAATCTCAGGTGCCTCATCAAAATTGCTGTGTACTCTCCAAAACTTTTTGAAAATTATTTTATTATTTTGTAATTCTTCAACTAAATACAAAATAAATAGGTAACATTTAAAATACATTTGGGTATATTAAAATACATCAGAATGTAATGAAAATATAAAAGAAAATCTAATAGACATAGCACTTTTCTCCTTCCTTCCTTCCATATTTGTTGTAGCTTACAGAATAATTTGCTCTTGCAGTTATTATACCCATACTGTAATATGACCAATATAATTGTTTTTTCAAATCCTTCTGTTAGGTGTGCTGTACTCATGGAGTCACCTTAAAAGTCCTAATTCATGTGTCAAAGCTCTGCATAATCTGCTGCCACTTACATCAGATTAGTTTGTTGCACTCTCTGTCCCCCAACCTTTCTACCATCAACAATAAAACACTTTCCTCTCACATTTCACTGTTTTTTTTCTTCCCCCTCCATAGTGCCTTTTCTTACAAAATAGAATCCTAACCTCAGAATCGATCATTTACCCAGTTTCTATTGTACAAAGTGTCTCACAGAAACATCTCTTTCTTTCAATATCAATATAATGACTTATTTTAATAATAAGCAACAAGTGGAGGTCAAAAACAGTCCTAAATATCTTCTTTATGTATCTTGGACAAGCTGCATTTTCACATCTATCTGGGAGTGAGATCCCTGAATTGTTTTTATTTTATTTTATTTTATTTTATTTTATTTTATTTTATTTTATTTTATTTTATTTTATTTTAATTTTAATTTTTATTTTATTGATGACTTGTGATACTTTACATAGTACTTCAGCAATAATATATTACACTAGCAAGATGCATTGGTGACGATATATCACATAAATGACATTTAAATGGAAGATTTATTTTTCCTGTGAATTTAAATAAATAGAATAGAAAGCTATTTTCAGCTGCCAAGGGAGGATAGGCTGTACTACATTCACATTTAGCTTCAATTTCTCGATCATATCTACTATTTCTGTTTGCAAAATTTCAGGCAAAGGAAATAATGAACTTCGGCATCATGATGCTTGCCTACAGGAGTTCTATAATCAATAGATTGAGTTGACATAAAAATCTGTCCATGAAGCAGTAATGTTTCTTGTATTGTAGATACAAGAATAATTACAAGCACCTACTGAGGACAGACAGATCTTCTATTTAACAACTAATTGACAGTTTTAAGCATTTCACAACTGTTTAACATGATAGACACGATGCATTCAAAGTAAACTGTTTCAGTCTTAAATAGGCTTTGTAATAATCCAGCAAATGAAGTTTCCAACCCTTGAAAGATGGGGAATTCCTAGGAATTCCCCTTCTTGTTTTCCAACCCATGACAACTGGACCACAGTATTTTCCACTCTCAGAGCCTGTAAATGTGTGAATAAATGCAAAGAGCAGCAATGGTATGATAGGTGTTTTACAAGACCTTGAATTATATTTAATTTTAAATCAAATTTCACTCTGATGTATTATTGATGCTGGAAGTAGACAGATTAAATATAACTTGGCCAAATGCAAGATAATGTGCTCTAGTAAATACATCCTCAAATTCTATAATCTGTGTCTCTGCCTGTGTCTCTGAATTTAAAGAATTCCCTCAGGAAAAGACTTGTGGGAGTCATCAAGATTAATAGCTAAGAGATCTTTCCAATTTTACTGTGACATTAAAACAAACTAATAAAAAGTAGCCTTATATTTTCTATCTGAAGAAAAGACATAGGTTAATTTGATGTGAAAAATTTTTTGATCTATCTTTATCCTATTTTTAAATATATTCAACCATTAAGGGTTCCCTCAATTAGTAATATCTAACAGTGAAACATCTTCACTCAGGAACAGTTTTGTTCCAGTCAACCAAGAACTACTTGTAGTACTTAATATGTAGAAGTGTTTCATTATGTAAAGGAGAAAATCAGATCAGTGATTTTCATTTTAAAAAGAGAGATTCCAAATTCCAGTGGGAAGAGACAGAAGAAGCAGATTGCAAATTGTTTGAAGTACTTAAAATGAAAGCTGGGCAAATTCAGATTTATTTATTAATCCTGAAGTAAGTCTAGCTGCAAGTCCAAGCATTGTTAATGGCTGCATCTTTACATCCTATTACTTGCAGATATAATATCACACGCTTTTTCATAAATGGCATCATTGAGGTGCTCGAGCGAGTCCAGAGAAAGGCAACGAAGCTGGTGAGGGGCCTGGAGAACAAGTCTTATGAGAAGCATCTGAGGTAGCTGGGTTTGTTCAGCCTGGAGAAAGGCCTCAGGGGTGACCTTATCATTCATTATAAATACATTAAAGGAAGCTGTAGGGAGGTGGGGGTTGGTCCCTATGTGCCTGGTGACAGGACGAGGGGCAACAGGCTAAAGTTGCGCCGGGGTGTTTTAGGTTGGATATTAGGAAGAAATTCTTTACTGAGAGGGTTGTGAGGCATTTGAATGGGCTGCCCAGGGAAGCGGTGGAGTCACCATCCCTGAAGGTCTTTAAAAGACTTTTAGATGTTGATCTTAGCAGTATGGTTTAGTGGAGGACTTGTTAGTGCTAGGTCAGAGGTTGGACTAGGTGATCTTGGAGGTCTCTTCCAACCTAGATGATTCTGTGGTCTTTCACCCAATCAAATTTCAAATGTCCTAGATTGTTACAAAGATTATTCACCACTAATTTTGCTCCTATTTACATTTCACTGAAGTAACAAAATATTTACCAATAAAACAATTTTAAAGAAAATATTTCCTAAAATAAATGTGGACAATGAGTTTTAAATTGATTTTGTAGTTTTCTTTGTCTTGTCTACATAATTTATGCATGTTGTATAATTTTAATCTTTTAAGCATTTTAACTGTTAATGTGATTTTTTACCCCACATAAGAGGATATAGCAGTATTTAGAAGATATAGCCATGATAATTCTTATTTGATATTGTTTTAAGCCAAGAGGGTAAATATTATTTCCTCAGTTTCATGATAACTCTGATTTAAATTCTGAAGCTGTAATGTAAATAGTGTCTCATCAACTTGTATATTTAAACTGATCAATTTTCTTTTCATTCAAAATAAAACTTTGAAGGGTTGACGTAGTGAAACTCACTGTGAAAAATATAGGTAGATTCCAAGAATTTTGAAAAATTATCTACAACCAGGGAAATGAAACATTAAGTTGCTATCAGTTCCAGAAGAGTTAACTCAATTTTTTTCTGCTTATGACAATAATTAAAGTATTATACAGTGCTACATGTAGTGTATGAAGCAGTGTTTATACTGCAGCTTATCATATCTGACTGAAAATGTTCCTGGAAAACATTCTGGGTCCTGTGTATTGCACAGGAATAAATAAGAAGGTGCCCACTCATGGAATGTTTTTAGCTGTCATATTTCATCTTGTAACAGATATTGTCAGTGAACGACTAGGAAATACATTTTAGCCTGATGTATAAAACACAAGGATTAGAGGTAATACAGAATTTTCTTCTTGGTTTTAAAAGATACGTAAGAACAGTGAACTTCATTAGTATAATGTTGTAAAGGAATTATTGCAGAAAGGTCACATAATTAAAAGCAAACATGTAGAATGTGATGGGACTTATCATTTGTGAATATAAGAATTAACAAAAAGTAAAGTGTTTAGTTTAATTTTTATTGAGGTACTTAGAGGTAGTCTTTAAACTGTTACTCCCTCAAGTTTGAGCACGCAATTAGAGAAATTAGGGATGAAAAAGAATAGATCATCTATTAGAAGCTCCTGTCAAATATGATTGCTCCTTTCAGCACACTTTCCAGTGCTTTCTCTAATCAAATTCTAAGTATTGCCAGAGGTAGGGATTCCACCATTTCTCTTGGGAGACTGCCTGACAGCCTAATAGATCCTACTGTCAGGACACCTCTGCTAAGTTTATCCCATACTACTAAGTATATCTCACCATACAAATGAGATGTATTCTTCTAGATCAGCATTCTTCCAGGTCTGGGTTCTTCCAGTCTATTTTAAAAATAATTTATGTATAGAGATTTGAAGTCAAATATAATCCTGACACAGAGATATACATGTACTGATCAGCAGATAAAACAAGCCAGAATCCCCAAATCTTCAAAACCTTATACAGATCCTGATCTCCACATATCCTTTCCTGTGTGCAGCAGACAGATATGCTGGAAAAGATAAGCAGTCAACGTAGTCTGTACTAGATCAAGAGTGGGAAACACTGCAAGTAGCCACCTATAGACTTCTAACACCAGTGGCTCTCAGGATGTGTGGGATACAGGGATAGATGACCTACCTAAATTAAATCCATACAATCCAATAGAATTTTATTGCATTAAAGTGCACCCAACAAGTAATGGGAAGTCAGTACAGACCTCATAACACACTCTACACACTCAGTTTACTCAGCAAGCCTCTATGATGCATATCAGATTGAATTTGTTGATTTTTTTAAAGCCGATAAAAGCGATGCGGATACAAACCACAGTAAAAAAAAAAAAAAAAAAAAAAAAAAAAAAGAGAGAATTAAATGGAGAACAAAAATCTTATTATTTATGGCATATTCTTAGCCTTTTATGCAGCCTGACTGTCATTCAGCAAACAGGGATGCATCAAGATCCTAGATTGTAGAAGAGAAAGAGGGTGGGAGAGTAAAATTGGTTTCCCCTGTTAAATGCTACACACTTTCCACCATGCAGCTGTAATTGCTTTGATCTTGCTTAGTCTTAACCTGCCAACTATCATTCATGGTTGAAAACTCAGAAAATGGACTGGGTATTCAATACAGCAATCGAGATAAGTGCCTCAAAAGATACAGAATGAGGTAAGATTGACATATTGAAAACACTATGTTTTATCTCTATGCTAATTTTTCTAATGCCCACCAAGGAATAAAAAGGGAAAAAAAAAAAAAAAAAGCATAAGAAAAGGCAAAAAAGGCCAACTGCACTTTTCATTCTGAGACTATTCAACCGTAAAAGAATTGAGCTACACAGGGGTGATTCTGACCTTTCCTGACATAGCCTGTCAACAAATGAAGAACAAATACTGATTAAAAATATGGATGGGCTGCAAATATGCCTGTTTAATACTAGTACTGATTTCCACTCACCATACAGAAAACATCTAATAATACCTCTTCTACTAGTAAAACTGTAATGGAAATAAAGTGATAAAAGTTCAACAAATCTTCTCAAACATGAGCTGGATTCCCAAATCTGTACAAACCATCCCAGGCATGACTGCTCCAGTTGGTGTACCGTCTACCAATGCTGTCCATAGTGTAATAGAAAATGAACCTGAAGCATCTCTTTAGCTCTCAATTTAATTCTTACTAATATACCTCTATTTATTTCAGCTATTACTAGTTTAACATATTTGCCAATCAAAAATTAAGAAAACATTGAATACAGGAGCATTTTAATATACACTGATTTGTGTTAATAAATTTCAGCATAATTATACCAACTGCATTTGTCTATTTTGTTATCACTAATGTTTTGGAAAAGGTGCCATTCCCAAATGCGATGAGCTTCTATAAAGTGACAGCTAGGTTTCTAGTAAAATATAACCATTGAACATCTGATAGCTATAAAAGAAATAAAAGATCTGCACTGTAGAAGAATGTTTTTGTAAGAAACAGGTTCTTCTATTGTACACTTGATTAATCTGTTATAGGTATTTATCCATATATATTCCATAAGTATGTACATTCCCACTCCACCAACACATAGGCACCTGTCTTGCACTTGGGCAACTGCAATACTTTTATCCCCTTCACTCAACTACACTGTATGAGTGTAATGAGTGTACGTTATTTTGAGGCTGCTGCTAATGACAATACTGTCTAAAAATGATGGAAAGAATCAATGATGTTCACCATAACTCAAATCTCTGGTAAGATGTAATTTCTACTTCCTCTTTTTAACAACTACATTAAAATAAATAGTGTTAAATGTGACAGCCAGACTACCTTCTAAAAGAAAATGTGAAGAGATTTCTCTGGCTATAAGTACTCTGGAAGTACAACGTGGATTGCAGTGACCATCTTTTTACTGATGTAAATTACTTGAAATCTTGTGTTCATGGTGTTTTAAATGAATATACTTTGCTGTCATTCCTTAAAATTCCTTGCTACATTCAGAACCCCTTAAACTTCATACATGGATTTGAAAATAACTGCCTGCGATTTTCTTTCTAAAACTTAAACAGTTGAAAAGAATGTGTGACAAGTCAATTTGAATTTATATTTTAGGGAGAAAGACCCAGCTACCCAAACATAAACACAAGCAGAAATTTATGTAATAGATTCCTGCACAAACCATTTTTGTTGTCTCTCTAGGTAACTAGGAAAAAAAACAATAACAAAAAACTTTTATACAAAGAAACTTTTCATCATGACCTACCACAGTTATTATTTTTTCCTATATGCCATAAAAGATTTTTTAGCTTTAGCCTTTGTTGAGGCAACTTTCATTTTTTTTTTTATACTATTTTTTTTAATAAAGAGATATTTTATGGTGTAGAATACAAATTGTAGTATATCTTAATTAAATCTACTTCAGCAAGAGAAAGTGTTACTAATGACATTAAAATAATGACATAGTAGTTTATTAACTACTATGCCATGATAAGACTTAGCCCAGCATAAGATCAAACCTGTTTCTCAGATTTTTGTTTTAAAAAGTAGCAAAGTTAAAGGGAGTTTTTAAACTGAATTCTGTGAAATGTATATCAGATCTTATGCAGCAAACTCAACTAGCTATTATGTTAGTTTTGGAAGTACTAAAGGACGAAGCGTTGATAGCTAAATAAGAAATCAAAAGTGACCATAGTAGGCATTTATTCAATTAGTAAATTCAACATAAAAAGAAAACAACACATTTAATTAACTACTACTTTTTTCACTTCAATAATCTGTCTGTTGTGTATGTTTATAATGATCATAAAGGGAATACTTAAAAACATACTGTCTGCAGAGATTTGCTCACCTATGGGGATATAGATTGAAAGAAACCTGACTCTTGTAATCACTGAAACCAAACAGCTTCAAGGCCAGAAATTCCATGTTTTCAAATTTTATTATAAGAAATATCCAAGTCAAACTCATGAAAATATTTGATGCCTCTGAGTCCAAGAGGATTTTCAGGATGCTCAAGCAGATTAGTAAAACAGTATCTAGAAGTTTATTTTCCTAAATAAAGCCCTTTCTACCAAAATATCACTCTTAATGCACATAAAATGACAACTTAACTCTGATGCTGATTTTATACCATGTATCCCTCTAAATATACAGGAAATTTCCATATTTTATACCAAGTAGCCAACCAAGAGCATAGATTTCCATCATGTGTACTGAATATTGACTTTAATATTTAGCATTAAAATTAAATAGGAACTAAATCATTGGGGCTACTGGTATTTACTTGGTAAAATGTTTGGAAATGGGCAAGTAGAAAGTGCTTGGTAAACTCCTGAGCATCACTCCAAACACCTGGGAAGCCTAGAACCTCAATCAGAATTAAAAAAATGTAATAAGGAGTTTTATAACACTTAATTGCAGACATCATTGACCTAACACTAAACCATCAGTATTCAAACGAACATTAAGAATTGCTTCACTGGTCATTAAAAAACAGCCTTTAGCTTTTAAATTGTAGTCAACCTTGCCAGCTGAATAAAGTTATGTCTCAGTTTTGCATTTTGACCCTGAGGAAGATTGATGAATATATTTGCAGCAAAGGAGTGAAAGTCAGAGCAACCAGACATAACCAAAAACATGCTTTGTAGAATTTTTTTTTTTTGGACTTGTCTTGTCCATTTTGCCAATGGAGGTGTTGTCTGAGGATCCATGAGGTTCTTGAATTTCAAGGTGTGGAGTGCATTAGTTGAATGTAAAGGACAACGCAAAAATGACTTGCTAACGTGGGCAGTTTAATACAAGAAAAAACAATCCATATAAAAAGTTAAAATGAAGTCCATTTGGATAAAACCACAATTTTCTTCTTTCAAAGGTCCCTATGACCAGTGTCTCCTGGGGGTCAAAGGCACAATATAGTGGTGTTGCCTAGTTTAAGATTAACTAATTTTGGTGTCAGTGTGAAAGCTAGGTGCTTCACATTTGACCACAAAGCAGACATTGAGAGCTCAGTTCAGCAGCTGAGTATAGTTATAGTATTTTTAGACACCCTGACATGTTCTACCTGGCTTCCAATCTAGTCCAGCTGGGGTGCAATCTTTCCTGGGTCACACGTAACATTGTTGGTCCTCTGGTTGTAGTATGCCAAAAATAACATGAGAATCTGTACTCAGGTAGACCAATAGAACTGAACTATAAGATTTACATTGAGACAAAGGGTGTAGCTACACTAGTGCTTTTCAGCTATACCAGCCTCTAAAACTGAGGCTAACTATCAATATGCTTAAGGACCTGGGGTATCTAAGATTTTTAGGTTTATATTCCTAAAACACTTCTTCTGAGCAGGCTTATAGCTGTTTTAGTATTGGCAGAATTGAGCGGCTCAACAACTGTTTACTACTAATGCCTAATTAGTATCTGCTAAATAGAAGTTCTTCAGTTATCATCCAGAAAGGGTTTTGAGCCAGTTGGCATGCCCCAAGAATATCTAATACATACATCCATAATCAGTCTGCTCACAAAACACAGCTGATACTACTTCTTTCTGGAGGAGTTCAATACTACAACACACCAGTTAAGTGCCAGGCCTGGTTCAATAACCATTTTAGCCATTTCCACAAGAAATGTAGCTTCAGGCTATTTCAACAATCAGGCTTTAAGCTATTATGTGATATCGGTATGCCTGTCTAGTAGATTTTATTCCAATTTTAAAGATTAATTCAGGAAAGAGAGATTGTCAAAGAAAAAAATGAATATACAACTTCATTCTTAGTATACGGTGTTACAGAAAGAAATCCTAGGTTGTAATTCATGATCCAAGAATTGTTCTGAGATTTTTTTAGTCACTTTACAACACTGTAACATCCTTACAGCAGAACCAGAAATCCTTACAGGAGAACCTCAAATGTGAGGTGAAATTATCTGTCCTCCCCTATCAGCATTTTATAAAAAAGGTATAAGCTCCTTTTTATTCCTTAGTTTTCCAGCTACAGAAGAAGATTCAGGGCTGTAAATTGTAATTATCCCTAATTAACTTCATACATAGATACTTATATCTATTACTCATAAGTATGTAAAATTCAAGTACGCTATATAAAGTTTCTGTAACATTTCGACTGGCATGTCAGTCACAGTATTCTACCACAGAACAATTTTGGAAATAGCAATTTTTAAAGTTCTTGATTTTCCAAAGTGCTTTTGAATCTAAGAAGTAAATTCTGGTATTTAAGTACATAATATATTTGTAAAAGATTTTTTTTTTCCAGATATTCTTCTAATTGTTTTTCAGGATGTCAATTTGACACAGAAGCAACACTTCATATTTTGCATTTCCTTTCCATTTTAATAAAAAAGCAAAAGCAAAAAACACTGCATATTTCTGTTTCCAGAATCTGCTTTTAATAGAAGCCAGACTTGATCACAGAACTGACAGGAAGAAGAGAAAAATATTTTTTTGCATGACTAATCTGTCTACAGGATTGTTCAGACCATGTGTTAAAAATGTCATTGACATTTTTATCTGTATATATTTATACAGTTATAGCATGTGAGCAACAAATTTTTCCAGTGAGCTACTTGAGATTCCCCTTTAAAAAAGTGGGAAAACTTTATTGGACCTCAGTGTCAACAAAATCAGGAAAACAGTTAAGTGAGAATGTTTTTGTTTTCTAAATCTGGTGAATTTAATTGTATGTATTAGAACATACATTAAAAAAAAAAAAAAGTGTTTTGTGTTCTTTACAAATATAATAGCAAGTAAAATGATGTCTTAATGTAAGTATTCTGATTCTCTTTAGGTGTTTTAATACATTAAAGTATTTAAATTTCAAGAAAATCTGTGATACAACTAATTATCACTACCCCTGCTACAGATAAAGAAAACAGAATTTAGAAGTGCTAATGTAATTAATATGCTCAAATTCAAAGTAGAGGTCTGTATCAGAGAAATTAATAAAGCTCAGAATTACCTGGATCACATCAACACTTTCCTAAATGGTATGAGTCAGTTCTTGCTCACATCAGCATTAACAGCAGATATTATGCTGTCAAGATATTAAGATATTGACGCTATTGAAAGGGCTGTTTTATAAACATTTTATAAATATCTTCTCAAATAAACAACTTCACCAGCTTACACTCAAAAATCCATGCTTTAAAGTCCATGGCCAAGAGCAAGAGGTTCATATCATCTTAAAACATGCAACTTATTTTTACAAAATACGATCTAAAATTGCACAGAACTATATTTCTGTTTCAATGAGCTGAGGTGTGTGGTTTTATTCCTTATGGTCTATTCTCATGATTTTCTCATTATCTCATAACATTTGATGAATTTTCAAGCTTATTTTTTCAGCTTTAAACTGTGGTAAGCTGACTTGGCTGACATAGTATTATTCTTTTTCTTTGTCAAGGCATTCAGTCATCTGATTCTACTAACACATAGAAAGCATAGGCTGCCCTCCAGACCTTTATTTAATGTTCTTTGATTACTCATTTGTAATAAGAGCACAGTGAAATCTGAGTAAGATTGCAAGATGATTGAAAAAGTTAGAATACTTAGAGATGTCCATCAGCGTGCCTGAGATTTGACAGAATGCCTCGCAAATTATTTGAAGGAAAAAAAAAATTAACCTTTCTGTTTGTGAGAAAGTTATGATTTACCTACAAATACCCAGTATGTAAAAATGGGTGATTTGTTTTCAAATTATTTCATCATGAAGGAATGATATTGAAGAGTTCTTTGCTAATACTGTGATATCTTCATCTTTTATCTGTATTGCAGCTTTTAAATTAATCTCACCTCACAACATACTAATTCTCTTCCATAAATGGATGACTACAATCAAGATTGAGACTGCAGCACTTTTCTTAACACTTTCTTTCCATTTCCATTAATATTTTAAAACATTATTTCATTTTGGAGTTCTATATGTTTCTTTAGATTTTGTGCATATGTGTTTGTGTGTATTAGAATAGCTTATTTTGTACTTTCTACATTTCTGCTTAGAAAAGCAATCAAGCTATTAAGAGAGTTTATATATACATTTATATCCAATGTATATCCAAACATTTTTTGGTGGATGCTGACATAAAAATAAATAAGCAACACAAAGAAAATCCACAGTGCATATGATGAAAAACTGGATGTCCTTGGAAAGTTACCAGAAGTTGAAACAAAGTTATGTTTGCATTTAAATTTAGTCATGATACATTTCTACTATAAAATGAAGTTTTTCTTTTCAAGTTTTCCTTACAGAAATGTAATTTTTTTTTTTTTTCTTTCCTTAAGAACCTTCTGTGCAGACATACAACAGAGCTGGTCTGTCTTAAGAAATGTCATTAAACTTGTACACATAAAAGTTACAACAACCTTCACAGAAGTTTTCTAAACTAATGACGTAATTACTTTACTACCTGTGCTTACTAATATTCACTGACCAACTTATTCCTGTCAAACTCAAAATCACCACGACCATCTCATTTCATAGTCTTTTCATTACACAATAAATTAGATTTAAAACATCACATACTACTTGGATAACACAGAATATGCACTGAATATATATATATATTTTATACACATATATGTACACACACACACATAAAACAAGTAACAAATGCGGTAGTCAACAAAAGGAAATGAAGGTCATATTAAATGTTGCCAAGTATATTAATAAAAGAAAAGAAATTAAAGCATGACTTGGGACACAGCTGGAGACACACTTTTAAAAGAAGGTACTGACTACCTCTGAGGGGACTGTGGCCACAGACAACCCACCCTGAAGGCACCCATGGGCAGTTTGCAGACAACCCACACCAGGGCAAAGAAGATATAAGTAAGGAGCACTGGTAGAAAATGAGGAAGAAGGAGAAAGACTGCACAGCAGAAAGAAACAACTAGTTACTAACCTCAACCTCCTGTGCTACCCACCTCCTCACCAAAGGGATCAGGAGGGACTGAGAATGGAGTCAGGGGACTGAATAAAGTAGGAAAAGAGGTGTTTGGCATGGCTGTGACAGTTTTTTTTTTTTTTTTTTTTTTTTTTTTTTCCCTCCATCTATTTGGCACAGATATGAAAATCTGTGTAGGATTAAGATTCATATTTTTATATATTTTTGTCACTGACTTAAAAGAAAATAATGTTTGTAGCATACACAACATATAGGAAGTTGCTTTCTAAATGAAAGAAACTTGAGAGATCATTTCTGTAGCATTTGATATCTAGAAAAACTCCTATCACATTCATTTATATCTTCTTATGGATTATGCTGTAATGACCAAAGACTTTTACAGGAACTCAGTCATCCTCATGGTGGATGAAAATAGGATCTTCTTTGCAATTCATCCTCAAACTGTAAAATATCCTAAATTTACTTATTCTTTACACTTTATTGTTATCAAGAGTTACCTTCAATGACCACTGTGAACAAGGCCTTCTCTTTAGTCTTAAGCACCTTTGACCTATTTAAAAATCTAAACTACATATAATGCTTTTGTTAATCAATATTGGTGAACTGGAAGGAACTTTTTTTTTTCTTTCTTTCTTTTTTTTTTTTTTTTTCATCACCGTCACATAAAAGATCAAGGTAAGAAATAAAAAATAGTGGTAGATTCTAAATATAAAAGTTAGAATAAACAGAAAGATATATTCAAATTAAAAGGCCATTACTTTAAGATCTGTTCCTGTAGAAACATTACACCAGCAGTTAGCTATGCTACAGGTGACTCGTATATGTATTAAATAAATGATAATTCCTGTTGGTGTCTCCCCAGCAGTGTTCCAGCCACTGTATCCAAATCAGAACCAAAATGCTACTTTTACAAGATAATAAGACATCAAAAATAATTTCCTTTTTTTCTACATAGTGGCTTTCTAAAAACTTAAATAACAACCTGTTGTGCTAGGAGTTTATTATTAAGAATCTTGAAAATATTCTATCCTGTAGAGTCCCTGTTTACAACCACCAACAGGATGCTTATCTTTCTCATTGCATATTTAATTTAAGATCTTCCATGGTGAACAAGGCCATCAAAAGCTTAAAGCATAATTTTAAGATAGAGAGTTTAGTAGTAGAGATGGAAGTTAATAGCCCGAGTTTGGAGGAAGCAGAAATATGCAGGATTTAAGTTGGCAGAGTTGCATTATAGAAAATAAAACAAAAATGAAAAGATCTGGAAGCTGTTAAATGAAAAAAAAAAAAAGACTAATTTCTACCTTTTTATTCAGGTAAATAGTAAAAGTGAGGTTAAGAAAACCTGGGGAAAAAGAAAGACCTCATAAACCGGAAAAAAAAAACAAGGACTACACTGACCCAAAAGCTCTTAGAGTTAGATTTATAAATAGTTAGGGGCAATAACACTACTGATTAATACTGATCACTAATGAATACAGGGAGTGTTAGACTTTCAAGTGTTTCTGTGGATGTCAGGTTTAAGATTATCATAAGTCATTTTAAAGCTAAAAATATTCTGAAAAATGCTCTGCTTGAGAAAAGCAAGACTAAAAATAGACTAAGCCAGGATATTTTGTGGTACTGAAATCATGTATTTATGTTTCAGCAGAGATAACAGTCACCAAAGGTGGGTAAGGTTCTTCTTTCAAATTTCCTGTGTGTCAAGCCAAGGTGCTGCTACCTCCATAGCTGTCACATTCCCTATTCATATTTCCATTTTGATACTAGCTGTCATATTGCATCATGCTCACTAGAAAAGCATGTAGTAGAAGTGGTTACTTGAACATATCTTTGCTATTGCAATTTACTGAAATGTAATAAAGTGACTGAAGTATGCTAGTTGTGGTTAGATTAATTAATTAATCACTATGTAACTGAAAACTCTCTGTCCACACTATACAACTTCATACGTCATGGATCACACCAAAGCTCTGAGTTTCCTAGTATACAGTCACTGAGCAATACTGTCAGTATTGCTCAGCAGTAGACACAACACTGGTGTGATACCAGTGCTGTTCTAGCTATGGGTGAAGAGCACAGCACTGTATGGACTGCTGCAGGGAAAGTTAGCTACATCCTGGCCAGACACAGTACAGATGAAGATGCTGTGGAGAAATGCCTTATAACCAGCATCAGTGTGCTGCAGAACAAGTCTTGTTTTAACCTATATTTGGTTATGCAGAAATTTGATAGATAAAGCAACATTTCAACTTTCATTTTAGAATTATTGTTAGTTGTACTTAAAGCTCTTTAAGCTCATCTTACTCTATGCATCTTCGTACATGTTGTACATTCTTATTGTCCAGCAAGGATCACAAGAATGCCTTAAAGTACGAGCAAAATATCTGTGCATGTGTATGTTTGTTTGAATGTCATGTGCATTTAATTGTGAGATATCTGCGTGCAGCATCAAAAATATACTTGTCTTTTTTTTTTTTTTTTCTGTAACTGCGTCTTACATATTTTATGCAAATATTATATCTTCTTGTTCTCACAGATAGCTTGAGATCTAATTAAGTCAAATCATCTTGCATAACTAAGTGAGACAATTTTACATTATGTTTTAATGTAAGGTTCTTCCTTGTTCTAAAATGCTGTGTCTGTGAGCTGCGATGAACTTCTAACTATAGAAATATTTTCTCTAGCTAAGGTAACTTGATTAGTTCCTTAATTTTACTAATGGTATGCTTGTTCCTAACCAATGTGCTAGGGTTGGGGAAATTGCTTGTGAAGAAGTTGTAAAAAAACAAACCAACCAACATAACAAACAAAACCAAACCTCAGATGTAAAAGCAAAACTTGTATCTGGAGGATAACAGACATGTTCATTACCTTGGCATGGGAGGAAACAGGCAGGTTGCTGATCCAGTTCCATTCCTGCATTGTCCTTACAATTGGCTCAATGGAAATTAGGAAGCTGGCAACTCTACCCAAGGAAAATTGCACCACAGGGAAATGTAGCATTGCCTCATGTCCTTTTATTGAGCTAATACTGCATGGTATTTCTCTCTCCAAGACACACCCTGCAAACGTTAGTTTCAGATGGATAAAAAACACTCCAGATTTAAATGCAGAAATGTAGCTTCTGATGGTAATTCTCAAAAGAAAGACAGAGAGATAGCAGGTTTTAAAGACAGCACATGAAGAAACTACTACAAATTCTCTTCAGGAATAAAAAAAAAAACAACAAACAACATTATCTAACTTATAATGCAGGAACACAGGCATTTCCATGGGCAAAATGTACCCTTATTTGTTTGGACAATGTTTGCATGTCCATCTAGACCCATAACTGACTACAGCTGATAATAGATGATAAGCAAATAAGAAAGCAATTAAAATGAAAAAGATTAATATAGTAGCAAAATCCTAATTGTAAAGCTTTCAGTTTCAAGCTGGGTGTTGTGATTAACTGGCAGAGGCCAAATGGTTCAATCTTGTGAAGAGGGATGCTCTTTCTGCCTAGTAAAATTTGAGTGAGTTAAAGAGAGAATCCAAGTGGAAAGCTAAACTTGCAGAGTATCTGGAAAATGGCCTAGATTGCATCTAGCTATTTTGTGACAGTAGAAGTAGTCTGCCATAGCAAATTTTGTCTTATAAATTCAAGACAAAGATTTTTCAATGGGAACAGTTTTAAAAAGGTTTTCAGCTGTGTCATTAGAAAAGTCAATACCTTAAGAGCATAATTTTTCCTAAACAATTTACATCTAAAGTTCACAGCTAACACACTATTTCAATAATAATAATTGTCCAATAATCTCATATTAACTTCTGCTCAGCTTTATTTCAAATAGCCAAAATTCATGCTAGAGTATTCCTAAGGAAAACATAGAAGTACATGGTACTTCATGGTTACAAAGCACAGTGGATATTGCTATCCTAGCAGGGCTTCTCTGTGCTTATTTTGGCTTCTAAGCAGCACAGCACTACTCTAAGCGTTGGTGCTAGAATTACATCAAAATTTAAGTGACAGGAAAACAGCCCATTAGTATCTTTTCTATTGATCAAAGTCAGCTTTTATGTCTATACTAATTGCTTATATAAATGCCTATTCCTTTTTTTTTTTTTGAGTATAAACATTGTTGCCCCCTGCTCCCCTTGCAAAGTCAATATCTTCTCCAATGCTGTAGATAAGTCAAAACAAAAACAAATAAACACTATAGGGAAATAAGCAATACAAAGGCAGCAAAATCAAGCAGTTTGCAACCACAGTGTTAAGAAAACTGCACCTTTTTGACTGAGTGTACTAGGAACTACAGTTAAATATCTTTCTAATTGCAAAAGGAGCAAAATTTAAGTTTTGCACAGTGGTGGAGTGTTGCATGGCCTCAGGAGTGGAATTGGCCTTATAACATGAATGTCAATGTGGTATCAAATACCCAGTTTCCAGCTAACAACAGATCTTTATGTTTTGTTTTGTTGGGTTTATGTTGCAAGGGTTTGGTAGCAGGGGGTCTGCAGGAGTAGCCTCTGTGAGCAGAGCCCAGCAACTGCCTCATGTAAGAAAGGGAAAAAAACTGCTGCACAACAGCATCTGGGAAAGAGGAGTGAGAAAATGTGACAGAAACAATCCTGCAGACACCAAGGTCCATGAAGAAAGACAAGGAGGAGGTGCTCCAGGCGCTGGTGCAGAAACAGTGAATCATAGAATCATTTAGGTTGGAAAAGATCTCTAAGATCATCTGAAGTTCCCCTGCAGCCTGTGGAGCCCCTGGTGGAGCAGGCTGTCCCCCTGCAGCCCACGGGTCCCACATGGAGAAGATCTCCATGCTGTAGCCCGTGGAGGAGCCCGTGATATGGAGCCATGTGGGAGCAGTTCTTGAAGAGCTGCTGCCTGTGGGCAGCCCCCGCAGGCTCAGTTTGGGAAGGACGGCATCCCGTGGGAGGGACCCCATATGGAGCAGGGGCAGAGAGTGACCGTGACAGAGCGGCAGAGACAAAGCATTAGGGACTAACTGCAGCCCCCATTTCCCACTCCCCTGTGCTTCTCAGGGGGAGGAGGTAAGAGAGGGGAAGATGGTTTTAGTTTGCTTTTATTTTCTCACTGTTCTAGTCTGCTATTCATAGGCAATAAATTACATTAATCTCTGTAAATAATTACAGAGATCTCCCTGTTCTTATCTAAACCCTTGAGCCCTTTCCCTCATATTTTCTCCCCCTTTTTCATTGGGGAGGGGGAGTGAGAGAGTGGTTGTGGTAGAGTTCATCTTCCCAGCAGGGTAAAGCCGGCATGCTTGTTTAAACTGTCTGGATTGTGGTTGAGTTCCTCTGTCCATTGAAATGAGGCCACAGCAAAAGATGAAGAAATTAAGAAAGAGAAAACAAACAAAATTGGAGGTATTAACTTTCACAGGCTTTAGCCTAACAGTCTTGCTACTTCTTACCCTCTCTGGAGCTCTAAACTGATTAGCTGAATTTGTTCCTTCTGGCAAGCCATTTAACACAGATGTATGTACATTTGTCTGATGATATTACTGGAGAAGCACATGTAGTGTATCTGCTATGAGGAAACATTTAAAGTGTCATTATAGACAACAGAAGACAACAGTATGCAAGGAAACACACTCGTAACTGTTATAAATGGCTAGCCATTTATAACATAACCAATACAATACCAATACCATACCCCCCAGTTTTACTGAATATGTCTTAGGGCATTCATGCCCTTAATACAACTTAACACATCTCTCTGCTATTTAAAAAACAAAAACAAAATGTGACACCACTGTAAAACATATTTTACCATCACGTACATCAACTATTCCTGATTGTATTATGTTCCTGATCCTTCTGTTGACTTTTATTTGAAACCATATCATTATATACTTATAGTTGTACCATACTACTGGATTGTGACATTGAACGGAACATTAAATTTTATACATTACTGTTGATCAGTATTATACAAAATATTGGGGCTACATCAAAATGAAGAAATTCTATGTCTTCTAAAAACTAGCATATGAAAAACAGAATCCACTAGAGCTGCTCCAAGTTCTAGAAACTTTAGTTAATGCGTGTGATTGACTGGAGCTGACTTGGATGTTCCTCCATGTGTTATATTATCTACATATTTTTCATCTCAAAATGCTTTCAATTTTAGAAACAGCTTTAGAGAAATATTGTTGAGGAAGGTGAGAGAAGCTAATTTTTAATTCGTTTCACTGAAGCAATTTTGCATACATCTTTCCTTTTGTGTGAACAGGACTGACATGCTTGACAGAGGATGCTGACAAGAATTATCAAATATTCTCTTCAGAAAGCAATGTATGCCAACTCTTAAGAATGTGGTAGTTTACAGCTGGGTCAGTCATGGCCCCATCTTACTTTCCATTTCTGTTGCTGTCAGCTCACTCTTTTGCAGTTTGGAATCCCTATCTGTAAGTATGCAGAACTTTGCCAACTGGGCCTGAGAAAGTGGCATCAGACTACATGTATATGTCTTGACAAACATTGTGCTAGGAGAGGAACAAGAGGGAATCTGTGGACTTGTGTTGGCATCTTGTCAGCTCTGGGAAACAGTTACACATTTTATACAAAGTGGAACAATTCTAATAGGAAATAGAGAGTAGATATGAGATGGTGAAGATGCTGTCTGTGGGGAAAGAGGCAATTTCAAAACTTTTCTCTAAATGAGGCAGAAGTTTGAATTTAGTATAAAAATATAGATATGGAAAGTACTGAGCTTTAAGTTTAGGATGAAAGCTTATCTATCAGAAAACAGGTCATCTATAATGTATAAACAAAACAGCCCAGAATATGCAGTGCTGTATAACCAGAGAAAATTCTCTTAGATCTACATGCCTGATCTTAGTTCAGATATTCTACATTCTTTCAGTATGCAGAACTCACACTGATATCAAGAGGAGCTCCATGGAATCAGCAGGAGTATGACAGCAGAGTCAAGAATTCTTGTGACCTAATTTAAAGATTTTTCCAGTACCAATAATATATTATGTAAAAGAACTGTAAGGAAGAGTGTATGCGTGTGGTGTTTGCACATGTACATGAGGCTGAGGAAATGTATTTGTTGAGTGAAAACTTCTATGTTCCAGAATGTAAATACATAAATAGCCAGACTTTTAATTAATTACACACTTTAATGAATATTTAATGCATTTAAGAGTAATAAATTTTATGAAACAGATTAAATCAGAAAATGTGTTTAGATGAAAATCTCTGCTGTAGATTTATGCCACATGAAAAGACAGTAATGGATTGAAGGCTTGGAAAAATAAAGTATTACAGGGTAAGACAGAACGTGACAGAAGAAAGATAGCTATTCCATAGCAGTTAACCTATGGGCACACACTCATCCTAAATTTAATCTCATGTTTGTTTCTAACCATAAGAGAATTACAAAAATTCTGACACGTGAAGGTTGGATCTTGAGATTGTCTAGTCCAATGCTGCCTGCTTATAACAGTTTTCTCAAGAGCAACCAGGTTTTGAATATCCTCAAGAATATTCCACAATCTCACCAAGCAGCCTGTTCTGCTATTTGACCACCCCCACAGTAGAAAAGTGACTTATAAATCTAAGTGGAATTGCTTTCATGTCAGGATGCACTAACACACTTTACAGGCCCTGACCAGCCTCAGCTGGAACTTCCATCTATACCTCTTGCCCGTGGGATCAGGAACCCCCTTTCAGCTCAACCTTCAGTTTCTATCCCATTAATACCATACCTGTGTCAGTCTCCTGCTCAGCCACAGCTGCTTGTACTTGGCCATGGACTGTGTTGATCTGCAACCCAACTGGTAGACCGGCTTCCCACCCTGACCTTGGGTCTGCATTGGTACCATGGACCTGCCTGACAATCACTGAGCTGTGTCTGACCCTGTTGATCCCCACCAGACCTGATCCTGACCTGTGGGTTGGCCTCACACCTACCTCATTACTATAACTTGTCTGATGATCTGGAGTCTTAGTTGAACTCAGTTCAGTTGAATTTTTCTGGCCCCGCATTCCCAGGTGCCCTTACACAACAGGTTTGAGGCCCTGGAGCTCGACAGACCAGTAGCTGAGGAAGAGGTAGCAAGTGTTCCCAGGAGGATGCCTAGGGCGAGGAGGTCGACTCCACGCCTCAGGACTGACTCCACCAGGAAAGACAGGAAGGCTATTGTTGTTGGAGACTCGATTCTTGGGGGAACAGAGGGCCCTATTTGTCGGCCTGACCCTACCCGTAGGGAAGTCTGCTGTCTCCCTGGGGCCAGGGTCAGGGACGTTGCCAGGAAGCTTCCCAACCTGGTACGCCCCTCTGACTATTACCCTCTTTTGATAGTCCAGGCGGGCAGTGACAACATCGAAGAGAGAAGCCTCAAGGCTATCAAAAGAGACTTTAGGGGACTGGGTCGGTCAGTGGATGGAGCGGGAGTGCAGGTGGTGTTTTCATCCATCCCTACGGTGGCAGGGAGGGGTTCAGAGAGGACACGGAAAGCCCACCTGTTAAACACGTGGCTCCGGGACTGGTGCCAACGCAGAAATCTTGGGTTTTTTGATCATGGGGCACTTTACTCAGCACCTGGCCTGATGGCCGCAGACGGGTCCCTATCTTTTACGGGTAAAAGGATCCTGGGCCAGGAGCTGGCAGGGCTCATTGAGAGGGCTTTAAACTAGGTAGGAAGGGGGATGGGGCTGAAGCTAGGATTGTTGGGGCTGTGCCAGGGGGAACAATGGCAAGGCCGGAGGATAAGGCAATGGCCCGGCTGAAGTGAATCTACACCAATGCACGCAGCATGGGTAACAAACAGGAGGAGCTGGAAGCCATCGTGCAGCAGGCAGGCTACGACTTGGTTGCCATCATGGAGACGTGGTGGGACCAGTCTCATGACTGGAGTGCTGCAATGCCTGGCTATAAGCTCTTCAGAAGGGACAGGCAGCACAGAAGGGGTGGTGGTGTGGCTCTCTATATTAGAGAGTCTTTCGAGGTTGTAGAACTCGAGGCTGGGAATGACAAGGTCGAGTCCCTTTGGGTTAGGATCGGCAGGGACAACAAGGCTAGTGTCCTGGTCGGGGTCTGCTATAGACCGCCGAACCAGGATGAGGAGACGGATGAGGAACTCTAGAGGCAGCTGACAGAAGTTGCAAAATCGTCAGCTCTTGTACTCGTGGGGGACTTCAACTTCCCTGACATATCCTGGAAGCACAACACAGCCCTGAGAAAGCAGTCTAGGAGATTTCTGGAGAGCGTGGAAGATAGCTTCCTGACGCAGCTGGTTAGTGAACCTACCAGGGGTGGTGCCCCGCTAGACCTTCTCTTCACAAGCAGAGAAGGACTGGTAGAGGATGTGATTGTCGGGAGCTGTCTTGGTCAGAGTGACCATGCAATGGTGGAGTTCACTATTCTTGGCGAGGCCAGGAAGGGGACCAGTAAAACCGCTGTATTGGACTTTCGGAGGGCTGACTTTGAGCTGCTCAGGACACTAGTTGGTGGAGTCCCTTGGGAGGCGGTTCTGAAGGGCAGAGGGGTCCAGGAAGGCTGGGCGCTCTTCAAGAGGGAAATCTTAATGGCGCAGGAATGGTCTGTCCCCACGTGCCCAAAGATGAGCTGGCGGGGAAGAAGACCGGCCTGGCTCAACAGAGAATTATGGCTTGATCTTAGGAGAAAAAAGAGGGTTTATAAGCTTTGGAAAAGTGGGCAGGCCACTAGGGAGGACTTTAAGGATGTAGCGAGGCTGTGCAGGGACAAAATTAGGAAGGCCGAAGCTCATCTGGAGCTCAATCTGGCTACTGCCGTTAAAGATAACAAAAAACGTTTCTATAAATACATCAACACAAAAAAGAGGACTAAGGAGAATCTCCATCCTTTACTGGATGCGGGGGGAAACTTAGTTACAAGAGATGAGGAAAACGCGGAGGTGCTCAATGCCTTCTTTGCCTCAGTCTTTAGCGGCAATACCGGTTGTTTTCTGGATACTCAGTACCCTGAGCTGGTGGAAGGGGATGGGGAGCAGGATGTGGCCCTCACTATCCATGAAGAACTGGTTGGTGACCTGCTACGGCACTTAGATGTGCACAAGTCGATGGGGCCGGATGGGATCCACCCAAGGGTACTGAGAGAACTGGCAGAGGAGCTGGCCAAGCCACTATCCATCATTTATCAGCAGTCCTGGCTATCGGGGGAGGTCCCAGTTGACTGGCGGCTAGCAAATGTGACGCCCATCTACAAGAAGGGCCGGAGGACTGACCCGGGAAACTACAGGCCTGTCAGTTTGACCTCAGTGCCAGGGAAGCTCATGGAGCAGATCCTCCTGAGAGTCATCACGCAGCACTTGCAGGGCAAGCAGGCGATCAGGCCCAGTCAGCATGGCTTTATGAAAGGCAGGTCCTGCTTGACAAACCTGATCTCCTTCTATGACAAAGTGACGCGCTGGGTGGATGAGGGAAAGGCTGTGGATGTGGTCTACCTTGACTTCAGCAAGGCTTTTGACACCGTCTCCCACAGCATTCTCCTCAAGAAACTGGCTGCCTTAGGCTTGGACTGGCGCACACTTCGTTGGGTCAGAAACTGGCTGGATAGCCGGGCCCAAAGAGTCGTGGTGAATGGAGCCAAGTCCAGTTGGAGGCCAGTCACTAGTGGCGTCCCCCAGGGCTCGGTGCTGGGGCCGGTCCTCTTTAATATCTTCATCGATGATCTGGACGAGGGCATCGAGTGCACCCTCAGTAAGTTTGCAGATGACACCAAGCTATGCGCATGTGTCGATCTGCTTGAGGGTAGGAAAGCTCTGCGGGAGGATCTGGATAGGCTGCACCGATGGGCTGAGGTCAACTGCATGAAGTTTAACAAGGCCAAGTGCCAGGTCCTGCACCTGGGGCGCAATAACCCCAAGCAGAGCTATAGGCTGGGAGAGGAATGGTTGGAGAGCTGCCAGGCAGAGAAGGACCTGGGAGTGATGGTGGATAGTCGGCTGAATATGAGCCAGCAGTGTGCTCAGGTGGCCAAGAAGGCCAACGGCATCCTGGCTTGTATCAGGAACAGTGTGACCAGCAGGGCTAGGGAGGTGATCGTCCCCCTGTACTCAGCTCTGGTGAGGCCGCACCTCGAGTACTGTGTTCAGTTTTGGGCCCCTCGCTACAAGAAGGACATCGAGGTGCTTGAGCGGGTGCAGAGAAGGGCGACGAAGCTGGTGAGGGGCCTGGAGAACAAGTCCTACGAGGAGCGGCTGAGGGAGCTGGGCTTGTTCAGCCTGGAGAAGAGGAGGCTCAGGGGCGACCTTATCGCTCTCCATAGGTACCTCAAGGGAGGCTGTAGCGAGGTGGGGGTTGGTTTGTTCTCCCACGTGCCTGGTGACAAGACGAGGGGGAATGGGCTTAAGTTGAGCCAGGGGAGTTTTAGGTTAGATGTTAGGAAGAACTTCTTCACTGAAAGGGTTGTGAGGCATTGGAACAGGCTGCCCAGGGAAGTGGTGGAGTCACCATCCCTGGAAGTCTTAAAAAGACGTTTAGATGTAGAGCTTAGGGATATGGTTTAGTGGGGACTGCTAGCGTTAGGTCAGAGGTTGGACTCGATGACCTTGAGGTCTCTTCCAACCTAGAAATTCTGTGTGATTCTGTGATTCTGTGATTCAGCTACTATTTCTAGGTCTGCCTTGCAGGTCAAGTTTTGTCTTTGGTTCCTGGCTCCCCATCCCTTAGGGAGCAGCCAGCCCTTGCTGCTCCTTGACACAATAGTTCAGCTTGCAACTCTCACTGGGTACTACTGAGAAGAATCCATGTTTTGGGCCCCTTGGGCCCGCAAGCCTTTTGTCTTCACTTTCAGAGCCATGCACCCTTGATATGCTCCAGGTCTCTCTTGGCCGTATCACTGGTATTCACAGAGAAAAGCAACAAAGAAATAGTGCAAGAGACAGACAAGCTGCAGCAGTCTTTCCACAACATAGCAGATCCAGAAGGCAACAAACCTTCCTAGACAGCTGGCTGGGTCAGCAAATGGGGTCTCTATCCCTGGTTGCAGGGAGTCACTCACTGTTTCCTTCTAGTACTATTATATGGCCCAGATGTGTCAGCAGCTCCCAGTCCCTTGCTTGCTACCAGGGCACTGAGCTCATTCTGTAGCAGCAGAACTGCAAGTGGGACAGGAGCCTTCCTCTGGTGCCAGCAGTCACAAGCTTCCAGCCTTCACCACTACCATGAGTTTCTATTTCCCAATATGATCAGAAAACACCTGCCCCTCCTTTGGTACATTTGAGGGTTCAGGTTCTTGTACCTGTGCAGTCTTCTGATGTTCTCCTGCAGATCCTTTACTTAATGCATAGATCCATGACAACAGTGTACAACTTCTGCAAGAGAGGTGTCCATCATTTGCTGCCTGGACAAGTGGTCCCAGGCTTCCCTGCAGCTGAGATCTGCAGAACTGCATCCTCCATCTGAGTCAAGGCCTCTGATGTGTCAGGAAAAGTTGTACCAGCAAACAAAGGCACTGTGCCCTGGGATGCATCACCATCACTGCTGAGCACATGCACCCTGTTCTTTCCACAGTTACTGGACCTCCTCCTGTTCAGGCTGCTATGTGAGCCACTGTATCTGTTGTCTACCTCTGTTAGCTGAGAACAATTGGAGGCAGTGTAAATTACCAAGTTGGGGCTGTTGCACTGTGAGTTCATCAGTGCAGTTTTTGTGTGCCATATGTTCAGCATTGCTATTATCAATGAGCTGATCAAACTGTATGGCAAAACTTCAGTAATGAAGTCCATCCCTGGCATATGTAATTAAAGAAAAGATGGAGAACTCTTCGCTCAATCAGATTCAAACAAAACAAAGGGGAATGGTTTTAAACTGAAAGTGGGGAGATTTAGATTAAAAGTTAGCAGGAAGTTCTTCACTCAGAGGGTGCTGAGGTACTGGTACAGGTTGCCCAGTGAGATTGTGGATGCCCCAGCCCTGGAGGTGTTCAGGGTTGCCCTGGGCAACCTGGTGGCATCTATGTCTACGGCAGGGGAGTCGGAACTAGATTATCTTTAAGGTTCCTTCCAACCCGAGACATTCTATGATTCCATGATTCTATTTGAAATTTTCAAAAAGAGAAAGCCTCACATTCACAGCTAGAAGGGGAGGTAAGTCAAGTTTCAGGGTGGGACTTGACATGAGATTTAACAGAAACATTTTCTTCGTGCTTCATAAACTGATCGGCTATCTGCATTGAGCTGATTAGTGAATGCACAGGTGAGTTGGAAGAACATCACAAAATATAGCATGCTATGACTTCATAAGTTGTATGTAACACAAAAATATTGTTTCCTTAGACATCTGTGCCCTCAAATATTTGTATTTACCAGGCAGCACCTTCAAATATCCACTGTGGTTTATGTTAAAACTATCGAAGTCAAACAATCTCTAGATAGTTTGATGTAATTAAAGGAACCTTTCTTGATAAAAGTATTAAATTAACTTTCTTGTAGTAGGGATACAAAGAACAAATTAAATTCCAATTCAGTCTCAACACAAATAATGCTCTGGATTGGTATAATGTCTACTGGGGGAGTGCTCAGCTCAGTGGGCAGCCCATTCAAAGAGAATTTGGCCTCAAGTAGCTAATCTTCTCCTTATTTTTTGCTTGTAAAAAAGAAATAATGATTTAATAGCTGACATTCAACCTCCAATTAGTTTTAGCTTGAGTACAGTTGCTTTTGCTAATCATCTAATGATTTTCATTTAATATTCACAGAGCAAGCAAACTGAGCTAGCAAACTTCCTGCTTCCACTAAGCACATCCCAGCTTAAAAAGAAAACAAGCAAATCCCTCCACCCCCCCAACACCAGAGAACAGTAAGATAATAAACACAAAGACAATGCCATAACGCTCTTGTTAAAATATACATTAATATATTAGAAAATTATTGAATCATCATTTAAGATCTGTTATTTTAGGTCTGATTTTTGTTTAGATTAAGTTTAATTACAATGAAATTCCATCTCAACAGTTTCAGAAACACTACTGACCAAAGAACAAGTTTAATCTTTCTTTTATAACATGAACCATTTACCAATATATCTATATAAAAGATAACAAAGGAGCCACCTTAGTGGTCACATATTTGTAATATTTGCATATTAAACATAAAAGGGAAGAATGTAGTGCCAGTTACTGAAGAAGCTGGAAGATAAAACAATCAGTTGATAATCTTCCTCTAAAAGTAATTAAAAGTGTCCAAACACTTCAGTTCTCCAGATCTGTAAACTGGAGGTTAGTGAGCTACTATCATAAATTGCAGAGGGCTTGTTGATCTGAATTTTACATTTGCTCTTGTACTATATCCATGACAACACGGATATGTAAGGAAATAAAATTTGTGTGCATTTGTACCAACAGGTCACAGAGTCATCTAGGTTGGAAGAGACCTCCAAGATCACCTAGTCCAACCTTTGACCTAACACTAACAAGTCCTCCACTAAACCACATCACTACGCTCTACATCTGAATGTCTTTTAAAGACCTCCAGGGATGGTGACTCAACCACCTCCTTGGGCAGCCCATTCCAATGCCTAGCAACCCTTTCAGTAAAGAAGTTTTTCCTAATATCCAACCTAAACCTCCCCTGGCACAACTTTAGCCCATTTCCCCTCGTCCTGTCACCAGGCACGTGGGAGAATAGACCAACCCCCACCTCACTACAGCCTCCTTTAAGGTACCTATAGAGTACCTATAAGGTTGCCCTTGAGCCTCCAATGGAGGTCAATGGAGGGTTGAGATTCATTTATATACTTATCACAGATAAGTATACAAGATGTATGCCAACAAGCAGCTGAACAATTTTTTGTTGTTTCCATTCACTAAATTAAAAGCAAATAGATGTTTCTGAGAGATATCTATCTCCCTAATTGTTACTTTACATAGAGCATGTTTTCTTACCGAATTGAGTCAATTTTATCACTACAGTAACCCGTATTAGAACCACATCATATTATCAGTAATATGAGATTTTCTGTTTATATATATATATATCTACATATATATACTAGAAGAAATGTACTGAGTACATTCTTAGTACTCATGAAAGAATTAGATGACTTCTTTGAAGTAATGCTGAATTTAACAAACTTTCTTGTTTAGAAATGGCTGGAGGCTGACAATCAGCATAGTTTCTGCAGAATTTCTTAAACTTGTAGATATTACTTGCTCAAGATCCTTGCCAAAATTTGAGAACTACAGATGCAAACTAGTGTATGTTTAACCATTCACTTGACTGAAATGTCTTTTGTCTTTTCAGCACAGTTTATATACTTAATCAAGAGACAGTAGTTATATAGTTACTGATTTATATAGTTGACTGGTAAGGAGTGAAGCTGTTTAATCAATTGTAGTTGATAGTGGTGCCTTTTTTTTTTTTTTTCCTTTTTTGTTTTTTTTTTTTTTTCTTTCTTTCTTTTTACTGTTTTAGTCAAATTGGATGCATAGGCTAATTTCCTCATTAAGTGACTCACCCCAGTTAAAGGCACAGAGAGAAGATTCTCATCTAAATACCTCTTCAATGTGCAAATGAATTTTTGGTGAAGCTACTGATATTTAGATGTTGTTACACAAGAATTTGTTGGACTACATCACTGCTTTGTTGAATTAAGGCAGACTAGGAATGAAGTAATATCCAAAATATACTGCATTTTAAATTTGTTAACTATTTTGTCAATTAATCAAATATTTGCTTAAAATAATTCATACCCCTGTTCCAGAAAAGTGCATTCAAGCAACTTATTCAAATGATGTATTGGTTTATCCAGGCAGCTCTGAAGGAAAAATATGATTTACTCAATTTTTAATGTAGTGATTATTGCAAAGACTGTATGACTATGATAAGCAAAAATAGGAAACAAATGTCCAGAAAAATGTTCCACTACTGATCATTGACTAAAGATTTTAACAGTGTAGTAAAGAACATTCAGAATAAAATATGGTGAATTTTGTTATGTACCATTTCAAAGATTAGGGAGGGCTTCTTGAAAATACACAGTACTTCATAATTCAGAAGATGTAGAGATGAAATTAGGCGTATATATATACGCCAATAGTCAATATGTATCGATAGCTTTTTTGTATCTTTGAAGCTTATCTCTTAAGACTCATGCCCAGTTAATGACACACTGAATGGTACATCTGTATACATCAGGAAGAAGTAATCCTATACAAACAGCAACTATCAGGAGTACAAATATGAGAATCATAGTATCATAGTATCATAAACGTTGGAAAAAACCTCCAAGATCATCTAGTCCAACTGTACCATGTCCCTAAGTACCACATCCAACCTTTCCTTAAAAACCCGGAAGAACTGTGATTCCACCACCTCCCTGGGCAACCTGTTCCAATGACAATGAGCTTGTGGAACAAATTGTCTTGGAACACTCAGCCTTAAGTAAGAACAGGGGCAAAAGAAAAAAAAAAAAAAAAAAAAAAAAAAAAAAGAAATGTTATGAACAGCAGTACTAACCTTTATAGAGGCTTAACAAGAGATTGCAACAAAATCCTTTTACTAGGGTATCCTAGCATTACACCTCAAGAGCCATTAGATAGTGTTGTAAGCAAAAACTTACTCCCAAACACTAAACAAAGAATGGAAAGAGAAGAAGAAATGGAAATTTGTATGTGGATAGGATGATTTTTTCCTTTATTTGGACTGTAGAAAGACAGAGGCCATTCTTAACTATATCCAGGGCATTTTTGTATTGCACTTTGGAATTTGTCATTAATATTATGAAAAATCACCTATGATTCTTCTTCAGATGGTTTTGATTTCATCACTGCTTTTCATCTGCTGTTTGAAAAGCTACCAGTCATGCTATAAAATTCTTTCAAATAAACCATCTATTCTGGAATTTCCTTGTTCATTTCATATAAGCCTAGAAGAGTTACAAACACAAAGGTTTTGGCAACAAAAGCTTCAGCAGTCAGTCTATTCCTATTGGGCATGCAAGCCCAAGGCATTGACATGAGTTAGTCTGAGTCATGGTCATGACAGTCTTCAGTGTCTGTCATCCACCTCCATCCCCTCAGGTAGCTATGACCCATCTCTTTGGGCTCTGCTGTGTGAAATACAACCCACTAGAATAATGTCACGATCTGGGGAGGAGGTCTGTCAGGTAATAAGCCTCTGGATATCTTATTTTGAAGGCGCCAAATGTTATTTCTCTGATGGATTTGATGGTTTGGTAACTTTCCTTTACAAGACTTTTAGAACTACTATTTCTACTTTTTTTTTTTTTTTTTTCATTTTTTTTAAGTTATGAGCACTTTAAAAAAGAAGTACTGAGCTAATTTTCATAAGCAAGGCAGGCTTCTGAACTATCAGAGGAAACTGCAAGCTACTCCTCACTCAGATCAATTTCCTCATCTTAAATTCTCTTGCCAAGTCAGTTTTTCTGATAAAATAATAGCTAAAAAAATAATAGCTTAAATCTCTCAGCTAGGAGATGTCTCAGACACCATACTGTACTTGCATGGTGGTAAAACAGCAGCTTTTCTTGCTGCTTTTAAAGCTGCATTCTCTGTCAAGGAGCATCAGTCCAGCTGACAGTGCTGAGGATCCAGGACCTACACCTGTGCTGAGCTTCAGAAAGTCTATTTATTGGGCAAAGGTAACTAGTTCATAGATGGAAGTGGGCATTCCATTGTTTTTCTAATTATTATTTTTTCCTTTCCAGAATCTTATCTGTGTTTGTATTAATCTATTGAGAAATAGGATAACTGCTCTCAGTCAAATATTCCGCATGCTATGCAATTCTTCCTTACAATTTCTAAGTCAAATGGGCACCTTCCAATGAATAATATAAAACTTAAACATCATCTTACAGCTGGGTTCTGTACTATCTAGCAAGTCCTTTGAGTTGATTCAACTGTATTTCTTCTTCAGTTTATCTTAAATGTGTACAAAGACACTGTTGCTGCTAAATGAATCACACACTGTCTGATCTCTGGATACTCTTTGATAAAACGACAGGTAATGATAATGTAAGCAGAAATTTCAGAGGCAAAACTCACACAAGAATCTTACTCTTGATTTCATCAGCCAATGAATCATCTGGCATTTATAACACAGATTTTTTGTGCATATTCCTAATTACAATTTGCAGTCAGTCCTTGTAAAATTTTAATTGTGGCTTCATTTTCCTGTCCAGGGCTTTTATGATCATCTTCTAGTTAAAAGACTTCTTTGGTGTTTCATTTCATTTGAGTAATTTCTCAAGGAACATTTATTATGTATGAGTTATTGCAACTAGGCATTAACAACACTTGCATATGATTCAGTGTTTGAAAGTACAGTCTTGTCCTTGTTATGTTCCAAGAAACATCTATGAATGTTCAGCATCATTTTCTCTAAATGTGTCTTCCATTATAATTTACCCACAATGCAAGAGAAATATTATTACAACAAATAGGCTAATAACATAAAATGACGGTAAAACTAGGTTTTATAAAATGAAAGAGAAGTTCTTTATAACATTACTAGCATTTTTTTATTAGCTTTTTTTTTTTTTTTTCCTAGATCTTTTGCTGTCTTCCTCAATCTGCTTTACAGAGCTGAAGACTATAGATGGCATTTGGGAAAGAGAAAAAAGAAAAATCCAGGTAAGACTAAACACCAAGTTATGTGGCAGTGCCTTTAAGAAATACTGTTATTGTATATTTGTGGTGCTAAGACATCAAGATGAACAAATGTCTTCCAAATGTTTTGGAGTCCTTTTGTGTAGGAAGCAGTTAAACAGACATGATAAATCAATAGAACAAATTGTCACAATAGTCATGTGGCTTGGTGTGCTGCTTCTCATTAAATGCAGTAGCAATTTAAGAAAAGCTTTATAGCACTCAGAATTGCTAATGAGATGTACTACCACAATTAGTCAAGTATATACTCTGAAATTTCATTGCCCTAATATATGCATTTTTCCATGTAAGAGATTTTAGAAGAATAAAAACTTTGATGGTTACCAAACATGAAAATTTTCCTAAAATATTTTTTGTGGTGTGATATAAAAATAATATTTGAAATCTGATTCTTTGGACAAACCTAATCAATAATAAGATCCAAAGTCAACATTTTATTGTTATTTAAGCCAATGCATTTTGATAAGCCCTTCGATCAGCAAACTGGGTGGAAGTGTCAGTTTCTAAACATTTCTCTGACAAAACAGAATGGAGTTTATTTGGCACACCACAGTTTAGACACATTTACTTCTCACAGTAACTCCTAGTTTGAAGACAAAAAACAAACATTATTGGCCATCTGTAATCTATACCCTGGGTGGCAACTATATGCAGCAGAAAAAAAATAAATTTTTTTTTTCTAAATGGAAAATGTTTAAAGAAATTGGTCACAAAACCCTATTAGAAGGGTAGGTCCTAACTATACAGAAACATACAGAAACTACAGTAAAGCTGTTCCTCATAGTCTAATGAAGATTTATTTTGCAGTGAACAGAACTCAGTTGTGTTCCTGTGGTTATTCACTTGGGATTCCTTTGCATGAACCACAATCATTTTCCACTGGCACAAAATCATTCAGAATTTGATGTCAGTGGGAAATCTCCTATGCAAAAGTTCACATTAAAGCTAAGAAAATTCTTTTAAACTTCATTTTCCAGGCACTCAGAATCTTTCCTCAAATTTCCAGATTAAATGTCTTCATAGGCGTTTTTACTTGCTTTACATTATAGTTACCTTATACATAGACACTGCTTAATGCATCTATTTTAGTCCTTTTGCTTCCTTGGTGTTTACTCTTCTGTGGAGCATGAGACTAGAAGACTGAGTGATTCAGTCCAATCTCCTGTTATTACAAGTAACCCAACATGTGCTCTTATTTTTGCTTTTAACAGTATTTGTTCATCCATTCTTCTCCTATCCTGAACAATGATGTGCCATTTTCCCCACATTAGGGAGGAGATGATCTAGTGCTCCCGAACTAGAGTATACTAAACTTGCTTTTTTTTTTTTTTAATCATCTTTTTTTTCTGTTCTATTTCCAACTGGTTATCTTAGTCTACTTGCATTTTTTTTTAATGTATTTATTTTTTTTAAATCTCGAGCTAAAAAAACCCACACCATAATGTTTGCTATTTATTTAAAGTATCTACTCTAGCAATGTTTGAGCTCTTATCCCTAGGTCTAAAGTTATAGTCTGATAGACTGGTGGTATTTCTCCCTAAAGATGTTCAGGTATCTCTGTCCATATCTGAAGCAAATTTCCATCAGATCTGAGAGTTTCTAAACATAAAAATCTTTCCCTGAAGTGATTTTTGTTTTACATTTATTTCTTTTTCCCTTCTGTCCTTTATTTTTTAATAGTTGTCATGGTAATGTAATGTGATATATAACATTCTTACTTTATTTTTCTATTTTTAGTGAAAAGAGTCAGGGCACTGAAGACATCAACATCTGTGACTGTCTCTGGTCCCCCCCTGGAGCTCCTGCCACCCGCCCACAGCCCAGGACTCCCTGTCAATCCCTGGGACCATCAGCCCCTGCCCCAGAGGCTGCAGCAGGGCTGGTCTCCAGCTGTCCACAGCCCTACCTTGCCTGGCCCACCTGCAGACCCACATCCTAGCCAGGCTTCAGCCTGTTCCTGTCCCCAGGGAGATGTCCAGTGTTCAGAGCTGGGGTTGCCCTGGTGCCCCTGGCTGCTCTACTCCTGGCTGGGGAGGTGGGCCAGTCCCCAGTGCCAGGTTCTGCCCAGCAACTGCTGGGAGCTCCCACTGGTCTGCTATGGGTATACTAGGGAGCCACTGGCCCTCAAAGCTTCCTAAAAAAAAGTACTATGTTAAAATTCTATGAATATAATGGTTTGTGTTCCCCTGCAATATTAAGCTTTACAAATATAAGAATAGCTCCATCTCCTTCATTTTGCTGTACAGATGCTTTGTGTTGACCACACTGTGACTCAAGTGCCTTTCCAAGTGACAGCATCTGCTGATTAGGCTATCAGTTCTTCACAGCCTCCAGGTTGGTAAGCCTGAATGTCCATATGAGTATAATTTTGCATTCGTGAGAAACTTGCATCCTCTCCCTAGTCTCCTTTCCTCCCCTGAGTTCACCCATTTTCAACTGATGATCAGAGTCATCCTTCCTTGGCCATGAGTCTCTTGCTCTTGAAATTGATTCTCCTTTTCCATGCTGTCCAGTCTTCTATTACCACCTTCCAGAGAAACAAACTTCTCCCTCAGAAGTGACTTTCCCAATAATTTACTTATTTATTTTTAATATCATATGCTTGTAGTCATATACTTCCACATGCCTGTTCCTTGGGAAACTCCTCTTCCAGCACATTGTTTGAACTCCATGAACATGCATTGCTGTTCCTCTGAGGTCCTTGTTTACCAGTTTATCAGGAAACCCCCTGCCATGGATATTATGGTGTTTCAGTGCCGGTGTGTCTTCACTACCTCATCTATCCTCTAGATCAGCTCCAGTCTTGGCTTCCCAGCCATTGCTATTACATTCACCCACTACTCACTCCGAGAAGAAGACACTTTCTGCACAGTTTTCTGCCTACCTACATGTATGAACACTATATGCTATGTGGGTTTTTTTTTTTGGTATTGTTTTGTTTTTTATTGGATCTAAACTGAAAACTCTTAATAATCAGTTTTCTTGTTACTGAAATTTTGAAAAAAAATGTAGGAAAAAAATACAAAAGAATAGTGCAAACCTTCACAAAACAGAACAAAACAAGAAACAACAAAACACATACATTCATGCTAAGACAGAATAAAAGAGCAAATAAACATTGCTCCTAAAAAAAACAGTAAGTCCTTCTACTCTTTTCTTGTCTTTATAGGACTTCTAAAAAGTTGAAAATACCTGTCAGCTGTCTTTGCTTCTGAAGTTGTGATTTTGCTATTAGAAGAATCACATTACTGAACTGCAACGGAATGTAGGTCATGGAAATAGGAAATGATGATTTGTTTGTGATACACTGATATTTTGCAAGGTACTTGGGAGGAATCTTTTATCGGTAGTAAAGGACTCAGCAAAATGATTGTTCCATTTTATGAATACAGAAAGTACACTGAGATTGCAAATAAATACTGTAATTCTTTTAGATAAATGGTGAACATCACATGAAATAAAAAGGGTTAACCTGATTTTAATATATGTAGGTTGTTTTTTTTTTTTTTTTTTTTCTCCCAGGTGGCTTAACTTCCTCTTTAGAAGAGAAGGCAGCTAAGGTCAATTATCAGATATTAACTATAATTTGTAAGCAAAACAAACCAATTCAAGTTGTGGTTTTGTACACAGGGCTCTGAAATCTCACCCGCTAACCTTTACATGGATTTACAACTCAGTGGTGCATAATAAGTACAGCCTCCACTTAATGAAGCCGGATCTTTATATTTTTAACACTCATTTGGAAAACCAATTAACTCAGCTCTATTGAACAACTTGAACAGGAAATAAATCAAGTGTTAAAACATTGGTGAAGAGCCAGACTTTCTGTAATTAGAGTACTGATGTGCCCAAGGCTGACTATGTGGTGTGCAGTGCTATGGATTGACAGCTTCAACTGTCCAAAGCAATTAGAATTTTATATGTTCCCCTTGCTACACATGCTAGCATCCAGCAAAAACACTATATCATATTTATCCTTCAAATTTGAGTTTGAGTTCTTTATGATTTATAAGAAGCATAATACCCATTCTTCAATCTAGAAAAATAAAGCATCTTTTTGGTTTTAAATTACATTCAACCTGATTATTCTGCAGGAGATATACATCCTGTCTGTTAGGTGGGATATTGCATAAATTTCCTAGACAACATTAACAGGTTCACTGATCACATGCGATGTTTTCAAAGAAAATTGAATTTATTATGGCAAGTCTTACAATATATTTGCTATGACTTTCCTTGTTATCTCATATTGCTTGCATGTAGTAAAAGAAAAGTGTGTTTTTTGTTTGTTTGTTTTATTTTGTTTTGTTTTTCAGTCTCAGGAATCAAAATCAGTCATAGTGTTCAGTATTTCTCAAAATGTTTATTATTACCCCTAGATTTTTATGATTTGGTCCATTCCTGCCTCAAAGAAAAAGCAGATCTGGTAATAAAATAGAACACCTACTCTTATCATTACTGTTACTCATGACAAGTCTGTTCACTTTGACTATCAGGGAGTCTTGTTTGGCTGGTAGTTGGTGGTCTGAATCATTCATCTGTGGTGGTTTTACCATGCTAGGCAGCAAAACATCACAACTGCTTTCTCACTCACCCTCCTTAGATGAGGAGGGGAAGAATTAAGGTAAAGAACTCACGGGTTGAGATAAGGATAATTTAATTAAAGGAAAAAAAATATTAAGAAAATATTATTATTAACTAAACAATTTAACTAAAGGGGAAAAAAAGGCAAAGGGAAAAAGGAAGGAGGAAAGGGAAAAAAAAAAAGGCTACGTGGAAGTGCAGAGGAAATAAATTACTCTCTAATTCCCACAAATGAGTGATGCTTGACCACATCCTTGAAGCCGGGCCTCAATGCACGTAACTGGTGTTCGGGAGGAGGACCGATGTTTTCACAATGAGAGCCCACCCCTCCCCACTCTCTTCATTATTACAAATGAAATTAATTACAAATTCAGATTCAATCTTGTAGTGACTACTATGATTAGAAATACACGTGAGAAATCTGTTAGCTTGTAGCAAGAGGCTCCATCTCTACAAGTATTACTGTGGTGTTGTACCTCAACTCTGAGGAGCTCAGCAATAGCTGTGCTGTATGATGATGACTGGGTTCCAACCAGTTGAGTTTCCAAGGGAAATAGTGAAGTTCTCTGACAGCCATAGCAATGGCACTGTGGAAATGGAGGACTAATTCCTGTCCTTGGCCCTGTCCCTGCAGCAAGGCTGGATTAAGTACGTCTGGATCATTCCAAAGATACTGTCTAGCTATTTCTCTGTAATTCTTGGATGAACTCTTTAACAGAATTTAAAAAAGAAAAGAAAAGAAAAGAAAACAACAAAAAAAAAAACAGAAAAATTTTTTCAAAGAGTAGTTACAAGCAGTTTTGATAAATCTGTCAAGTTGGGGGTGGTATCCTATACCAGTAAAATGATAAACAGAATACTTACATTAAAGAAATGTAATTAGAAGCCTGGTTGATGCAACCTTAGTAAACTTCAGAGTACTTTGCAAATAGAAATATAATACATGCTGAAAATGAGTAGAAGGAGGATGAACATAATACAGATTTATGTCAGATATACTGTACTGTAGTATTAAAGACGTAGAGTAGTGTACCTAAGAATCCTTTCCACTGCAATCTTTCTGTGCATTGGACAGGCATCAGGTATAGGCAGTTATGTATACTGATTAGATCGGGTTCCTATTCTCAGTAGTTTCTGAGCAACTAGCTGTAGTGGGTTTACGTGGCAAGGTTTTGGTAGCAGGGGGCCATAGGGGTGGTTTCTCTGAGAAGGATCTAGAAGCCGCCCCATGTTTGGTAGGGGCCCCACTGCTGACCAGAGCTGAGCCAATAAGCGATGTTGTTTTGTGCCTCTGTGAGAGCATATTTAAGACAGGGAAAAAAACGCTGCACCACATGGCAGCTGGGAGAGTGAGAGGAGTGAGGAACACCCTTGCAGGTGCCAAGGTCAGTAAAGAAGGAGGGGGAGAGGTGCTCCAGGAACTGGAGCAGAAGTCCCCTGCAGCCTGTGGTGAGGACCATGGTGAAGCAGGCTGTCCCCCTGCAGCCCATGGAGTACCACGGTGGAGCAGGGTTCCACGCTGCAGCCCGTGGAGGAGACCACGGTGGAGCAGGTGGCCCTGCACCGACGGAGGCTGCCGCCAGTGGAAGACCCCTGCCGGAGCAGATTCCGGGCCGGACCTGTAGCCCGTGGAGAGGAGCCCACACAGGAGCAGGTGACCTGGCAGGAGCTGCTGCCCGTAGGGGAGCCAGGTTGGAGCAGTTTTCTCCTGAGGGATGGACCCCGTGGTACGGACCCATATCTGTGATTCTTTTTCCTTAATTCTTTAACTGAATAGAGATTTAAAATTAATCCTTTTTGCACTGCATTTTTTTTTTTTAATTTACTGAAATAATGTTTTAAAAAGCTTTGTACATGTATCTCACTTTTACAGTTCAGTACAGTATCTGTTCTGAGATGATAAAAGTAGCTATGAGGTGTTCGTTATTATATAGTAGCTCATCTGTAATCATACTTTGAATTGATGCCTGCATACTACTACCGAGAAATAAATGAAAAAAACAACTTCTCATTTTGTATGCCCTCAGACTTGTTTAAAGCAGCAATCACTAATATTAAAAATATTTTTCTTAGACTTTGATTCCTGATATCATTAATTAAGGTATTTACAGTGAGCAATATTTCATTCACCCCTATTCTTATTTTTTAACCTTTCATTGTTGGTTATTGAAATTCATAGAATTTACTTTTGACAAAGGCCTGGAATCATTCCACTTGGTTTCAGGTACGTGACTGAGATACTTTGTTTAAGAGCATTGTTGCTTTCTTGTACTGTCCACTGTGAAAAATATGCATTTTCATTGACAATTTGGCCTGTGTAAGGTCTGAAACGCCCTTTGGTGGAATTTAAGGGAAACATCTGACAAAAGAAAGCATCTATTAATCTAAAAGATGGGTTTAGAAATGTTGGAAAAATACTAACAAGAATAATTTTCACGAATCAGTATCAAAATAGAAAGATGCAATAAGAGCCACAGGACTTTATCCTTGGTCCAGTGACAGTATTTTATTTCATACTTGTGTGAAGTTATTAAATATATAGATCTATAAATGACTTCACAGAATCACAGTATCACAAAATAGTCGAGGTTGGAAGGGACCTCTGGAGATCATCTAGTCCAACCCCCCCCCCCACCAAGGAGGGTCACCTCCTTGTTGCACAAGGTCACATCCAGGTGGATTTCGAATATGTTCAGAGAAGGAGACTCCACAGCCTCTCTGGGCAACCTGTTCCAGTGCTCTGACACCCTCATAGTAAAAAAGTTTTTTCTCATATTCAGACGGAATTCCCTGTGTTTCTATTTGTGCCCGTTGTCTCTTGTCCTGTCATTGGGCATCACTGAAAAGAGTATGGAATGGGATCAGAATGTAAATATGTCGGAAATTCAAATTTATAAGTTGAAAGACATCTTGATATATTGGACGTGTTTTAAATGCATTATAAAACATACCTATACACTTCAAATTTCTGTAATCGTGTTTGCTTAAATAAGAGGTTACATACGTTAGCTGGTGTTTGAACCAGTTTAGCTTTCATTTCTCTCAGCAGTCATTTATCACTTACTATTTTTACCTATTGGATATTGTACATGTGTTCATTGATGTATTGTTATTTAAAGAAGAGAAGCACACACTTGAAAATGGTTGTAATGTTAGATATGGAGAACACCACACAAATGTTATGACTCAGAGAAAGAAAAGGAAAGAAAAGAGGAAGAAAAAGAAGTTAGATGTGAGGTGTGTTGTGTTGGGAAGGATGCAATATAGAATGTCATGCTCTTAGACACAAAGATGAGACATTTCCAATTAATATCAAAGTACACAGAGACAACGAAAGGATTCAGGGAAAGGGATGATACTGATAAAGATGCTGGAATATTTATTAATAGGATTAGCACATCAAATCCAATTTCTACTTGTTCCATATTGCTGAATAAATTAAAACCACGCAGTAAAAATACACTATCCATAATGTCTGATGCAGAAGATGCTTAATCCAATTCACATTTAGAATACTAGCAGGGAAAACTTGTTTAAAATAAAGACAAACTTATAAATCCTTGCTTCATGTCAGGTTTTGCCATGTATCTTCAGTGTATGTGAAATGACTGGAATTTTGCACCTCTTTTTGTGATGAAATATTTATGGTAGTATGGAAGAACTACATTAATATACAAAAAAAATCCCCTTTGGCCTTCTATACACACACACACACACACAAAACAACAACAACACAACAAAAAAACCCCATAGATACATGTGAAATTGTAACAGAAAGTTGGGAAAGATATATACATGTAAATCTCTTCTGAAGCAATTTCAATGCACTTTTATGAGGTGGTTAGGTATTGCAAAAGTGGCTCTAATGTACTAAAACACATAAAGAAAGTGTCAGTAGAAAAGAAGAGAATGAATAAATAAATTATATCATTAATATTTACTTTTATTCTTTTAAAACTTCAGATTCGTATTTGAGATATCTGGGAAAGATCAAACCTCGTAACACACAGTACAACATAAATTAAAACATGACCTTCTTCCTACCCAAGAGAATGGCATTTAAAAAGAACTATTTTTTTTTTCTTTAATATGAAACCAGAAGTGTGTAAGTTGAAGAACAGACAATATTTCCTCTCTGTGAGAACCATTGGGCAATAGGTTGATGTATCAAGGGAAATAAATGAATCACCACCACTTAGTGGTATTTTAAAGGGCTAATCAGACACAGCACTTGAACTACTGAAGTAGACTGTAATTTTGTCTGAACGGGGAGGTCTAGAACAAATGACTAGAAAAAAAAAAAAAAAAAAAAAAAGCTTTTTCATTTTTAAATCCGGTAATGGTAGTAGATAGGGTTTTGTTTTATATTTCTGGATTATGCAACCTCCCCTTCCCCAGGTAGATGAAGAGAATTAGCCCTTGGACCAGAGCAAGGATGGACTGGGACAGTCATGGAGTCTGCTGTCACAGCAACTTCTCAGGAGTGCTGGGATGTAGAAGGAATGTGTGTCTTTAGCTATAAGGGCCTCTGAGGGCTTTTTGTTCAGTAACTCCCTGCCAAGCAGCAGATCTGATCACAAAAGCATGCCTGCAAGTTGGCTGTCCCTAACCATCCTTGTAGGAATTAATGCTGTCAAGGGAGCTTCTGCAAACAAACATGACATGGAAGGTCATTCCTAAATATGCTTATCAATGAAGAGCATAAAGGACATATTCATAGTGATTTTTCCAACAGTTCCATTGAAATCCTGAGTGATGTGTTATTTAAAATAAACAAGCATATCAGATTTAGGCTGTGAGGCCTATATCCGAAGCTAATTTATTTCATAGGCTTATGCCAATGAGGACTTTTTAAAATTAATCACCTTCTTCTTACCACAGCCTATAAAATATGCTTAGAATTAATGTTTATATTTGGTAATTATGTTTAATTACCAAATTATTGACATGCCTATTTTTCAAGGTTGCAGCAGCACTACCTTTCTTACTGCTGACACAATATTCTGTAAAAGTGCCTTTGACAAACAGTGTTCCATTATTGAATTATTTCCTGCTGAGTTATTTTAATGTATTCTGAATATTCAGTTTTTACATTTCTAATAGACTTTTTAGAATCTAAATTATTTGTTTTTTGAAATAATAAATTGCTGTTTTCAATAACAAAGGAAATATTAAATCATTTGGGTTTTATAAGCTGTCTGCTCTTTGGAAAATGCAGTCAGCAATTTTAGACTGAAGTCTAAATAATGTACCAAAACAACTTGCCTAACAATCTTTACAGCTCCTCTGTCCTACTTAAGAGTCATCTGTTCAATATATAAACACCATCAGCTAAACTTAGAAAAAGTGGAAATAAAATGGCATTAATATCAAAACTATAAATATCAAAATCATGATCAACATGGATTACATGTTTTCTTTGCATTAGTACTGCAAGAAAACATCACATACTGAAATGTACTTAAAGAAATGAAAGCCTTCCCAGGCTACTCACCAGAAGGCTTCGAAAGCCAGGAATTGTCACAGAATACAGGGAGAGCAGGGTTAAGAAGTTTGTATCTGATCCAATAAATGACTTGGGATGCTGTAGTTAACAGCAATTGGTGTAGTCTGTCTTGCTTGAGAAACAGAATGAAGATGAAAAACATCAAAAAACATTCCTTGAAGGAAAATGAAAAAAATCTCAGAAAGTGATGGAAAAAAAAAATAATAAAAAGCTACTAGGGAGGAGTTTTAGTGAAAATCTCAATATCCTCTGAACTCGAGGAATTCTGCTTGCATTGACTGACATTTTCCTCAAGGATGCATGTGCTGGTAATTTCCTTGGTCAGTGCAGTGTTTAGCTTGTCTGAAGCAGGGAATTCATTTTTGCACGCGAGGAGCCACAGCTTTACTTGGTAGTCATCACTGATGAACAAGATTAATGTTGCATTATAATAAGCAACCAGAAAAAAATACCTTAGAATCTTTCCTTTACAAAACAACCACCAATAACTAACTAAAAATGCAAATTGAAAAAGGGGCTATCAAGGTAAGTAGTACATGGGGAGTAGGGTTAGAAATGAAATTCCAGTGATGAAATGAATTTCTACTACTATATATACTTGACAGCATGTATTTAGCATGCATCCCTATAAATGCAAAGTCATGAAAATCATTAGTATGGCCACATAGAGTTCAAGGGAGTGTAGGTGTGGTCATGAGCACTAATAGCACTTTCTACAGAACTGTCCAGGGAAATGTTACTTATTATTTCATATGCAAATGAAAGCTTTTCAAATCTTCCTTCAATATTAATTCTGATCAATGAAAATGACAGCAACAAAGGTAGAGAGATGTCTAGAAAATCCGAATGATTGCAAATAACTAATTTGAGATGATTTATTTCTGGCTATTAATATCTTGCTGCCAGCTTGTTGGTAATTTTATGAGGCAGCTAACTTTCAAACATTGCTGTTTGTCTACACTGCTCAAAGACATTGGATAAAAATAAACAAATTTACAGCCTGAATGAAAAATGCTGTCCAGTAATAAATAAAACATGGTTAGTTCTATATATTCTAAACCTCATGATTAACCTTTATCATGGGACAAAAGTATTAACTCAAATGCAAACAAGACGATTTTTATTATTCAGTAATATAAACTCACAAAGACATTTGTAAGAAAGCTGCTAATTACGTCTACCATCCATATAAAATCAAGTCTGTTATCATCATTCAGTGTTGAAACTAATTTCAAGAGTTATAGCCAGAACAGAAAAACACCAGTTGGAAAACTATTTGTTTTCAAATGCACATAAACATATCAAATAATTAAATACATAAAAACACAGCACATTTATTAAACATCTAAATTTTATCATACTAATAGGCATATTCAAATAATAGGCAATCAAATGGAGAGTATAAGCTTCCAAGACTTTCCAAATAAAATAAATGAAACACATATGGGGGAAGGGATAGAGTATTACATTCAAAGAAAAATATAATTCCCTTTGATTTTAGTGACAGGATTTCCTGCATGGCAACCATGGAGTGAGGTTATAATATGGATAACTCAGAGCTTGCACATAGCTATGTCAAGTTTATGCACTATCTTTAATTATGAGAGACTCTGGGGACCTACAGAATATTTCACAAATTGCCTTTTGTATGATATATGTTAAGGTCAACTGGATATTTCCTTAAAGAAGAAAATTAAGTATGATTAAATCCTATTAAATAAACCTTGCTTGCTTTATAATGCCTTATTAAGAAGGGGTAAATAGGATTTATGCTAATCCACAGTTTTATACCATTAATCCTATTTTACAGTGCATTTATTCCTGAGGTTTTTCTATTATATAGTACAGTCCTTTCAACATTTTCTGAGTTTACTAGACTTTCATGCAGTAAAATGGCAAGGATGATTGCTTGGATTAAACATCTTGCACAATCTACACGCTTACAATTTGTATGGTCATTACCTGACACTAGAATGAGTGATGAGCATTTGACAAAGACATGACAATTTGTTAGCACTGCCAACTGGCCTGAGTGACACTTTTATATTACCTACAGTCTTTGTCCTCAAGTCTTTTCAAAGCTTTGGATTTTGATTAAATTCTAGGACACGCAGTTGCTGCAGCTTCTAAAATATACTTTTGAAATAGCTTTGTTAATGTTGTGTCATTCATATATTCTGGCACATTCTTTTTAAAAAATTGTATGTTCCATTCTTTGACTGATACCCCTTTATTCACAAGTCACTCATCACCAATATTGTTGCACATCAATCAAAGGGCTGTTTATTTGCATAGAACATGGCTACTAGGTATAAGATACTATCCAAATACAAATTAACTTAAACCCTCGCATGTACTATTCTAACATTAATCATTCAAGATTCTTGTCAAGGCAACTATTAAGGACAAAGAGCTGCTGCAAGGGCAAGTGCAAAACCAACCACTTCGGTCTGAAATTTCACCTGTATTGTAGAAATCCCCTTGATGCAACACAGCCTGCATTCTTTGGGAAATTGTTCAGAAGTTGCATACACCCTAGACTTTGCCACTTGTCAAGGAATAGTAACCTGGGTACTGTGACCATAAGTAATACAGTCACTTTCCTCAAGATGTGTGAGTGCTTTTTTGTAAGTACTTATTTTTCCATAGTTACATATTCACACAGTGAATACCTGAAGACCCAGTGGAATGCAACGCATCCATATTTTTCTTGCAGACAGGGAACCTTGCTCAGGTTGCAAATGTAAGAGCTTAGTTAACATCAGTAAGGTAGTTACCCCAAAGCTATTTACTTTGATGTTCCTTTCCTTGGAGTGTCCTCCACTTCACATTAGTGAACAAAAAATAAAAAGCAAGCACCAACTGCCATCTCTGTGGCCTTCTTTCCAAGTCCTTTCAAATGCTTCCTCTGCATTTGAGATGCCTTTGCATCTCAATATTAGCTTTTGTTTTCAAGATGTATCTTCAGATTATAAATATGTCTCTAAGTAGGCGGTGTCATTGTGTCCTGCCAATTGCCTAAACTAGACAGGTTGAAGTTTTAACTGAATGGAAAGTGCTCAGGGAAATCTAGGCATTGTAGAGAAAAAGGGGATGCAAACCAATATTTTTCTTATTTTTTTCTGTTAACGAAATCTATGTGTTATTTTTCGTACTTTTCTTCACCTACCCATATATTATTAAAATAGTATAAGACTTTAATTTCAATCTAACATTTTTTGGCTTCAGTATAACAGAAATTGCTAGTGAAATTCAATCTTTTCTTTCCTCTTATTCTAAGTGTTAATATATGTTCAGCTTGAAATTAGTTGAACAAATTCCAGTAGTTCAAATAAAGCTCCTCTATATGCATAAATAAGATGGTTTGATGATACACCCATTTATATATATTATATAATAAGCTACATTAAAAAAAATATATTATATTGGTGTCATAACTCCAGCTCCACTACTTATATTTATCTTAGACTTGTAATTAAAAACCTGCAGTATGTTTTTATTTTCTGTTTGTTTGTTTCATTATAAAAAGTACACAAACCAAATATATCTTCACATTATACTCATCTCATAGTGAAGCTAATGTTTAATACTCTGTTGTACTGTAAATATCACCATCATTATAAGGAAATGAAACAAATTCTGAACAACTTGTTTAAAAATATTATTGTATCTGAGTCATTTGTTGACTCAAATAGTTTCAGATTTAATAGTTACTCCTTTTAACATATACTGTTCAGTAGGTCGTATGCCTACTGTTAATACTTTCCAAAAGAGATGCAAAGCATGCACACAAATAGTGCAGATAGACACAATAACCCAAAGAAGAGAGAGCATATTGCCTTCAGTGATAAAATTTTACAGCAGCAGCATCCCCTTCTGACTTCTGACAGTTTGCAATGATTTTATACCTGTCTATGTGGTATCTTTCTTTGCTTCACTCCATCAGCACTCGGCTCCTCAGGACTCAAGATGCAGGAGCAGAAAAATGTGCCTCAGACACAATCTTTAGAAAGCATAAAACTAGATACTCTGTTCCAGTCTCCTTACAGCAGAAGAGCTGGATTTCAGCTCTGTGCTAGACATTTTTGGCATCTCTTAAGGCTGAAGTAAAGGAGCTCATGATTTATCTTTTGCTCTTTGCATCACGTTCAGTGATAAGGAATCATCAAATTATTATCTGTTGTACCTCTGACTGAAATTAATGCTTATATGAATGTGGTGGTTTTACCGTGCTGGGCAGCTAAACCCCACAACCGCTCTCTCACTCCCCCTCCTTTAGATGAGGAGGGGGGAGAAGTAAAGCAAAGAACAACTCTCGGGTTGAGATAAGGATAATTTAATTAAAGGGAAATAATTATAATAATTAAATAAAGACTACCATGAACTAAACAATTTAACTAAGGGGAATTAAAAGGGAAAGGGGAAAAAGGGAGGAAAACAAACAAACAAAATAAATGAAAGCTATATGGGAGTGCAGAGGAAAGAAATTACTCTCTACTTCCCACAAATGAGCGATGATTGACCACGTCCTTGAAGCAAGGCCTCAACGCACGCAGCCGGTGTTCGAGAGGAGGACCGACGTCTTCTTAACGAGAGCCCACCCCTCCCCTCTTCTTCCTGTTTCCACCTTTTATTGCTGAGTGTGACACCACATGGTATGGAATATCCCTTTGATTGGTTTAGGTCAGCTGCCCTAGTGATGTTTCTCTCCTCACTTTTTGCCCACCCCCTAGGAGGGTTAGAGAAAGGCCCAATGCTGTGCCACTGCTGCTCAGCAGTAGACACAACACTGGTGTGATAACACTGCTGTTCCAGCTACAAGTACAGAGTACAGCACTGTATGGGCTGCTGCCGGGAAAGTTAACATTCCAGCCAGACCCAGTACAATGAAGTCCTTCTTTCCAGAAGAAAGGGAACTATTTAACCTTTACTCAGCACTGTGTTCATGAACATGAAATTCACTCTCAGAAAGCATAAGGAGAAGAAGTCTGCAAACAAAAACTTTTATTTATCAGTCTCTTTGGAGCTTACAACCAAGAAATCTTCTTTTAAAGACAGAAATATTTTGCTTCTGAGTTGATGATTATATATGGGGACAAAAGTAGCTCTGAATATACAAATTTCTTGCCCATGCCAATATTACTGCTTTAATATGTAAATATGCATCTGCCATTATTTGGCCAGTACCTTTCTACATGGATTTTTTTTTTTTTTTTTTTTTTTTACATAATTAACTACTACAGCTCTTTATCTTGTAAAACAGACTAATATAAAATGGTGATTTAGTTTCATTACTGGCAACATCTCAGTGCACATATCCCAGACCTCTATTATCACAGAATCACAGAATCACAGAATTTCTAGGTTGGAAGAGACCTCAAGGTCATCGAGTCCAACCTCCAACCTAACGCTAACAGCCCTCCACTAAACCATATCCCTAAGCTCTACATCTAAACGTCTTTTGAAGACTTCCAGGGATGGTGACTCCACCACTTCCCTGGGCAGCCTGTTCCAATGTCTAACAACCCTTTCAGTGAAGAAATTCTTCCTAACATCTAACCTAAAACTCCCCTGGCTCAACTTAAGCCCATTCCCCCTCGTCCTGTCACCAGGCACGTGGGAGAACAGGCCAACCCCCACCTCGCTACAGCCTCCCTTGAGGTACCTATAGAGAGCGATAAGGTCACCCCTGAGCCTCCTCTTCTCCAGGCTGAACAAGCCCAGCTCCCTCAGCCGCTCCTCGTAGGACTTGATCTCCAGGCCCCTCACCAGCTTCGTCGCCCTTCTCTGCACCCGCTCAAGCACCTCGATGTCCTTCTTGTAGCGAGGGGCCCAAAACTGAACACAGTACTCGAGGTGCGGCCTCACCAGAGCTGAGTACAGGGGGACGATCACCTCCCTCGCCCTGCTGGTCACGCTGTTCCTGATACAAGCCAGGATGCCGTTGGCCTTCTTGGCCACCTGAGCACACTGCTGGCTCATATTCAGCTGACTATCCACCATCACTCCCAGGTCCTTCTCTGCCTGGCAGCTCTCCAACCATTCCTCTCCCAGTCTGTAGCTCTGCTTGGCGTTATTGCGCCCCAGGTGCAGGACCCGGCACTTGGCCTTGTTGAACTTCATGCAGTTGACCTCAGCCCATCGGTGCAGCCTATCCAGATCCTCCTGCAGAGCTTTCCTACCCTCGAGCAGATCGACACACGCACCTAACTTGGTGTCATCTGCGAACTTACTGAGGGTGCACTCAATGCCCTCGTCCAGATCATCAATGAAGATATTAAAGAGGACCGGCCCCAGCACCGAGCCCTGGGGGACGCCACTAGTGACTGGCCTCCAACTGGACTTGGCTCCATTCACCACGACTCTTTGGGCCCGGCTATCCAGCCAGTTTCTAACCCAGCGAAGCGTGCGCCAGTCCAAGCCAAGAGCAGTCAGTTTCTTGAGGAGAATGCTGTGGGAGACGGTGTCAAAAGCCTTGCTGAAGTCAAGGTAGACCACATCCACAGCCTTTCCCTCATCTACCCAGCGCGTCACTCTGTCATAGAAGGAGATCAGGTTCGTCAGGCATGACCTGCCTTTCATAAAGCCATGCTGACTGGGCCTGATCACCTGCTTCCCCTGCAATTGCTGCATGATGACTCTCAGGAGGATCTGCTCCATGAGCTTTCCTGGCACTGAGGTCAAACTGACAGGCCTGTAGTTTCCCGGGTCTGCCCTCCGGCCCTTCTTGTAGATGGGCGTCACGTTTGCTAGCCGCCAGTCGATTGGAACCTCCCCTGATAGCCAGGACTGTTGATAAATGATGGAAAGTGGCTTGGCCAGCTCCTCTGCCAGTTCCCTCAGTACCCTTGGGTGGATCCCATCCGGCCCCATCGACTTGTGCACATCCAAGTGCCGTAGCAGGTCACCAACCAGTTCTTCATGGATAATGAGGGCCACATCCTGCTCCCCATCGCCTTCCACCAGCTCAGGGTACTGAGTATCCAGAGAACATCCGGTATTGCCGCTAAAGACTGAGGCAAAGAAGGCATTGAGCACCTCCGCCTTTTCCTCATCTCTTGTAACTAAGTTTCCCCCCGCATCCAGTAAAGGATGGAGATTCTCCTTAGTCCTCCTTTTTGTGTTGATGTATTTATAGAAACGTTTTTTGTTATCTTTAACGGCAGTAGCCAGATTGAGCTCCAGATGAGCTTTGGCCTTCCTAATTTTGTCCCTGCACAGCCTCGCTACTTCTTTAAAGTCCTCCTTAGTGGCCTGCCCACTTTTCCAAAGCTTATAAACCCTCTTTTTCCTCCTAAGATCAAGCCACAATTCTCTGTTGAGCCAGGCCGGTCTTCTTCCCCGCCAGCTCGTCTTTGGGCACGTGGGGACAGACCGTTCCTGCGCCATTAAGACTTCCCTCTTGAAGAGCGCCCAGCCTTCCTGGACCCCTCTGCCCTTCAGAACCACCTCCCAAGGGACTCCACCAACCAGTGTCCTGAGCAGCTCAAAGTCAGCCCTTCGAAAGTCCAATACAGCGGTTTTACTGGTCCCCTTCCTGGCCTCGCCAAGAATAGTGAACTCCACCATTGCGTGGTCACTCTGCCCAAGACAGCTCCCGACGATCACGTCCTCCACCAGTCCTTCTCTGTTTGTGAAGAGAAGGTCTAGCGGGGCACCACCCCTGGTAGGTTCACTAACCAGCTGCGTCAGGAAGCTATCTTCCACGCTCTCCAGAAACCTCCTAGACTGCTTTCTCTGGGCTGTGTTGTGCTTCCAGGATATGTCAGGGAAGTTGAAGTCCCCCACGAGTACAAGAGCTGATGATTTAGCAACCTCTGTCAGCTGCCTGTAGAATTCCTCATCCGTCTCCTCATCCTGGTTCGGCGGTCTATAGCAGACCCCGACCAGGACACTAGCCTTGTTGTCCCTGCCGATCCCAACCCAAAGGGACTCGACCTTGTCATTCCCAACCTCGAGTTCTACAACCTCGAAAGACTCTCTAATATAGAGAGCCACACCACCACCCCTTCTATGCTGCCTGTCCCTTCTATAGAGCTTATAGCCAGGCATTGCAGCACTCCAGTCATGAGACTGGTCCCACCACGTCTCCGTGATGGCAACCAAGTCGTAGCCTGCCTGCCGCACGATGGCTTCCAGCTCCTCCTGTTTGTTACCCATGCTGCGTGCATTGGTGTAGATGCACTTCAGCTGGGCCATAGCCTTATCCTCCAGCCTTGCCATTGTTCCCCCTGGCACAGCCCCAACAATCCTAGCCTCAGCCCCATCCCCCTTCCTACCTAGTTTAAAGCCCTCTCAATGAGCCCTGCCAGTTCCTGGCCCAGGATCCTTTTTCCCCTAAAAGATAGGGACCCGTCTGCGGCCATCAGGCCAGGTGCTGAGTAAAGTGCCCCATGATCAAAAAACCCAAGATTTCTGCGTTGGCACCAGTCCCGGAGCCACGTGTTTAACAGGTGAGCTTTCCGTGTCCTCTCTGAACCCCTCCCTGCCACCGTAGGGATGGACGAAAACACCACCTGCACTCCCGCTCCATCCACTAACCGACCCAGTCCCCTAAAGTCCCTTTTGATAGCCTTGAGGCTTCTCTCTTCGATGTTATCACTGCCCGCCTGGACTTTCAAAAGGGGGTAATAGTCAGAGGGGCATACCAGGTTGGGAAGCTTCCTGGCAACGTCCCTGACCCTGGCCCCAGGGAGACAGCAGACTTCCCTACGGGTAGGGTCAGGCCGACAAATAGGGCCCTCTGTTCCCCTAAGAGTCGAGTCACCAACAACAATAACCCTCCTGTCTTTCTTGGTGGAGGCAGTCCTGAGGCGCGGAGTCGACCTCCTCGCCCCAGGCATCCTCCTGGGAACATTTGCTACCTCTTCCTCACACACCGGCCTCTCAATCTCTAGGGCCTCAAACCTGTTGTGTAAGGGCACCTGGGAGGGTGGGGCCGGAAGGGGAGGGGATCGCCTGCGATGTCGAGCAGGGACCTGTTTCCATTCCTCCTCAGCTCCCAGATCCCCTCCCTCTGCCCGACGGGGACAGGGCAGGGGGTCCGCCCCCATTTGAGAAGTCTCACCTCGGCACCTCCCCTTGAGGCCCTGCAGGGAGTTACTCCAGAAGTCTATCTCCCGCTCACACTCCCTGATGGCCCTCAACCTCTCCACCTCCTCCTTGAGCTCCGCCACCATGCGGACCAGATCATCCACCTGCTCGCACCTCACGCACGCAGTTTCTCTGCCTCCCGCCGATGGCAGCAACAGGCTCAGACACTCCTTGCATCCGGTGACCTGAACTGAGGCATTTTTTAACGGGTAGTCGGTCTGCGTGTGTACCGACTTCTTGGAGAGCGCGCCGTGCCTGGTGGCGACCATTATCACCTAGCTACGGCTGTTGTTAAGGAGGTGTTGTTTGTGTGTAGGGGGAGCGCTCCGCCCTTCCTGCGCGCCCTGCCTGCGCGAACTGCCGCGCTAACTGCCGCGCCACTCCCTTCTGACGCGCCACGCCCTGTTTGCCCGTCCTGTTCGCCGCGCTCCTGGTCGCTCGCGCTCCCTAGGGGCAGCTTTTGAATGGCTGGGGAGGGGGCGCTGCTGGCTCCGCCTTCGCCTCGTCAGCCTCCCTCACAAGGGCTGCCGGGTCCTGGCAGCTCCCTCCAGTAGGCTCGATGCCGGAAAAAATTAGCCCTGCCTGGCCCGATCCCCCGCTCCGCTGCAGAATCACATTATACATTACCTCAGTTGACAGCTTTGAGGTTGTATTTTATTAAAATGTTAAAATGTCAGCAATTACTCCTTTAACCATAAAGTACCTTGTACATACGGTCAAAACTAATCTCTGTAGAAAATGTTTTTTGGTGGAAAAAAACACAGTTTAGCAATTCTTTGGCCTCATTTTTCCAACAGAAGATGGCTTTCACCTAAAAACAAAAATCCAAATAAAAGTATCTAAAAAGACCTAGAATATAACTTTGTTTACACATGCAGCAATTAATATACCGCCAAGACAATACATTCTGCTTAATACAATGAGAAGTTGCTACCTTTTTTTTGAATTAGGCCATAGCATATAAAATGTTCCCCTTTCTGAGAAATAGGCCAGTTTGGACAATTGATAAAATCATATGAGAATTTTATTTACATACATGTATAATAACAAATCTAGAATCAGTAAAGAGAGACAGTGATTTTGAAGATAGGTTCTACTTATTTGTTTGAAAATGGTATCCAAAGAACTACATCTAGGTGATCATTATGGAAAACATTATGCAGCATGAGACTGTTTTCACCTCTGAAAAAGATTCATTTGCTGCAACTGTCACAAACGATCTCTACTCTTTTCTCTGAACTTTGCTGTGATAGCCCAATGCCTTCGCTGGGACTACTTCACATTTACAACACTGTGAGAACAGGTTCCAGGCTCCAGCTGTTTATTTCATTGGCAAAGAATCCCCTATCTTAGCACGTTCAGTAAAAGTCAATATAACTACCAGCAGTGATAGCTGGTAAGCTAGGATCACTACAACCGATTGGTTTTATGTATTTATAAATTGCTACAGATGTATCTGTATCTGCAAAGCATGCCTGCTGCAGTGAAATGTCAAAAGGCAGCAATTGCTCTTTTAATGAGAAAATATACCCTATATGAGATCACACTGGTCTCAGAAAAACAAAACAACAACAAAAAAACACTCTCTCCCCTCCCCCCAAAAGGTATTTAAAAACTCAGTGATTAGACTGACTATTCAAAGAGGTAGAAAACCAAAATTTAACACTTCCTTGATTGTGGGGATTTAAATATCACAGCGATACAACTTGCCATTGGGTTTCAGTGTCCCATCTGCAGCACTCCATGGGTGAGTGACACATTACATCCTGGTTCTCTTTTTTGGGGTTGAGGAGAGATGCCTAAAGTTAGGATTATGGATGGTAAAATTAGGTCTTTTTAAAGAGAATGACTCCTGAGTTCTCGAAATCTATGGGATTTAAAAGGGACTTCTCATTTTAGCCTTTCATATGGCATACAGAAATTAAGTGCCTACTCTAATTTCACAGAGCTAGCCATACCTCCCTAAGGCATTTTAAAATATTAGTAACCATCTAATGCAATAGAAATTAGCAACATTTAAAGGTAGAAGTACCAAGCTTTAACATCTAGCCTGAGCGGTTTTGTGCATGTGTACTCCGTCTTACTTGAACGAACTGATTAGGTACTGTCTCACTTTCTCACATATCCCACATAGAGATGCAAATTTATTAAGACCACTGATTACTGTGTATGGTGTACTGTAAGCAAATAGGCATAAGGATAAAAAAATAAATAAAATCATGAGTCATGCTGTGACAAAAGAACTACAAGGCATCTGAGCTACAGACTTTCTCTGGGAAGATGTTAAACAGCAAAGAGAAATAAGTTTTACTTAGATGTTTCCACTACATGGACAATTAAATATAGTCAACTCATATTGAAAATAATGTAAGTCAGAAGCAAAAACACATTTAAAAGATGCTGAGCACAAGCAGAGTGGGAATAGAAGAATCACTGAGCAAGGTCCAGGAACCCCCTGTGCTCTGCAGGTAGGCGCATGGTCTGCGTGGGCTGATGAGCTCAAAATGTTATCGATTTGTTACTATTATATGGTTACTTTATTTTATTCAAAATGGCAATAAATCAATTCATGGTCTGAAACGCCTGGAGTCTTGCTTACCATTACTGTGTCTTCACTGATGATTGTTGGCATAGTGATATCACTGTGAGATATTCTTTGGTTATTTAGTTATGTGTATTTGTAGTTCTTAAGGTTGGCACTATCTACAAAGGGCTGGAAATGCAGTATTCTTCAGTCTCCCATTGCAGATACAACTTCTCTGTTACAGCATGATTCATTTGAAATTGCTAGCACTGAATTGCAGACTTAGTATTGTAGCATTTATTAAAAAACATGCTCATTTGGAGCAGTAATTGTTCTGCTACTAGGGCACAACCCTTCATAACATCCTTTAACACTTTTTTTTTTTTTTTTATGAAGATGGAACTTCATTTTTTCCAGTAGCTACAAAGTGCAATGCATGAGTACCTCTCCTCATTTGTTTTTCATCATGTATCACTACCCAGAGGCAATCATTAGCTAATTTGCTGATTTATGGTTGTAGTTTATGAGCTTTAAACAATGCTAAGCCTTTATGATTCCATTCTTAGTGCTATGAGAGGAAAATAACTGTCCTTTTACACTAAGCTGCATAAAAATGTCCCTAAACCTAGTTTTAGCTTCTCTGACATCTAAAAGTGTTGCTATATTGCCTTCCTTACAAGAATTAACCCTAAATGGTGTTCAGTCTGCTACTATTTTTTTTCCTAAACTGCTGTGAATCCTTAGTTTGCCACTGATCACAATGTAAAAATACAACATGTCCTGTCTGCAAAACCCATTCTTGCAAAAGCTTCAGTATATACATGCAGGCATCAGCAGAGTAATATATAATATGTGATCACAAATGTACGGTTAGCACCACACAATGCTGATACATGGCTTTACAGTTCTGAACTCAACCCATGGGCTTGCTACAGAGGCATCAGTTAGATCTCTCAGCAATGTTCACCCATCTTAACAACATACATTGTGATAAAGCTGAATGCAAGGCCTTGTACTTAGGAACTACCAACTGGAGGATGGCAGTTTGTGTCCTGAATGACCATGAAAATGATTTTTGAGTTGCTGTGTATACTCAGCAAAGCCTGAGCTTTTCCACTGTGGTACTGTGGCTTTGGGAATTAATGTGATCACAGAACAAGTATGGAGGTAAGAACATAGAGTAGGCATATGGAGGTGGTATCATGCCTGTCTCTTGCATTAGTGAGACTGCTGCTAGACCTGTGTGTTCAATTCTGGTGTCCATATTTCAAAAAGCACATGGAAAAGTGGTCTTGATTACACAAGAGGTCAGACAAGATTATTACAACAATCCCACTAATCATGAACTTATGAATTTTACCATAAGTAATACATTCGTCTTCTACTCACATCAATGTAAATCTCCCCTTGCTTTGACCAAGTCCTTGTATATATTTATTTCAACATGATAAATATTTTCTCCCTCTGTAACTAATCTTGCTATGCATTATTATTATTATCGGTGTGCTTTGCCCCTCCAGTTTTTCTCAAGGGAGACCTTATTGCTCTCTACAACTCCCTGAAAGGAAGCTGTGGGGAGCTGGGGGTTGGCCTCTTCTTGCAGATAACTGGCAATGGAACTACAGGGAATGGCCTCAAGTTGTGCCAGGGGAGGTTTAGGTTAGAAATTAGGAGACATTTCTTCTCAGAAAGAGCAGTCAGGCATTGGAACAGGTTGCCCAGGGAAACGGTGGCATCACAGTCCCTGAGAGTATTTAAGAAAAGGTTGGATGTGGTTCCAGATCTATCCTCTGGTTTTCTGTACCTGGCAATCTGTCTTTAGTTCCTTAATCTGTACTCGGATTCATATTCTCTGTTCTAATGTTATCCTCAATGCCTTCCATAGGAAGCCAGCAGGACCAGTGAGAACTGAAATGGGCTGCCTAACTCAACCCAAACCCCAGGTCCCAGCCCCAGATGGACTGTACAATCTTGCAATCACTTTTATTAGATACAGTAAAAATCTAAAACCTAAATGAGCGAGAAGTTCCTCTAGAAGTCTATCCTCCAAAACATAATTTAAACTACTGTAAGCTAGATCTAAACTGACTGTATGATACCCATACAATCACGCACCGTCCTCTAATAAAACCTGCACACACACTTATTTCTTATGATCTCTGATGCAGAAGTACTTGATAAAAAGTTCAGACATACACAGATACAGTGGATTTGTTTGGAATATGGGGGATTTCTCATTGCATGTTCTTCATTTAAAGGCATTTGTTATACAGTTTAGGAACCTGAGTTGAAAAATGAAGAGCCAAAAATAAGTTTATTGCAAATGCAATTTAAAATATAATCTGAATATCTTCCAATTGTCTTAAAGATCTCAAGGACCTTAAGGAAAGAATGCAAATGTTCCAGAGAAGGAAAACCAACAACCAGTAAATCTGTCCTGTTGCTGAAGTGATGCTGTAGCAAAGGCAAATAATATAAGCCAGTGAAAACTTATACATTCTTACTTATATTATCTCTAATGAAACATAATGTGACAGCAAGCTTAGTTTAATTTTTGGATAATCCTGAAAAATGGCACCTTTCTGTGACAATGACATGTAATTAATTTAATGATAACTTGTGGAATGACACAAAGCTGAGATTTATTTTGAGGCTTTTACGTTGTGGTGTAACATTTCCAAAAATGTCTTGGGGCAATCTATTAGCCATACTAACTTGAAAATAAATTACTTTTTAAAAGATTACATTATCTGACATTTTTCAGAAGAAAAATTTAGAAGAGTGTAAAGTATAGCTTTTGTTCCTGTTCTTATTGGCCAGGATTCTCTTCTGATCTGCTGGATCAGAAAGCCTCATACTTTGCCTAGAATGTGCCACTGAACATTTTTTGATTCCTTCTGAGTGATGGGCTTTCTCAAGAATTATTCTAATATTACTGTTACCATGATTCAGTATCTGCGTCTGATCCTAAGAATGTCACCCTTTCCACCCCTGCTGGCTTAAATAATCACTTGAAACGTAGCTAATTTCTTATGCATTTGTAGACTTCTTCCACCATTTATGTGTTCCTTCACATTTATATGTATTCCTTCCCTTCCACAAAAATGTTGTGTTCGTTCTGGCACCTACACAAAAGACATAATGAGAACTACCAATTCCTCAATGCACTGCCTCCTGAAATGCTTCAAATCAATGATATACACAGCAAACACAGTCTTCATTCCAGCACATTATAGAAGGTGGTACTTATAAAACAGTAATGTCATCAGCATAACACATATGATACCATAACCAGAAATATGGTGGACTGCACAAATTATTTTAATGGTGGAACCCCTTCATGTGCTCCCATACATATTTTGGAATGAGCCACTACCTTCTTTAATTCCTGCATGGGAAAATGTAGGACTTTGTTTTGATGGATTTATTTAAAGCTAGGATATTTATTTCCTCCCATGGATACAATTAAATGGTATTTTAAAAGTAAATGTGAAGTCAGTAAAAAATGTGAGGATACCTGTTCTGACACTCTAAGATAAGGTTTAGTGCAACGCTACTCCAGTACTGCCACAGGGATTCAGATGACTCACACCATGTGCAGAATATTCTCCTATTAGCTCAAAGGATCCAAAATTTAAACACACATGGCCATATCCAAATAGGATTTGAAAGTTCAGATGAAAACATTTAGTCTTGCAAATAAGTGTTAAAAAGGAGCCCAGCAGAACAGCACAGAGGTGTCCACCTATCTACTGCTATGCTCTTCTACCACTCCTACTGCTGGTTGATGTGAGTAACTGAAAAACAGAGAGATGCTAGTGAAAGTAAAGTGGTCATAGAAATAAATTATGGTCAGAGGGCTAACTTGCACATACAAGAACTGAAGATAACTGTAAATTGTTCACAGCATTTCAGAGGTGGGCTTTTTGTTGGTTTCTGTGACTGGGGTGTTTTGTGTGATCACCACTACTAGAACAGTTTCATAAGAAGAAAAATGTTTGTAATCCTTCTTGTTGTATCTCAACTCCTACTAAACTGGCTTTGTTTTATTCTTTAGATTCCTCTATTTTCATTTTTATGTTAATAGGTCCCTAGCAGAAATTGAAGTAGTCCAGATAATAGTCATGACGCTGTATTAAAATACATAAAAAATGCCATTAAATCCATTAAGTTTCTGAAAGTTGGTTCCCATGCTAAAGAGACATAAATTGTACTCGCGTATTGGTTTGAAGAACAAGGAAAAAAAACATTTAACATTAAGATGGCTATTGTAGGAAGTGGGCGGATGACAGGTCTGATAAATGGAAAGTAGAGAGTGCACATGAAGTTTTCAAAATGTTAAAAATAGACCAATAAATTCCCCATGAAAGGTTAGTACATAAAGCCAAATGTTAAGCACAAAGACAAAGAAATGCAGTGAATTCATGTGACCAGCAACAATGGACACCTTTCAGGTCATACCAACAACCTTAAAAGAGTTGAAAACAAAAAGAAGCAAGTAGATAGAAATTTGGATTTTACTGGTCTTTACTGATATGACAAAGATTGAGAGAAAGATGTACAACTTCATAATTTATCATGGTTGAAATCGTTTAGTGGTATGGCCTAGCTTCAGCTGGGATAGAGTTAACTTCCTAGTAGCTGCTACAGTGCTGTGTTTGGGATTTAGGATGAGAATAATGCTGACAACAAGCTGATGTTTTAATTTAGCAGAGCAGTGCATACGCTAAGCCAAGGACTTTTCATCTTCTCCTGCTGTTCTGCCAGAGTGGAGGCTGGGGATGCATCAGAAGTTGGGAGGGAACACAACCAGGACAGGTGACCCAGACTGGCCTATATTCATCTATATTCCATACCACATGGCATTCTTCCACTGTTCCAAAGGCTTTATTCCTTAGGCCTTATTCCTTTATTGCAAGATCAACTTCACATTTTTCTCTGGAAACTCAAGTTCGCTTCATTTGCTCGCTTTCATCGCCTGCTTTCTTTATTATCTTACTTTTATTGTTCCCTCATATCTTTATTCTCCTCTTGTTGTAAGTTTACTTTCAAGTTCTTCATACTGTCTAAATATTATTTAGTATACTTGTAACAATCCAAATCCTAAATAATAATAAAAAAAATCGATTCACTGCCTATTCAATATATAGTCTAACAAACTTCTTTTAGATACTAAAAATGTGTAGTCTGGAGGTTTATTTTATTCTTGCTGATTCTCTTTCAAAACACTTTAATTATCAATGAAAGCATAAATTTAATGGATGTAAAACCAGTGTGAAATACTCTTGCAACTGTACACTGAAATACTTTGTTTCTACAGTTTTAGGAAACAGAGTAATATTTTTCTCAGCAAAAAAAAACAGTACTGCCTCCAAAAACAGAAAAACAGTCACTCTCAACATGTGTCATGGCTTGCAAGATATAAATACTGCTTTTGTGAAACTAATCTGATGCACTTCACCTGTGATTTTTTTTTTTTTCAATTTGATTACACTGCATAAAAGTTTATGCAATCTATTGTGATTTGACAATACTGCATAAGTCCCTACAGAATACTAAGTGTTTTAGGAGCAAAGGTTTCTCATATAAATGATCTCCATTCTTTGCCAGTATTACAAAAACACACCAAAGTGACTGAAGAATGTAACATTTTTTTAAATTATTATTTATATATTATATATATATTTTTTGCTTTTCCTTCTAATCACTCATTTAGCAGTTAGTTGGGCTATTAGCTGAGATACGAGGATGCTGAAGTCCAGAGCAAATACTGGGGACTGTGACTGGTTGAAAGATTTACTGGTTGGAAGATATTTGTAATTTCTTGTCTCTTTTGTATCAACTTTTTAACCAGTTATCCTTACAAATTAATTTCTTAAGAACTAGGACTTGATACATATCACTGTTAGTGAAGTGTAACTTGCCCTTCCCACCCTGAACCACTGATCCATACTTTGTATGCTAGAATGCAAATGTCCTTGCCCAGACTTTGCTTTAATACATGCTTGCAAAGTGTCTACTACGCACTTGATGCCATATAAACAATGGATGATAACAATATTAATTCTATGGGTTTAGATAGGCAATCAAGAGAATGGAATATGAAAACTCTTTTTTTTTCTTTTTTTTTTTAAAACTATTATTATTCTCACTTAAAGCTCCTTTGATACCAAGAGCTATTTGTAGAATCTCTTACCTCTCTGAAATAGTATTTTCCAGCAAGATAAATATGCCTTTTAATGCCACATTCATTATGATTGTGATGACATACTACCTACAAACTGCAACTTGCAGATACCAGTCAGGGATTCAGAAGAGAATTTTGCATCTTATGTTACACTTCTCAAAGCTTAGATCAAAGATATTGAAAATTAGAAAATCTGAAAGAAGCATCATATATAATTTGGAATAAAAATCTTCTGGGTAAAAACAGAGAGTGTGAAAAGACAGTGGTACTAGGTGTTGGGGTATGCAGTAATGTGACAGTGTTAGGGCATTACTGATTTTTCTGTCTCACCCACGAGAAGAAATGGCTTTCTAATAAAGTCAGAAGTATCAAAAATAAATCCAAGCCAAGCAGATCAAGAGGATCAGCATCCAGATAGTAGCGTGTTGGATGAATCAGCAATGTTAATCAGGGATGACAGGATCAAAGACTACCCTTGCATTTTTGCTGTCAGAAATCTATCCTGAAGGAAAAGTTGTATGGTAGCAAAAAGCCTGAAATGAAAAAACACCAAGCCTGTATCTGTCAGTTTATGTTTTGCCTTTTTAAAAATTAATTATAGATACAAATTGTTCATTATCCATATTGAGATTATTTGCCCCAAAAAGAAAATCTGTTCACTTAATATTAACACAATTTTACAATAGTCAGTCATTATGCTAATAACTTTCAAGTGCAGAGTATATGACTCACAAAAGGTGCAGATGTGCAGAAGCACCTCGATGATTATACAGTATTAAGAGAATATGTGGACAGAGACCCATGTGCACCACCAAAACAACACTTGCCTTACATTCCACAGAATCACAGAATATCCTGAGTTGGAAGGGATGCACAAGGATCACAGAATCACAGAATTGTAGGGGTTGGAAGGGAACTCAAGACATCATCAGGTCCAAGCCCCCTGCCAAAGCAGGTTCCCTAGAGCAGAATAATTGAGTCCAACTCCTGACTCCACACGGGACTGTCCCAAAATCAGAGCATGTGTCTGAGAACACTGTCCAAATGCTTCCTGAGCTCTGGCAGGCTTGGCGCTGTGACCACTTCCCTGGGGAGCCAGTACTGATGCCCAGTAACCCTCTCAGTAAAGAATCTTTCCATAACACCCAGCCTAACCCTCCCCTGTCCCACCTCCATGCCATTCCCTTGGGTCCTATGGCTGTCCCCAGAGAGCAGAGCTCAGAGTTTGCCCCTCCACTCTCCTTGTGAGGGAGCTGCAGGCCACCATGAGTTCTTCCCTCAGCCTGCTCTGCTCTGGGCTGAACAAACCAAGGGACCTCAGCTGCTCCTCATACGTCTTCCACTCTAGACCTTTCATCTACATAGCCCTCCTTTGGACACTCACTAATAGTTTTATGGTCTTATACCATGGTGCCCAAAACTGAACACAATACTCGAGCTGAGGCAGCACCAGCACAGAGCAGAAATGGACAATCTTTTCCTTTGACCAGCTAGCAATGCTGTGCCTGATGTATCCTAGGACATGGTTGGTCCTTTTGACTGCCAGGGCACTCTGTTGACTTATATTCAATTTACCATGGATAAGAAACCCCAATTCCCTTTCTACAGAGCTGCTCTCCAGAGCTGCATGCTCCAGTCTGTACTTATATCCAGGATTGCCTTGTCCTAGGTGCAGAATCCAGCACTTGCTTGCTCTTTTTAAACTTCATGCAGTTGTTAATTTCCTAGTGCTCTAATTTGTCAGCAACATTTGTACAGATTGGAGTAGTTACAAAAGTGTAATGATGTATTTGTAGATGTAGATGTATTTGAAGCTACCTCTTAGCAGCAACCTAATATATCTGCGTAAATGTATCAGTTCTTAGCAAAATCTAACTACTTCCAGGCTACCACAACATTTCCTCTATATAAATAATATCTCTATTTAACTCTCTAGACAGCATCAGAACAGCTGATTTTCATATTGAAGATGCTGATTTGACTGAAAATCTCAATGATGTGCTGATTGGAGGCTGGTTGGCTGAAAACTTCCATTATCAGGAAGACCTGAACTTTCCATAAGGAGTTAAAGCTTTGCAGTGTCTAGCATCAGCACACAATTAATGTCATGACTTTCATGCAGAGCTTGGTATTGCTGCTCTAAATCAAATGGTAAGGCTTACTCCATTCTGAAGACAGAAGATCCTCAGGGACCAGTCAGAGATTACGGAGTGAGCTCCAACATGAAGCCATCACTAACTTCCTCTCCTGCTCTCTAACTGAAAAGAAAACTCACTGATTTTTCTAACCATATATAAATTGTCAATCTATTAAATCAGATATTACTGGCTTAAATTATGTTCATCTTTCAATGGAAAAAAATAATTACTCATATCTAAAGAAACAGCCCTTATATAGCATGCTTTTGTCAGCTCAGTCATCATGCTGATTGGCATATCACTACAGGAAACATACAATGGAAACTCTTCCAAGAATGATGCATATTCATGTCTTGTATTTGTACACTAGCTAAAGAATCACAGAATTTTGACTAAACATAAATTAAATCTTATCACTTAACAGTTGAAAGTAGTTGGAATTCTGTTTCTCCATATCTGAATAAATATTATTGTTAATATTTTTAATATCTCACTAAGTAACCTGGTTACCACACTGAAGTTATTTTCTAATTTGCTTATGGATCTTTGACAGTTTCTATGCACTTTGCAATAGATCTAATACATTACTTCAGACTAGATTAGTACTTACAATACCTTACAATATCTATCACCAGTATTATACTTTAATAGGATTGTTAGCCTTATAACTAAAGCATGACATTTTAAATCACATCATCGTTTTATTATTAAGCTAAGAAAAGGTAGTTACATCCTGAAATGGCCATCATTGTGAGGCTGACTCTGTTATCTCTGAGGGCTGACTTTATACCTGCAAGAACTGACAGATTGTTATGTCATGAAATTCATGCAGGGCATGGTATTGCAGCTGTAAATCACAAGGTCAACTCATACAGTGGCTAGCACCCCTTGGAATAATCTTTACATTCATGTTGAGTTCAATAAGCCTCTCAGTTGAAAGATTACGTATGATGCATTTTTTTCTCCAGGTCTGGTAAAGGATAGCTTCTGTGTCTCTGACCCTTTTGAGCTGCTTACTAAAAGTTAAACAAGGCCTTTTTGTTGGACATTTATTTGTACTTTTTCCCCTTCAAGGACTATAAATGGCAAGCAACTCTAATCCAAAGAGTCAATTTGTCTTTTGTGATTTGCTTTATGGGGATTTAAATCTAAACTACTAATCTGAAATCGTAGAATCATTATATCAATTAAAATAAATCAAGCCATTACAACTGGATTGTACTAATATTTAGGCAATCTTTTACATTTTATGATTTGTCTGACAGAGACACACAGTGTCTACTAACTAGGTCACTTCAGAAACCACTTGAAGGACCACGTTGCACCACAGTTCTGAGGGAACTCATTTCCTGTTTGGCACACACTGAAATGTTACATTTAAGCTTATAGCTTCCATAGCAGACCTAAACTACACACAGTAAAAGATAACTGCACAAATCTCTCCTCCCTCCTTCTAGCTACATACTAGTATAAGGTTAGCAACACCTAGGAGTTTCAGCCCACTGTCTTAACTCCATCCATCAAAAAATGCCTATAGAATCATAGAATCACTGAATCATTAAGGTTGGAAGAGACCTTCAAGATAATCTGGTCCAACCCTATTACCAGTATCACCCACTAAACCATGTCCCTAAGCACCATGTTCAACCCTTCCTTGAACACCCTCAGGGACTGTGATGCCACCATTTCCCTGGGCAACCTGTTCCAACGCCTGACTGCTCTTTCTGAGAAGAAATGTCTCCTAATTTCTAACCTAAACCTCCCCTGGCACAACTTGAGGCCATTCCCTGTAGTCCTAATGCTGGTTACCTGTGAGAAGAGGCCAGCCCCCAGCTCCCCACAGCTTCCTTTCAGGGAGTTGTAGACAGCAATAAGGTGTTCCCTGAGCCTCCTCTTCTCCACACTAAACAACCCCAGTTCCCTCAACTGCTCCTCATAGGACTTGTGTTCCAGGCCCTTCATTAGCTTTGTAGCCCTTCTCTGAACATGCTCCAGGGCCTCAATGTCCTTCTTGTACTGAGGGGCCCCAAACTGAACACAGTACTCGAGGTGCAGCCCCACCAGAGCTGAGTGCAGAGGGATGATCACCTCCTTGGTCTTCCTGGCTACACTTTTCCTGATACAAACCAGGATGCTGATGGCCTTCTTGGCCACCTGTTTTACTTTAATTCCTTGTTCAAAAAAACAGAGAATCATTTAGGTTGGAAAAGACCTTCAAGAATTCCAAGTCCAGCCATCAACCTGACCTACTGAGTCCCATCACTAAACCATGTCCATTAGTGCCATGTCCATATGTCTCTCAAATACCTCCAGGGATGGAAACTCCATCACTTCCCTGGGCAGCCCATTCCAATGCTTGGCCACCCTCTCCATGAATTAAGTATTCCTGATTTTCAATCTAAGTCTCCTCTGGTGCAACTTAAGACCATTTTCTCACATCCCATCACTTGTCATCCTCCTCCTTGTAACCTCCTTTCAGGTAAAGAGCAACATGATCTCCCCTCAACCTTTTCTTCCCCAGACTAAACAACCACAGTTCCCTCAGCCACTCCTTGTAACTCTTGCTTTCTAGTCCATTCATCAGCCTCCCTGCTCCTCTCTGCACATACTTGAGAAACTCAATATCCTTCTTGTAGGGACAGTGAGGGGCCCAAAACTGAACACAGTATATGAGGCGCGGTCTCATCAGTGCTGTGTGTAAGGGGACAATCATAGTGCTGGCCACACTATTGCTAATGTAATCCAGGATGCCATTGGCCTTCTAGGCATGCTTCCAGTCACTCTTCCCCAAGCCTATAGGCAGCATGTGGTTATAATGAACCAAGTGCAGGACTGAAACTTAGCCTTGTTGAATGTTTTATGATCAGACTCAGCCCATTGGTCCAGCCTATCCAGATCCCTCTGCAAAGCCTTCTTACCCTCAAGCAGATTGAGAGTCTTACATCTGCAAACTTACTTAGGGTGCACTTGATGGTCTCTTCCAGATCATTGATAAAAATGCTAAACAAAACTGGTCCTGACTCCAAGCCCTGAGGAACATCACTTGTGACTGGCTGCCAACTGGATTGTTGATTTCTTAGGGCCTGAAAACTGTCTTCCAACTGGCAGAAGTTTTTAAATCTCTAGAAGTTTTAGCAGAGTAAGACAACACATTAACACTTTCGGGTGTCTGCTGGCCTATGTATCTATTGGGTGCCAAAACTTGCTTCAGCCCATTCAGCAGTAATTATCTGGGAATACCTGATTTTCCACCTAGCAATACATCTGATCACTTTGATCTCCATTTCATTTTTCAGAAGAGTTACTCTGATTTTACAATGATGCATTCTTGATTTTTGACATTGCATATTCTTCTGAACTCCACTCAGGAGATGGAATACAGACTTGTATGACCATCTGCCAACACAAAATGCAGATTATCCTTATCTCTAAAAGCCCAGTATTTATTTATTTGAATATTCATTCTTAGGGGCAATAAGGGCTAGGCTACTTATAGATCATATATACCCCTATACTGGGTTACAACCCATTCTGCAGGAGGAAAACACTCACTCCTTTTCATATTGCACTTTGCATGGAAATATATACATATATATATAGTAACCACTGATTCAGCCACACAGTTTATGGCCGTGGCTGAACCGGATGTATTGACCTTACTTGTAATTATACTCCAGTACTATACAAAATGCCAGGCATTCAAACACAAGACAAATTAGTTGCATCAGAGCGATTTCTTACTCCTTAGAAATAAACAAATTAAACATGAGAAAAATGAATAAAAAACAATGAAAAAAAATATACATTTTTTTCCTTTTGTTGCTCTGTGCTGTTTAGCACATAAAAGGCTACTCTGTTTTTTTTTTTTTGTTTGTTTTTTTTCCTGAAATGACGAGTTACAGGTCCCTCAACAGAAATCAGTTAGAAGAGCTCTGAATGGGAATGGCTTTTGGGGTTTTCTTTAGGGTGTTCGCATGAAAGGTGGCCATGGAATAAAGTGAAAGGGCAGTTCCAGGAAAGTGAAAAAGCAATAGCATTGTGGCTTCTAATTTATTTGACGGATGCACTTGCACTCAGAGCTATCATTTGTGTTTCAGTGATTCTCTGCTTTTTAAAAATGTATTATTCTTTTTCTGTCAGCTACAATGTCCACATTGAAATTTGAGAAAATTTAACTTGTAGTGAAACACATTCTTTCTGTCTTTCCTCTGCAGCCTGATCTACACAATCTTGAATATTTGCTTATATTTTTTCATTAGAACTGTAAATTTTAATATTTTAATTATATCCAGATTGCAACAGACCATCTTTAACAGCTTACTACAGACTGTTTTTTATTAGGAATTTTCTGCATGACAAAGATAAAATTTGCATTCTGTTCAGATAACTAATGTTGTTCTGCCAAAATGCTTGGAATTCCCAATTTCCAAAATTCTGTTTCAGTTTAAAAGTACTTATTCTTTTATTATCATTGATTATTAAATAAATTTTAAACAACTTAATGAAGTTTTACATATCTGAGCAATTTTGACAATAAAAGCAAAGCAAACCAAACCAAATCTTGCCCATAAATCATTTTTAGCAATTACATGTAAATAGGTAATGAAAATGGAAAGATCTATTCTTAAAATGAGATTTGTATTAAAACAAATAAGCATAAATTTTAACATTTTAACCATCAAAACTACAGGTAAAGCACCTTGACAGGAACTGATATGTAATCTCCACTAGTAAAGATATGCTACAGAAATATTTACATTCAGTTTTACTGTATTTCATAGGGTAGTAAATGTCTTGTTTGCAAGAGCATCCTCAGGATACTTATCTGTTCTTAAGATACTAATGTAAGTAGTGCTTGCCTACCTAATTTCACTTATCAGATGTTGTACTGTATATGATTTCAGATGTTACACTCCACACATTTTTATATGATATTGACAAGAGGTAGAAAACAACAGCAGCTAAAAGAGAGCTACACATATTAGGCATCTATAAGTAATGGTACTTATAATGATTGTAGAAGTTATTAAAAGGCAGGCAAGCATACTTTCACCAGGAAAAACAAAACAAACAAACAAAAAAAACCTACAGGTCTGTATGGAGAAAGAACATTTTTCATCTCTAGCCAGCCACTTTATCATCCTGGAGCCACTATACTGCATCACCCTCTTCTGGTGATTGCTACACTCCTTAAGAGCCCTCTAGGTCAAATATAAGGTGTTGAATTTCATAACAAGATCAATATTTTCAACATTTTTGCTACATTTCAGAGAGATACACTAACTCTTCATCTTTGATAAAATATAATTGATCTAATTGTTTTAAAAATTGGCATATTGTCACTTTAATACCACTTTTTCTAAAGAAATTAAAGCTGGAAAAAAAGACAAATTTTACTCCATAACCCATTGGGTTATACAAGCAAAATTAATCTTTTAAATATATACTGATATCTTTTTTTCTACTCCTTTTAAGAGTTCCAGGATATGTCCACCACTCTCTGCTCAGAGTGGTCTAACCATTTCACATAAGTTAATGGAAGTAGAAATAACCAATTTATTTTTCCCTAGTTTCATTTGATTATTCCTGTCTCAAATATATAATGCCAGATTATACACACCAATGAGCATCACCGTTAATTACTGTTCACTATGTCTTCAAAACCAATAATTGTTTACCATCAAATGCTCTTTTTCTATGGTAGGTCTGCAACAGCTTTTCAGAATCCTGACAGTCTAGTTTTCTAAGACAGAGCCACAGTTTTGCTACTGTGGTTAGGTGGTACCAGTCCGGGCTCAGACAAGAGCATACTGAGAGTCTTTACTTAGGTCTAATCAGTATGGAAAAATCACTATGGAAAAAAAGCTGGGAAACAAATTTCTACAACACAGCTGTCAAGAGAAAGCAGATAAATATTTTCTTCCACCAGACTGTTTGGTTAGAAAATACATTATTAAAATATGTATTTTTTTCTCAAGTCTTTCAGAATGACCCTTATTCAGTTACTAATTTATATTGTAGGCTACAGAGGAGCTCTGCACAGTATTAAGTCCTTATATGGACTTCTGGAAGAAGTGGACCATATTTTTATGTGCTTTATCTAGAGATAACATATATGCATATGGTTATCAGAATGCAAGCATGCATCTCTATACTCAAGCAATGATTTACTGGAAATACTAAGGTAGTTGTAGAGTCATAAACCTTTCTTCTTCCAACAGTACTCGATAATGGGACATTCACTTCCTGCCTCAGGGGAAGAAATTGCTGCCATGTGCCTGCAGATGGCCTGCATCCATGGCACAGCTTGAGCAAGCTTTGTCTATACCAGCATACCCACATGGTATATAAATGCATGCTTCTGTGTGTGAAAATCTAAGGTATTTATCTGAGCCTTCCTTAAATAACCAGGAAGAACAGGCATACTGCTGAACAAGTGCTTCTGCATCCAAGTACATGAGATAATTCACCTAGTACAAACCTTTTTCTTCCTATGTGTAACTGAAATTGAGAGTTGCAAATGCACTGAACATATTGAGAGAAAGAAAAAGGTTATAGGCATATAAGACTACTTTTCAGGCCTTTTATTGTACCAAATAGAAATCCTCTTTTTCAATTATCCTGAGTAAACATTAAGTGAATGGATAGAAGCAACTGTGTAAGAGGCCCATCAGCCAGAAAATGAAACAAAACTGCTGTGTAATGTTTATCTTTGATTTTAAGTGCAGTTGCTAAATAGGTATCACTGCAGTTTCATACAGAAGTATACTTTTGCAAGATGACAATGTCATGAAAGTATGGAAAAGAAGAAAACATGAATGCTGATGACAGCTTTATGCAGCTGAAAGTATTTTTAAATACCTGCCCTTAAAATAGTAGGATAAATATAATAATATTTTGGAACAGTCCATAAAAGATTGAATTTAATATAATACGGTTCCTAAACTGTACATTTTACTATATGAATAAAGCTTATGTTTTAGCTATAATGAAAATCCCTTATAAATAAACATAATAGAAAACAGTAGTACTGTTAGCTATACATGAGGTCTACTGATATACAGAGCACTCTGTTTATCTACTATAATAAAGACTCACTAATCTGCGTTTACTGCAAAACTGTACAAATATATGTGAGTAAGGCCGGTATGCTGGGGGCAATGCTGGTGTGATGATGTTAAGTGCCATCTTGTCAGCCAGCATCTTTCCTGAAACCTGAATTTAAGGCTTCCCTAATAGTCTAAAACAGCTGAAGTTTCTTTGCTTACCATTCTGCAAGAAATAGAAGCTTGCACTGAACTTTTCTCATTAACACAGAATTTATATGTATTCCTGGTTCCTAAGAAACTCACCAGTTATGATAAGCCTTGTAGTCCAAAAGTCTTGCAGTCCAAAAAATTTAACATTATAGTACCTCAATGGACAAATTCTGGGTAAGATATTCCAAGAAGTGAAAGAAAAAAACATGGCTTTCCATCATCGCTGAATTCACACAATAACTGAATTCTCAACAACTCTAAATTGGATTTGCCCCAAATAGGAATCTTCCAAGTTTCTATGAATTTGCACAAAATACATACTTATAACTCACCTTCACAACCTGTCATAAAAATGAAAGCATAGGTGGAGATGCAGTCACAGAATCAAATTTAGCCAGTGAAATGTCTATGGAATCATTTTGTACCAGCCAAGACAAATAACCAAGTGATAAAGTGCAACAAATACAAGAGATAGTAGACAAATATTTTTAGCAACAGGCTCCTGAACAATCACACTGTTTAATGATCAAATGGTCAACTGCATGATACAGATAAATTCTGTATCTATGGAGAGTACCCCATATATTTTTTATGTAGTATCTTATGAATATAACAGCATACACTATGAATATTTAAGGACCATCTGAAAGCTGGATGATCACTTGAGAGATGCCCTTCACTTAGATCTCTATATAACAAATATAAATATTTATTAGGTTGTAGTTGTATCAACATCATGTATAACACTAAAACATGTATAGCTGCATCAGCATTTTCTTTTATACTCTGTCTAGCAAAGAAAACATTTTTGAACTGAAAACTTGATAACTAATATCAAGGAGATAATTACTTTTGCAAAGCTAGAAGAGCATGGAGAGGACAACAGAAAAGTTTCTTCACAAAATCTTTCTGAAGCATCTATAAGTAGATGTTAAAACTTTTCTGCATTTTATAAGTAAAGTCTAGTCCATTGAATAAATGTATTTTTTACAGCCAAAACAAATCAAATCCATTCTAACCAAGAAAGACATATAATAAAAGTATATTCTACAGCACATTGTCAATTTTTGAGAAATTCATATCAGTGATGAGTTTGAAGGCAGTATTCATATTTATTGACATGTTATTTCAGGACATGGTTGCAAGGAATAAGCCTTTTTTGTTTAAATATCATCTAAATATCATTTAAATATCATTAAATATCATAAATATGAACCAAATGACAATTTGCACAGGTAAGCAAAACTGCAGGTTTTTAGACACTGAAGGTTTAATGCTGACTGTGATTTTTGTTCTTACAAATAGATATTTTTATATTATCAATATATTAAATTTTCCAAAGTTCGAATAACTAATAGAAAAACCCACTCTACCTTCATGAGATGATCATTCACAGGATTCTTTCAAAGCCCAACAGAATCTTTCAGATAATACAAACACTGTCCTGATTATCACTATTATAGTAAAAATAAGATTTGATTTTTCAAGTCACAACAGATGTAAGTTGAATATAGTTTAGCTTTTATTCTAAGTGTGTTGGGCTTAATGAGGTAATCTATCATATTTAATCAATATGTCATTCTGCCATGCAGATACCCATGTCTATAATTCCAGCTTTATTCAAATGATCTTTAGTCCCAGTACATTCTTGATTCTTTTTCATGCAAAAGGGCCACATATAAATAAATGGCACATCTCAAAATTTAGAAAAACAATTCAGAAAAAAAAATCCCCTTTGAATGTAATTATATCCAACGTATTTCAGTGTTTTAAGATTTAGAGTCTCCTTAGTCTCCTTAGTTGTCCTGCTCTCATTCTCACTGAGAATGGCCTGCTGGGATTATAGGAATTGACTTTAAAAGTAGCAGAATCAAGTACCAATTGCTCACTCACTTTAACGTATTCATCGAAGCACTAATACAGGCACAAACATGCCATGAAGCAGAAGTGCAGGTCTTTATACACAGTGTCCATCTGCGTTCAAAGTAGCAGATAGAATGAATTTAAAAGCCCTAAGATTTCTAGTTTAAAATATTAAGCAAAGCATCCACAAGCACAATTTTGGGGATTGTAGTCACATGTAAATGTTGATTATTCTTTTAAAAATGCTGAAGTGTGACAAAATGCCTCTTATTGGCAGTCTTTTCATTATCTAGGTTGGCACTGGGTAAACAGGAGCATAGTTGTTTCAGATTGTTTGAAAACTATTGAAAAAAGTAAATAACCATTGGGTTTAGAATGAACAGCTTAGTTTGACATTTGCTTTAATTTTAAATAGCTTGAAATGAGAAGAACAGCATGACATTAAAAACACTGTCTATCTTATTGTGTAGTTGTTTTCTTTGTAAAAATGTTGCTCTTCACTATTCCAGCAGATAACCAAAAGCTATTTTGGGCCAGTTTGATCAGAAAAATCAGAGGCATTTAAAATTGTTCTTTCATCTGGCTGTCCTACAGATAGGAGCTGCACCAGTTTCACAGTGTCTTGACAGATTGGCATATATCTTGCAAAAAAAAAAATAAAAATATATATATATATATACACATATATTTCTTTGTAAATACAAGACCCTCATCTAGGTATTCATATTAAGATGTTAAGATGTATTACTTTGTGTGCAAGGTGCTGCAGAAAAATCTTGAATATTTAATATATGAAATTATTGCATAGAATTATGATATTCCATCCTATTTGCTGGAAATTTGGCATATTTGCTTTGTTTTTCATTTTATTTAAAGCAGTCCATAAATTTCTAGTGAAGCAAATTTATATTACTAGAAATATTAACATTAACTTAAATTACAAGTTACTCTAATTTCCTTAGAACCATGCCATAACTACTTGGAAGTCCTTCCCTTTCTCATCCAGGAATGAAACTAAGTTCAAGTAAATTTTAAAATTTTGTGTGTTTTAATATAAAATTTATTCTGTTTTTGTAACTATTTGCATCTGGAATAAGGAAACAAATGCTAGGTCACTTCTATACTTGCATTAGACCTCTTAAAAAGGTTTACAAAAGCTCTTAAAAAGTAAAGAAAAACATCACTGTTTTTATCACAACTCATTCAGATTAAGAAGACAGAAATACAACTCCAGAGTCAAATCAATTCCAAAGCATGACCAGAAAGAAACTGTATTTTTGGTTTATATTTAGGCTAAGCACCCTTTAAATATTTTGCTGTTAACTTGAGTCGAAAAGTCTGTGTCTTTATTTCTTCAGTAGGATGTTCCTTCTGGTGGAATATCTACTCAAGTACTACTCTCCGTCACACTACTGTCTATCATCAGTCACCATCAGTCATGTCTATCATCCTTTTGCTGTCTCTAAAGTTGTCAATAGGAGATTAGCCTTTAAAATTGCTTACTCTTGCTGAAAAAAAAAGTCTCCAGAAGTCTCCCCCCAATTTGTAAAGATGATAACAATGTTAATTTTCCTCGCCATATTTCAAGTAGCTGATAAAAGTAGATGTTCAACCAAACAAATCTTAACAACTGTAATGAATATATGGCACAAAATCAATCTTCTCATTGGCCTTGTCAATAAGGTGATGATGCTGGGCTGAAACAATGTCTGAACTCATTTTTATTTCCTATCTCCTATCTTGGTGCACTGATACAGAAACATCATAAGATTTGTAGATCAGACATCAGCTGTCTCATAGGCAGAACTAATACTTCAAACCACAGCTGCATAAGATGTAAGTCTAGGAGAGGCAATTAAAACGCAATTTCAGTACCGTTCTCTCTACTCAAAACATTGCTGTCTTATGAAATTTAGAATGTGAACCTAATTTAAAAACTGAATTTGACAAATTCCAAACAGCCATTTTTTCATTAAAACCTGCTGGCATTGCTGCTCTCTCTAATAATATTACCCTCAGCACCCTTTGAGTAACAGTGGAGCTCAGTAGTAAATCAGTACTCCTGAAAAGTTCTAGCTGAGCCATTGCTTCCAACTGGTGGTGGCATATATTACTAGATTTGGAAAGAAGGCTTAAGCAATAATTCAAATTAATTTGTGTACTGTATTTGTGGATGGATTCTGAATATGATCCATAATGCTTTTAATGGGCAACAACACTGTGTGGTTTCCAGTAAACAAACAAATGAAAAACAAATAAAAAACAACAACAAAAATAGAACCTGAAGTTCAGAAGGCTGTTTTTTCTTATCAGGTTTGAACCCTTTTCAACCTCTAGGGACATCTTCAGTATGGCAGTGCTTGTGGATTAGGGATATAAAACTGTGTCCCAGAGGATAATGACAAAGAGTCAAGTTCAGCTTTGTGAAAGAAGCTTCTTCTGAGGAAAGTTCACTTTGACCAGTTCAAGCTTCTGCTCCAAACCGCACTCTAGTGAACATCTTAAACAGAGCACATAGTACAGGTAGTTGCACTGAACTAAGAGTAGGCACTTTGAAGAGTACTCTGACTCACCATGTTACAAACCCATGACAACCTATCTGATCCCAGAAGCTGCACACCAGTTATTCATTAAGCTCTCCATCCACATTCACACACAATGAACTGTTTTTAAGACAAGAGAAGGTCGAGTAGTAAGCATTACTTTTCTTTGCACATGCTTTTTGATATCTGTACCTCTTCTTCAGGTGATCTTCAGAAGTTTCTCAAATAAATTAAGCTAGACCCAATAAAAGCTATATATCTGTTTCAAAAGCAAGTAAAGAAAAAGGCTTGAAGTGTGGCACATTGCCCAAAGGCTGCCCAAGTGGCCACCTGCCTGTCTACCCTCCCTCTCTTCTGAGTGTGACTCTGGTTGTTCAGAATTATTTTCTTTTGGTTGAGCTTTACATTAAAATTTTGAACATGAATACATTCATCACAGCAACAAATCTTCACTTTTCTTGAGAAACCTTCAGGCATTTTGTTTTATGGACTTTCCAAAGGTCATCAGGAAAATGCAAAATATTAAATAATTACAGAGGAATGATCCAAACTTTTAAATGCTTATCCAAAATGATCTGGACAGTTCATTGTTTCAAGGTCTAAAAGTCAATACAACCTCCAATTAATAGAACGGAGAAAATATCAAAAGACTTTTTTTTTTCAGGAAATGCATTAAAAAAAATCTGCTGCAGCCATCATATTCTATTTCTTGAGTTCACTTTCAACTCAGCATTCAAATGACTGTATATGGATACTGACAATCAATGACACTGCATTCATATGCACAACTAATCAAAAAAAAGGTGCTCACATACACTATGCAAAATTTCTAGAGGAATACTGTACTCAAAAATGAAAGACATAAACACATAAAGAAATTGTAATATGCTTGTGAGTTACCTACAAGCAGAAAATGAGACAAAGTAAATTGGATAAATTATTCATTGTAAATTAGTTTTTCATCTCTAGGATTGAGTGTGAAAGAACAACAATTACATATGACATTTGTGGCTGGTCAACAAATAGATTCACTTGGTTTAAACATGCAGACAGATATGTGGTGCAATTGCAAATTGTGTGGGAAGAAAGCCTGTGTTGACTACTTTGTTCAAAATTCAAAATATTTCCCCTAAAATATTATTTACAAATTCACACTGAACTTTTCCTTCTACCTGCACACAATAAAGCTTTAATTATTATCTCAGTCCATAAAATAGCAGCATGTATTTGGATTATGCTCACAAGTGTCTCCAAATTGTGAAGACAGAGATTTTCATTGCAAACTGTTGGATGACAGGAAGTCTGAGAAAGCCTGCTGGGAATGTAGATTTTGATAGGACACAGGAGGATCTCCAAAACTGAAGGATCTCCAAAAGACAAGATGCTTGCTATCATGTAGGTAAGCAAAGTAGAAATACAAATGCATTATTTAGTTTTTATTGGAATACTCTATTATAACCTAAATTAACTTTTAATTTTGAGTATATTTGGTGTTCCTGAGAGGAAAACCAATGTGGAACTGGCTGAATGGTTTCCTAACCTTAATCCAGCTGCCTCAACTGCTGCTTTCTGTATATTTGCCATCTAGAAAATGCCTAAGAAAGGTTTCCTGAAATTTGTTTAATACCCTAGGACATTTACCGGTACTGTAGATTAAAATAAAAGGTTTTCTTCATTCATAATCTTAAACTTAAATTACAAGGATGCTGGTTTGAAACTTGTCATGTGTAGATTAAGAAAAGACAGTTCTGCACAGCACAGGAAGATCTTATACATTTTGCAACCAACAGATAATATATTATCTGTAAATGAAATATATATATATATATTTAATTCCATTTATTTTAAGGAGGGCTTTATACTCATTTAAAGATGGAAACCATGTTGAGGCAAAAATAACAGAAAATTACTTAATTTGTCTCCTTTTTTGCAGCTGTTTTTCAGCTGTGATTTTTGTCATTGACAGAATGTGTGCCCCTGATTTGAAGTAGTTGTGATCTAACCCATATTCTACAAATATAAACAGGTAAAGCTTTACCAACAGTGATTAATTTCTATTTCAATTTCTTTTGTTCCAGGAAGACCGCTGATTGGATAAAATTGCATTCTCTCAATAGTGACAGAATTACAGAGTGGACAGGATGTTCATCTTACCTTTGGATTTGCTACTTCAGGAAAAAGTCAGACACTATATTTGATGGTACCTTCTCCTCTACTTGAATATCTGTTGTTATGGTGATAGTTGCAGGAGGGGAACATTAATAAGGATGGCTTGAAAGCTTTGATGTTTACAGCATAATTAGTATTAACACCTCATAAGGAAAGGTGACAGTTAATATCGCTCCTTGCTAAATATGCATTATTATATCAGTTTATATGAAAATTAAGTGAGTTTCTATTTGTTATGTATCTGTAACACAATTATGAGTACAAATAAATATACATTATATATATTTATGCAATAAGAAGGATTCAGAAGAACAAAATAAATATCTTTGTTTCTCACTGAGGATATAATTTGTTATTCCTAAGAACTTGCCTACAGTAAACAGTGATTTTCAACTATAATACTGTCTTTAGACTACATTATAGTCTGTGTTGCTTTTACATGATATAGTGAAAGCTAACCAGCATGACCTTCTCATATCCAAAACTAAGCTGTGAAAAACTCTGTAAATGCCAATCACCCAAGAGACCACATTATATCACCTAGGCTGTAATTCACCAGCAGGAGGTACGCAGTAGAGGCAGAGGAATTATTGGACTAGAGTCTCCAACTTCAGAGGTACATGAACTTCACCACTTTGATTTACATCTGTTATTAATGCATACAGTTACTTACATATTCTTCATATGCCTCATGTGCAGGTGGCGGGGGTGGTCTGTAGCCTGGGACTGCTGGGGCACCCCTTGCTCGAGGGGTAGGAACGCCCCTCGCTACTGGTGGGACGGGAAGTGCTCCACGTGTCACTGGTGCTCCTCTGGGGGCTTGGGCACCTCGTCCAGGTGGGGGCGGAGGAATCGCACCCCCACGGCCCCTGTGGGCAGCAAAAAAAGATGATCATTTTGAGGTGTACATCAAGGGAGGATATGCAAGTGCTACCTCACTTTAAAGGCTCTTATACTTTTACTACTATTTAAAGTATCATATAACTCGGAGGTTTTGGCAGCTACAATATCAAGCCCTTTTAGGCAGTATCTCAAGCAGAACTCCTGTTATGGAAAGGCATTATTTCTAAGCTGTCCAGTACTTTTTACACCTGATCCTCATATTACTTGTACTAATGAAATCCTGGATCATTGTAATTCAGTTTTGTGGAGTCACTCTGAAGTAGTTCCAAAACAAGAAGAAAGTGAGGACTTTTTTCTGTTGCTTTCAAAGTACAAGAGCAGTCATCACTGTCATTCACATGTTTATTGGTGGGTGGGAGAATCTGTCTGAACATAAGATGGTGCTCAGTGGCAGAAACTAGCACAGTAAAGCAGAACAACAGTATAAAAGGAGAGTAAGGACATTTTCTCCTGTCTAATTTAGATCAGCACAAGCAAAGGACATCATGGGATTCATCTTTCCCAACTGTACAGAGACAGCACTGCATACAAACAAGCACAGAAGGGTTTAGCATCCTCCCATTTATTTATATTGTACCCACTGCACCATAGTAATTGGTATGTCAGAAGAAACAGCAGCAGCTGTTCTTGCTTAAAAGGAGGCTCTTGTAACTATACTGTATGCCAAACTAGAAGGACAATATGTCAGGGAAGCAATCTATGAGTTTCCTTTTAGAGTAGTACGCTTTTGAGTGTGCTACTGTTTCTGAAGACTGTGCAAGTGGCCAGTACAACCATATGTGATGCTGGCAACACTTAACAGCCAGGTCCAGAGATGTGAATGCAACTCGGGTTTCCCTCAGCTGTATAAGCCCTGATCAGCTCTCTTCTGAGACAATCAAGCCAATGGTGTTAGCTTTTGATCATCTTTATTTTACTACAACTTTCAGGAGGTAACTTTACGCAAGTATATTTAACTTAAAACGTTTCAGTTCCATTTTATTTTAATATTCTTCTGGGATTTCTACTGCCCACATATGGGGGACCCGTGCTGGAGCAGTTTGCTCCTGGGGCATGGACCCTGTGGTATGGAGCCACGTGGGAGCAGTTTTTGAAGAACTGCTGCCTGTGGGCAGCCCCCGCAGGCTCAGCTGGGGAAGGAGGCATCCTGTGGGAGGGACCCCACATGGAGCAGGGGCAGAGAGTAACTGAAGGAGTGGTGGAGACAAAGTGTTAGGGACTGACCTCAGCCCCCATTCCCCGTTCCCCTGTGCTGCTTGGGGGGAGGAGATAGGAGTGGGTGGTTGGGGCAGAGCTGTTTTTAGTTTCTCACTGCAGTAGTCTGTTAGTAATAGGTAAGAAATTACATTAATCTCCTTATGCTGTTTGTTTTGCCCATGTTGATAATTGTTGAGTGTTATCCCTGTCCTAATCTGAACCCTTGAGCCCTTCTCATTTCATTCCCCCTGCTCCTCCTCCCCCCTGCTCCTTTTTTTTTTTTTTTTTTTTGTCTTTGAGGGGGCATGAGAAAGTGATTGTGGTGGAGTTCAGCTGCCCAGCAGAGTAAAACCACGACACCACAATACTACTTTCTGTCCTACTGATTGGATCAGTAGGGTGTTCTGCAAGAAATGGAGCCCAGCACACCACTGATTATGCTTTGAATCTAATTTAAAAGTTGGCAGTCTGGTGCAGTGATGTTCTGAACATCACTATTAGTAAGCCCTTCATAGATCTTAGGTGTAACAAAGAGTGGTTTCTGAGTCCCAAAAGTCTTCCACTACAAGATGGTCATGAATGCCAATTGTAACAAATCCTATACATGGCATCATACATGGATAAAAAAGTTCATTCAAAAACGGAGGGAAAACACTTTCAGGGAAGAAAGAAAGACCATAGGTAAGATCAGCCAGTTCAATTACTGAAGAATGACTCATCTGTGTGCTTAAAATCAGGAGGTCTATTTCCTCCAAAATAAAAGTGGATTTCCTAGGACCCATCTTGAAATGATCTCTGTGGAGGCCTCCAAGTAGCTAGATAACTTAACTTAGGTGGCAAATTTTAAGGATTCATGGTCAAAAATGGGTCTGGAGGAGTGCATTATACAGGTCTTCTGAACAAGCAGAGCTCTCTGTCAACAATATATTTAAAAAGTAGTTGGAAGAATTCTGGAAACATTCATATATCAATGCTTTTAGATGATATCAATGAAATTCATATAGAACTGATAATACAAATGAAAAATAAAATTCAATGCAATATATATATATATAACATTATACATATAATATGCACAAAAATAAGTCATGATTTGGTAATAAATGAAGTGTTATCCAGACTATGTGGCCTTCTCTGACTATGGAACGGAACGCTTATAAAACCAATGGTTTTATGATACTGACCATACTGATTCTGTGTCAGCATTACAATACTTTTTCTTAGACATATCCTTCTAGTGGCTTCATAACCTGTTGTGATTTGCAGCCTGTTGCTGGTATACCCTGACTATAGGCTGTAGATTTTAGAGCCTGGAGCTATATAGACTGCACAAGTTCTTAGAAGAAAAACCTTTTGGTTTACTGACCATAATGTGTATTTTTTTTCTTTTTTTTTTTTTTTTAAGAAAAGCCAACCAACCAACCAAAACAAAATAAAACAAAAAACCTCTATGCTTGTTTTGTCATTGTTTAAATTTTCTAACACAACTAGCATAATAGTTCAGGTTACCACACCTTGAAGGAGCTGCAGGTGGCACACGGATCCCTCTTCCTCGAATGCCCCGTCCACGTGCTGAATCCTCAGAACCATTCAAATATGATAGCTCTCTCAGCTGCTCCTGACGAATTTCGTCATTATAATCCTGAAATGTAAAAGATAAAACTTGCTGAAACTTTGTATTTTGGCTGAACTGCCAAATAACCCAAAACAGAAATTACATAGATGCTATTTGGGTCAATTTCCCGACATTATCACCTGTAGGATAAAATATGATCTTTCTATATGCACAAATGATATGAAATTGAAGTATTTGTGGGCTGGAAAGCTACCTATAATATGTGGACAGACAAACTTACATGTATACTTAAGATGGCCATAAACAAGATATACACACAAAATAAAACATGTAAGGTACACAAGGCATAAAGACAAAGTAGACGCTAAGGATATATCTGTAAACAAGATGCAAATGCACTTTCACATAAAAAGGTACCAATCTCAAACAGCTCAAAATCATATTTATCAAATTATAAATACCTGATATATTTTTAGGCAGACAGCATTGGTAACTTTCACATACTCCAAACACAGATTCCATCTGCTGATGCACCTTAGCATGAAAAATTACACTGGATGCATTTGTTTGGATGGTTTAATCATAACATACCAATAATTATAGTGTTATGAAGTTAAATTCTACATCCATTTCTTTTACTGAATTTTATCATCGTTGAATAATGTCCTTAGTTATTCTGTATATCTACTAAACCACTTCTGAAAGGAGCTCTCTTTAGGACTCATGAGTAAAAATGCTATGTTTACTGTATAAAATTGTTCAATTATATAAAATAGGCCCATTCTCAGACTGCAGGGTATCAACTCTGCAAGCTTCTGTTGTCTCAGTAAACAGAACATTGGATGAATATCCTTTTCTTACTGACACAAAATATATAATATTGGGTAATTTTAACTTATTTTACAACCTTTGTCTTAGTCAGAATTCCCTTTTTTTTTTGTTTCCTTCATTTTGTTTTCAGCTCCTTGTGTGCTGATCATAGTAATAAGAGCCCTCTGCATTAATCATCCCTCTGGCAGTAAGTTCTGCAATAGTTAACTAGTATTTCAAAACAGAAAATATTATTGAATTTCAACCCTTCAGTTTTTCATCCTTCAACTTGCAACTGTCATTGACAGGCATGCCAGGATCTGAAAATGCTACAGTACCTGCTACAGTCACCTCAGATGGGTGACTATCCAGGCTGCTTTACAAATGACACTTTTTAGCCAAGTTAGAGACCAGACAAACAGTGAGATGGAACCTAGACTTTACTTATTCCTAATCCTTACCAACTTTCTGGAGTCAGACATATAATAAATGCTTTGTCAGCAAAGTAGGTGTAAGAAATTTGTAGATAATTCTAACTGTAGATGGCTGACACACTGAAAAATAGAGCTGCAATTTACAGGGAGTTTGAGAAGCTTGAAGGGCCAACAGAAACCTTTTGCAGGCCAACAAGAAGAGGTGCAGAGTTCTGCACATATGCTGCAATAATCAAGCCCACACATTTTTAGAGGCTGGGAAATTACAGGTTGAGTCAAAGCACTGCTGAAGATGATCTAGTGGATGCCTGTTTGAATATTGAATATAGGGTGTTCTCCTTTGGAAATAAGGTATATTTCATACAGTGCTACATTAGAGGAGTACAGCCAGCAGCTCAATAGAAGGTATCCAATTTACACAGTGTTGCTTATGTCTGACCTAGAGTATTTTATCCAAGTTTGGCCTGCCAATTTAAGATGAATGTGGTGAAACTGAAAAAAGTCCAACAGAGGACTACCGAGGTAGTCAGTGGCCTAGAGTATATGAGGAGAAGCTCAGGAATGTGGACTTCTTTAGTCTGTTGAAGAGGAGACTGAACAGTGATCAGAGGAGTTTGCAAGTACTTGAAGGAGAGCTACAAAGTGGTGCAGACAAGGAGGAGATTTGGGCTTCTCATGAGGAAGAAGTCTTTCACTAGATGGATAGTGCAAACCTGGAACAGGCTATACAGATTCAAGACTCAGCCAAACAAAGCCATAGTTGTCCTGATTTACTGTTTACTGTTGTCAGTAGGAGTGAAGAAAATCTTCAATGGACCCTTTCAATAGACATTTTTGTGACTGTGCAGCTCTCATCCATCTTCCTCAGTGCCCAGGATATTGTATATAGATTTGCCCCTTCAGCAGGTGCTATTGTAGGAAGGGAGAACATCTGGTAAACCTGAATTATGAAACCAACTAAAACTTGAAGACAAAGCCCAACTCTTGTGTTGAATAGTTGAGAAGTTGGTGACCTGAGGCAGGTATGAGTGAGGAGGGGTTGGAGAAACAGGAGAAGTTCTCAGACAGTTCTGCAACTGTTTTTTATTTAATCTTAGGAATCAATCCCAAAGAGACCCCACAAAAGAACTAAGCCTCTTTCTTCCTACAATACTGAATCAGAGGTATGGGCAATCTGTTGAATGATATGATGCTGACCTTGTGCTCTAAGAGAGTGTAGGCCTAGTCATAATTTTACTTCTAAATTTCTAGGAAGTGCAGCTGGAATAAATCCTAACAATTCAGTTCAGAAGAGAACCACATTTATACAGCATAATATGTGGCATTTGTAACAGAATCATAATTAAGGGTAAATCCCTAATTTTCTAATAAACCAGATGATAGCTTTCTGATCACAACATTCTTCAAATCTTTTTGCACATTTTTCTGTTGTTTTAACATTAATGGTAATAAGATATATACATTGTTCTAGAGAAACGTGTTCTGTAAAACACAGAGGGAAAAACACAGATAGGATCAATCAGGTCACATTTACAGCAAAATCAAAACATGTACCATTTACTATGCCTTGCTTAATATCATCCGTTATTCACACTGGCTCTTCAAGGATTAGAACTTCAAACTAGCTGATTGAGTTTGCCCTTCAGGTTCCACAGCAGTGCTAGGAATGAGCTTCATTAATAATGAAAATAAATTTTGTAAGAGTAAGATGTGGGGGGGAAAAGAAAGGAAGAAGAATGGAAGAAGAAAGGAAAGAAGGACCTGCAAAGAACATAAACTTAAACTTTCTGTGTTGCTGCTTTTAGAATGTTGTATAAATGAACTTCTACCAGAAACTACCTCAAAGCTACTATTCCTTGGTCAGATGTGCATATCATTTATAATCTTAGCATTTACTAAAAGACCCCCCCCCAAAAAAAAACAAAAAAACACAACAACAAAATACAGCAAGACCTGCAAATCTGCACCATTCTATTATACAGTGCCTTTTATTTTCCTACAGGTTATTTACTGTATTCCCTGTTAAGAAATATGCACTATGCATTTTAAAAGAGCAAGAAAAAGACAATAAGGTGTATGGAGAACTGTAATTAAAATGCTGGGAATCCTGAAAAAAAAATCTATTAAATTACTATATATAGATCATTTATCTTACATGCCCTTTAAAAAAGCATAATAAAAATCATAACCTCGAAACCTGAAATCTGAAATTTTGAAAAGAAATGCTCTTTTCAACTCTTCATTAAACAGAAACATAACACTGAATTAATCTTTTATAACTGCTACATGAGTCTAGCTAGAGACAGAGTATCCTGCTGAATATTTAATTGTAGCTGAGTTCAGAGCTTAGCACTTGAGCAAAATTATGCTGCAGATGTTTCATATATATCTAGTCCCGAGAGAGTACAAGATGTTGCAAGACATACCTATACTGAACAAAGAAAAATGAAGTAGCTATACACTGTAGTAATATGTTGTTTTAGAAAGAAATCCCTACTCCTTCTATTAAAATAAGCTCATGAGAAATGTGCTGTACTTACTAGTTTTTCTCTAATTTAGGAATCTTATAGCTCATTATCTACATTATCATATATATATTGTTCCTGTTTATATCCTTAAAGACATTATTAGCTAGCTATAAACAGCTTTTGGATTCAATGATACTAAGGGTGCCATCTGCTTACATCACGGTGGTCAGTGTTTGCAAACAACCACTGTAGGTGAGCTAACCACCCACACCCACAACATTTCACCTAAACATGTATCTTGACTTTAAAAAATACTGAGGATTTACAGTCTTAGCAAAGTCACTAGCACCCAGGACCAGCTGTCCTGGTTTCAGTTATTATAAGAGTTAATTTTTCTCTTAGTAGCTGGTATGTGTTGGGGATTTAGGCTGAGAATAATGTTGATAACACACTGATGTTTTAATTTTTGCAGAGCAGTGCTTACACTAAGCCAAGGACTTTTCAGCTTCTCATACTGTTCTGCAAGTGGGCAGGCTGGGGGTACAGTAGGAGCTGGGAGGGGGACAGAACTAGGACACCAGCAAATCACAATGTTCATCTAAGTGCCCCAAAGCAAATTAAGCATTAAGGTAAAACCCTTAGTTTTCTAAATTACATGAACACATTTATCCCAAACTACCACAACAATGCTTATTTATGAGGGTGTGGAACGGTTAATTAGGTCAGTTGCCTTGACTGTGCTAGGAACAAAGGAAAGCTGTCAGTATCAAAATCAAACCAGTGACAGCTCACCCAGGGGCAGTTCTGGCATGGAAGTATGGCAAAAATGTGAATGCACATAAGCTAGGAAATGTTAGAAACCTTTTTTTTTTTTTTTTTTTTTTCTTGTAAAAAGCAGCAAAATATGGCGCAAGCTGCAAAACCTGATCTGAATTTAAAAGATCACACAGTGACAAGGGAGGAGAGTTAATAAAGAAATCAAAGGGTAAGACGTAGACAGAGGCAACAGAATTCAGGAATATCTATCTATCATTAGCATAACAAAGGCTCATAGAAGTCAAGGATAAATCAGTCCCTTAAGGACTGTGATCTCCTGTCCTGATGTGTTTTGCAAGTTTAAGTTCTTTCCATGTATATGAATGATTTGCACTATTAATAAATATCATTACTCTTATCTGTGACAGCTGAATTTCATTCTAACTCCATAGTTAAGGGGAAAGTAATTTATGTTAAAGGCAAACTACCTTAAAAATGCAGATTTATGCAACTCAAACCAAAAATGATAATCATAATTCTTCATATTGACAATGTTGAAGTATGAATAAGACACACTTGGTCCCTTATATGGATGACAGTTTATAGCATACTCACACTTACTCACACTCCTTATCCAAGCTAGCTATATGTATCATGTGAAGGACAGACTACTCTCCACATGGTGTTGGTAAAACTAAGGTACCATATTCTACAGACAAACAACTACCTGTTAGCATTTTGTATTTAAGTCATCAAACTTTCCATGATTTTAATTCAGTGTAAAAGAAGTTGTAAAATATAAATGCTTATCTTCCAGTTATTTTCTGTATATTTCTTAAAGTGCTTGCTAAGGATCCCAAGGCAACAATACCTGAAATTTATAGCTGGCCTATATAGAGAGGTTTCAGATAACATGTATGACAGATCCTATAGTCAAAAGAATCATATATTACCTTAAGGACCACCACCTCTTTACAGTAAACCTGAATAGACAAGAACAGAAATGTGGTCCCATGGTCCTGAAAATCTCAGTCTGTACTGCCTGAACACTCTCTCTCAGGCTTGTAATTTTCTCTGAAACTGTTGCCAACAGAGAGCTTCACATTCACAGACATAGGTATTCTCCATTCTGCATTCCTCTCTTCCTGCACTCAGCCTAGCAGGTAGCAGAAAGGCAACAGGAGATGGATTTGAACTCCCCTGGCACTTCTGCCTCCTGCCCAGTTCCCAGAATCAGTAAAAGAGCTTTAGGGCTCCATAAATTTGCACAGATTTATTGAAGCTAGACTATCCCCCCTAAATCCTGAGGTTTCTGTCTTGGGGCTATATTTACGTAGCTTAAGCACCAATTAGCTTGAAATTTCTACTGAGTAGCTGCTTCAGAAAACCCATAGACAGCCAGTAGGGCACAGAAGATCCAGTGAATTACATGGAGTTAGGAGATGTGAACACAGCCCTTTTATTTTTTCTTTTAGATACATACGAACTAATTTTGGGCACTAAAAGAGACATTGTTCTCGTGCTTTCTTGTATATATGGGAAAGCATTAAGTCTGTGAGCATACCTGGTAGTGAGGAGCTTTCTGAAGTTGCTGCTACTTTGTGCTTATGTGGCCTTATGACAGGGAGTTGCTAGGATTCAACTTCAAAGCATGGTGAAAGTTGCTCACCTGGACTCATGGGGTCAGGATCTCCAGTTTATTGTACTGAAGAGGCCAAGAACCCAGGAATTCCCACTTCCTAGCTGAGTGCTTTAATATCAGACTGTTCCAAAAAAAAAGAGAATTATTACTGGCTGCTTAGTATCAGAAGAGCTTGGTGAACTAAATCCTTAGCTGACAGAAGTATTTCAGCATTTCCTTATATTCTAATATCCAGTTCCAATATTCTATAGCATTCAAAGTGTAAACATATCAGACTTTTTCCTGCACACATCTAAAGCCTCTCTCTATCAATGTCCACTTAAACTTAGGCAATTATGCCACGTAGATTGTATAGCCCTCTCAATCACCGAAAATTAAGGTGAGGCAGTATCTCAGCTAGGCATGTAGATCAGGTGGATGGAACTGCATCCTAAAACTTCATTCTTTGTCTCTCTGATGAAAATTCAAAGTTCACTGTAAAGTACGAGATTAATCTATAGCAGAGACCATGCCCAACCAAACAATTCCTGCAAGGTTCAGCAGAACTGTGGAAGCTGGCTCTAGTCCACCCTATGTGGGTTCTGATGGGTATGGCATATGTTCTCAACAGTATATGGAGAAGCTCAAAACTGACAGCTGTTTTGATGTTCCTAGATAAGATCTGTGTTCTCTGAACCCATATTTAATGTATATGCATGGTTTCCTGGTTACCTACAGTCGTGACCATCTGTTGAGATGGCTTTTTGCCCATTTGTAGATTGGTCTGATTATTTCACTAGAGCATAGGTGCCAGGTAATGATAGGTTTAGATGGACAGCCTGCAGTGCGCCACAAGTGATAATGCTTCTGCCAGAAGTTCTCTTCCGTGGCTCCAATATTGCATTAACACCACATGCCTCTTTGCATTTGACCATACATATTGGAACTTACATAAGACCATTCTGTGTGCATGCAGTTCTTTGGCAGACAGTAACCCCCCCCCCCGACAAATGCATAAAAATATAAATATAATCCATCTGACTCGAAGGAAGAAATGTGATTTTCTCTAAGCAATTGGCAACTTAGCCAGATCCACAGCTATAAACATTATGTCCTTTCACTTGCCACATTAAAAAAAAAATAATAAAAAAGAGGTTGGTTTACCTGCTTCTAGTCTGTCTGAAAAATAAACCTTAATTGTGTGGGTCACTCTTAGAGACTGGAACACATAAAACAGACTATACATTTCTCTCAGTAACATTTTGAATGTGTTGCAGCCAATATGAGTTTCAGCTTATAAATGCCTATGGGCAGAATGCAAGCAGACATAAGCTAGAGCCACGTACACTTGCCTTTGAGGTTAGTTGACAGCTGGGGGATTTGTCAGCTTGCCACAGAGAGCACTAACCCAAGCGTGGATGTCATTTTTCTCTTTGAGCATGCACAATTAAATCTGCCTGGCATCATCAGCATGGGGCACTGCTCTCTACAAGCAGTGTGGGAGGGAGGGGGGACATCTTGCTCCTCAGTATCTGAAGAGAAGCTGCCAATACCCACAGTGTAAATTGTGCATAGGCAACTGTTATGAAACTTCAATCCAGATATTTTAATTCTTGCTAGAAGAGAGCAAAATAAACTTCATCTAGTTTTGTATTCATTCTTTTTCTTTCTCTCTTTCTCTCTCTCTTTTTCTTTTCCTTTCTCTTTCTCTCTCTCTTTCTTTCTCTCTTTCTCTCTTTTTATAGAAAAGAAGGCTTGTAACCAAAGACTGTTCCATTTTACATGGAAATGTTGTTAGCCACACTAAGTAACCACACTGAAGCTCAGTGCATGATGTTTTAAAAACCCTTAGAAACCTGTATTAAATTCCAGATATTTGCCCCAATTTATTCTACCCCTCTTGCTCCCAGCCCTCAGAACAATGGATGCCGTGGTCTGTGATTCATTCAAATTACAGCCATAATGCCACAGAAGTCAGTTAGCTGACAGCTCTCTATCCCTGAATTTAATTTTGAGTGAATCCTGGCTGCCAGAGACTTGTGCTTATTTACAGTTGTCACTTGAAGGAGATATGTATAAGGGAATTTGTAATATATAAACAGGACATATAGCAAGCTGTGGGGAGAGTGGTATAGCCACACATTACTGAAGAAATCTTTATAGATTTTACACTGGATATTTATACCGGCTTCTAGGAAGGAAGGATGTGATATGATTGATTTTCCTCTGGGAAAACCTGTGTCCTTCAAAGAAAGCAGGGACAGGAGTATGACTGTCACCGCTCTTCTCCAGCTGTTTGTTGGGAAGGTGTACTTTGATTACTAACAAGATTACTAATTGCTCCTAGGGCAGGATCAATGGTCTACTATAGCCATGTTGCTTGTAAATGAAATTAACAAGCTGTGTATAGTAACTACACAACTTCTGTTTTAACAATGCCATGTGGGAACCACATTGCCTCCTGCTAACCCAATGGTGTAAGTTTGTAGCCCCCTTGTCAAGGATAATGACAAAGCCTCTTTGTTGGTGAGAATGGCAAAATTCAGATGTGTTTACTCCCGTTTTGTGTGACTGACTCATATAGCCCTGCTACAGCTGTGCTTTCTTGGTCCCATGTTGCACAGCAAAGAACAATGAAAGATGGGAAGTCTTAAAATACCTTACAAATGTTTGTTGAGTGTCATTTCTTTTATGGTTGCTGAATCATTTTACAATTTTTAAAAATCCTATTAGGTGATAATCTGTACAAATTGATTGTAAATGAGACAAGAATTAGTTTTTAAAGCAAAAGGAGCATTTTTTTGATTTACTGCAATATATAATTAAGAAAACATGAGCTCTCATTGAAGTAAGGACTGTCTTGGCAAACACCAGCTCTAGTATAAACACAGTAGAAACATTCTTAATAACGCTATATACTGAACTCTAGAAAGAAGCTTGGTCTGATTCAAAGATAGGAGACAGAAAAATATCTTAAATTCAGTCAGCACAGAGCAATTACTAAATACTCTGAAAGTCAGAAAGGTGAACTTACTGCAGCAACATGGTAACTAAAACAGTTGGGTGGACAGTGACATGACCTCAGAATTCATTTCTTCTTTTTTTCCAAAATAAGGATTTGAGAAAAAGGATGAAGACTTTCTTTCCATTGTCAGTCCTAGGAGCATGCACAGAAAGCTTCTAAAAAGCTCAGACCACCACCAGGGCTTAGTTTTTGAAAGACAGCTGTACCTCAAGTGTTCTCCTCAGTAAGAGGTCAAGGCAGAAACCACAGTAACTGTATTTCTCACTCAATCCTTCTACAAAGAAATCTGACTAACCCAAACTAAAGAGCATAGCACATCATCCCTAGAGCCAAGGCTTTTTTATATACTAAGGGAAAAGATAACATGCAACATGCTGGGAAGATGGTATGTGATAGTGCTGTAAAAATACAAAAGCAATTTTAAACACTGGAATCACACATATTTTAAATCTGCTTGGTTTGACCTGCTATAATCTAAATTAGCTCCCATACGGAGAAATTTACGGACAACCAATGTAATGATATAGAGGAAATCCAACAGAGGACATGCAGTTATGTGAAGAGCTGCTCTTTCCATGCTTGTCTACAGAGAACCCTTCCCTTCTGAGAGAAGTGTACCAAGTGACATCCATGTTTTTGTTTGATGCAGGAGACAACTTTGTATTTAAAACTGGTGACACCAACAGCTGCCTGGCTGAGGCAGAGTGCGACAGGTTCTAAGTAATGTGTGTAATCCCACCCCACCAACACCTGCCCTGTGGAAACTGCTGTGCTTCATCCCACCATAGCCACCCTTCAGGCATCATTTGTCCTGGGCTCTGCTCATCTGGGGAGGAAACAGGCTGGCAGAGGGAAGGTATGGAGAAGACAGGGTGTCCTGTCTTGCTCCTCGTCAGGTTAGGTGGTGGGGGCCCATTTCCACACACCCTCCAGCATCACATGGCAGCATCTGCCTTCTAACACAGTATTTATGTGCAGTTTTGCAACTGCTCACTCTTCCCAACAGCAGGCCTTTTCAGGCCTTCATCCCTGAACATCTGCAATATTGCCATGCTACATGCCAGAATGGCTTCTGTAAGCACGAGAAAAAAAATATGAAAAGATGTTGCTATCAGATTTCAGGTTCACTGTCCAAACAGTCAAAGAAATTAAAAATACTAAAATAATTTTATGCTCATCTTTTTGAAATTTACACCAAGCTTCAAGTGAGGAAGAGTGTAAATATATAGACAAATAATCAACAAATAAATAAATATTCAAAGGAATGGGAAGAAAAGTATCAAATAAGAACAGTTGAAATCTTACTGGGGTGGGGTGGGAAAGGCAAGGTGAATGAATTAGGAAATAATACTTTCTTGCAAGTTTTTAAAAAATATGCAAGTTTAAAAAAATGTTTTACTAATTCCATTGGGAATGTATGCATCAGGTTTATACCATATACAAGATGTTGTGGGTTTAATCTTTTCAAAAAAGAATTGGAGACATAAGGAAAGATGGTTAGTAAAATCACTTACCAAAAAATGCTTACACAAAGTATCAAGTACAGTTGTATTAATTCCCAGGTGTCTCTTCCCTGTTTTTAAAATACATAGTGTATGAAAGATTAGGAGTGAAGTGTGTAAGACTTAGCAAGTGCTGTAATTAATTTATTATAAATAATCTTTTGAATTGTAACCAGATGTAAGTGACATTATTGCCAGAGTTTCAAGCTCAACAATTTAATATACAATATGATGAAGATATATGTAAGCAGTTCTACATTTGTTATTATTTAATTTGAATATCCTTTATTTTGTTACCATATAAACCCTTGTAAATAAGATTATTTGCCAGGAGATATGGCACCTGTATTTATAATGTCTCCTTTTCTGCTCTGCAGCATGCGTTAAAGAGGGTTCCAGGTATTTTAACACTATTACCATTGCTATTTTTGGATATATATTTTTAAAATATAATATCAGATTATACCTGCTGACTACTGGATAGCAAAAACCACCTGCTCCTCAAAATCTTTCATTGTTTTGTGGCTGATGCATCTAAACCTGCCCTCCCTAGGGGGCTGCAGAAGATGACTGACTTCAGAACAAACACAAACAATCCAGGCTTGAGGGGAAAAATGAAATAAGCTCCACAGCTGAGGGGCCCTCTCATGAGGATGTCTAAGCAGAATCAACTGAAGATCCACTTCAAGCACACCTGTTACCCAAAGAGTGGCAGTGTAGTGAAAGAAAAGATAAAGGCTACTATGTCAAATGGTGCCAGTCAACTTAAAAATTTATTTTTAAGCTGCACCCAGAAGTGGAAAAACACCTTTTAAATGGATGCAGTTACAGCACAATATTTCATTTAGTATATGAGCTCCTGTATTTTACCACAGCTTCATTAACTGCATACACTTGAAGATTTGCTACTTATATGGTATATTCCTACATCAGGCAATCTTGAGAATGATGATATGCATTGGACACAGGATCAAACTATATTCTCAGGAGGAGAACCTGAGTTATACTGAAGAAATGCAAATGGGATTAAAAAGTCAGACTTAGCTATTAGATTCCCTAGATAATACTAGATTCATTGGCATATATCTTCTTCAACTTCAGTTCTGACTTGCAGGCCCACCAATGTATTTCTTTTTATTAAACTGGTTTGTTTTTATGGAAAGACAACTCAATTGACTCTAAACTTTTAATTAAACTTAAATTAAACTTAAAGAGTTTCAGGATGATAAACTAATCATTGAATATTAAACTGCAACTTCCTAATAACTGAACAAATTTCTTGTGATAAAAGAAACAAATAGCATTCAATACTTTTCCATCATTTCCAAGCAACACAATCAGCAACTACACATAGTACCAAATGGGGAAAAGAGGTAAAAAATGCTTGGAAAATGTATGTTCAATTTATTTTTTATACTGTAAGATTTCTAATTTGGCCTTGAACAAGGAACTCAAAAATTCATCTAGAGTAGGACCAATGAGTCTGTGTCCAACATTACAGTCCTGACAGGCCACAGACTTTCCAGTCTTTCTGATTTACTGAAAGAAAACAAACAATTGCCTTCCTTTCTAGCTGTACCTGACCACATCACAGGACTAGTGTACACCTATGACTTTTGGACACAGACACCACATTCACAGAACCAGGTAAGTATACAAGACAAAACCTTCGTTACAGTTCTATGTACAACTAGATGCCTGTAAAAAAAAGTGTAAATTTATTATACTGTTAGACATCTCAAAGTAAAACGATTTTGAAAAAGCAAACCTATTTAGTTCCTTAACTGCTGCAATGGACATGCAAACACACTTTCATGGGTGTTTTTTTTTTTTTTTTTAATAATATTGAAAAAATGGTATAAAAGAGCATGGTGACCCTCTCTGCTTATTATGAATGTTCTTTGCTGAATTGTACCACAATGTCTATGTCTATGTCTTAAAGTTATTAAAGTTATTAAGCTGGGACTTTATCAAAAAAAATCTTATTAATTTTGTGAAAAGAGTCAGAAATTCATCAACAAGAAATTTAAAAGTTATTTTAATTTGTATACATAGAGATGGAATATTTCTTTCTTTTTGATTTCTCTTATGATTTTTCAGTCTTCTAAGTAGCAAAACCAAAAAGATGGGTCATAAATTTCCTTTCTTAGATTCCCAATCTGAATCAGGATAGTGAAAATATGCCTCAATAACTAGGAAATGAGACTTAAGACAGTGATTTATTTATTTATTTAATCTTAGAAATACAATGTTGAGCTCAGTGCCAGCTGAAAACTGGACTCGATTCCAGCTGGATCTTAGCAGCTGTTAATCAAGTGCCACAAATGTTCAGTTTGCCAAGCAGATTTCCCATTCAGAACAAATTTGATATATGGACTCAGAGCCCACCTGTAAAAGACTCTACCCTGCGTTCAGGGTTTCAAGACAGCTACCCCATATGCACAGACATGCAAGCACATAAAAATCACCTACCAAGAGCCCAGCTGGCTGTTACGACCACCCCTGATGATCTTGAATCCGCGCCCCAATTTTGCTCAAGAACCATGATCAGGGCTTGAGGTCAGCCCTCTACTCTTGGCTAAGGAAGATCCCACTGAGTTCTGTGTTTTTCTGTGGGGAAAATCTGAGGCAGGCAGCAAGTTGTTGGTGAAGTATTTAATAGTTGAGATACGTGGGCTTTATTTACATAACTAAAAACATCATAACTTCATGCTTATCCAAAAACAATAGCTGGTGTTAATAAGCCTCAGCTGTAAACATAATGTTATTAGCTAAATTATGCACCATGGTTCCTCACCTGTCTTCTGTTCCACTACAAGACTTCTCATGAGCTATTTTATCATCAATGAAATAAAAAGCAATCACCTTACATTATATATTTTCCAACTGAATAGGTGTATAGACTTACAGGTTGTCTGAACTGAAAAAAAGTGGATGTGAACCTACTTGTTCCAAGCTGTTATTTAACCATAATTAACCCATTTCTGTATTATTGATTTTAGGAGCACGGAAATCAGTGCAGGACATTCCTCTCTTTTTCCCATTCAGTTCAAATAAAATGCCTTTAATTTAGTTCAATGTGACCAATATACAAAGCTTAGGAGAACTAAATACCTTAACTTTAAATATAATAATTCACCCCATCACAGAAAATGTGAGAAGACACTAAAAACTAACAGTATATTCATCATTGTTGTCCTGCCAAAGGGAAGAGCACTATAAATGGAATTAACTGAGATTAGTTTATTTCCTTTTCTCATAACTCAAATGATCAATTATTTTAACTGAAATGTACTTAATTAAAACTGAGGTATATTTAATTTAATTAAACTGTCAAAGCCTGCCATTAGTTTTAATGCCAAATGTGGATAGGTACTGAATATCAATATCTCATTATGTGTTTAAATTCAGCATAGCAAGCCAAGGCAAACACATAGGAGTTCATCGCACCTCAAGGTGCAAAGTAATCTGTTTCTGTTGGCTGCCACTAACTCCACTTAACAGCAAAGGTAGGTTATTTTATTGAATTAAAGCCTTCCAACCCTGGGGTTTATGAGATTAATTTCTCTGTTCTGGCTCTCTGAGAATGGACTCAGGTCTGATTTACCTGCATGGTTATTGATATTTGTCACTTGCTTGTGCTGTATGGACTGGGTGAAAGTCTCACAGTTCTCCTTCAATCCAAAAACCTATTGTAAATAACTTGGGTTCAAAATTTCAGTCTTAACATGAAATTTTAAGTCCAGGATTTCCTACTGTGATCTTTATTAAGCTATTCTGATAATTATCCAGCACTGATGTGGTTAAAAAAAAAGATTTGTTCACCATTCAACTTTCAGGGTGCACAAACTGAAAAATTTTAACTGCTCAGGTCAGATCCTGTAGGCCCAGTCATCATTAGCATTTATTTTTCTGCACATTATGAAAATAAGAAGACAGACATCTCTTCTTGCCAGTGTTCTTTCCTTTGAGCAGATTTCCTTTGCTCTTCTAAAGGAAGAGAAGGAACCAGCTTCCCCAAAATGCTCTGGACAACCACCATTGCCATGTGTATGCCAGCCGTGTCACTGTGAAATAAGAGCACTGTTATTTCCTAAATATTTGGCAAACTAAAATCTCCTGAGATTCCTCAATATAAAGAACCCCCAAAGCAAGTCTATCTTAGTCCTACACTTCCTTAAAAAGAACAGGAACAAAACAGAACACGACCGACATTGATTCATTTACCAAGTGGTTCTACCTTTTCTTTGGAGAATCTGGACTCTGCTTTAATAAACCATTCTCCTTGAATGTCATTTGCGCTGAGTAAATACTGATTCCAGAGTGGTAAGAACTATCATTTGTGCCCTTATGCAAGGGGTTTTGAAGCAAGAGTAGGCTGCAAGAGCTGATAGAAGAATCTGTTTCAAATATTCAAATACATATTACTGATAAATGAAGTATTCTCCCTTCTTACCAGGCCTATTCCATGTTGTTTTCAATACTGGCAAACCCCCAAACTAGCCTTTCGTAATAGAAGTAGAGCCTCACAAGTGCCACATTTCTGCAGCTATTACACAGTTTATGTGTTGCATGAGGTACACAGGTCTTCACAGTCTTTATTCTCTTCTTTATGTGGAAATTTCACCTCATTAATTTGAGTTCAGTTCACATTGGCAGAGATTACATATTTCAGAGGGTATTTATTTGTAAATACACCAATTCTTGTTAAACATTTAAGCATAAACCTAGATATAATGGAATTAAAAATATACCACAGAAGCCTAACCAATAGCTTTTTATAATTAAAATATCCAAAATGAAGGGAAAAGGTTGTATGTGCTACAGAATGCAATACACCACTCAGTTTTATACACCCAACATAATATTTGAAAATATTGTGTTTTTTTTTTCCTTTTTTTTTTTTTTTTTAAACCAAAACATCTGAAGGAAGCTGGAGGACTTCTTAGATTCAAGCATGACTTCTAGAATATCTATTCTGAATTCTATTGGTTACCTTTTCTCCTGGTAATTATTAATTTGAAAGTTTCCAATCAGAAAATCCTTCAGACTGTTCCAGTAGTGCACTAGCAAAACTCACTTTCATTATCCCTATCTTACTGAATGCTCTATCCTTTACTTTGCAAGAGGTTAGTCTCAGAAATGTTCAGCAGCAGACCAAGGTTCTATCCTGATTCAAATCCACAAAAATGTTGATGGCTAAGATTTCCTAAATTTGCTAGGTATTAAAAGAACTGTTCTCTCCTTTCCTTTGCTTCCTGGAATTATTTAACAATAATTTTGTTTTCTCATTTTGGAAAAACACTTGTTTCTTCCTTCCTACATTAGCCTCCCCTCCTCCACCCGCCCTATTTTTTTCCATGGCCTCATGTTTGAAGACTTGGAAAACTGAATTTCCAAAGATCACACACACAGACAGGTTCCCAGGCACTGCTGAGTATTTCTATGTAGAAATTATTTTTTAGAAAGAAGGTGAAGTTATATTTTCAAGCATTGAAAATAGGAATACTGTTCTGGCTGGGAACATAGCCATTGTTTTGGAAAAGCTTTCAATCTTTCAATGCACTTTAAGGCCAGCTTGGAATAAGGACTAGAGTTAGAAATCACAACTGCATGGCCTGAAGCCTGAATCTGTTTTACTTTATCTGTTTTTTTTTTTTTTTTTTTTTTTTTTTTTTTTTTGTTGTTGTTTTTTTTGTTTTGTTTTGTTTTGTTAAGCTTCTAGAACAGAAGCAAGTATTTTGATCAAAACAGACTATGTTATTCAAGTAATTTCTCCATGATTTATTACTTCCTATTTTGAAATTAACAAAGTAATTCTGTCTTAATGGATGGACAAAATCTTCAAACAAACTTGAATATGTCTTTGTCTGAAGTAGAAAAAAGAGGTGTGAGTATGAAAAATCATAAAATTATTGCTGAAATATCCACTTGTTGTTATTGCTGAATATCAGCCGCCATCTTGGCTCCTTGGTCTGAGTTTGCCTGCCATTAAATCTGTAGTAAGGATAAGTTCTTCTCCACTTACAGTCCATTTATTATTTAAACTAACTGTGGTGGTTTTACCGTGCTGGGCAGCTAAACCCCACAACCGCTCTCTCACTCCCCCTCCTTTAGATAAGGAGGGGGAGAAGTAAAGCAAAGAACAACTCACGGGTTGAGATAAGGATAATTTAATTAAAGGGAAATAATTATAATAATTAAATAAAGACTACCATGAACTAAACAATTTAACTAAGGGGAAATAAAAGGGAAAGGGGAAAAAGGGAGGAAAACAAACAAACAAAATAAATGAAAGCGATATGGAAGTGCAGAGGAAAGAAATTACTCTCTACTTCCCACAAATGAGCGATGATTGACCACGTCCTTGAAGCAAGGCCTCAACGCACACAGCCGGTGTTCGAGAGGAGGACCAACGTCTTCTCAATGAGAGCCCACCCCTCCCCTCTTCTTCCTGTTTCCACCTTTTATTGCTGAGTGTGACACCACATGGTATGGAATATCCCTTTGATTGGTTTAGGTCAGCTGCCCTAGTGATGTTTCTCTCCTCACTTTTTTGCCCACCCCCTAGGAGGGTTAGAGAAAGGCCCAATGCTGTGCCACTGCTGCTCAGCAGTAGACACAACACTGGTGTGATAACACTGCTGTTCCAGCTACAAGTACAGAGTACGGCACTGTATGGGCTGCTGCCGGGAAAGTTAACATTCCAGCCAGACCCAGTACACTAACCCATAAAGTAAAGGCACTTCCATAACTAAAATAGATCATAAGGACACAGACATTTCCTATCATATCCCTTCCTGATTGCTCTGAGGACCTGTGTGCCACACAGCTGTCCATAATTCTACAGCTCCCAGCTCTTGACTTGTCCCACAAATCTCTGCTGGGGAGACAACTGCTCACTTACATGTAAAGCAAGGGTACTGAAAGTACCATTTAAATTGTGTTCTATAGTGTGAGTAGCTGCCTTTCTATAGTGTGATTAGGTGCCTCACCTGTCTTCAGGAAGCCCAGGTCCCAAAGACCCAAGGGAAAGTCTGGAACAAAGAGAAGACTCTCCCTCAGCAGAGGAAGATTGGGTTAGAGGGCTCTTAAACAAACTGGACATATATATATATATGTGTATATATATATATTATACACATGCATATATATATATGTCTGGATACTCTGGATGCGTACCTAAGTACACGGACAGTCTTTACAAATATAGGTTACATTAAGGGACAGTATAGTGGACTGTAAACTGTCTGAATGGCCAGGCCTGGAGGGTTATGATCAGTGACACAAAGTCCAGCTGGAGGCCAGTCACTACTGGTGTCATCAAGGGGTCAGGGAGAGAAAACCCTAAGCTAGAAATTACTTGGGAGCTTAAAATCAAATTTTGAGTTCCTACTAGTAACTTGCACAAAACTCAGCAGCTGAATGACTCATTTCTTATGCTGAATTAAACACTCACAGAATGTGGGCTGAAGTCAATTTGAAACAGGATCTGTTCAACTGTCATCACACTCTACTGCAAATGTAAATTAATTCTTATTCACAGCATCACACCCACCTCCTTTAAGATGTAATTTAATCTTCATAGTACTTCTGTTTCTTTTAGGTCTGCCATGCAAGTTTCAGATCAGCATGGTAGAACATGCCCTGCTAAGATTAAGTAGGGTTTACCTCCAACTTTTTGCACTGAGAAATTTGTATTTGTAAATCCACAAGTTCTGTGTGTAATGGTGTGTGTCTGTATATGTACCTGTCTTGTATTCAAAAAAACAGATTTTGCAAGGAACTAGTATTCATTGCTCTGAAAATGTATTTGCATTTATCATGCACTTTGCAACATGATACACATTTTCTTTTCCTAAGTGTTTTTATATAGTCATAAGTCAATAAAGAATCAAATTTTACATGATTTTTTCTTTTTTTTTCTGGTCACCTAAACTACACCAATGAAAGAAAAAGGCTTTCTGAAGCTGTTTATTATTATTATTATTATTATTATTATTATTATTATTATTATTATTAAATAATAATAATAATTATAATATAATAATATATTTATAATATTATTTATATATAACAATAATATATAATAATATTTATTATTAAATAATAATAATAATAATAATAATAATAATAATAATAATAATAATAATAATAATAATAATTTCAGCTCAAAGGGTCTTTTCAAAATGAAGGACAGTTGATGAGTCCTGTTACGAGCACAATTTCCCTGCAATTTTTGGAAGTGATATTTAGCATGCACTACTAACAGTTAGGGAAACATTTGCATGGAAAAATATGTCTGCCTACAGTGAAAAGCAAGATTTTAAATGAAAAAACTTAGTTTCACTTTTCACTTTATGCTTACATTATGGTAGCATACTTAACCAATTCTCTACCACAGCATACAAAATCTAAGAAAGCCTAGGTGAATTCACAAGTTAAATGAATACATTTACATCTATAAATCAGTCAACAAGCATATATTCTGTACTGGATTATGTAATTTGTTTCTTGAGAATAAAATCCTTGGATTTTGTCTTTTAATTCCTTAAGTGAGATGTACCCTAATTGCAATTTATAATATTTCTATTTCCCAAAATTTATATTTAGATATGTTTATTGATCCTCTGTACTGACACATATTTTGTGTGTTTCTTAATGTGGAACGGAGTTGTTCTATAGCAATTAGGAGCTAAGAATTCTGCTTTACATGAAAGCTGTGTAAAAGTACAACAGAAGAAATATTTGCATTTTTTTCTATGTAAAATGCAACAAATAGTTTGCTATTTAAGTATAAAATCAATGATCTCAGCCTGAAGGTTAGCATAAAGAGGACAAAGGTTTTTGGTAAATCCAATTATAAAATCTGATTTTCACAGTAACCTATGAGAAATGTTAGATTCTTTTTTCTTTTTTCTTTTTTTCTTTTTTCTTTTTTCTTTTTTTTCTTTTTGATAATGACAATGGGTTTGTTTGTCTTCCAACACTGAAACAGTAGCTTTATTATCTGCACAACTTCCCAGTTACCCTTTTTTGGTTAGTGTTTAGCTCCATGACTAGACTTGTTTGCTATTCAGTAGTGAGTGCTGATGTGGAAAATAAAGTATATTGCTCTGGTGGAAACTGTGGCATTCTTGTCACCAGTAATATTGCAAACTGCCTTCTAAAACAGATGCTGGATAATGAATTTCCTGGATTAAGATAGCAGAGCACTGCAACATTCACTTAAAGTTAATATACCAGATGTATAAGTTAGGGAAAGATGTTTCTCCATTTAAGACACTAATGTGATTAAACAGGTTTTCAGAGTAGAAGAAAGATATAAATCACACTACATTATCAGCATCTCTTATTTTAATGCAAGTACTGAGCCTGATATAAAATTACAGCTTGTATGTTTCATATTCATCTGGTACAGGCTTAGAAGATGCAATAACAAACCAGTTCACAAGGCCCAAGCATTGGCAGTTTCAGGCAAAAATAATTCATTTTTTTTTCTTTAGAAAACATGGATTGTTCAAGATTAAGTAGTCTCTGGTGGTTCCAAGAGCACTGGCTTTACTTGGTAAGGTTTTGGTAGGAGGAGGGCTGCAGGGATGGCCTCGCTGAGCTGAGTCCAGCAGCTGCCCCATGTCAGCTTCAGCCGACTCCAAAAAAGACCGCTGCTGGCCAGAGCCTAGCCAGTAAGTGATGCTGGTTGTGCCTCTGTCAGATTTAAGAAAGGGAAAAAAACTGCGGTGCAACAGCAGCAGGGAAAGAGAGGAGTAAGAAATGTGAGAGAACCAGCCCTGCATATGCAAGTGTCAGTGCAGAAAGAGGGCAGGAGGTGTTCCAGGAACGGAGTAGAAGTTCCCCTGCAGCCTGTGGAGAGGCCCCTGGTGGAGCAGGCTGTCCCCCTGCAGCCCATGGATCCCACATGGAGCAGATCTCCACGCTGCAGCCTGTGGAGGAGCCCCTGGAGGAGCAGGTGGATGTGGCCTGGAGGAGGCTGCGGCCCATGGAGAACCTATAACAAACTGTTTTATTATAATCACAGTATACATCTGCTCTGAAGATTTCTCTAGGTTGTAGAGTGAAAGGAAATATGAAATACACTGAAGGAAGATTTCATTGCAATGGCTTCCAGCTGGATCACGTACCAGATTTATTCTTTTTTTTTTTTTTTTTTTTAAATATCTGTGAACCTTTCTATTAAAGACTGATTTATTTATTTTTTCATAAAATAAAATATTAAGTTCTATAAGATAGACGATATGGTAATTATTTTGAAACATATCAAATTTAATATGTATTTCTTATCAGACCAATTCAGCTCTTTCAGTGTCACTCATGCCTGAATATAATGATATGATAATGATGCTTTATGCTACTGCGATGCATCACTTTATGTCCACTTAGGCCTTCAGCTAATAAAGTGCTTATAGAAGAGATTTTCTTCATTGTTTTAGCATTTTCTACCCATGGTTAAGTACACATCATTATACTGTTGTACTGATTGATGCCAGTTTAGCATGAGGACATTTCCTAGCAATTATGTTTGATTGAAGTATTAAATATTACATCTTTCCTCTATATTTAAATTGCATGGCTATTTAAAAGCTGGAAAACATCAAACACAATGAATACATATTTATGTGTATGTATACGTATATGCATATTCACATAGAAAAATACTCTTACATATTAATGTAAGATGATTTGCATTTATAGATGTGTACTCTTTTACAGAACTTGTCTTCTCATGGTACAAATAAGGAAACAAAAAAAGAAAGAAATATCCAAGGAATTTTTTGATCCCTTCTGTGACAAGTTTCTGTTTAAAATTGCTTTCAGTTTTGCAGGTATTAGAAATCTCATTGAACATGTACAAAACCAAACCAAAGAATGAGCTGAGCAACATGTAGAGAGCATTATGCAATGCCTATTTCTACTTGAAAGTGTAAGTGATTATTCTCCGCATAACAGAATGCATATAAAATATGAGAGTACACGAATGGTTTTGAGGTAAACACACAACTATCCATTCAAAATGTCTTTATAATTTGTCTCTATAATTGTGTTACGGTCTGCAGTGAAGGCTAAAGGCTGTTTGTGTCTATATAAGCATTTTTTGGGCTACTCAGCAGGAAATGTGTGGTTCAGGAAGCCTATCAGCTTCTCCTTTCTCTAGTCATTTTTTCCAAGAGAAGCCAGGAGATGAAAAGGAAAAAGAACTTTTGAAAATGTTATTATTACTTTATTTCTTATTTATTTATTTATTTATTTTTTCATTGTGAAACAAGATTGGTACACATTCAGTGGTAGGTAGTCATGGCAGAGGCAATCACAAAGAACAGCCAGAGGAGGGAAACTTCAGCTAAAGCACAGAATCCTTTGTGACTGTGTTCCTCACTAAGCACAGAAACCACAGGAACTATGACACTTTGTTTGTGACATTATTTTCTCATACTATGTACTAGACACACTAGGATGGGTGAACAATTGGCTGATGGATTGGGCTCAAAGGGTTATAGGAAATGGAGTTACATCAGGCTGTCAGTCAGTCACTAGTGGGGTTCCACAGGGCTCAATTTTAAGGCCAGTTTTCTTCAATGTTTTCATAAATGACTTGGATGCAGGACTTGAATACTAAGCAAATTTGCAGACGATAATAAACTGGTAGGAGCTGTTGACTTTCTTAAGGGTAGAGAGCCCTTGCAGAGAGATCCTGACAAATCAGAGAGCTGGGTGATCACCAGCACATGAAGTTTAACAAGAGCAAGTGATGGATTCTGCACCTGGGAAAGGACAACCCTGGATATAAGTACAGACTGAGGGATGAGAGGTTGGAGAGCAGCCCTGCAGAAAGCAGTTTGGGGATTCTTGTCAACAGAAAGTTGCATATGAGTCAACAGTGCACCCTGGCAGCCAAAAGGGCCTACCATGGGGTGCATCAAGCATGACATTGCTAGCCAGTTGAGGGAAGGACTTTTCTCCCACTTTTCTATGTGCTAGTGTGGCCTCACAAATCTGTGTGCAGTTTTGGGTGCCACAGTATAAGAAAGACATAAAAATGATAGAAAGCATCTAAAGGAGGACTATGAAAATGGTGAAGGGTCTAGAGGGGAAGATGTATGAGGGGAAGATGTTGAGGTCCCTTGGTTTGTTCAGCCCAGAGAAAAGGTGACTGAGGGGAGGCCTCATGGTGGCCTGCAGCTTCATCACGAGGGGAGCAGAGTGGCGGGCGCTTGGGGGACAGTGCTCTTGGGGACAGTGACAGGACCAGAGGGAACAACATGGAGGGGAGAGTCAGACTGGGTATTAGGTAAAGGTTCTACACCCAGCGGGTGGTCAGGCACTGGGACAGGCTGCCCAGTGCAGTGGTCATGGCAGCAAGAGTACTGGAGTCCAAGTTGTTTTTGGACAATGCTCTCAGACGTATGTTCTGATTTTTGGGTGTTTCTGTGTGGAGCCAGGTGTTAAACACAATGATCCTTGCAGGTCCCTTCCGATTTGGGATATTTTGTGATTCTATGAGTCTATGTTCTCCTTGGTAGGAATGTTTACCTGAATCTAAACATTTTCTGTGAGGAAGACAGGAAAATAATAGAAAGAGAAAAATCTTTTAGAGGTCATTTCAGTTTATAACTGAACTGGACAAGAGAGCCTAGGGTATATTGGAGACCACAGGACAGAGAATATCCTCACATGAGGAAAGATAAGCAAAACATGAATTATAATATCCTTTCTTTTTTCTTTTTTTCTTGTGTTTTTAATATTTGCCTGGTTGTTTACAGCATCACAGGAGTATTTAAAACAGATCAATTTGGTTTGTATTTAGTGGTAAATCACTTGTGGTGGTTTTGGGTTTTAATTATTTATTTTTGCTCTCCTTTAGTACAACAAAAAATAGTGGTTTATTCTATACCAGTATAGGAAAAGTGTCAGCTATACAGCATGCTAGCCATCTAACACAACTAGATTGCTCATTCATCCAAATCTTTTAAATATATTAGTCTGACAAGAAGTGTACTTGAAAGCTTTCAAAGGAAAATTACTAAAATTCAAATACAGTATAAATTACTGAACACTTTCATGTGATATACGTCTGCTGGGCACTAGCTATAAAGTGACCTTGGCAGAGCTGTTTACAGCAGTGTTTTAAATGCACAATTTAACCCAGAGCAAATAAAAAGGTATTTATCACATTGGAGTTAGCATAAGTAATCCTTTTCATTGTTGGGCTTTGGCATCCACTCAGTAAAGATCACAAAACCATCAGAAAGGTTCCAAAATTATAGTTTCTGTTGTTTAAATAGGCTTGTTAACAATGAAGTAAAGCATTGTGCCTGCATTCATGGAAATGTCCAAATCAGCTGGCAAAAGAATCTTTCTACTATAAAGATTTCATAATTGCTTTAGGAAGATTCCTACAGTATGTGCCATATTATTGAATAGAAGATTGTAGTTAATAAAATAGGTTTGCAAAACATTTATGTCCCACTGATTTCTTTCTTTGCTTAAACATCATAAGAAGACCACTCACCTAAGGTGAGACTAAAACACTTTTTAAAAAATAGATATTTTTTTTTACTCTGATGCTGTTGATTGATTATTCATTGGGGTATCAAAAAAGGCAGGCAGAGAAGCTGCTTCCTTTTTTTATATTCTACAGGAAGCAAACACCTTGAGCTACTTGTCAGGAAAATATTTCCATCCTTCAGTAAAGACTGAAGATCAGTTTTCATTACAAATGACATTTATTTCACTACCTAAAAAAAAAACACACCACAACACACCAGGAACATAAAATCAGGAAAAAGACATCTGACTTCAGTGACTTCTTCTAGCAAAATATCATACTGAATGCCTTTAACATAAGTTTGAAGAATAACCTATCAGAAGTTATTAAACTTTCTTTCAGTAACTAAGTCAGGCTGTGTCAGTTCCAGTAATTGTTGTCTGAAACATCAAAGAAATCCTGGAGTCATAACTTCTTATTGGAAATGAAAATGTAACATGTCTTTGCTTTCCCCCCTGTAAAGACAGAGCTCACAGTGTAATCTGATTGCTGCAGAAGCACGTCAGTGGAGAACAATGTGTCATTTGAGGATTTCTATCCCACTGCCATCAAAAGTTTTTTGAGAAATCCAGTTAAGAAAATCTAGAGGAAAAAAGAATGGTATATTTTCTTTTATCTCAATCTTCTGCTCTGCTTGTGGGAAACCCTGAAATTGCCACCTTTTAGAACATGAATTTCCTCTCTAAGTGATCTCTGGGTTCAAGACTGGAAGCAAGCTGCCACTTTGTTCTGGACAGCTAAAATAAAGTCGTTTTACTCAGGCCATGAAAAATTTGCACTTATATGAGCAGAGGAAAGAAGTTGGTCTGGAACCACTGAAGTTATTCAATGGGGAAAAGAAAGAGAATAAAATGGCAAGGATTATCTGGAAGGATGGAGGAGATTTATGGAAATGAGAAAGAAAGGATTAACTAGGGGAGAGAGGATTTCAGGGTGATCTGCTCCAACATATGCAACTACCTGCACTAACAGCTTGTTTGTTCTGATTTTCTGAATTATCGAGGGACTATGTGTGTGAAACCATGGCTATGTACTTACAGTTGCCAATAAATAACCTTGTAATGTCTCTTAGGACATCTTCTCCAGTCTCTTGCTTCCCATATACTATGTGGTAGAGGTCCATTAAATACAAAATCCAGTTTAACCAGTTTAACTCACGTTCAAAATAAGAAAATTAAAATGAGATATTTTGTTACTTTTCTATTTAAAATGTTTTTGTTAGTAGATTAACTTAAATCATAACCAAAATAGTTAGTAAATATATTGTTCCCTTCATTGACTGTGTGCATGAATACTTCCTGCTTGATGTCAAATATATTATGTTTAATTTACTTGAATTGTTCTATTTAATTCATGTTTATTTGAAAAAAAATCGAATTATGTTGCTAAGAAATTTTATATATCAAAAATACTTTTTGGTAAGTTATGTTGCTTTTGAAAAGTATTACAGATATTTAAAGGAATCACATTAGAAGGAGAGCAAAATTATTATTATTAAACTTGTCACTCTGTGTAGAGACTTTAGTTGTAATCGCTATCCTCTGTGTCTCTCACTTTTTATTAATATTAGTAAAAGGGAAAAAACAAACAAACAAACAAACCAAACCAAACCAACCAACCAAACAAAAAACACCATGCAAACATGAAGGCTTTGGTTCCTTAGCCGTTCTAGTCAATGAAAAACCTTCTGGCCTGCAGGAGGAGCGGGCTCCCAAATGGCCAGTTTGCTTCCCAGAATTTCTCGTGCTTCCCTCACCCACCTCTTAGACAAAACAAGATAGCCTACAAGTATATTTTATAGTGAAAAAATGTGCTGTTACCGCTGTGGATCTCTGTCATACTGGGATTTTTCCTGCTTCCCTACACTTCCACTGACACTCTTGCCCTTCAGCATTTCTGACATCTTAAGAAACAAGCTATTCTTTAAATGCTCAGCAAAAACTTGTAAAGTTTCAATGTTCTTTCATTGTTCTATAGAACATGTCACTTCTTTCAACAATAAGAAATGTATGTATGACCCAGGTATGGTGCAGCAAAAAAATGACTTTCTGATGTTGCTGTAAAGTTGCACGTGTCATAATCCTTCATCTACTTAGAGAATAGAAGTACAGTCAAAAAGTTTCATACAGAAGTACCAAACAGTACAAAAATACAGCCTGGGAGAAATTTCACTTCTAAATGCTGCAATAAAATTAGGCCATCAATATCTTAGAGTTCTTCAGAAAACCACCACTACAAATATTCAAGGGATGGGTGCCAGTTATTGATAAAAAAGCAGGCAACTGCAATAGGAGATTGAGGCAGGAGGTTCCAAGAAGGTATGCTAAAAGGATGGCCAAAGGCTGGGATGGTACACAAAATCATACTGAGCCAGCATATGGTAAACTTTAGACTGAAAGGGAGCACAAATTTTCAAGCAAAAAACTCTGTAGCAGAATGGAGGAGGCACCTGTGACTTTTGATAGCTCATCCTATGCAGCTCCCTGCAATTGCATTGACATAGGGGTGCCCATGGCCTTGGCAAGTATTTGGATTGAGAGTCTTGCACAGCGCAGGGGAGTATCAGAGTTCTTCCTGAGCTGCCACGCACTTGTCTAAGACCAGATGGAAAGGGTGGGTGGCCTGGATCCCAGTTAAATTATCTTGTCATTTATAGCAATCTATAGTAGAATTACATTGCATCCAACAGTGCTATTTAGGGTTTACAGTAAGGGAGTGAAATAAGGGTGAAATCTGTCCATTTGTCTAAAGGTCAAAATAAGGGCAAACACTTAAGCTCTGCACTAATAAAAAAAAAAAATTAAAAAAAAAAATCAAACTACTTAAAATACTAGATGAGGGGGAAATAGACATACATATTTACACTGAACCTGGCTTATGATCTTATGAACAGAAGAAAAAGCAGAAAGGGAAGAAACAGATGGCATACAAAACATCACGAGTGAATAAACAAGACATAAGGAACAAAGTTGCCACAGAATCAAGAACTGTCAAACAAGTACCAACCGTAACAAAGATGTACTCTGGCAGACAGTGACTCTGTAGGCACCTCCCAATGCCACTGGGCATATTACTGCTTTGTCAGGATGTCCTTGTATCACGGTGACTCCAGAAACACCTGGTAGGCTATCTGCACACTCCCCAGTGACTGCTCATTGTCACTGCCATCATCTGTCTTGCTGGTCTGCCTCAAGGCTGGCCCTGGGTTTTGTAGGGCCAGGGATGAAATCTGCTGTATGGGAACAATGCATTTGCCCTCCTTTGTCCAGTTTCTGCTCACCCTCTGATTGCTCTTGCTTCTCCTTTCTCAGTCCCAACTTTTCCTTCTGGTCCATTTCTACTTTCTTGGTATTTTAAATGTTATTCTGCGTTCACCTTTGCTATTCCAATCCCGCCTGGTTTCAAAACTTGTCCCTTCTGGCACCAACAAGGGACAGAGAAAAGCGTCGCTATCTGAGATGAGTGAAGTCGTTCTTATGACCTTAAAACTTGTTGTCTAAGATGGGGGCACCACACTACAAAGCTATTGTTGGAAAAGGGCATCTAGTTATTTTGGCATGAACCAGCTGTCACACTAGTAAGCAAGGAAAAGAGAATGAAAACATACCAGAATAAGAGTATTTATGGATAATCTTAAATTAATAATCTCTCTAAAGGCTCCTTTTCTTAAAGATGGTTTTGCTGTCCTTCACAAAATTCAACCATTTTCATTACACGAGGAAACACTGCATACCATAAGATAATATTTTCAGCTCTTACCCAGTACTTCTTTTTCCTGTTTACTAAATAACAGCCCTTTTTTTCCAACATGCTGGATAAATGATCTGCCAATATTCAACTTGTAGCTAAGTCTACACCCTTGGGCTACAGACATTTTAAGAAGTCTGCTATGTTTAATATAGCCATCTGTCTGTCATTTCTTATAGTTCTCACTCTTCTTTTTTTCCCTGCCTAAGTGGGTCACTTGTATCATCTTCATCATCATTTGCCATGCTTGTTTGATCTAGTGTGTGCATGCACACTATTTCTTTGAATCTTTGCTGAACTTCATAAACAGAAGGTTATTATAATCCACAAATCTATACATATATTGCAGCATACTGCTAAGTGATGCAGTATTTCATGAGGTATTGTTTATTTTAGCATCTTACACACAACTACATTCTCAAAGTCATCCCTGTCCTTGTTACTGAATTCCATTTATATAAGACAGCAGTCTTTGCATTAAGGTCATTACAAAGAAAGGAATTTCATTTAATTCTCAGCTTCTTACCTATTTATTCTTTTTACACCATACTCTGAGGTGCTGTCACAGGTTCTTTTCTCACAATTTGAGAAGGCTCTGCTGTAGATCTGCTAAACACCATTGTAGCAGAATAGCAGAATACTCATTAGTTAGCAGGAATCTTTCTTATTTGTTGCAGCTTCTTGATTATCGGTTGAGGTCAACAACCTGAACAACTGGAACATATCATCTACTTACAAAGCTTTTTATATTTCAAGCTCTTAAAACTAATTTATCTTCATACTCCCCTATGAAATAGGCACAGTAATTAAGTATGATTATGCTCATTATCCTAATTAGGAATCAAGTTGCATCAATGTTAAATATCTTCCATAAGGTTATAAAGTGAGTCGACAGCAGGAATCCTTACCCTTCTCTAATGTTTGACTACAAGTGCATAGAGATCTGGGAACCAGCCTACAAGTTCATGGGGAACTGATTTGATTTTCCTTTATGAGGGACATATTTAGTCATCATGACTAAAAGAGTTAAAACAATATTATCAATATTGTTGATAAATATCAATTAAAACAATATTATCATTAAAACAATATTATCATTAGCACCCCCATATCACAGACTTTGCTAGTCCTGTGATACAGAACCTCTATAGAATCATCAAACTCCTCCCCCCATCCAAACTACCTGTCCTGCTGATCCCAAAGGAGAAGCCAACATAAACTATACACTGAAATGTTTCTTCCCTGCACAAGTAAAATGCAAAAGATGGGGGAGCTAAAACATAAGCAGAAATCACTACACAAAATACATTATTTTATTTCTACTGATTATTACATTATCCTTTTTATTTATTTATTTATTTTAAAGTATACTTATAAAATTAAATACTAAAAACCTGAAAACAGATAGAGAAATCTACTCACAGAAGTACAGTTTAAGCATCAGACCTCCTGCATTGAACATTAGGTCAAAGATATTATTAGCATAATTGTATAACAGCCAGTGGGGTTATCACAAATGTGAATAACTGTGTAAAGGGCAGGTACATTATTTATGAACTGATTTCTCCTGGCCCTGAAAAAATAAAATTATAATAAGGAGCTAATTTTTCCTCTTCTTCATTTAATAATATCAGTTTAAAATATCCTTTCTTAAGCACATAATGTTTCTGTTGGATCCAACTGAAAATTGTGAGCACTGCTTTCTCTCTTAGACTTTTGTTCCTTAGGTTCTATCATCCCAGTAGGCTTTAAAACCAACCTGTGTTTCCAGACTCAGGCTTCATAGGGAAACTATTCTAGTTCTCACACTGCTGAATTCTGGGAGATTGTTATCTGACACACAAATAACACATCAGTCACACATATCACAAAGACCAAACAGTTTTTTTGAGAACAGGAAAAAGAATATACCTAACATTTCAGTATAAAGTGCAGATAGGACAATTTTTTATGAAGAAATGGCATCCTCTTTTCTCTGTTTCTATGCATTATTTTTAAACAAGTTATGAAGTTACCAATTAGTAAAAGAATGAACAACTGGGCAAATAAAAAAAAAAAAAAAAAAAAAAAGAGACATTTGAGTTCACATTAGTTATATCAGATATTTTGAGTGATTCCAAAGGGATATGATTGACCAAGTTACAAAGCTGACACTCAAAGTCAGGTCCTCATTTTCAATAGCATATTGCAGACAAAATATTCCAGTTATGTCTCTGTAAGATATGGTAAAGGATGAAACAAATTCAAGTTTGAAAGCATTGTTAGTCATACTTCCACAAAGACATCCACTTCTTCAATTAAGCCACTCCAGTCAAAGGCTAAAGAAGCCTAGGTTAAAAGCAATCTAAGTATATTCAAACCCAGTTCTGAAGATTCTTCCTTCCCTAGACAGTCAATCTAGCGATGAGAGATTTAACTTGGACATACATGTAACACAACCAAATATTTTGCTTTCATTGGGAATGACAGAGGGGAAGCAGAGAGGAAGAGGTTTCCAACAGCAGATTGGGTATCAGCTGGTGGTGGGAGAACCTTGTACTTCACCTTGTCTTCTGGCAGAGGGGGCACCTTGGGTCATGGTGATGAGATTGTTGCAACACAGCTCTTGCCACTGGGTGCCTGTGTCCCAAAAGGGAAGAGGGAATGCATTTACCCTTGTTGCTCATGAATTTTCCTTAATGAACTGTGGAGAAGACCTGAGTGTGTCTGGTCTGCTAGGACAGTTTGGGAAATTGACTTCACCTGTTTTGGTACTAGTATGTCACAGAAAAGACCGTCAACGGTCTTTGTTTTTTAAGGTCTAAGATGCAGAAATCCTGATTTCTCTCTGGAGATGCAATTCATTATTTTTTTTCTTCAGTCTCTGATATTGAAATGTTATCTTTACTATTTTTTAATATGAAAAACTTTTGTCCACAGATAAGACATAGTAAGCAAGAAGTTCTTGGCTTTTGTATTTCTCATTCCTTTTCTATAACTACTTAACCTCTCTCAGAGGTATCTAACATCTGTCAGAGATAATTTTTATCCTTATTTCATAGGTATTTCTGAAGACTATATGTTGTTAGTTCTGCAATGTACTAATTATATAAAACAGGCGTGGATTTTCAGAAGCTCCTCCTGGGGCCAATATGCTTTCAGACTTATATAAGGGATGGTTTCCATTTATTTATTTATTTATTTATTTATTTATTTTCCCGAGTTAGAATGGAAATATATGTTAAGGATGTTAAGGTTTTTAGGATGCTATATACCATGAGTCCAGGACTGAGATGGACAACAAATATAGAAGAGTATCTGCTCATTATACTACTTTTCTTCCCTTCTCATAAATGTATTGTTCCACCATTACAAAATCAAAAGTATTACAAAAATAAGAATACATTTTATTTAAATGATCCTAACAATGACAACTTTTTCCTTCTGAGTATTAACTAGTATGTCTTCCAAACTTCTCTCTCTCAAAAGACTTACCTACAATTTAAGTACAAACATTTCACTCAGACAATCAGGCAATAGCATGTTACTGTGTCAAGATAATGCATTGCAATTAAATTGCCTAATAATGCTAGCAATTAGTGATTTAGGTCACTGGTGTATGATAACTTTTTTTTTTTTTTTTTTTTTTTTCTCATAAAACTATAAAACATACAGATTTATAGATAGAACAACCACAGGTTAAATGGGTCTGATGTTGGTTAATAAAATCTGAAAATAATTAGAAAAACATTCTCTATGCCAGATTTCTTTTGGCACTAACATGCATGAAAAATTATGCTGTGCAGTTTGTGCCAAACTGGATAGCTTTGTATGCTAATTCCAAAACAAGGTATGGAGTTTATGACAACCATCTGCTGAGATCCCTTCCCCATCCTACCCAAATGAAATTAAAATATGGATCGAAACAGTTTATTTGTAGAAGCTAAAAAATTTAACAGAAGCCTTCTTACCTACAATTGCTTATTGCAATGTCTGCATTCTTCTTGCAGCGAAGCTGGTGAAAGTTTAGAGAACAAGCCCGATGAGAAGAGGCTAAGAGAGTTGGGGTTATTTAGCCTGGAGAAAAGAAGGGTCAGGGGAGACCTTATCACAGTCTATCATTACCTTAAATGAGGCTATGGTGAGGTGGGGATTGGTCTCTTCTCCCAGGCACCAAGTGATTGGCCTTAAGTGGTTCCAGGGAACGTTTAGGTAGGAAAAAATGTTTTAGGAAAAATTTCTTCACTGAAAGTGTTGTGAAGTATTGGAAGAGGCTGCCAAAGGAAGTAGTTCAGTTACCATCCCTGAAGGTCTTCAAAAAATGTGTAGATGTAGGGCGAGCTTAGTGACAAGGTTTAAAGATGGACTTGGCAGTGCTAACTTAAAGGCTGGACTGGATATCTTAGAGGTCTTTTCCAACCTAAATTATTCCATGATTCTATGATTCTCTTTTTAAAATTTAGATAATAAAATAAGAATTTTCTACATCTCAAATCAACCTTTTTATTATTAATTACAGAATGGCCAATGTTGGAAGGGACCTCTGAAGATCACCTAATTCAACCACCCTTCCAAGCAGAATCACCTCAGAGCACATTGCACAGGGTGGCATCCAGGTTGGTTTTTGAATATCTCCAGAGAAGGAGACTCCACAACCTCTCTGGGTAACCTGTTCCATTGCTCTGTCACCCTCACAGTAAATAAGTGCTCTCTCATATTCCTGAATATGGAAATCCATAAGCACAAAAATTGAGATTAAGGTGGAGTTAGCTTTAAAGTTATAACAACACTCCTGAATTATTCCTGCTCACATTTGTCTGATCTTGAAGGAAACAAAAGTTCACTATATTTTTTTTTTCCAAGGTTCACTGAGCATAGACTGTTGTGTTGGCAACTGTTCACACCAATGCAGGCTTAAAAGGTATGAACTCTTCAGTCTGATTCCTGAAAACTAAATCTACCTTCATTTAAGTGCCTTGAGTGCCTATGTTGTTTATTATATAACATTATTATATGAGCACATGCTCAGGAGCTTCAGGAAATGTACCCATCAACGTCACTTTCTTTAAGCTGCTAAAAGAGCAAGAGAAAACACCAGACCTGACATGACAGCTTCCCAGCTGCAGCTTTTCCTCTCAAAGTCTGAGTCTGACTTTGTTCAAAAACCACACTGGATTTTGAAATCACATTTTGTCATTTCTCAGGATTGTATACTATTCAGCAACACATACATTAGGGATAAGTGGAAGAACAGTATGGAGAAAACAAGACACACACTGTTTTTTTCTGTTGCACTAATACAAACTGCAGATGAGATTTTAATATTGCCTAAGATGAAGACTACTGTCTACACATCTTAAACTCAGTATTAAAGTAGTGATGATAACTGAAATTTAATTCTTCTCTTTACCACATAAAATTTATTAAAATTCATTTGAAAAGCAAATTCCTGTACTCCAGCATTTTTTAAATAGATTTTGAGTCAACAACGAGCTCAAAACTGAATGAACACCCTCATGGTCTTTTTAGAGTTTCCTTTCTCTTCATTCAGGGAATATTTCCAGCTTCCCTAAGCTGGAATCTGGCAAGTAGAATAATGAAGTAGCTATCTGTATTTTTAGACTGCTATACAACACTCACAGCTTCTTTACAAGCAACTGAGGGTGAAGTTCTTCAAATATGACAGCTTTACAGGACACAAGTATGAATTAATATTAATCATACTAAACTGAAAAAAAGTGAAGTTAGATTTACTTCAGTTTTCTCTAAATAATTACTAACTATGGATATTCCCAGTGATTTAATGTTTATTTAAAATTACCTAAGAGTAAACGGTTGAGAACAGTTATTCACTAAGAACTACTTACCATTACAGTTAATTATTAATAATTACTTGATTCATCTCTCCCCAAGGGATTTCACAGCTGCTGTTAAAATAGTCATGTTTTGACAACACTGTAAATAAAAAAGTATGGGGTGACATCTGTACGTCCTCAAAAGTTCCAAATGGTAGATGTAAGAATTTTACTGGAGTCTGCAATTGCAAGAAATATTAATATATATTCAATAAAGTAAATTATTTAATCAAACGGGCAAAAGTAGGCTAATAATGCATTCTAGAAAATCTGTGGATGAAAATTCTGTATTAAATAACTAGCAGTTTTATTTAACTTCTACGTTCATTTTTGTTAAAATTGAAATATACATGAAAAGCATTCACCTATAGTCCTATAAATTATTTTTAGTTTAATGCAATAGTCTGGAAATTACTTTATTATAATTTTATTATGTCCATAGTCAGAATAGAAGTAATGTCTTTTTCATCAAGAACTCTTCTCAGCCACTGTACAGAATTAATAGGGCTCAAGGTACATTGTGCACTGAAAAACACTGTTTTCAGAACCATTGTTTCATCTGATACAAATGTTAGAAAATATACAGTGATTGAGAAAGGAAAAGTGCTGGATAGACAGATTAGGTAGACTGGGCAAGTCAGCCATGTGAACTTTTGTTCTAGGTGGTTTCAGTTTCCAGCCTGAGATTCCCAGAACTTAATGTAATGCAGCAATCAGAACTGCAATCAAAGTCAATGAGACACTTGCTACAATGAACAGAGTTTTCTCAAAACACTTAATATTGAATTCTCTGGTCAATGAGATTACAAGTACCTCAGATTAAGTGCTCCATGGGAGTGAAAACATTGACCTTAATATCCCAAACAGGTCAATGTGGAGTGACAGTTGAAAAGCCAGACAGGCTTTGGGAATTATCAAAAAGGGTACTGAGAACAAGGGAGTTCATTTTACTTCTAAGTAAAATCCTGTATACTAAGTGAAATTCTGGTCTGCATATCTTAAAATGGATGTAAATGCAGTTACGTAGAATATATGTAACTCTTGAGGATGAAGGATGTAATGGAGAGAAGATGTTGCTGGTACGTTCTACTCCTGCACTTGACATAAGTCTTGCTCAGGTTTATAAACCACTTTAGGCCTTGAAGTAATTCTTCCTTGAATTGAACAGATTACATCACAGCTAAGATTAAATCACAATGCACTGTACTCTATCCATCAGAACACAGACTGTGGGCCCAATGAAATGGAAAAAATTGGCAAACAAACATATGTTTGAGAGAATATTCTCAAAGCTTAAGATACCTGTTTAGATATAAAACAAAATATCTGTCACTTTGATACACCGTGATGAGATTTCTGAAACAGTAGTCTTATATATCACAAAAGGATGTTTATGTATGAGAACATTGTATGAATCCTTGCTAATAGATGATATTGTTCATAGTGTAACTGATCACTCTAATTTTTGTGTGTATATTTTTTTCCATAATCATCAGTTGTGATTTTAATTTCTCTGCACCAATAATTACTCATGAAGGTTTGTCTTTTATTTATATGCTATATATGCAAACTTCAACTAACACCCACTGGAATGAATTTGGCCCTAGTCAAGCAACTCCTCTACTGTCCTGATCCAGTGAGCCTCCTACAACAGGCACAGAGAACAGGACAAAATATTCTTATCATAGTCCATCACGATAGTGAAGAAATTCATCAAGTATGGGAAAGAGTCAAGAAGGACGGAGAGCACTGATGGTTAATGCTTGGACAATCTCCTATGGCAACTGAATTATGGAACATGTCTTTTTTTTATACCTGCATTATGCCAGATTAAGAACTTTAAAGAATAAAATAAAATAAAATTGCCAGGACATTTGCATTGTTGAACAAGTAGCTTCTGGCCAAAATCAGACACAAAAAAGCTATTATAAAGAGGGTAAAACCACAAATGGTAGCCTGGGAGGAATACAGAGATTCTGTCTGAACATCCAGGAGTGGATTTAGGAAAGCCAAATCCAAATGGAATGGAATCTGGGTTGGGGTTTCAAAGTCAAGTACACAAGAGAACAAAAGGAAGACTAGGAAAAACAGGAGACCAGTGCTGAACGAGACTGGGGACCTAGTTACACAGGACAGAGAAAAGGCTGAGGTACAGAATACATTATCACAGAATCACAGAATTTTCTAGGTTGGAAGAGACCTCAAGATCATCGAGTCCAACCTCTGACCTAACGCTAACAGTCCCCACTAAACCATTTCCCTAAGCTCTACATCTAAACGTCTTTTGAAGACTTCCAGGGATGAAATTATTTTCCTCAATCTTTATCAGCAAGACTGTCATTCAGTAATCTTAAATCACAGAGACCAGGCTGAAAGACTGAAGCAAGGAGGAAGCAAGGATTCTCTTCCCTTGGTGGAAGAGAATCAGGTCATGGAATACTTAAGTTATCTGGATATATCTAAGTCCATGGGCCCTGATAGTATTCACCCCTGAGCACTGAGGGAACTGACTGATGTCAGAATGAGGCCACTCTTGATAATCTTCACTTGATTGTGGCAACTGGATAAGTGCCAAAAGACCGGAGGAAAGCAAAGAAGACTCCTGTCTTCAAAAAGGGCTAGAAGACACAGGGAAAAACAGGCCACACGGGAAAGTGATGAAGCAGCTGATAGTGAAAACCATTTCCAGGCACATGAAGGACAAGGATGTCATCAGGTGTAGTCAGCTTGGGTTCACCAAGATGGAGTCATGTTTAACCAACTTGGTAAACATGATAGATGAGGGAAGATCAGTGGATATAGTCTTCCTGGACTTCAGGACCACCTCTGACACTGTCCTCCATAAGACTGTCATAGACAAATTGTCTGGATGGGCAGACTGAGGTGGGTTGAAAACTGACTGAATGGCTGGGTCCAGAGGGTAGTGATCAATGGTGCAAAGTCTAGTTGGAAGCCAGTAACTATCAATTTACCCAAAGGGTTAATACTGGGTTCAGTCTTATTCAGTCCTCACCTTCATTAATGATCTGGCTGATGGGGCAGCATACTTGCTGAGGGTACCTCAGTTTGCAGATGACACAAAACTGATATGCCATCCAGATTTGTGATGGCAGGGTCATGCTATCATTCAGAGGGACCTCAACAGGCTGGAGAAATGAACAGACATAACCTCACAAAGTTCAACAAGGAGAAGTGAAAAGTCACACACCTGGGGAGGAGAAAGCTGAGGTGCCAGTATATGCTGGTAGCCACCCATCTGGAAAGCAACTTGGTAGGGAAGGACATAGGGGTCCTGGTGGACACCAGGTTGAACATGAGCCAGCAGCTTGCCCTTGCAGCAAAGAAGGACAACAGCCTACTTTTGAGGTGATGTCACACCTGAAATATTGTGTACAGTACTGAAACACAGGAAGTTCCTTCTGAATAGTATGAAGCACTTCTTTACTGTGTGACCAAGTACTAGCACAGGTTGCCCAGAAAAGTTGTGAAGTCTCTCTCCTTCTCTCTTTAGAAGCCATCTGGACATAGCACTGGACAACCTGCTCTTGGTTGAGAGCAGGTTGCTTGTGCCGGGGGGGTTAGACCAGATGACTTTCAGAGGTTCCTTCAAACCTCAACCATTCTGTGATTCTGTGTTTCTGTTTGCCATCTAAGTCTGAATGTAGAAACTTTATTTACTTCAAGTGCATAAATCAACAATTAATTTCACATCTGTTCATGTTCACTGCAGTCTCATAGTGATGCTTATCTTTGCCCAAAATATGCAAAGTCTCCTAACATCAGAATAAATCAGTACAGCAGGCTGTACTTTGGACAGTCATGTAGTTTCCTTCTACATGTGTTTTTCCTTTTTATTAACCAGTTAAAAGAATACTTTTTATTTTTATTTTATTTATTATTATTTTTATTATTATTATTAAATACAAGTATGTTAATGTAATAGTATTCAGAAATCTTAAAGACAGTAGGGAGGATGTTGACATAAAGTCTTTTGTATACTTTCCACAGTAATAAGTCCCTAAGTATTGTTTATTATTTGTGGTTTTCACCTAACACATCTGATACTTTTACAACCCATAATCCTTAATCAAAGTGTGCTGATTTTCAAGTAACTGGAATATTTAGGTAAATCTCAAGAGCTGGGAAACCTCAAGAATAAACATGAATGAAAATATTTCATCTAAGCATGGAGAGAGTGACAAGAGTGTGGTTCAGCTGTTTTCAAATTATATGACAGTGCTGAAGGAGTACTCTGGAGAATTATTATTTTTTTAATATTGCCTTACTCACTACATCCCAAGTGGATGTGACAGAAAAGTCACAGCATAAGAGACAGAAAATGAAAACTTCATTGTGACAGAGAAATTTTTCACTTGGGAAACATTTTCAAGCTTTTTCATTCCCAGATGGCTGGAGAGAATTATAAGTTATCAGAAGGCTCTTATGATACCATCTATTGTTAATGTTTTTAATATCTCCCACAGTAAAAACTGTGAAAGCAATCAAGCCAATGACATTTTCATTCCTCTTTCACTACTGCTTTTATCTGATTAAAACATAAATAGAGATACCTATGCCACCCAGAAAAGATAAAATTAGGCTTTTATCTTGGCTTTTATCTTTTTTTGTGAGCCTGTTTACTTCCTGATAGTTTTGGTTATCTCCCCCACCTTCCTCCCTCCCTCCCCCCCCACCCCCCCCAGTTATCACAGAATCACAGTATCGTCTAGGTTGGAAGAGACCTTCAAGATCACCTAGTCCAACCTCTGACCTAACACTAAAAAGTCCTCCACTAAACCATATCACTAAGCTCTACATCTAAACGTCTTTTAAAGACCTCCAGGGATGGTGACTCCACCACTTCCCTGGGCAGCCCGTTCCAATGCCTAACAACCCTCTCAGTAAAGAATTTCCTCCTAATATCCAACCTAAACCTCCCCTGGTGCCACTTTAGCCCATTCCCCCTCATCCCGTTGCCAGGCACATGGGAGAATAGACCAATCCCCACCTTGAGGCTACAGACTCCTTTAATGTACTTATAGAGAGCAATAAAGTCGCCCCTAAGCCTCCTCTTCTCCAGTCTGAACAACCTCAGCTCTCTCAGACACTCCTCATACGACTTGTTCTCCAGACCCCTCACCAGCCTGGTTGCCCTCCTCTGGACTGGCTCGAGCACCTCGATGTCCTTCCTGTAGTGAGGGGTTCAAAACTGAACACAGTACTCGAGGTGCGGCCTCACCAGAGCCGAGTACAGGGGTACAATTAATTCCCTAGACCTGCTGGCTTCTTATAGAAGCCAGGAAGCTGGTGGGCTTCTTGGCCACCTGAACACACTGTTGGCTCATATTCAGACGACTATAAACCAATACTCCCGGGTCGTTCTCTGCCAGGCAGTTATGCCCCTTTGCTGTATGTTGTCCTTTTAATATTTAGGATTGATAGGTATTTTTCTGTTAGTGTGGGTCTTAACTCTTGTATATGGTACTCCTCATGCTGATTTTACTCACCTTGGTTATACTGGTCACCTTGGTCAGACTGTCATAAAAGAAAACTCTAAAATTATTAATTCAAAAAGTGGAATGCTTAGAGTAACTGAAGATAGCACATTTCCCCCAGAAATCTGTCAGAGCTCAGTTCTGTCAACCAAGATTATCTGATATCCATTATAGCCAAGTGACAATGAAAGCAGTCACTAGCTTATGTGCTAGGTCCTGGAACTATTTGGAAACCTGCTTTTTGTTTTATTTTGAGACCAAGTCAAGCTAGTTAGTAAAGGTAATCATGGTCACAACAGGCTTTAGAGTGGTTTTTTTTTTTTTGTTTTTTTTTTTTTTTTTTTGTTTTTTTTTTTTTTTTTTGTTTTTGTTTTTGTTTTTTGTTTTTTTTTTTTTTTTGTTTTTTTTTTTTTGGCAAGAAATTAAAGGAAAGTTCAGGCAAATTGATTAAGTTGTCATACCAAGGCACAAAAAATGTCTGGGTGCTCCTGGTTTAAAAGAAAGCCATAGAGGAATTCCATTCTATAGCTTATTCACCTCTCCTTCCCTATCTGTTCCTGCATAGTCAAGATTTAACATTTTTTCATGAAAATAATTGTAGCATTATAATTTGTAGACTCTGATATGCAACACAACAGGAAACATACTGTAATCACAAATATAATCTAAGCATATAAATGAAGTCTCTTAGGTTCTCTATTTTTTTCATGTGTGTTCCCTAACATCCCAACAAGCCCTATCATCTTGTTTCATTTACGTGAGGTGAAGTATCAGGGTCACATGTTACTAGTAGACATCTAAGTTGCATGTTTACTCACACGTCACAGGCATGGTGACCATCTGAGACATCCTCTGTCAAGAAACTCAAGCATGCCTTGAAGCACACAACATAATGATTATGGACCAAGTATTTTCTAAATGTGACTTTTTAGTCACATTCTATACCTAATTATGTATCCAAAGATATTAAAAATCTGGCCTCATAGCTCTCATGAGTCTGCAAAGGTCTTCTGAAATCAAGAAGAAATTATAGGTTTTACCAACTGAAGAACTAACATAAAGGCTGCATCACATTTGAATGAAATATTCAGCTCGAAACACAAGATACAAATATCTTTGTTACCTTTGTTTGCAGACAATACTTTGCTGACAACTCCTGCTTAAATTACTAATGTCTGTGGTCCAATTGACTTTTAAGGCTGTATTTGCTAGAATAGAAACCCAAATTTGACCACGCTTTTTCTAAGAACATTACACATAAATCATTTTCCAAAGTTTTGTTTTAAGCAACAACATGAAAATACTCTTTTATTAATGTGGGCTGTACTAGTACACTTCACTTAATCAGAACATAGATAATTAGGAAATCTGGTTAATTGGGACATTTCCTAGGGAGCCGAATTAAACCAAATGAGTTTTGACTGGCAAGGGACAATGGTTAATTGGGATGATAATTCCACTTAATTGGTATGCCTGCAGGCAGTTAAGTGGTCTGTGAGGCTCAGAGGCTAATAACAGCCTTTCTTTCCTCAACAGACCCGTGTGGGTCCAAAACCAGTAAAAAATAATGGTTTTAATGCCACTGTGTACACATTAAGCTCAAAAGTTCACTCTCTTCAAGAGGTCATCATCATAAGACTTTCAAGAAACTTTTTAGTTCTAAATTTATTTAATTTATTTAATTTCATGGTAAGGAAATAAATTACCATTATTTTTTTTTCATAATGGTGATATATGTTATTGCAAAAGTTTTTCTAGCATCAAATTCTAATATTGTAAGTAAAAAGAAGAAAAATAAATTTAAAAAAATATGAAAAGCTATGAGTTAATTTTAGTACAAAATTGCATTTGCCATTAACAGTCATCTTGCCTTGAGATAACAAAAAGCAATATTCATTTATATGCAGAACTAATCAAACATTTTTTTTTCCTTCTAGCAGAAGAAGCATAAGACTTGGTTTCTTTTGCTCCCTTAAAAGGTCTGCTAAAGTAAATCTAGTCTTGCTGACTTCTATCTAAAACTTCTGTACAAAATCCCTACATCCTTGTGTCTCCCATTTGCCATCCTTCCCAGATACATTGGTACATTTCTTCAGATCCCCTCCAAGCCACCACCTCACATCTTCCTCAGCTCACTTCTGTACTGCAAGCATGCTTTGGATATTTGATACTTAAGATAGTATGAAAGATTTTTAAATGCAAATTGATGGTGTTTATGAAAGCTAACATGCGAAAATATTGTTTGGAATACCGGTCTTAAAAATATAAAGTCTAATTTCATTTGCTTTTTCTTTGTAAGAATACTATCTTGGGGGTCTTCTTTGACCAATAAACTAGTTTTCACAGAGTTTGTAGACAATATCTTTGATGTCTGTACTCTTCCAGTTTGAATTTTTTCAAACTTTATGACACACAGATTCCTCAGCTGCACTAGCTTCATTTCTTTAAGGAAACAGGCAAGAAATAAATCTCTTAGTACCTTTTTTAAAAAAATAAAAAAATAAATAAATAAATTATATATTTACTATGTATTAGAAGAAAACTTACAAAAAAGAAAATAAAAGAGACAAGCACTTAATGGTACGTTAGCAAGCTTGTACATAAAGTCTGTATTTTCCTGCAGCGTGTGATCTAACAATGGAAAGTTGAGAGAGAAACTGATAAATGAATCACCTAGAAAACTAATATACTGCAATGTGTATTCATCACACTAAAGAAAAATAATTGAATTATATTTATTAAGAATAAACTTTCAATATTTAATCAAGGTTAGAATTTAGTTAAGAAGATAATTTTATAATTGTGTGATTCAATAACACCCTGTTTCTGATACACAATTTAAAAATATCTGCAACTGTAAACATTGCTGTACATGAAGAAAAAGGATATTTTCATACTATTCCTCGAGCCCCACGTTGGGCGCCAAAAAAGACTGTCGTGGTTCCGCTCGAGTGGGCAGCCGAGCTCCACCACAGCCGCTCTCTCACTCCCCCTCCTCAAAGAGGAATGGGGAGAAAATATGTGAAAAGGGCTCAAGGATTGAGATAAGGACGAGAAAATCACGCAGTAATTATTGTAACGGGCAAAACAGACTCAGCATAAGGAGATAGTAAGATTTATTGCCTATTACTAACAAGCGAGAGAAGTGAGAAAATGAAGGAAAAAACAAACCAAAAGCACCTTCCCCCCCATCCACCCTCTTCCACCTCCTCCCCCCGAGCGGCGCAGGGGAACGGGGGAATGGGGGTTATGGTCAGTCTACAGCACTTCTTCTTTGCCACTCCTTCTCGGTCACTCTCGTCCCCTGTGCTGTGGGGTCCCACCCACGGGATGCAGTCCTTGATGAACTGATCCGGCGTGGGCTTCCCACAGGCAGCAGCTCTTCCAGAACTGCTCCAGATATGGGTCCGTACCACGGGGTCCATCCCTCAGGAGAAAACTGCTCCAACCTGGCTCCCCTACGGGCAGCAGCTCCTGCCAGATCACCTGCTCCTGCGTGGGCTCCTCTCCACGGGCTACAGGTCCGGCCCAGAATCTGCTCCGGCAGGGGTCTTCCACAGGCGGCAGCCTCCGTCGGTGCAGGGCCACCTGCTCCACCGTGGTCTCCTCCACGGGCTGCAGCGTGGAACCCTGCTCCACCGTGGTACTCCATGGGCTGCAGGGGGACATCCTGCTTCACCATGGTCCTCACCACAGGCCACAGGGGACTTCTGCTCCGGCGCCTGGAGCACCTCTCCCCCCTCCTTCTACACTGACCTTGGTGCAAGGCTGTTCTCTCACTCCCTTGACTCTCCCGGCTGCTGTGTGGCGCAGCGTTTTTTCCCTGTCTTAAATATGCTCTCACAGAGGCGCAAAACAACATCGCTTATTGGCTCGGATCTGGAAAACAATGGGGCCCTTCCCAAACATGGGGCAGCTTCTAGATCTTTCTCACAGAAACCACCCCTATGGCTCCCTGCTACCAAAACCTTGCCACGTAAACCCACTACATTCTGATACACAATTTAAAAATATCTACAACTGTAAACATTGCTGTACATGAAGAAAAAGAATATTTTCATACTATTCACTTCTTTGTGATATTTGTATAATTTGTACAGTTATGTATTGAAAAATAAATAACAAAATATAGTAATTACATTAATGAAAAACATGCTGATTTGTCAGTTCTTTAGGCCTGTACACAATGATGCAGTCTTAAAAGTTTAGAATATTATTTTGTTGAAAGGTAGAAATAAGTTTGACTTGCAAAGAGTCATTGTGTAAATGTATTGACCAGCCATTTCTGACCAAGATTTTTCCTACATCTCTTTGCTTAAAAGTCATCCTACAACTCTTTGGTAAGCGTCATCCTACAATTTGAGGGCTAGTGTGCCACTATCTGTCTCTGCCAGTTCAAGATTTAAGTCTTTTAAAAAAGGAACTATACAGACAACTGTAGGAAAAAAAAAAAAAGGGGGGGGGTGGGGGTGGGGAGGGGGTGAAGAGGTGAAGTCCCTTTCCTATAAAGTACCTATTTCTCCCCATGGACCTTTTCAGGAAGGCAGAATGCAGGAGCCTGTTCCTAGCTCCAGTTACATGAACTTAATGACCATGAAATGCCATTAACAGCACTTTCAGAAATCTCCTAAGGATATAATCTTCAAATCATGCTTTTCAACAGAAAGAGAGACTGTTCAGTTGCAGACTTACTTTTTAAAAAAGAATCTACAGCAACAATATCCTGCTGTTTTCCTTTCCTCTGGCAGGTATGACCAAAGACTGCTTTGTCTTTCATCCTATTCATTACACAGTAAAGTCATTCCAATATTCTTTGACATTAAAGCATTTATCTTCCACCTTCATTTTAAACTTTTACACCCATGATGTCCCCTGTCTGCAGTTGCCTAGACTCTCAAGCAATTTGTAATGTTAAAAGTTGCTTATTTGTAATTATTCTGAAAAGATGCAAGGAAAGGTGAGCAGGAAATAACCACCTTCCATGAGACTCATTAAAACTTCTGAGCTACTTGTCATTCCATTATATATCCTTTAATGTTTAAAACTGCAAACACGTAACTTAAATAGTTTCCATTTACCTTTGTCAAAAATTCCTGCTCCTTGAGTTCAACTTGGAACACACAATAATCAGAGGATGCTCTACTCTGGACCCAAGTACTGAGCAAACTTTTACAAATAAATATCCCAGACTACCCGATTACCACCTCCTCTTCTTCCCTAGTGACAAAGTTTCTGAACACCATGTGATATTCCATAGGTAAGTAGATTTCATTAACATTAGGGCTTTGACATTTTTTCCACTTTTTTGATTACTAGAGTTAAACAAATAAATCCTACCATAAAACAGATATCACTGGAAAATTATCAGCTTGCATAGTAAGATCATTAGAGTCATAGAACTCTTAATTATGAAAACACACCTTTGAAAACAAAGACACAGGCTCTGCTCCTCATTACAGGGATTGCACATATAGCTTCTCTGTGTCATCAGATAAAATTCAGAAACAGCCTTGGGAACAAGTACTCTGAGTTGGGAATTCTTCCTATAGAAATGTGCCCTCTTTACAAGGTTACAGAATCAGCACCTTTGGGGTTATGTTTCCTTTGCCATCTCCGATCTTGCATCCAAGGTTATAGTGTTGACTAGCTTGAACAGGACAGAAGAACAGGAGCATAAATTTCAATCTTCCCTGCAGGATGGGGGCTATAATGGGGCACTAAAACCTGATAGCACTGAGAGACCCCAAATCTATCTTTAAACCTGTAAATGTTCCATTAGTTTGGAAGAAATAAATCATCTAGTTTTTCTCAATAGCTAATCTGCAAAAATTCTTGAACACCATTTCCTAAAGTACTTATACAACTGCTTACATATCAGATTAACAATTAGTATTTCATGGAACAAATTTTGGCCCTGAACATTTACTTGATGATTATTTTCTTAAATTATGGTTCTGTCCAAGTTGAGATAATTACAATGATGATATTTAAGTACATAATTGTATGTACTTAATCTTATACATGTACACCCAGATCATCAACAGAAGTACTCTGGAGTGGATAGTTGATGATGAGCAAACTCAAAGTAATTAATGCATTTGTAATGGCTAAGTCTGCACATTTTTCTCCTGGAGTAAAGAGCCAAGACAAGCTCATGGGACTTTTTTTTTTTTTTTCTTGGAGCCTTTGTATTTAGGTGTGTGAGTGCATGCAGCTCTTTATAAAATATATAAATGTGTGTTCACAAGGCTAGCACCGTTCCTCAAGAACGAAATGTTTTCAGCTGGGTTATTTTTTTATTATTTTTTATTCTTGGACAGCTATTAGTAGTCCCTCACCCAAACCTATTAATACTGTTTAAAATGTTAATTTTTGGAATGTTAACACATTGTGAGATAAGTTACTAAAAAGAAAATGTAAATATATATTTCTATATTACTTTAGATAATATAGAAAATATATTTTATATTATTTATATTTTAGATAATATAGAAAATTTCTAAAATAGAAATATATATAATATAAAAATAATATAAAGATAATAGTAATAGCATTGTGGTGAATAAAATTCAAGTTTATTTTCTAACTTCAACAAACTATAAAGTATGTGCATACATGACTAACTTTGGTCCCACTGAAAGCTTTATTCAATACTCAATTCCCATCTCATTTCTCATAAAATGCTCTGAGTTCACTAAAAAAATTTCTTCAGAGTAAAACTGATCTGATTCCATTTAATATTGATGTCTATGGGAAAAAAAAAAAATAAGGGCTTTTTCTCTGAGTTGTCTCATATCTTCTATTGTGTATTTGATCTTTCCTGCCAGCTATGCTTATTCATGACTTGTTGCTTTCCCTGCTGCTCTAATCCTCCCCCAATATGCCCAACATTGCTCACAAAATATGACAATATGACAAGCACTCTGCTTCTTTATTTTTTCTTTCTTCATTTATTTTAATTCGGAAATTTTACACTTAGGGCCAAGTATTTCTTACATCAAAAGGTAGTGTTGTCATGCTGGCCTTCTCACAACTTCTTTGTAGTATTGTGACCTTTCTAGTAGTATTTTTGACCGCAATGAGCAAAAATTCAAATGGGAAATTGGACCATACTTGTTCTGTCAATCTCAATGAAATTAAACCTATTAATATTCCATTTAAAATGTGTGTGCTGTATTAATTCATCTACATTTCCATTGAAATAAAGAACATGCAGAGCTTAATATATTAATGGCAATGTGCAATTGTTATATGGAGTTTACCAGTTGTCACAAACTGTCTCCTATGAAATACTTCCATCATACTGAAAACAGAAATATATAAAGGATATAAACAGTCATTGTTTTCTCATATAGTCAAGAATTCATTTCTTCATAACTAAATGAATTTAAAATCTTCATGCTACACTTGATTTAAAAGCTAATTCCCTTTCAAATTTAAATAAAACCTCAAAGCATTTATAAATGCTGCAACCACAGATAATCTCTTGGCCTCCCTAGTAACTGATGGCAGGATGCAAGGGAATGGCATAAAGCTGCTTCAGAGAAGTTCAAACTGGATATTATGAAGAATTCCTGTATCATGAGGGTGGATAAACACTGGAACAGGCTTCCCAGAGAGGTGGTTGATGCCTCATGCCCATCAGTGCTCAAGAGGCATTTGGATAATCCCCTCATGAATATACAATCATATACATCAGGTTGGCCCTGAAGTGGTCAGGCAGTTGGATTAGATGATTGCTTGTATCAGGAATAGTGTAGCCTGCAGGACCAGGGAGGTGATTGTCCCCTTGTATTCTGCTCTGGTGAGGCCACCCCTTGAGTACTGTGTTCGGTTTTGGGCCCCTCACTACAAGAAGGACATCAAGGCCCTGGAACATGACCAAAGAAGGGCTGCAAAGATGGTGAGAAATCTGGAACACAAGTCCTATGAGGAGCAGCTGAGGGAACTGAGGTCTGGAGAAGAGGAGGTCCGGGGGAGACATTGCTCTCTACAACTACTTGAAAATAAGTTGTGGGGAGCTGGGGGTCAGCCTTTTCTCGCAGATAATTAGTGATAGGACTAGAGGGAATGGTCTCAAACTAAGCCAGGGGAGGTTCAGGTTAGGAATTAGAATACATTTCTTCTCAGAAAGAATAGTCAGACATTGGAATGAGTTCTACAGGGAGATGGTGGAGTCACCGTCCCTGACAGTGTTTAAGGAAAGGTTGGATGTGGTGCTTAGGGACATGGCTTAGTGGATGGTAAGGTGATGGTTGGACCAGATGATCTTTGAGGTCTTTTCCAACCTTAATGATTCTATGATCTTTGAGGGTCCCTTGTAACTGAGCTGTTATGCTCTATAATGTTCTATTCTGCTATGGCCCCTGGACACAGTAATTTACATTAAAACAGCCTGGAGTTCGGAAGAAAATGAAATCCATTCAGATTTTGTTTGGCATTTTAAATTGTAAGAATTTGATTCAGATAACTGTTTAGTTTGATGTGTGAAACATGAGAAATTATTTTTAATTGATATTGCAATATATGATTGCACAATGAACCAAAATAGGCTTTTGCATTCCAACAAGAAACATGATTTCTGACCATGCAAAAAGTTGAGTTCTGAGTGATGACTGATTAATCAAATTAAAATGGAGATCTCTTAAACATACTGCAACATATTCACACAGAGACAGATGGACAGGGTAAAACTACATTTTCATGCAGGTATGCAATAGCATATCTGGGACTCATGCTGTTTTACAATATGAATCAGTGTACCACATTGAAAATGCCACAGTTGAGCAGATTTCAGGATTCCCATTACACAAAATAGTTTCAGGGCTTTACGTCATCTCTGTTTTTAACTGTACCCATTTGGAGTTTCGCATCCAAGCTCCTACCCTGGATGCATTTTTTTTTTTTTTTTTTATAGGCTGACATCTAAAATCAGAAGCGAATCTCCATTTTTAAAATCTGGTATAAAAACCAGGACTGATAAACTAAGGTGTTTCATATAACTCTGTAAGAAAACTGCTACAGACAACTATTTACAGAAATTTTCTTATTAGGAAAGATTATTACCCGTGTCAATAACATTGTACAAGTGATATCTTTTTATGGGAATATCAGGTGTCACTAAAATATCTAACGTGATTTTATCAGCAAAATTTCTCATTGAACATGAAATCAGATTTGTTGATAAATTAATATTTATAAAGCCATAAAAACATAAAAATAGAGGTTAAATACCTTTCTCAAATTTTCATTAGTTGCAATCTTTCCCAATTATTTTATGAATGACTTCTGTCAGGCTGCTCACCATGTAATTACCCGTGTCATTCTGCTAGTGCAAGTTTTTCTTTTCACTGGCCACATTTTTAATTGACTCCTTGTATTTCCAAACCAGTTAACTTTTGACTCATTGGTTAATTCCAACTATATCTGTCATATGTCCAGTAGTCCTAAAGAAGTGAGTCCTGCCCATGAAAGTGGTCATCCAGAAGGGTGAGGAAGATACTGTCAATGCCCTTACTAAAGGACAAATGTCAACATAAGGTCAAGCCTCAAATAAAAAAAATCCACAGTTTGCAAGTGCTGTGAAAATTTGAATCACATAGAAGTTTCAGTCAGAGAACACATTATGAACCCCAAAAATCTAGATAGGAGACCTGAAGTCATGAAAAATCAGCCGTATTAGCTCCACTGCACCTTAAACTAAGACTAGCATACCACGACTTTTCTCTAGTATTCCATTTTTTCTGAATGGGTTTTCTTAAAATTGGCATTACCGTGCTGCAAAGTATTGCATCATTCCCGTAAGATGCAAGTATATCATCCTACATTTTTCCAGCTGCACAACTGGTATTTATGGAAACTTTCTGCCTTTTCTGTATCATTAACCATAAAGTTAGCATCTCCAGGGACTGAGGTTTATACATCTTTTTCAGGGTTGCTTCTATTTCTAATGTTTCTCAAACTCATTCATATTATCATTGCATTGCTGGTCCCATATTTCTGTTACTACTATGAATTCAATTAAATGTGAAATTTTTATTTCACCAACTTTAATTGCTATTAATCTGTCTTCTGCAACTTTCTCTAATTTCTATATACAAATTGTTTATAAGTTGTTGCCTTTGCTTCATCATTGAGGCTGAACCAAAACCACAATTCACTGAAGTTATTGTTTCTCTCTAGAAGACTTTTCCTAGTCAACCAATCATATTTAAAGAATTTATATTTTAACTTAATTTTTCATTTAAAATTTCTTATCCTATTGACATTTGATCATATTATTCCTCACCTTTATGAAACTTTAAACCTTTCAAAACATCAGGAATACATCTATGGATGTATCCTTCATTTATATGCTTCATATCCTTCATCCTTTATCCTTCACACAGAAAGTTTCTGAACTGGTGTGTAATATGGCACAGAGCAAATGAGACACCTTTTTTTTTTTTTTAAATGGACCTCCACAGATGGATATCCAAACTGTCATCAGTCACAGCAAAAGTTGTCAGAAGGCAAGAGAGATCGTCTTATTGCTTAATAGTTCTGCAATTGATTATAAGAGAAAGAAGATTAGGAATAGTGGGCTTCTTTATTTTTCCCTCTGAGGGAGGGTGATTGTGGTGATTCTAAAAAAAAAAAATAAAAAAAAAAAATCTGTTTTGCTCCTGGAATCTATGAATTATCTAAAAAAACCAAATACTGAAATGACAGCATTTCATTGAAAGTTATTCAGCACAATGAAATCTAAAGGTTATTGCAAAAAAAAAGATGAAAGATCCCATGCTGAATGATTAGAAATAAAAATGACAGAAAAAATGAGTATTGATAAATGCAAAATAATGCACATGACAATAATTAAACATAATTAAACTAAAGTATTGATAGATATCATAATACTGAAAGTAAATGGTGCTAAATTAATTATTATCGTTCAAGATAGATGCCAGGGATTATTTTATTTTTTTAAACAAATCGCATTCTGAAAACATCAGATTAGTGCAAAAAATTAGTGCAAACAGGAAGAATGCTAGACAGTAATAGAATAAATCCTGACACTAAAACAGAAAATATCACAGGATCCATTTCAGAAGTATGCTGCTGCTTCTACTGAGAAGAGTTTATCATATGATGTCCTAGCCATTTTATCCTTAAAAGAAAATAAGAGGTAAACTAAGGAAACTACTGAAAGAAGTTCAAAGGATAGTATGTCACTGATCAGAGGTACCTCACAGCTTCTGTACATGAAAAGATGAGGGGCACAAAAAAGAGAAAAACCAGAGAAACGTGCTGAATGGTGTGAAACTATCCATTGCTTTTAACTATGCATTAAGATGAGGGTGCTCATGAAGTATTAAGCAGCTGGTTTAAAACAAAAACAAAAATAAAAAGGCTGCTTCCTCTTTTTACACACAATGTGTAATTAAACAGTCAAACTCATTGCCAAAAACTTAATTAAGGTTAAAAAAAAAAAACAAAAAACAAAAAACAAGCCACAAACAACAATGACATAACACAAACAAACAACAACAATTGACAAGCTCAGAGAGTCGGAAACAAATCTACCAAGGGTATAAAGGCAGGATGGCATAGATGTAACCTTGAAAAGATTCAATTTTTGACTGCTGGAAGCTGAAAGAACACAATAGAGGAAAGATTACTCTGCATTTGTGCTTTTTCTTTTATGCTTTCCTGAGCAACCATAACTAGGCATCATCAGAATTGGCTATACTGACCTTTGTTATATATTTAAAAAAAAAGATACAGTCTTTAAAATGTCACCAAAACCTTCCCCCTCAACCTCCCACTTTAAAAAATACACAAGCAAAACAAAATAAACAATCCTCCCAATTTTTCAAGAAGCCAAAATAAACACCTCGTATCTTCTTGCTTCCAGTGTCATGTCTATAACTCCAATATTTTCCTTTTCTTTTACTCATATTGGTGGCTAAAAAAACCCACAAATATACATGATGCAACACACAATGGCATTTTGCATGTTATTTTTGTCATCATTACAAAGTAATTATTGCATGAAGAAAACAAGTATTTACATACATTTTTCATGTCTACTTTTATATAAAACTAGATGCAATTTTATTTTAAGGCCATGAAAATGCAGCCTCTTCACCAAGTCCAATATCCATTGGACTTTATTTAGTCCAATATCTTTATTGACATTGATGAGATTGGCAAAATTTGTACCATTTCTAAAATGAAATGACAGATGCATTGAAGGGTATGTGGGTCCCTCTGAGGTGAAGAGGTTTGTACAGTTTAATGTGTAATACCATAGCCAAGTTCTTGCTGAATGTTACAAACCTAGCTATTACTGCTGTTGAGAAACTGGGACTAGTGCTATAGGATTCAAATCTCTCTGCATGAATTTTATCACCTACATCCACACCATTGCTTCTGATCTGTCACTGGTGAAAAACCTGCACCCTAACAACAGTTCGCAGTAAGACAAGACCATGAAACTGCTTATGAGTACACACTCACCAAGCAAGTCATAGATATGTCTAAACTACAGCCATGTCTCAGTAATACACTCAGATCAATGGTTGGGGTAGAACACCCAGTCAGGTTAACATTTCTAATTAATCTGAAAGGCAAAGCAATGGGCTGGCTCCAGCAGTAAGAACATGCTTTTATATTGATTCCATTGTGTGACAGAGCAAGACCACCAAGGGATTGCTTTCACAGACTAACTATGTCTCTGGAATATCTAAAAAGACCTTAATACATTTAGGAGTATCAACCCTTGAAGCAGACCTGAAGCGGTGAATTCTGGGCCACCTGAAGCAGCTGTGGAACTAAACCTAGTTAAAAGATGTCTGTAGGTCTGGTAGGCCAACAGGCAACTGACTCATCACCACATGTTTAAAAACATTTGTGCACAGTGCACATTACATTTGTTGTTTCAGATGTGTGAGGAACTGCATGCTTTTTGTTTTGCTCTCCATTTTATAGCTTCACAGGAGAAGTAATATAGTCTATACTATATATATATATATATATATATATATATATATATACACTATATATATACTATACATACTATATACTATACAGCAGTCTATATTTTGCATTAGCAAGCACATAAAAAGTCAGTTGAAAGACACTGTAGCTTAAAAGACACTGTAGCTTAAAAGACACTGTAGCTTAATTGTCAATTAAAAAAGGTCATCTGTGTAAATTTCATGTACATCTCTCCCCTCAAAACTTCACTCTGAGGGATAGCTTTAAGTTTAGTTTAGTCAAAATTAAAATGGGTTATCTAAATTACGTAGCTTCAGTGCTGCCCAGCATGCTGCCAGACCAGCCAGTATCATGTTCATAAAAACTCCATCATTTGTAAAAAGTCAACAGCCATTGTCCATAAGTTATTACACCTCTCTTGAGTACACATGTGTTTAAACATACTTATAGTAATCTGATTGTAAATAGGCAATATCAGTTAAAAAAAGATGTGAATAGGTAAAGTGCTATATGACATTTTAGGGCTCAACAGAATCTCTAAAAAATTTTTCCTCAATTAAAAAAAAAAAAAACTTGTACATAAAATTACCGGAGATGCTGCACTGTAGGAAAACAGAACTCATAGCAAAGCTAGACAGCTGCTCAAATAATTTCCTTATCACAGTTTTTAAATAATTACTGTACTTAATATGCAAGTACATTGCAGAATGTGCAAGTATAAATTATTTACTTTGAAGAATATGAAAGATGTCTATTCTTAGGAATGAAGCTGTGCTGCTGCTCACTGCCATAGTTACAGAAATATTTAGCCTGTTGAGATCTCTCTGAAATAGGACAAGAAGACTGAAAATAAAAAGTGATAATATAGCTTATTTAGAAACAAAAGTAAGATTACAAAACCACAGAGTGTGAAATAGTACGTAAATAGAGATTTTATACTGTGCTGTAGCACAGAAGGAACTGAGATGACTAATAAAAATGAGCAAAATAAATGTCATATACTTCTGTATACTTGTTAGGAAACAGTCAAAACATCGCATTGTGTGCTGTATATATGGCAATATAGCCAGCACAACACAGCATAATAGATCATTAGCAACTTTGGTTTGTAGTGCATATGAGTTCCTGTGTATACACAGAGGAAATGTATGTTGGAAGTTAAACAAGTTCTTTTGAGACATTAGCTAGAGAAAGGCCTTCAGAGAATTAAACTACTTCCAAATTATTTAATTCTTTCCACTGAAAGAAACTAGTATCAAAGTCTGTTTTCAATTGCCTTCAAATCCCTCTTTTTTTTTTTTTTTCCTCTACATCAAGTTTTATTATAAATAACTTTAGTAGGAAATTAGTATTTTATTGTTTTACTGAAAGGCTCTTTTTCCTCAATAACTTTCCATATTTAGTTAGGAAGACTGAAGAGCTGATGGGCTCCCAGCACCCTGGGAGCAGACTGCAGCTCTCCCTAAATCTTCTGATGAGTCTGATCTGATCAACATACTAAAAAAAAAAAAAAAAAAAAAGTGTACAGCCAGATGATCACAAGAGATCATCCATCAACTGAAATGCATTAAGTGACCATGGATTTATTCCTAGTCCTTGAGTGTTGCCAGGGTGTGTCAATTTAAAGCTGATATAATAGACTAGGAAAATGCATGAAGACAAATAAATTGAATAGTAGCTCTGAAAGTGGTAATTGGTTCAATTCCTGATCAGCTGACCACACAGTTGTAAACTACGTTTTTAAAGTGATCATGGCACACCAGCTGCACCCTACCCTTTACATAATAGCTCACTATTACAGAGTACTCACACATAAAATGAGTGATCAGTATCTGCTTCCCTCCTAGTCTCAAGGGATGCTGTGTCAAACAAAAATGCACTGCTTACAGGGATAAAAGTAATTATCAGGAAAAACAAAACAAAACAAAAGCACATTAGGAAGCACAAAAGCCCTAAAGGTGGTACATAGTCCTTTACTATACGCAAATGTTAACTTGTTCAGAAAATATATTTGTTCCATATTTGGGTGTAAAAGTAGAATGATGTAGTCGTATCAGATGAGAATTATATAGCATTTCATTTCTCATTAATGGTGAAGAAATTTTAAAATAACATTTACTAGATATGAACCTTTCAAAATCAGCAGAGCAAGAAAAGCTTCTAAGCTGTTCCATCTCCTTAATTGGGTATTTTAAATATTTCCCCTTTTAGTTCACTGACCCTGGATCCTGTTCTGAAGTACGGAGACAAATCATCAGCCTCAGGTTCCTCTCCTAGACCTAGATGCCATCCAGTCTGGGGTCACAAGTAGAGGATTGTCAGACACCAAATGATTTTATGAAATCTGTGCAGGCCATAGAGGTGAATCTGCAAAATACATCTGTCTGTGGAGTAAGTTCACAAAATCACAGAATGGTTGAGGTTGGATAGGACCTCTGGAGGTCATCTGTTCCAACCCCTTTGCACAAGTCAAACCAAATAAAACAGGTTGTGCATGGAGCATAATGACAAAAGTTATAATACTTGTAAGAATACCCAAAATCTAGTATTTGAGGAAAAATCAAGATAAAATCAGCTCAAACAAGGCCAGCTAGAGCACTCCTCTCTACTCTCAATGACTGGGGAGCTAATTGGGTGTCCAGAAAGGATGGCCATCTGGTAATCCCAACTCTTTATTCTTGAATCCTGGACCTCAGCTCTCAGGTTTGCACTATCTCTGAAAGCACTTAAACCCAGCTCCTAACCCCAGCTGTCCCAGAGCAATCCTTTCCACTTTTCCTGCACCCTCATCCCTTCTAGGCCCTAAAGCTATCTGGTTAAGACTGTTCACAGGTAGAGGACTCTGGGAATATTTATTTCTCTGTGAAAACAAAGAAGCTCAAAATGATCAAGTTGTCAACATTTAAAGGCTTACAGTTCTGCTTTTTAAGCCATAGCTCCTGGAGCCATGCAACTATGTGAGAAATTTAAGTTTAATGGAAAACAAACAGACAACAACAAAAAGAGCTTTTAGTCTCTACTGTTTACACTTTCCACATTGTTAATGCTGGCTAACTTACATTATGTTTAAATCAGTACAAATGCGATACTAAAACCTAGACTTTATGGAGCACATTTTGGTCTTAATTTTTACTAGGTTGCCCCCCCCCCCCCAAAAAAAAAAAAAAAAAGACATTAGGCAGTTGTATTTCAAAACTCTAATTTCATTTACTCTTTTGACCTATCATATTTCTATTATAAGCAACATTTCATATTAAGACTAAACATCAAAATATAACGGAGCATTATCTCTAGCTAATAATTGTAAATAAGATTTCCCCACACCTCCAAAAGCCAAAGTTCTTCTTAAAAAATAAAAAAAATAAATAATCCTGCAAAGTCAGTTGCAAAATAAATCTTATTCACCAGGTAGAAAAGTCCTGAGTATGGCTTCCATGCAGCATTTGCTTACACCATTTGCAAAACAGAAGCAGCAGACAGTAAATGTAGCAGCTTGGTTTTAAAAGCTTGTCAGTCACTGAACTACTGAAGGCTGCAAACATCCTGGGTTCAATCATTCATTTAAATGCCAGTTGGAGGGATCTCAAAACACCACCTGAGGCTGAGACACTTGTGACTTTGAAATGTATTCACATTTAGAAGAGCCAGTATAAACTGTGGTCATTGTTTTCTGCCTCCAACTTTGAGGTGAAGCCTTGACAAGTAAAAATTTCAGTGCTGTTCTTGGACAAGATGGAAACTTAAATAATCCAATTTAAATTGGAAGTACTAGTTCCTTATAATTTTGCTTCAGTTAATAAACTGTTATTTTTTTTTTATTTCTTCATTTTTATCCCTCCCCCCCCCCCTTTTTTTTTCTTCATTTTTTTGTTGTGTTTTCTAGGTATTTGTTTAAAAATTAAGTCTCATTAAGATGTAAGTATGAAAATGTCCTTACATCTTACTGACACAATCAGTGTAATTTCTGACGATAATATTTCACTTAAATTTAACAATATTCATATGCAATGTGAAAACTCATTTGAATAGTTTATTACATTCTTGATTTGGTATAAATAAAACTGTTAGGTTCTACTGCTTTCATCCCTGTAATGAAATTCTGATATTCACTGCTGCAATAAATTAGGTCTTATAAACAACAAAACATCATAAAACAAATTCAAGAGATGCTGTAAATAGGGAACAAAAAGGAAATTATCTCATGCAAGCTTTTTGAGTGTAAACCCCTTGACACATGTTGTAACCAGCCAGTTAATAATTGCTTTGTAAATTGCTGTAAATCTGAAATGAAGCAGAGGGGATAAAACAAACAAACAAGTCATAAAGTATGATTGTTACTTGTTTAGAGTGATTATTGCCACTGCCAACTGAGTTCAAACTCTTATAACAAAGAACCTGTTTTTGTATTTCTTCCAGTGCAGCTGTTATGTTTGTGATGGAAAATACATATAACATTTATCAATAATGTGTCACACAAAATACATGCTTAGGCAGATTCTGAGTATTGTAAACAGCAATACACCACAAACTTTAAAGCTCTCACTACTCTCTATCCTTTATTCACCCTTATTATTTTCTCAGGCTCTGCAATAGATGACAATCTTCAACAAATGTTAAAAATCAAGGTGGCATAGGAATGGAGACCATCGTTACTATGTAATGCTATATGCAGTAGCTCCTTTTCAGAACAAAGAGAACATACAAAGCTATCTTTAAAAAGGAAGCTTTTATAAAAACAATTTAAAGTCCAGCAAAATTGTGAACAACTGGAAATAGGTTTATCCAAAGGACAAATGCTGGCAATCTTTGTTATCAGCAATGCTACCATTTTTAGCTATGTTATTCCATATTTTTCAGGCATCTAGAATTTAGCTATAAATTTTATTTCAGTGGCATGTCTTGGCAGATCCTCACCATTAACTTGCTGCCAAAACATCATTCCATGTTGTGTTGCCATCATTATGACAATGACCTAATTTTGTATTGCATGTTCAGAAATTGAAAAGTCAGAAATCATGAATAAAGTGCTTTCTTGTCTCATGGTTATTTCCCTGTGTAAGAATATTTAAAATAATATTTTAATATCAGTGGTTTTTAACTGGAAGTATAAGGAGATGGAATGGGAAAGTCTGAAAGAGGCTGTTTTAAAAGTGGCTTTCTTATTGTGACTCGCTTGGTAAATTTTATGTTACTTGTTTTGTATTCTTTAAAAATGTTTCATTGCTCTAAAAATTAATGTTTAAAATGCTGTATTTAAATAATGTGCTTCTAAGTATTTTTCTTTTCTCTTCCTGCTAAGAACTCCTCACTGAATAAAATGTCTAATTTCTGTCATGCAAACAGATGTATGCCTAATATGAACACCTCTGATCTTGGTATGTGATGGCGTGATAAAAATCCCTCTGTTATTATGAAAACATATGAACATTTACTAACTTCGTTGGTTTACTTCAAATAGAAATAAGTTGCCAATGTATTTTTGAAGGAATACAAGTTCTGAACATATTTATAGTGCTTAATAGTCTCAGGATAGACTGCAGACAATAACTTCTGTAACTCTACTATATAAAACAACATTTACTTAAATTCTAGGACGAATTGTAAGTACGATAATATCATGGAATGCTGTAGAAAACTGGAGAAAATCATTTTCAGACAGTCTGAGCGAAAATCAACAGGTAAATACTTTAGAAGTTGATGTACTGAGTCCAGAACTAAAAAGGTTCCCAGCTGTAGAGGATGATTCTGTGTTTCCTAGCTGATGAAGCATTGCTAAATTGTGGTCTGAGTTAAGTCTAGCTGTCTGAGCAGAAACATCAGTCTAAAGCCTGAGGAATGTTTTGCTCATGCTGTTTTCTCCAGACAAAATTCATTGACTTCTTTAGATAAATCATTACCTATATATATACAAAAAAAACACAAACAAATACCAGGGGATCAACTATGACAATTAATGGCCTGTTTGGCATCTTCCTAAGATGAATCTTCAACAGACTTTTTTTTTTTTTCTTTTTCCTTGAGCTGAAGGAACTTAAAGAAGACACAAATTCAATGCAGCAAAGCCATAGACAGTCACAGAAGAATGCTAGAAGTCACTTACTGGAACGAGGAATTTCTTTATTTCTTCCAAGGCATGACTCATACGAGAATATGCTTCCCCAGGTGGAGCAAACACTTCAATTAATACATGGAGCTCGTCACTCAAGTGTGCATATTTGGCTTCTCCACTTTTCCTCAGTTCTTCCTCCTATGAAAAAGAGTGTTGTTGTTTTTTAAAACTGGGAATCTACTGATTTAGCATCTACAGAGAACATGACAAAAGGACATAATATAAGTAGACTTTAAACCCTTTGAGAAATAAAAGTCTACTACAAGCCACTAAAAGATTTAAAATCTTTTTTGAGTGTTTGAATGATAAAACCAGCATAATTATCATCTACAACAGATTTTAATCAGCACAGTGAAAAAATGCGAAATACTCCAGCGCTGAGTACTGAAATATTACTTCCATAAGGCAAAAGCTGAATTAATCTGTTTGAATCTGGGCTGTTCACAAAATATGAAATAATGATCCAGTTAACAATTCTGGAGCATTTTAACAAATTCTGTAGCTCATGAAAGTATTCCATTTATTTAAAGAATATCTGTAGATTGTGCATTTCAGTATTGCTAAAGGAAACACAATGCTCTAGTTTTTCTACCTGAGACATGAGGTTTGAGTTTCAGTCCCATTTCTGACACACAGTACCTATGCAATCTTGTGTACACTGGCTAAGATTTACCTCATCTAAGTTTATCTTGACAGCCTTTTGGTCCCAGTTTTCCAACTATAAAATGAGCCTAATAATCCTATTTTATGTCAGAGCAATGATCTGAATCTTCAACCCACTTTTTTGCATAAGAGTTTGAGACTGTGATTGTAAACTGTAATGTGCATTCATAGTAGTTACCCATACATAAAAAGCAAAGATATAAAATAGTGATCATGTCAATGCTATTTTCTCTGACAACAAAACACATTATACATGACAGCAATAAGAAATGTGGAAGTTACGATCAGTTCAAAGCTCAGTCTTCAAAAATATTTTTAGAAACGTAAATTTGAGTAAAGTATGTATGCATATTCTAATTTTATAGATAGAAAACATAATCACAGAAAGCAAGTATACTAATTTGCTTAAAAATGGTCAAGAAGTTATAGCTTCTTAGTATATACTAAAATAATTCTATTTCAGCATTAATATTTCTAACATATAAAAACTGTAACAATATATGACAGTTGTTACTTACTTAATTATTCATTAATTTAATGTGGGTGTTACCTAATTTATGCCATTGCTTCACATGAAAAATACTTGCACAGTGTTATGCTTCAAACAATACTCTACTGTAGCATAGTTGTTTTGTCTACAGTAGAAGACAAAGCCCAAAGGACTTTATGAGTTTTCACTGAATACAAAACAGTTATATCCTTTAGCTCCAGAACCCTAGATCTGGCCCCATAAGTGTACGTTTTGCATGATAACTTAGGATAAAATCATAACTCAGTAACTGTAATCCATAATTTTATTTTAAATGTTGAAAATACAAATAACTGTTTTAAATTTAAAAGTGATAATCAGTACAGATAATATAAGATTTTTTTCTTACTACAGTTCAAATATCTTTGACATTACAGCTTTACCACTGAAATCTCATTGAATGTCCACAAGAACCAGAGCATAGTATTACTGTCTATCATGAGACGTTACAACACCTTTTGCATATTTGATTGCAACTTCTGTCATAATTTGACATGAAGTCTTTCAACAGAATTAAATTTTAAAGTTTTTATGTTTATAAATATCCTGGTAAATGCTCAAAGGTTCTTTCATTAACTTTTTTAGGTCTCATAAAAACAACACCAGAAAATTCCCCAAATTTTCTTCTAGGAGTATGCTACCAACAAATTTCATAAGAAATATAATTTTTTTTTTTTTAATGTAGAAAAAGACAAAAATTAAATTTGCCTCATTATTTTGATAAGGATTTTTGCAGTTAAGACATCATTAACATGACTTTATAACATAGACCTGTCTCACAGCAAATTATGTATATGCTTGTATGGTAATAATAACGGTAATGACATTTTTCTTATCTCAATAACCTCAAAAAAATTTTAAAGCACATCATTTTATAACCTTTTTTAACCTTTTTCCTAGGTTCTACACATGTTTTCTGTTACTGCTCAGCAATCATTTCTATAGGTGTTAGCAACAGCAGGCTGGGGCAGCAAGATCCTCAGCACTTCTTTCTGAAGATATCTAATGATGTTTTTTTCATGGCATGTTTGGAGTTAAAGATGGAATTTTCACATGGTACTTCTTCCTACAAGGGTGATAAGTCAGAAAATGCTTCTTTCATTGCATCTCTGTGTGTGTCATTAAGAGGAGAGAAGCTATTAAATCACTTCAGGAAAAATACTGAAGAGTAACAACTCATAGACCATGAGCACTGTTCCAAGCTTCGCTTCCCCAAACCAGAGAATATGACTCAGTGTTTTAGGACTGAGCATAGCCTTACATTGAATCATTCATCAAGTAAAAGGCATCTAACAACCAAAACACCAGACATAACTCACACTGCTGAGTAGACGCTTGTCTGATATGGAAAGTTTTATCTACTGCCAGGTAATAGAGATTTCTAAGTGTACCACAGCTAAACAGGCTCTCCTATCACAGGAGCACATGAAGTTGGATGATTCCTTTGTAGGACTTTGATTAGCAAGTATCACAATCCAACCACACAGCAAAATGGTCAGTCCACACTACTTATATCTAGCTCTACAGCACTACTTTTCATCTAGAACCTCAGAGGATTTTGCTTCCTGCTAGCTGTAGGCTGGCTGCACGAACAGAGTTTCCACCAGAAGTCAGAGAGCTTACCTGGAGCCCACCTTTGGTTTACCTTCATACAGAAGAGGAATCCCGTTCACACACTGTGATATCTACACGGTGTAACTATCCCCACCAGTAAGTGGGGATGATCAGTTTGTTCTCCTCTAAACTGCACCTCATACTAATGAATGAACACCCAAGGTGATACTGAACTATGATTAGGAGAACTCCTAGCTAAACAGAAAAGTTCTCTGCTATGTGATGCAAAAGTGAATGAGATTATCATAAAGCCCAGCCAAGACAGACAAATAATACTTTTTTACTAAGTCTGCCCAGTCATTTACAAACAATGAAAACTTGCATATGCTGGTTTCAAAATATTAGATGAAAAATGGTGAATTTTCCATCAGTAATTGCAGAGGAGGGTCAGAAATCTTTGTCTTTGTTCAAACTCTCTTGAAGACACAGGAGATAAGATTTCCCTTCCCAATTACAGAATCTGTCCATTCTGAATATTTCACACTGCACGATGTAAACAGGTATTTATATATCTACTTGAATATGCACACAGGCATCTGCAAACCCTGAACTGAACAAAATAGCTCCCAGAACCTCAAAGCATATCTTCAGTTTGGAGTTTGCAATCCTATCAGGTGGGATGCCTGGAGAGCCTGTGGTTGCCATGACTTCGTGGGATGTAAAATGATACTGTAAAGTGACTGTTCACAAGTGACTGGGTGCAAAGGCACAGGTTGAACACCAGAATCCTGCTCACTTTGCAAAGCTATTTTCTATAGAAAGGAACCGAGTTCTAAATTAACTCACATTTTCACAGAAGGATTCAAGTGCTATATTCAGAGCTATTCATTCTAAGCTTCAGCTTCAGCCTGCATGTGATCTTCATCACGAGGACACAAATAATAGCAGTAAAAGAGATATGTGAAGCTGCACAAAAGGGAAAATCTACAATATGTTTACAGTGATGGATGCAGTGTGCTTTTTTTTACAGGCACTAAGGTCTCCAGATGTAAACAAGCTCGAAATGAATTTGCATGCAAGGTCTGTCAGCACAACTTCTTAGCTAGGAGAAAACTTGACACCAGAGAAACAAAATGATTTCCAGACCAGGGTGTTACAAAGCAGAAATCGGCTGCTGAAACTGCCAGGTCTGGAAGGGACACCAACATGGTGGTAACAGGATACTCAACTGACCCATTTGGGTACTCCCTTGCTGGATAGGGCAAGCGTCCCCTTCTGCTCCTTTCACCCTCCTGACAGAAGAAGATGCCTCAGCTCCTTCAGTCTGGTCAGAAAAGTTAGCTTGTCTTGTCCTTCTCCTGCAGCAGCAAACAAACACAGGACTTCCCAACATGATGCCTTAGACTGTACCAATCTTGTTTCTTGTTTACTATGGGGTGGTGATACTTAACTCCACTTTGGTTCAGCACAGCACCCTCCAGTGACCAATTACCACCTACTCCTGATCTTCATCTATGTGGCAGCTTCCCTTGTCTCTCCAAATTAACAGCATTATGTTCCATGTCTAAAACCAGTTCCTCTCACTCTCTATGCTTCAGACTTCCTTTGTCCTCTTCTATTGTCTCACAGTGTGGCTGTCACATGTTGTAGTCCACCTTCCCTTAGCCTGAGGCATGGCTCTGTAGCTCACTCCCTCATAAAAGCTAATATACTTTGAAACACCTGCTGTGTTTTATAAGTTCATGTTGACCCAAGCAGGGAGAATGAATTATAAAACTCCATAGCAGAAATTAGAGGAGTACTGACCTCTGCAAAAGTGAAGTGTATGAGTGGTAATCAACATAAAGGCCAAGAAAAATGATGAATTATCTCTTGATGAAAAAGTAGCCTTACAATTTTTAAAAGAATGTGTCCTGAACCTGACAGAGAACTGACTGGACTGGAACCCAGACTGATATACTTAAATAGAGCTTCTGGAAGGAATTTGAAAGAACAACTTGAACTCACATAGCAAACAAAATTATGCAATCCAGACTGATGAAAAAAAAAAGTGTTCTGATAAAGTCAAAATGCCAGAATATCCAAGAGTAATAGAAGAAAAACCTGAAGTAGGAATTGTGTAGATCGTGGAGATAAATTTCATAAACACAATACATGGAACTTGCATTGTACCAAATACAGTGATGAAAAGAAACAATGGGTACTTGAAGAACAATAACAGAATTGCAGTGGATTTCATATCTGACAAGAATTTACAAATAAAAGCACAGTGCAGAGTACAGACAAAGATGATAGTCACAGCAGTATTGTTAAAGAAGCATTATTCATAAGATCAATGGACAATACAACAGAAGAAAATTAATGAGCATGCAGTTTCACAAATGCAAACCAATTAATTTTTAATCTGCACATAAATGCAAAAGCCATGATGTCTGCAATGCTGATATTAGTAGAAGTAATAAGTGAACTCTACAGAAACAAGTAAATCAGAATAGATACAATTTCTCAGTGGTACCTGTTTCAGGGTTTAAAAGTGCTCAGATCCTAGGTCCTGATAGTGTTCACTGAAGAAATAGAGAAGTAAACTGAGGAACAGTCTGAGAATCAAAGTGAATCTGAGAATAGGGAAAGGCCTGAGCAGAGTATAAAGTGAAGCTAAGAGCTTACCCATCCCTTGATTCTTAGTTTTGGAGGAATTATTCTCACTCCAGGAAGAAGAATAAAGATGACGGATATGGTCATACATGAGTAGGGCTCACACAACAGAGCTAAGAGAGTGGGTGTACTCCAGTCACATCACAGCACCTGCAGTCAGCCACACACATCCCATAATTAAATGGGTACATATAAAAGAAGATTGCTTACAACAGAGGAAAATTTAGAAGATACATATGACAACAATTATTTGTCTATTCTTGATGCATCATTAAAATTCTAATAGTTACTTTGGTGAAATGGAGCAGAGATTTGTGTACATTCAGTACTGCCTTTGGCAAATGGGCTCTTTAATTCAGGAGTGCTTTATTTCTCAATACATTCCATAATGAAATACAACATCTTAATGGCAAAGAGGTAGATAGTTGACAAGGACAACAAAGACAAATCAGTAGAAGAATGTGATGACAACATGCCCATTGTATCACTACTGAGGTCTGAACACCTGGGGTGAATGAACAAAAATCATAAATTCTGTGCAAAGGAAATGAAAGCTTAGGAGAAAGGCTAACACGTTAGTGATACATGCCAAAATCGAGGCTACACCCAGTGACTACTGTGACCAACAAGATATGATATATCTATAAATTACATGTCAGAAAGCTGTTAGTAGAGAGATCACAAACCTACAGATGTACCTATGCTTGTACAAAACTGAGCAAAAGCTGAAACAAAGTATGTAAGAATCACCTGGTCATTAGCCAATAGCTGCTAGAATTAAATTAGATCAAGATGTTCAATGAATACAACCAAAGAATTTGAATAAAAAGTTTGAAAAGACCATGCAGGAAATTGAAGATCCTCAAGAAATGCACAATTACCATATCTAAAGATGCTTCCTACAAAGATTTACGTTCATCTTAATAGTTACAATCACAACCCAGGGGCCCACTGCATTCAGGGTGGATTCAGCTTCAGGAAGAAGACTTGGTCTTAATTAATGAGAGTACAAAATGTCATGTTTTTACTTATGGGAGGCTAATTACCAATTTGTTAAATCCAAGCTACAAAGTAGGTTGTTTGAATTCCTACCAACCCATAACATTCTTGCTGTGAGCAAATAAATACCTTTTATTTTTTGTCTTCGTAGAGTTGTAAAAGTCTAAACAAAGAATTATTAGAACTGTAGCCCCATACTAATGCTTGCAGCTGAAATTACATGGAGGTAAAATTACATATACACAAACTTTCTGGTGCCTAACACATTTTCTGGTGTTATGCACACCTTCCACTACTCCTGAAGGTCCTCAGATTCAGCTAGGTGTCGAGGATGGGGGGCATAACTGTGAGTTGGCAGCATCTCAAGTCCTTTGCTGCATGATACATATTGCTGATGGTGATAATTTCTTCCTTCTCTCTTCAGAATGCACTGGGGATAATTTTAAGATCTGTGAACATGCTAAATAAATTGTTCTTTCTCCATTGTTCTGCAACTCTGCATTCTGTCCAAATTCACTATATATGGTAAGTTTTATATATGTTTTACATTTTTTTCTTTGATCTCTTTGTTACTTATAAAATGATTTTATCCAGCACCCAAGATCGTGTTTTGTTGTTGTTGTTGTTGTTTTTCCCCTGTTATAAATGTCTGATTTTCAACCTACATACACTCCTGGAAGTGGCCCACTGGTTTCAGATGCACTTACTAGTTCAAGGAAGCAAACTTAAGTCCTGCATTATGCATGACTATCTGAGGGTTTAAAATATCATTTGGGCTCTACTACAGAGTGAATTGTGACTGCTAAACCTCCTGCTGGTGACTGAGGTTCAGCACAAAGTGACCAACATTAATGAGCACAGACTGTGTTTTCAAGCTCTACCATCACTTAAGGAAGGAGTCTCACTATGATACAGGATTTTGTTCAACTACATCAGGCTGGTGATAGCCAAGTGCCAAATCAACACATTCAAAAGTATAAATACAGTTATTTAATGATTAAAACAAAACAAAACCATCACCACCACCACCACCAACAAAGGACTAAAGATATGCTGCAATGGCAGATGGCATTGTAAGAACTTTAAAAGCTTATTGTATTTGTCAAAAATAATGAGCCTGTGGCACAAAAGAAAAAGATCCTTTGAGTAAAGCAGGCATAGATTTGTTTACACTGCTTGAAGAAAACATATTTTCTTTTCCTTTCTCACTTTCCTGAAATCATTTTATTACTTCTATTACACCTTTCTAGCTCTATTTTATTGTGTATGAAGACAAGTTATCTTGCTTTTTATAAATTTTAATTCCATTTTTAGAGAAAGTGAATAGTCACCTTAAAGTAATACTAATGTTACAGACACTAGAAAGTTCTTCTGATGTTTTAGGTAATTCAACAAGCTAGCTTATGATAAATTATCGTCTTCTTGACATCTTGAAATGGAGGTTACCTGCATTTATGTTAAGAATTATGAACGTTCTATATATCCACAACAATAGTAGAGTTTTAATATTTATAATTTTTATTTTCCAGGAAACATTCATCCTGATCTCTGTGAAGCAGTGCTCTCAAAGGCTCTCCAAAAGACTGTCTAACCAAAATATATTGCCATTTCAAATATTCAAACAGGATAATTTAAATTAAATATCTATATCCTCTCTTTTTATCTTTTTGTTTTGTTTCGTTTTGTTGTTATTTATTATAATTTCTATTGGTCCTATTAGAATGCTTTTTTAAATTATTATTATTATTATTATTATTATTATTATTATTATTATTATTATTATTATTTCCTTAAGGGAATATATAGACAAAATATTTATATCTTTACATTTGCAAAAAACATTCTGTCTTTAAGTATGGGAATCTAAGTGAAAATAAATGTTTTGAAGTTGTCAAAGTTCTCAGTTAAGTCTCTTGCAACACATTATATTATATTGCCAAACTGAAATACAACTCCAGCTCTATAGTAATCAAGTGCTTTACAAAGAGCTTCTTTTTGGTCACATGAAGGAAATAGTAGAAAGTATATTCCTACCATATAGAAAGTCCTGCTGGGAAAAATCTATGCCTAATCTATTTTAAGTAAAACCAAAATTAAAAACTTTTACTATATTTCCAAGGGGCTAATTAGAAGAGAGCTACTGTGTGCTCTTACCTATGACTGTGAAGGAAACTTAAATTTCCCTTGGGGAATTCATTTGTTCATATATTTCAAGTCAATAGATGATGAAAGAATTAATTACACACCTAAAGGTAAACTACCTGCTTAACCATATATCTGATGAAGGATGATTTCTGAAATATAGGATAACAGAATAAATCCACTGAAGTACAAATGCATTACTTTGGTGATATTGTCAGTGCCTATATAAATAGATATTCCAAGCCTTTCCTGATCTAACTGCATAACCTACCCACTCAGCTTACATCTACAAAAGAATTTAAAAGCCCAGGATTTAGGCATGATTTTGATCCTAAACCTCAGATTTTGGCCATCTGAATTCCTCTTCAGTTGCTTCTTAGCCCTGAGATCTATAGATGCCAGTGTTGTCAACAGCAATATTCCTCAGATACAGAAGTATCTAACCAGCTGTGTCTCATTAGGGTGAAGGAAACCTCATACTTATTTCATGCTTAAGCTTCTTTGGGATTCATAAACCAGTGAGGGGCTGAATGAGATGGATGCCCTGAATACACTCCAACTGAATAAAGTAGTAGTGCTGCTGCCCTTTACGTTAATGAGACAGCAGTTGGAGTGCTCATCAAGTTACGCAGTATGAAAGTTAGGAGATAGGTGTTCATTTTAGGGAAGTTGTTAGATGAGTCCCACAAGAACCATTCTGGGACATGTTCTGTTAAACTATTTATAAGTAATCTAGAAAATGAGTTGAACAGTAATAAAAATTCGCTAGTGCTAAGAAACAGCTCTAGCTGTGCACTTTATAAAAGACTTTAGATATGTTATTTCTAGAGAAAGATCTTGGAGAAATTACAGACTGTTTTCCAGAAAGAATTGGTTCAATGATAAATAGCAATTAAAAAGACATCCTCTACTAGTTAGTTTAAGAAAAGAAAAGAAATGAAACAGCAAACAGGATTATGACACTGTTATTCTGTCTCATTTGGAAATATGGATGCATCTAGCTGGGTGTAATGTGTTGTACACTTGAAGAATAAAATCACTTCCAACTCTAAGCTGTTTTGTCCTACAATCTTTGTAATTGCTTGCTGATGTATTATGTGTATATATATATACATTTTATTAAAGAATACCTATAGCATAGATGTATGTACATTTAGGCAGTGTCAAATATGGAACTAATTTCTAATAATGTTTCTCACTATGCTGCACATTTTGTTTAAAAGATGCTGTTACTAATTAGTATTCAAATGAGCTCAATGTAGCATTACAAGTGTTTCATCTAGAAAGCAATGCAACACTTCAGCCATTCTGATTGCTCATTATAATCATAGCTGAGAGATTGCAGAGGAGAGCTATTTACAGCTACTTCCAGTTGCAAATTCAGGGATCACAATCGTTGCAAGGCATGCAGAGAAGTGACTGCCACCTTTGCTCCCTCATGTCCTCACCTGAAGCTAGACTTTTTGAATGATAATGTTGTTCAGTCTCTGACCAACCCTTTGAAGCTCAGCTGGGAAGCCTGCACAAGAAGAACTGATCATCCTTTCTACCTGTTCAAAGGTTTTTCTAGTGAGTTCCCACTGTTGAGCAAGCTTACAGGTTGACACTTTGTACCATGAATATAACAGTACTGCGATGCAGGGAAGATCCTTCCCTAAACACTCGGAAAGATGGAGTCCCTGCTTTTTATTGTGTACATAGAAACTTTGTGGCTTTTGTGTCTGTATGTGTGTGGTGGATGCAGCATAAACGTTCGATATGTATGGTGCTTTTGCTGACATGCAGTATTTATGTAGGGGTGGAATGCACAAGGGAAGGGACCTCTCCCTGGTTGCAATAGTAGCCTAAGTAGGGGAACAGGTTCCCAGCTGTTTAAAGGCCTGGTTGATATTAGAAAGTTTATTTTCTTGAAACTTGTCTGATTGCCAATAATTATCTATGAACATCTGTCCCTTGATAAACCACAATTTTGGAAATAGAAAGTAGCAAAAGGATTTGAGGATCCTACCACCAAGTATAGAAATAGACAAGTATTTTCTATATCTCCGTGATTATCATGCAATGATGCTGAAAGTACATTGGTGCTGCGTACTCACATTGGTGGAGGGAAACAGAACCTTGTGGTATAAAGGAGGAAAAGGAAGTTCATAAACAATGGACAGATATTGTGGCAACAACTCAGAATGAAATGTTTCAATATCTGAAATTACTCCAAAAACATACTAACTTCTGAAAAAAAGTACTTCGAATAACAGATAAATCAAACACCTGAACTGTCAACCAGTGGCTCAATCACTTTTTATGATTTGCAATTTTAATGTCATGCAAATAAGACATTTCATCTCACATGTCATAGTTACACATGACTTTGCAGGTTTCACTTGCTTTTTCTTTTCTTGGGGTGTGTAATGACCTATTTCAATGGCAAAATTAGTTTTTTCTCTACTACCCCCAAAATCTAACTACTCACATTACATTAATTTAGACAGATAAATTTTAGTCACAATACAAGTTCTTGGATGATTTCTCACTAAAGTGTCACAAGTAGTTAACAGATGAGTCTGTTATAGTAATATTATTTATATCATGATTTTATGTCTGACAGTTACTGAATGCAAATAAAATTGCTTGCAAATAGATTCTTGGTCATCTCAGATACGATGGTGATTCTGCTCTGTAAAGATGGAAGAACACATTTTCTAATCTTCTCATAATGGAAAATTGTAAGGATATTAGTTCAATATAAGCTGTAAATGAGTCTGACTAAAAACCCTGAATTTTTTAATGAGCAGTGATTATAGCAATCCTAATACTAATTCACTAGAAGGCTCATTTTCATGAAAAGTGCAGAGTACTCAGATGATGGAAAATTCAGGTAACATCCAACTCCTTGGCTATGTAGTTTGAACCTGACCTGAACTCTGAACCACAAGATATTGACTTGAGAATGTAACACTTTTGGAGAACCAGTAAAGTCAGAATTACTTCTGACGAATTTGTTATTTTAAGATAACTTGTCCAAGGGACAAGATGATGGTAATGTCAGGGTGGGGTCACAGTCTGTGACTGCAACAGGAACTCCAGTATTATTCACTGCAATTTTTTAGAACTAATTATTTACCTAATGTATTAGTTTATGTGGCAAGATTTGGGTAGCAGGGTGGGTGAGGAGGGCTGCAAGGGTGGCCTCTGTGTGTAGAGCCCAGCAGCTGCCCCGCGTCAGATCAGAGCCAGCTTCGGACGGCTCCAAAGGGACCCACTGCTGGCCAGAGATGAGCTAATAAGCAATGTTGTTTATACCTCTGAGAGAGCAGATTGAAGAAAGGGAATGAAACCTGCTGCACAACAGGAGCTGGGAGAATGAGAAGTGAGAACCAGCCCTGCAGACCCCAAGGTCGGTGCAGCAGGAGGGCAGGAGGTGCTCCAGGCATGCAGCAGAAATTCCCCTGCGGCCTGTGGAGAGGCCCCTGGTGGAGCAGGCTGTCCCCCTGCAGCCCATGGGTCCCACATGGAAAAGATCTCCACGCTGCTGCCCATGGTGGAACCCCTGATGGAGCAGGTGGATGTGGCTTGGAGGAGGCTGTGGCCCATGGAGAGCCCCCACAGGAGCAGGGCTCAGGCAGGAGCTGCAGCCTGTGGAGAAGAGCCCACGCAGGAGCAGGGGATCTGGGGGGAGCTGCAGCCTACATGTGGGGGCAGTTTGCCCCTGACAGATGGACCCCGTGGTACCAAGCCATGTGGGAGCAGTTCCTGAAGAGCTGCTGTCTGTGGGCAGCCCCCGCAGGATCAGTTCGGGAAGGACAGCATCCCGTGGGAGAGACCCCACGTGGAGCGGGGGCAGAGAGTGACTGTGAAGGAGTGGTGGAGGCAAGACATTAGGTACTGACATAAGAACCCCCATTTCCCATTCCCCAGTGCTGCTTGGGGGGAGGAGGTGGAAGAGGGTGGAAAGGAGGAAGGTGTTTTTAGTTTGCTTTTAGTTTTTCACTGCTGTAGTCTGCCAGCAACAGGCAGCAAATTACATTAATCTCCCTATGCTGAGTCTGTTTTGCCTATGACAGTAACTGGTGAGTGATCTCCCTGTCTTTACCTCAAACCATGAGCTTTTTCTCATTGTATTTTCTCTCTTTGTACTTCTGAGGAGAGTGACTGAGAGAGCAGCATTATGATGCTGAGCTGCCCATTGGTGCACAAAGTTAAGATCAAGGCTGTTGCATCCTCACTGGAAGGCAAAGTGACCTCTTTGGCAAGGTACACACACAAAAAAAACCCACCACAGTATCTTGACTTTCATCATTCCTTTCACAGACTGTCCCAGTAATGAGAGGAGACTGCACTGAGCAGAAAGTCCTGAGTGACAGCCTGCAGAAGCTGTACTAAAAGCTGTGTGAGTTCAATTTCCTTTGGAGAAATGCCATTTCACAGCTATTCATTTGTTCTGTTCAGGATACATTCATGATGCTGGCTGCAAATACTGTCTGCTATCAGTTTTTGGACTGAAAGGCAGAGAAAGGAATAGAAAGTACCCTGGTGGGTGACAAAGGCTTTTCTCTGGGAAGTCCAACATTGTGTTATGTTATTCCTTAGGTCTCCAAAGGAAACATCAAATGTGCATTCACTTGAGAGGAGTTTACCCATGACTGAGGAGGTCACTGATACTGAACTGGCCTGGCCAAAATGCCTGTGACTAAGTGCAGACATGGTATCTCTCCTTTAAACTCCCAGAGCACTGTTCCTGCTACCTTCTCAAGAGCACTCTTACTGGGTCCAAATCAGAATGGTCCGCCATAAACATATCAAACAAACATAAAATTGTAACAGTAACATAATTGCAAAATTCTGTTTAAAGCAGTTCACTCTACTCCAGAAAAGGTTAAGTATCAGCAATCTTCAAAGAGTCAGCTAATTTTATGGCACTAAAAATTAATATTCATTTTGTACTTAAGTTTTATCAGCCAGATCATCCTTGGCAATTTAAAGCTTCCTCCAAACCCCTTTATACTCTCAGATTTATGCTATAAGACATAACCGTGTGCACAGGCTTTGAGCATCGCAAAACTTTCATTATACGGTAGCCATATCTCAGATAATCATGAAATATGCAGATCACATTAATCAATTACAGTCAATTCTGCTTAATGTCACCATCAGTTTACCACAAAATTTCCTTCTATTAAAAGCATTTTCCCAGGAAACACCATAACCTGCCTCTGGCTGAAAATGAAGCACTGCATTTGTTTTCCAGTTCCTTAGTGCTTTAGCACCTGTTGTCTCCCTTGTTGCTCATTTTCAATACCAGTACAAATGAATGTAAAATAAAATTGAACAGCAGCCCTGTTTATGACAGACTTTCGCCATAGCTTTGAGGCAAAAGATGAGGCTGTTTTTATTGTTGTATGAGCATCCTCAAATGTTGTGACTGATAGTAAATGCTGAAAAAGCCACATTTCTCTTCCCTTCAACTTTTCTCTTTTAAATTGGCAAACAGTTAAAATAAAATATAAATCCTAAGTTGGGTATATGTGCACCACAGGGGCTTTGGCTCCTAACAAATTTAGCTCCTTTTGCTACATTTTCCACCTGATTTTTTTTTTTTTTTATTTATTTATTAGAAGTGTGCAAAGAAAGATTGTCTCAAGTTCTCTGAGGATACAATTACATTTCACCAGACTGTGTTCAACCCCAAGCCTTCATTTTTTTGACTTTCTGGATTTGATACAAAGGGACAAATCTGAAAAGATGGTTACAGGATAGCTGAACAATTATTTCAACTCCTTGAGTAAGATTCATTTAGCATATTTATATATTTATATATATTTATATATTTAGCATAACTTAGGCATCTAAAGGCTAGATTTTTAAGCCAAAACTAGCCATGTGGAGCTCTTGATGGGAAGAAACAGACACTTTCATGAGTGAGTCATCTCAAGCTGAGCTAGTTGTTTAAGCTGATTTGATCTGTGGAGGTGACTGTTGATGAATGAGTATCCAGGTCACACATTAAGGAACGGAGTATAGTTGAGATAAGATCTTGCTCTGGGAGTTTAGGTGAATAAGTTGGTTTAGGAATCTAAGTATCTTTTTAGACCTGCCAAAATGATACTAATAAAGAAGTAACTAAAATACAATTGACATCACTAATATATATAAAGGTCTGGTATGGTTCAGATTCTTTTATGAAAATTATCACAGAATCACAGACTGGTTGAGGTGGAAAGGGGCCTCTGGAGGCCATCTGGTCTAACCACCTGCTGAAGCAGGGACACCCAGAGCAGGGTGCCCAGGACATGCTTTTGTCCAGATAGCTTTTGAATATCTCCAAAGAGGAGACTCCACACCCTCCCTGGGCAACCTGTGCCAGTGCTCAGTCACCCACACAGTGCAGAAGGGCTTCCTGGTGTTCAGACAGCACCTCCTGTGTTCCAGTTTGTGCCCACTGCCTCTTGTCCTGGCACTGGGCACCACTGAAAAGAGCCTGGCTCCACCACCTTTGCAGCCTCCCTTCAAACCAGAGCAACAACAACAACAAACAAAACAACAACAACAACAACAACAAACAGTGCCATGTTAGACAAATTTAAGGACTGCTAGGTATCAATTTTGAAGCTAGGTGAAGTATTATAGACAGAATTTTAGCTATTCTGGAAAATGTTAACAGAATCAGCATGAATGTGGAGAGCTGTATGCCTCATTTTTCTCCTTCAAACACATATTTAGGTGTTAACTGTTTTTATCAGGCAAACTGGATGAAAATTGAACTATTTTACAAGTGACCTAGCTATTACACTGCTAGTGCTACCAAGGGAAAACAATAAGGTGAAAACCTAAACAATCAGACAAATGCTTGTTGAGATGTTACTATTACCAGCTTGAAACATATTTTTTTCTGCTGTGCAGTGTAACCCCAATTTTTATTCTACTCAGTGATTTCAAAAGCAACACTGGACAACAGATTACTGTTTGTTTTAAGATGAATCATATATCTAATTATGAGAAATTCCATTTGTTTTATTTTCATTTTACCTAAGTTACAGATGTTTTTGACAGTGGTGAAGTTTTCCAGCAGAAAAAGCCACATGGTATTCAGGCTTTGACCTTTCTTCTGGAATCTGTGGGAACATTACTGCAAGAAATAGCTGATTAATTTAAATTCTCTTTACCAATTATATACTTTCAACACTACTACATCTACCACACAAGGACAGGTTTGCCACTCTATGCCTGGCTATTCTGAACAACTACACAGCTGCAGTCATTATATCACTTGAAGTCCCTAAAATGCACAGAGCAGTCTAAAAAATAGGTGGCTAATATTCCTATCCAGTAATTAGAGCATGCCATCTTTTCCATGAACATTTCTCCTTGACCCCCTGGCCATGCTCGGGGATTTCTGCCTTCTTTGTTTCACCCACCTATGGGTCTTGCCCTGTCCCTCCATCCCTTAGTTCTTGCCAGGATCCCTGCACACCACATCGCTGCTGGTGCTGCTGTGCCTCCAGCTCCTTGGCATTCCCTTTATCTACATTCTTACTGGGAGCACTTTACCAGTTGAGGACGTATGTATCATGACTCTAACAGAAAGGAAAGAAGTCTTTCTTCCTTTGTATGTAAAGCTCTCTTCAAATTATTATTATTATTATTATTATTATTATTATTATTATTATTATTATTTGTTATTTGTTATTGTTATTGTTACTGTTAAAATGTTACTACTAGCATATTTCATGGTAGCTCTCTCAACCACATCCTGCCACGGAGTTTCTATGTTAGAAATTTCAAGTTGCAAAGATGTCCTCTTGTCAACCATTTCTTGCTACTCCACTTTCATAAATGCCTGCCTTCCCCTGTTCTTGGCACCACCCCAGCACTGAGGCTGGTAAGATGCCTGCAAGAAAGGCTGTGGTGCATGAGGTGCAACTGAGCAACACTCCCTGAGGAATAGGGTCCCTGAGAATCCACTCCCCAACTCCTCTGCATGAGCCTGTAATTTCTTTTCTTGCTGGTTTTCAGCTTTTCTAACACTGTCTCCTCAGAAACACAGAGGCTATCAAATGGAGAAACTTGCCATGTTTGCTGTAGAGGCAGGACATCTGGTTCTTCTGTGTCTGGAGAAATGGATTTTTCTCCTCTTTCATTCCTACAGTGCAAATTTATCCAACTAAGTGTTATTATCACACATGATGATAATACAGGAATGAATAGGGTGCAAGGAAAATAGGTCCTTTTTTTTTTTTTTTTTTTTTTTTTTTTTCTGATTATGCAGGTACTGAGTATATGTATAGATGTTTGTATATCATGTATAGATGTTTGCATTTTTAGGAATGCAGTGGGTTTATCTGCAAAGTTCACAAAGAGTCCCATAGAATCATAGAATCATAGAATATCCTGAGTTGGAAGGGACCCTTAAGGATCATCAAGTCCAACTCTTGACACCGCACAGGTCTACCCAAAAGTTCAGACCATGTGACTGAGTGCACAGTCCAATCTCTTCTTAAATTCAGACAGGCTCGGTGCAGTGACCACTTCCCTGGGGAGCCTGTTCCAGTGTGCAACCACCCTCTCTGTGAAGAATCCCCTCCTGACGTCCAGCCTAAATTTCCCCTGCCTCAGCTTAACCCCGTTCCCGCGGGTCCTGTCACTAGTGTTAATGGAGAAAAGGTCTCCTGCCTCTCGACACCCCCTTACGAGGAAGTTGTAGACTGTGATGAGGTCTCCCCTCAGCCTCCTCTTCTCCAGGCTGAACAGGCCCAGTGACCTCAGCCGTTCCTCGTACGTCTTCCCCTCAAGGCCTTTCACCATCTTCGTAGCCCTCCTCTGGACACTTTCCAACAGTTTCATGTCCTTTTTATACTGTGGTGCCCAGAACTGCACACAGTACTCGAGGTGAGGCTGCACCAGCGCAGAGTAGAGCGGGACAATCACCTCCCTTGACCTACTAGCGATGCCATGCTTGATGCACCCCAGGACACGATTGGCCCTCCTGGCTGCCAGGGCACACTGCTGGCTCATATTCAACTTGCTGTCTACCACGACCCCCAGATCCCTCTCTTCTAGGCTGCTCTCCAGCGTCTCATCGCCCAGTCTGTACATGCAGCCAGGGTTTCCCCATCCCAGGTGCAGGACCCGGCACTTGCTCTTATTGAACTTCATGCGGTTGGTGATCGCCCAGCTCTCCAACCTGTCCAGATCCCTCTGTAAGGCCTTTACGCCCTCATTTGAGTCCACAACTCCTCCAAGTTTGGTGTCATCAGCAAACTTGCTCAAAATACCCTCTATTCCTACATCCAGATCGTTTATAAAAATATTGAAAAGTACCGGCCCTAAAATGGAGCCTTGAGGGACCCCACTGGTGACCGCCCGCCAGCCTGACGCAGCCCCATTTACCATAACCCTTTGGGCCCTGCCCGTTAGCCCATGTCAGTTGATTGAAAGACCTGTAACTTCAAGGAGGTCCAGTGTGCTTTCTTTTTCCTCACCTTGTAAAGTCACACTAACAACAGTGTGGAAAGATATAAGAGGTAAAGAAACCATGACTATTGAGTAAATTTTTAAAGAAATTAATGTGTAGCCAGATAATATTGTTGCTACTGCCACATAAAGTATTGTATGTTACTGCATTACGTGTCTTTGGAAAAAAAAAAAAAAAAAGAAAGAATAATATGGAGACTGAGTTAACACTACCACCAGTAGGGTGAAGTGGAGAAGCAGACAGGCTGCCTTCCAAACCCAGCCTGTCCAGCACAAGTTTAACTACTGCAGCTCTCTGAGATTCCGCAGAGCCAAAGGAAGCCTTTGGAGTACACTCAGATGTGATGGCTAGGTTTAGCTTTAAGTTTTAATTTTATTTATGAACATACGGGACTTGGGTGGATGTTATGATAAAAAGTGCTATGCATTAACCTTAAATCTGAAGGATTTTCTTTTGTTTTATAACGTCCCTCCAAAAGAATATAAAATAGACAAATATAAACTGCCAACACTGTCCAAAAAAAAACAAAACCCACATTTTTGAGCATCATTTACTTCTAGACCAGAGCATAAAAGATCAGTGCAGAAGCAATGTCCAAGTTGAAATAAACTGTCACGTTTGCCAATACAAGAGGCTTGGGACTGCTGACTAGTTTTGTAATCTATCCATGCCAAATCCTCTGAGCCAGCCACCCACTGTTTCTATCACTTTTTAAATCTAAGCACAGCATGCAAGTGTTTTAATTCAGACTCAGTTGTCTGCACTGTAAAATCAAAATATTCTGGTTTTGGATTTCAAAACCTGCACATTCTAAGTTTTCAACGCTGTTTTGTCAACACTACAGAATCTGAATATATCTATGAAAAGTTTTAGGCACAGCAGTCTCCATTTCCAGTATAATTCATTGAAATGCTCATCTAAATAGTATGTTTCTCTCTCTCTCTCTCTCTCTTTTTTTTTTTTTTTTTTTTTTTTTTCCAATGGACTGATCATTTTATTTTGTTGTTGTTGTCTTTTTTTTTTTTTTTTTTTTTTTTTTTTTTCTTATTTCCATTCATTTCCCTCTACCCTGATGGGACAAAAATATTTGAAGACATAGACATTTGGGAATCTTTTTATCTGCTTCCCAGGTGTGTTCATAAAGTGGTGACTTGAAAACAGAATCCTTCTGTTCCCTACTCATAGAGATTCAGCTTTTATTTTCAAAAGAAAGAGATGAAGACTTTGGGGTAGAAGGAAAATATGCAGTAAAGAGTATGCAGTAATGAAGGCAGACAATCATAGCTGTTTAAAGACCCTTCTCTGTTTTGGCAAGTGTTGCACTTAGTTTTGTGTAAACTACCTAAATGCTTGTTTGAGTAATATCTTCCATTAATCTTTAAGATCTTTGTTGTTGATTTTCTGCTACCAGTGGATTGGCAAAGAGATGTGACTGTGTTCTGTGTAATAATGGTGGTTTCAGAGGGTAGTACCAGATTTTCTACCAATTTTTTTTTTTTTTTTTTGTCTTTTGAGGTGGTAACTGCAGCTAATTCACTGTTGCTTGATATGAGAATTAACTCAGATGTACTCCAGTTTCTGACAAACTGAAAAACTTAAAGACATTGATCAAGTACAACTGTCAGTTTGAGCAACATTGTTCTGCTGACAGTTGGCTGTTTCCATGCAGGCAGCTTGGTGGCCACATAAGTAGTCCAGCAGAACCCCCATGGCGTTTTTGGAGAACTAGCTGGGGATCAAAATATCAAGAAACAGATGAGGAACTGAGCCATCAGTAAATAATGCCAGTAAAACTCGGTGGAACAGCTAGAAAAGTTGTCCAGCAACATATGGTCTGTGCTGGATAAAGCTTATATTTGTCTGTGATTGTATCTTTCATCTGTGGCTATTGGATCTGATGGGCTCTTTTGGACTAAATAATTTTTAGTTTGTATTTACTTTAGCACTTTATTTAATTTATTTATCACATATTTACTTTAAATAAAGAATGAAAAGAAAGAAAATGGAGAAAGAAAATGGAGAAAGGCTATTTGTATCTTCTTGTAAAAGAAACATACAGAGAGGTCTATATTATCTAACTCAGGAACACCTGTAACAAGGTCTAGAAGCAGTAGAAGAGTTCTCATTGCTGTCAGTGCAATGCTAGACTTTACAAGACGAGTTTAAGGAGTAGCCAGGGAATATCCATAAAAGGTTATGGTTCTGCTTCAAAAATTTGACTTTCTCATTACTTTAAAAAGCTTGCAATGCTTTTTAGAATGATTTTCTATTTGAATAAGCTTTTCTGCCCTTTGTAGTCTAGAATAGTTCCACTGAATATGATGTCATGGGTCTTCATAAATCTGTAACTATGCTTGACAGCTAAACCTATACACTTGCCTTTGTGCTTTTCATCCGAAAAATCATGTTTTAAGCTCTGGTGTCATTAAGGTTGTCATGACTTCAAAATGAAAGGCAAGGATACAATGAGCCCAATGTCTCAATGAGCAGTTCAGGCTGCATTCTCATGCACTGGTTGGCTTTGGAAGCCACCTGAAATCACTAGGAACAAACAAACTTATTTTCATAGTGACCAGAACCCATAACTCATCCTTCCAAGAGTGACTTTTTCAAAGAAAATGGTCACAGGCACTATCAGTGTTGCTCTCTTTTCTCCCATTACAAGATTAAAGCATCCTTTCTTTCAAAGTGACCCAAAATAAGAAAAAAAAAAATCCTCCTCACTTTGCAAAGCTCTTCAAACATGTCCTTATAGTTCCTGGCTACATCGCTCTTCTGAAAATACGCAACTGTGAGTTCATCTGCCACAGTCAAATTACATAGAATCATAGAATCATAGAATCATAGAATATCCTGAGTTGGAAGGGACCCTTAAGGATCATCAAGTCCAACTCTTGACACCGCACAGGTCTACCCAAAAGTTCAGACCATGTGCCTAAGTGCACAGTCCAATCTCTTCTTAAATTCAGACAGGCTTGGTGCAGTGACCACTTCCCTGGGGAGCCTTCTCCCAATCCAAGCTTTCCCAAAGCTTTCCCAAAAAAAAAGCTTTCCCAAAGCTTTCCCAAAGGTCACTGCTCTGTTCATTCAATAGGGTACTTATTCCTCCAAAGATAGTTCAGCATCTAAATCTGAACTGGATAAAAGAAAGTATTAGTTGTGGAACCTTGAATCTGACATGAGTTCATACATTTCAGTGTGCACACTGTTGTCTTCTGGCTTTAGGCACAGAACCAGGTCCCATCTATTCTTTTCTGAGAATGGAAAAATACAATACAGATTAGTTTATTTTAATTTTCCTTTGGAGGCCTGTGCTGCCTTCTCCATTAATTACACACAAACCTCAGGCTCCTGAATGAAGTGCCCTCAATCACCCTGCTCTGACTAGATGACTACTTTTCAAAAAATAAACCAGGATATGCTCCTGAAAGCAAGCACTCTGAAAATGGATTTATATTGTCACTACCAATTTAGCCCATCTGGGGGAAGAGAGTGAGATTAAGGAGCAAGCAGAAAGTGGCTTCGTTAGAACCATTCAGGCAATTGGCAACATCTACTCTGTGGCCATGAATTGGATATGATTTAGTAAAAATGTTTTAGATAGCAAATGATAAAAGAATTACATTTCAGGTTCTACCACAGCTTGAATTGCTTTCATTTTGAATATACCAGTCGTGCTAAGTTTTAATTAAATGAAAAAGATCTGTAAACCAAAAAGATCTAAATACAGAGGCAACAGAGAGAAATCAGAAAGCCCAGAAGCAAAATGTGTTATATCCTCTGCATTATTCACAGTTATAGCCGCCGCAGGGTTCAGAATCACAATGTTTAATGTATTAATGCTCTCCTAGCCAGTCCTTGAAAGCATTTGTACATACTATCACAGGACTAAAAGGACTTATGCAACGCTTTATGAGGCTTACATAGATAAGGTGAGTACATTTTTTTTCTCACCCAAATCCCTCTTTTCCCTTTCATAGGTATTACATCTCTGAAAACATATCTACAAAATGAACCCAGCACAGAAGTAAAACTGAAAGTGGCACTGGAAAATATGATTGTCAGTACTCAACCGGAAAAGATACATGTTTTATTAAATATATTAACATGTTTTTGATCTTATTTTGAATTTCTCTATCTATTGTTTCTATATAAGTTATACTGTATTAAATATATACTTGTATATATATATTTACACACTCTCTTTTATTTTTCCTGGTATAAGCACTTATTCTTTTTATTATATCTTTATATCCACACATGTTATGTGTGCATAACTGTTTTTATAATCTGGCTTTATGTTTCTAAACCAAACGATAAATGAAAAGAAATGCTCATTTGACTCTTTATTGTGAAGTTTGATTGTTGCGTGGTGAGACTTACTGAATACAAATCATTCTTGAAAACATCTACTGCAGCCAATGGATGAGTTTAGGATTCAAACTGGAATAGGTACAAAGGAAATTGACTGGAATGCTGGGATGCTCAGAACTGTGACTCTATTTTAGAAGAGGAAATTAAAATAGCTTGGGCTTTGTTGCCTAGCCAAAGCCAACACTTAGAAGGGACATATGTTCTGTCTCTAAAAAGAAAAAGAAAAAAAAAAAAAAGAAAAAAAAAAAAGAAAAAAAAAGAAAGGAAAAGGAAAAGAAAAAGGTAAACATTAAGGAAGGAAAATAAAATTCAGGGACTAAATTTCTAAATGTCAGACAGCATTTTGTCTGGAGACAGCCTTCAGATGCCAGTAATGGGAGCAAAACTCTTACAATGAGTTTACTCATGCCATTAAAATGGATCAGTGGTATTGCAGAGCACAAGCAGCAAGTCCTTTTCTACAGCAGCAAAGTGTGATCTTCTGAGACAGAGTTGTGTTAGTCTTAACTTCAGCCTTCTTTGGGTTATCACTTAAGAACTAAACATATGCTGAGGCTTCAGTGATGTCCTGTAATATTCACATATTCTGTTGAGTACCAAGACAGCCATACTGTATGGCCTTTCAGGCTATTCCCAGTATGGACTTTCAGGCTAATGCATGAGATGGCTACTGTATTCTTTTTTTTTTATTTTGTACAAGCAGTGCATTTCCAGGGTGCTTGCAATCATAGCTTGATTATTATTATTGATGTGTACTTTTTAAGTACGAAATGTCTTTATTAGGAAAAAAAATAATGTCAGACATATTAATTTGTTTTGCATTTTTCCAAAATATCCGTATTTTTATTTCCTGCTGTATTAGTATTTTGTCCAAACTATAAGAAAGATATATATAAATTGCTAAAAATGTCTTTACCCTGCAATTTCCCATCTGCTTGAAGGAAAGAGAAAAATGGATTCTGTTGCAGCAATAATATCAATACAATGTAGTAAAAACAGAGAATAAGAAATTCTAGTCGGACTTTATAGTTTTTATATTTAATGTTAATAATAGAAGTGAATTTTAAGTACTGCACCAAAATGTACTTAACATATACACACAGATACAGCTATTTAATAATTCATCAATACAGGATCACATATGCTTGGGATTCCTTGGTCACCCTCTCCTTCTCCTATAACTGAATCCCTTATCTCCAGCAAGCCTGGTCCCGCGTCAGAGCACTGAGGTTTACTCTGACTTCAGGCATGCCACAATGACAAAACCCATGCACATGTACTGTTGAATTTGTTGAATTGCAATTCTGCACCCATTATTTTGCTAGTGAATTTTTTAGATGTTCATTGTGGTTTTCTGTGTTTCTTTTTAAGTAAAGCTGGCATTAAAGAATGACTCTTTTAATCAGAAGATTATAGTAATTACTATATCATTAAGATTAACTATAATACTCTTATTTTATGTAGCACACCAATATGTATGAAATAAAAATGAGTTAAGCTACAACGAGCCTACTTCTGTAACCTACAAGATTATTCAAGGTTATTGCCCTTCATGACTCTTTAGACCAAGAAAATTCCCTTGTGGGAGTAAGGTTGTACAATACTAACACTAACGAAAAACAAAGTGTTGATTTCTTTTGCAGAATGGAATAGTGACAAGTTTATGCTTAGTCACTATTATAGTCACATATAGTCACTTATGCTTAGTTGTTAGCCCTTCTCTATTTTCAGCATGAAACAAAACAATGGAAATTGATATGATTTTCAAGTGGATTAGAGCAGGACATCACAGTATTATGCTGCCATATAAGCCAGAAATCACACTATGTGTTTTTTTTTTTTTTTTTATGGTATTTTTACATACATTAAATATACCCATAGTAAGAAAATAAATAATGAAAACAAAAAACAAACAAAATCAAAACAAAACAACAACAACAACAAAACAGAATATGGTTTGCCTAATACTATTTTGTTCATTTAGAGGATTTAACATGTTACCTATATAGACATATCATTCATTTAATCTTTGCTTAGTTTTGCAAGGAATGATCTCAAAACCTAGCTTGCTTACAGGGTGAAAAGTTGGTCTTAAAATTATGTTATGTTATTATGGTCTTTTCAAACTATGTTAATTTGAAAAAGGAAATAATCCAGCCATGTAATTTTGCGACTAATTTTAGTTAATCTTTCTCCAATCAACACAATGAGAAATTACACATTGGCAGCCAGCACTTGAAATAGCAGGAACCAAAACACTCAAGTGCCTCTAACTTTCATTTCAACTTTCACAAAAAGATGACCAATCAGAAAAATACAGCAGGAGTTTTAAAACATTGAATATGAACAGAGCACACTTTCTCCTACTTTATTTTTTCTGATTTAATCATTCTTAACTATCAAAGTAATTCTGTACTCACAGTCTGTTCCTGCATATGCATTTCCTCAGACAGTGAATTATTCATAATACAGACAGTCTGTTATTCATAATACTGTTCTGTATTATATTTTTTAAATATATTTCATTATATTTATACGTGGATGCATTCAATTTTCCTAATTTCCTTTGGTGTGCTAATGAATGTGATGTGAAAACTATGTGCTCATCTATTTCTTGCTTGACTTCACTTCAATTACTATAAAAGTCTTAAGACTTTTTTTAAAAACTTTTTTTTTTTTTTTCAGAAAGACACTTTTTTTACCTACAGAAGACCTAAGAACAGGAGTATTGTAAGCTCAGCTGTGACATAAACTCCTTTTGTGGTCCTGCACTAGTTACTCATTAATGGGTGATGGATTTAGTCAACCTGAACACAGAACACACCATAAGCTGCTTCAGTACAGGAACAGTCTCAAAAAGCACTTGGTCTCAGAGCTAACTTCTGAGATTCAATTTCATTCCCTATTTTCCATCCCAAGAAGGAAACGCTTTGATGCTATGCTCCAGCAACAGCAAGGTGCTACACCTGTGGTGTCAATTCAGCTGAGCATCACCCAGGGGGACGCTCCCTCCCAGGGGAAGGGCCCCTGCCAGGGCTGGTAGCATGCTCCAGCTAAGGATGCCGCTCTGTCTTGTGGCCAAATACATATGAGCCAATGAGTTTGTTAATGTCATTTTTCCTCATTAGTTTTGATCATTTTTCTGACTACAAAGAAATGGTGTGGAAGGTTCGGAAAGAAAATGAGGGGTACGGAGGGTCATTTCAAATCTGTATAGTTATGAAGAAAATTTTAAATGTTTAAATAGTAGCAAAGCTATATATTTTCCCCACATTTGCCATTTTAAGATTTCCTTCTTTGGAAAGAAAAACTCTATGATTATCTCTAACTGGTTCTATAACAGTAGCAGAAACTTGTACACAAGAAGTATACTTCTTTAAAAACAAATAAATTGGATACAAAGTTTTCAAATTTGCAGTACCATGAGGAGATGTAATTGGCCCTTTATCTGTCACAGTTTTTAACAAAGGGTTCTTTCAACTTGGAACAGAGGAACAATAATTCTGTAATGTGCTAGTAAACCAGTAAACTGCAAAATATCCAAAGATATATTGCATTTTTATAGAGAATGACAGTTTTAAGAAGTATCTGTGTACTACCTTGGAATGCAGGCATTGAGCTGAATTTCAGCAACAAAAAAGAGTCAGTAGAACTCTTTATAGAGCACTATTACAAAAACCTCAGCAAAAATCATCCTAACCAAAACATTTTTAATAATGAGGGACAAAACATCAGGAAAAAAAAGAAAACAAACAGATTTGGAACTAGAATAGTTAATACTGTAATTAAATATATTTAATAGTAAACAACCTAGAGGGAACAGAAGCATTAATATCTCCTTCTTTTAATTTTGAAAATTAACGCTGCTTTCAGTTAGAGGCAGCACTAATATAAATGCAATGACAATTTACTTCATAAGCCACATTAACATTGTTTAAAAGGCATTAAGCCAGCATCTCACTAAATGTCTTGAACAAATAATAGGATTTCAGCACTGCAGTACACAGTGGTATAATGTACAATAAAGTATATTGTTATGCATCACTGCAAACTTCCAGCATACACCAGCAATATAACCTGAACAACAAAAACAATCAAGATCTTTCTCATCTGAAAGTAATTTAAAAATAATGTGAAAGAAAAATAGCAACATGAATAGGAACACTATTTATCCTTTTTTTATTCTGACAATGCTCAGAGCTCTCATTTGGATTAAATGCGAAGGGTGCGGTGCTAAGAATGGTCTAATTAGTGTAGACTCTAATGAATATGTACAACTTTAAGTGTCCAAGCATACCTTTGAAGTCCATAGATGGACTTGCATTTATAAAGTACAGAAAATCATCTCGAGAAATAGAAAGAAGTGAAGGAAGATTCCTAGCTATTGTATTACTTCACAGATTCAGAAATCCTTCAGTAACCAAAATACAGAAGAAAAACAAAAACAGGCCAAAGCATTCACCATATGCCAAAAATTTAACCCTGTCCACTTTCATCTTTCTGACTACAGCTTTCTGTCAGTAGGACTACTTTTTCTCAAATACCAATAGTTTTCTATATTTGGTGTAAAAATTCATCATACTGGAACAAAGCTTGCAGGTGAGGATAATGTGTGGAAGATTAATACAGATGACAGGCTACCATCCTTAGGGGAAAGAAAATTGCTGTTGCACAGTCTGTTTTTTGTTAAAAGGTAATGGGAAAATTTTCTGCTTGTGTGTGGTGAAATAGAACACAGGTACTTTTAAAAAGCACACACTGCCTAAGAATATTTCATAATGCTTACACATTTCATCTTTAAATAACACAAAATGAACCACAGCATCTGTCCTAGGCGGGACTGCCTCCAGTAAGGACAAATGTTCATCTCAGGAGAGCTTTCAGATTTGGTTAGGCCTGAGAACAGTCTGTGGGGCAAAAACCAGTAAGAAAAATGGCCAAGAGCAGAAAAGCAGGCAAGCACTGGGAAATACAGAATGACAAAGAACAACTGGTAGCATCTTTCAACACAGAGTTATGTTGTATATGGCAAAGTGTCAGAGATGGGCCCTAATGCTTTCCAACAGACTATGATTATTCTTTAGGTCATAGATGCATTAGGATTATGCATGCTTGTTTCTTTTAAAAAAATGTTTCCTACAAAATATTTTATTAGCAGACAGATATGTGATTCTATGATTCTATGTGATTTATTAAAGATCTGTATTTGATAGTGTAAACAATCAAGTTTCTATATAATGATGTAGATGCTGGGCACTACTGGGTATGGCCTGGGTAAGGGAAGCTTTTTTTCCAGAGGTTAAAAGGAGAAAAGGTGACCATTGACAGCTTATTTGAAAGATAAAAGTAGTTCATTGAATAGCTGAATGCAACAAAATCTTTGCACTGAAAATCAATGAAATAGAGTAATCCTAATATGTTAGTTATTGATCTTACTAGTATGTTAGTTATTGATCCTCTAACAGTTAATTATGTGTTTAATTGTAAATTCTCTTCAGAGTCTTACCTTCTGGATCTGAAGAGAGATGAGTTCCCATTTTGCTCAGGATTATGACACCAGCACATCCCACAGAATCTGCCAGGTCCAGCTGGAGGTCTGGCAGTGAAGGTACCTACCCCTTGTGAGATGCTGCCTGCTCCAAGGAGGTAGAAGGAGCAGCCAGCAGCTGCAGGTGATGGACAACTGCCCTCTCAAATAACTGTGCATTTTCTTTACTCCTGCATTAAGCAATATAGTCCATTGGAGAGACAAACTGGAAGGGACAGCTAGGAAAATAAGTATCAGCATTACCACAGTATTATCCACCATAGCACTGATCCTCTCTAGACTTCAAAAACACTTCAAAGGCCACTTCTGTCCTTCATTCTCCGTTATTCTTCTCATTTGAATGCACAGAATTGTGCCTTAGGGTCAAAGAAGGGAAGAACTGTGCTACTGAGGAGGAGTCCCATGTCCTTTGCACAGCTGGCGTGTCCCTCACAGCGGTCACTGGATATCTCCAGCTCTCCCACAAGAAATGGATGTGAAATGAAGCAGACAGCCCCAGTCCAATTCCCATGTCGTGTCCTGTCCTGTCCTGGCTGAGGTCAGGGCTTGGGCTGAGGTCAACTGTATGAAGTTCAACAAAGCCAAGTGCTGGGTCCTGCACCTGGGGTGCAACAACCCCAAGCGGAGCTACAGGCTGGGAGGTGAGTGGTCGGAAAGCTGCCTGGCAGAGAAGGACCTGGGAGTATTGGTTGATAGTCGGCTGAATATGAGCCAGCAGTGTGCTCAGGTGGCCAAGAAGGCCAACAGCATCCTGGCCTGTATAAGAAGCAGTGTGGCCAGCAGGTCTAGGGAAGTGATTGTCCCCCTGTACTCGTCTCTGGTGAGGCCACACCTCGACTATTGTGTTCAGTTTTGCCCCCCACCCCCCCCCACAAGAAGGACATTGAGGTGCTTGAGAGAGTCCACAGAAGCATGACGAAGCTGGTGAGGGGTCTGGAGAACAAGTCTTATGAGGAGCGAGTGAGGAAGCAGGGATTGTTCAGCCTGGAGAAGAGGAGGCTCACTCTTTATAAGTACATTTAAGGTGGCTGTAGTGAAATGGGGGTTGGTCTGTTCTCCCATGTGCCTGGTGACAGGATGAGGGGGAATAGGCTAAAGTTGCACCAGGGGTGTTTTAGGTTGGATATTAGGAAGAACTTCTTTACTGAGAGGGTTGTTAGGCATTGGAATGGGCTGCCCAGGGAAGTGGTGGAGTCACCATCCCTGGAGGTCTTTAAAAGACTTTTAGATGTAGAGCTTAGGGATATGGTTTAGTGGAGGACTTGTTAGTGTTAGGTCAGAGGTTGGACTCAATGATCTTGAGGTCTCTTCCAACCTAGAGAATTCTGTGATTCTGTGATTCTGTCCTGTCATCTCCTCTCCTTTTCTCTCCTGTTACTTTATTTTAAATAGCAGAGAATATGTGTACAGTGGAAAGTAATTCCTTGGTCAGAACACCAAGATGATGACAATGTGAGTTGGTAACAATTCACAGACAACCAGGTGAAGTGCAGACTTGGCCAGTGTAGGTCTATATATAGTCTAACTGGGATACAATGCTACTCTGGAAAAACAAACACAAATGAGAAAGGTCTACAAGTCACAGCATGCTGAGTGGACTTACTGACTCAGGGCTCTACTAGCTGAGACTTCATTTCATGACGCTATTTTCCAGAGGATAAGCATCATTAAACTTTTGTTTAGAAATTTTTCATCCTTTTGAGAAGTGAGTGGATCCACACTGGAAAGGTTTCTGAAATTAATATTCCCTGTTTCTTAAAGGCAAAACCCAATTACTTTCTAAGCACTTAGGAAAGTCTGATACGTTAACTGCTGAGAAGGTCATAGCAATTTAAATGCTTAAAGGCTAGAAAAACTCTCCTTAAATGGATAACCTTTCTTAAGTGGCTTCTTAAATTGCCTGAAAGTTATCTATCAGTAAAAGTATAGGGAAAAAAAAATAAAAACACATACCAAGCTGCACAAGTAATAATGAAGTAATGAAATCCCACATGCAGCTCTTTTCAACACAAACACTATGTTCCTGGGTTCACTAAGAGCAGGCAGGACAAAGAAAAAAACTCACACATGGAGCCTGACACCTGTCAGTCTTCTGGGAGCATTCCCAAGAGGAAAATATTATTAGCCTTGTCCAAAATAAAAGTAAAACAACATTGGACCTTATCACTTATATTAAATTGCATATAAAAAATATGTTAACCCTGGAAAAAACAGCACAGGTTTTTGGTTTGAAAAGTCTCTAATTTATGGGCATGAAATACAGCTGTGTAAATAATCTGAAATGAGCATTTAATTTACTGAATTTTGACCCTTGCTTTTTCCTCCCAAAATATCTCACAGCAGATGTTTTGATGTCAGTGCTTTTCACATGAAATCAGCCAGTGAGTTGAATTTTCTTGATGTTTATTGACCGCAATGTCATTTGAGTTCCCTGAGAGGACGAGCATATTAGGCACAAGGAATTTAGCAAAAGTGGAATTGCAAAATTATTTCTGCATATGATTCCAAAACTTTCTAGCAAAATTCAATTGCTGGAATAGTAAAGAAGCTAATAAAAAAGAGATAAATACAGAAGAATGATTAATTTATTCTGCCCCCCTTTCCCTCCTTGATTTTCTGTTTAAATTTAATATCCAATCTGTCTTAATATCAGTCTGTCCCCAGCACCCTTCCTTCTCTCCTGGTTCTCTAAATCCACATGCTAAGGGAGATCTCAAAATACTAAGTTTCCCTCGATCTTGCTGGTGTGCCACTGGCCTTCTGAAATGAGGTGAACATAGCTTACAATCATTAATTTTTCTTGATTTTTTTTTTTACGCTATAACTAGTTGCTTTTAACATGTAAACCTCTCTTTGTGTACTATGCATCCTATGTATTCTTAGTATACTCATTTCTAGACTCATGAACCCCTATTTCTCCCAACCTGTATTTCATTTTTGTTCTTGAAGACTGCAAAACTGACCTGAAGATCTAGTGTGAAACATTACAGAAAGTGCAAACTAAATGATAAAGCAGGTGCAGCATTCTAATGGACTGATCAATGAGCCTGTCAGATCATCTGTGGATGGGGATGACGGCACTAAAGTTCACCTGGAAGATTTGCATTACTGCATAGAAAAAAAATGATGAGCAGCAGGAAAACAAAGTACAGTATCTTCTAACCCAAATGAGCCTGTGGTTTTAAGAGAAGCCTTTTCTGCAGTTAACCCTTTATTGCAACATTTCAGATTGCCAGAATAGGAGGATTAAAAGCTTTTCCTATGGCTTTCCATCATGGTTGTCCATATGCCAAACCTGCTGTGCCTTCCAGCTCACACTGCAATGGTTCTGTTTGACCCTGATGCTCACGGAGTATATACTGAAGAACTGGCAACGTGGTTAATTAAGGCTGACTACGATATGGCCTGTAATATAAATACTGGATATCGTGGCATGAAGCTTATCATCAGACAGAAATATATCTTGGTACATACCAACAGACATTAAAAATCTCCCCTCCTCCCAATAAGGACTATTACTCAGATGAATGCCCTGACTTACTAGAAAAAAATATAATGATCTTATCTGTATCATGCAGACCAGAAAAATAGTGTAATATCTAATGTTTGCTTGATGAGAAGAGTTTTCAAACTAAAGCAGAAGCATGTTTAACTCACAAGAATGGTTTATCAACTATACTCCCATACATGTATCATGATTCTCCTTACTACAGCACTGCAGGGTATTCTTTTATAGCTTTTGCCCATGTTTCCATTTAGGCAAAAATAAATGAATGAAAAAATTTATAAGAACTTAGAAATTTCCAGAACTAACTTGTGTGAAATTTGCCTGCAGTACGGAACGGGAGACCACACACAGCAAAAATGGGAACTGCAAATACTGAGAAACTACAGAACCAGATAATAAAGCGACTGGATTTAAACATCCACAGGTGATGAAGCTGGCATTCATCAGATATCAGAGGTGTAAGAAAGACCTAGAATTTCCACACTATGTTCCAGCTAAACTGTTTCTGAATCAGAAAATCATATGGAATAAACGTATGACCAAGAAAGAGTAACCAGGCAAAAAATAAAATGAAAACTAGCAAGAGGAAATGAAGAAGAATTGAAGAAATTAGGAGCAATTACACAAGTAACATTAAACCTTCTCAGTTTTGAAGAAGTACTTGCTCCACAACCACACCCATTTGACAAAAGTTGTATTCCATGCAACAGCTGAGTATCCACGCAGAACGAGGCAAGCAAAATATACCAGAGCCTATCTGACTTTTCTCAAGCATAACGGGTGTGTGGGAAGTTTGTGCTAAGGTCCCAGTTAGTACAGGGCAGGTGGAATACATCTTAAATGGCATCAGACACCAATGTTTAAGCAACAATAATCAACAGTGTTCAAGGCATCCAGAGAATTCTTCAGCTTGCCTTAGATAAGACATCTGGAGTTAGCCAGTTGGAGAGACCTCTGCACTGTAATGATGGTATTCCTTCCATCTCCGCTGATTCTAACAGGAGTCTAGGCACTTTGGTTCCTCATAGTTCACATTTATGCATTTGAATAGGGAGCTGCATATACCCACAACATGGATGTAGATGGGATAGGTACAATTTTCTGTAATCAGTGGGAGTGCAGAAGATGGACTGGGGAAAACAGAGCAGGAACCTGATACAAAAAATATTGTCAAGGCTTGTGTGGCCTTGGCAAGTAGAGGGATTTATATTTTTCCCCATTATTCTGGTAGACAGCTTTCTTCTTGAATGAAATCCAGATGCATTTGCTGGCTTAACACTACCAGAGGGCTTTGTTTCATTTTATTTTTTCAATGTCTTTTCTCTGTTGCATCATGTCAGATATAACATTGTATCTATATTAATCAACTTATTTCTTTTTATTATAGCTAAATCTGGTGGTCATGATACTTCTTTTGAAAGTTAATCTTTAGATAAGAATTATATTATTAAGAAGCTCATTATTTTCTATTTTCAGGAACACTTCTGGTTTCTGAGTTTACCTACAAATTCAAAAGGTAATTATACGCTGTTCTGCAGAATAATTTACAGTATTACAGTCTGCTTATCCTCTAGAAAAATGTCACTTTGTATTTTAGTGTTCTCTTTATAATATATTGCACAAAATACTTGGCACTGTCATTTTTACAAAAGGTGCTTGATACGTCTTTCTTATCTGTGTCAAAACTAAATTGAAACACAGTATTTAAAGGCTGTTTGGTTGAACCAAGTATGCCAGAAACATACTGATGAATGCTTAAAAAGAACACTCCAAACACTTTTGCAATTAAATTAATCTTCACAATAATTTGAAATAACTGAAATAAAGGCTACTGACAAAATTAGAAATATGAGATGGTAAGAATATATTTCACTATGTTAAATGTAAGATAATAAAATATATTAATGTAATAACAGTGATATGTTATTAACATATATTAAAAATGACAGTGCTCCCTTCCTCCCTCCCTTCCTCCCTTCCTCCCTTCCTCTCTTTCTCTCTTCTATTCTACTATCTTTTAGGATACACATAAACATTCTGATTGGATGTTGCAAGTCCAGATATTATACCTGCTCAAATTAAGTCTGCATTTAATATTTAATTATGCCCTGAATTGATGTTAAATAACTGTTGCCAGGACAAAGAAATAGCTTGAACTCATTCCTACCAAAATCTGATGTAATGTACAGCAAAGTAGTACTCTCACCACCCAGCCATGGAGATTAGCAAACTCAAGGACAAGACTTGGCTGTAGCCAGTCTCATAGCCCCTCCTAGGGCACAAAGCAGTTCACCCGTGGGTGAACATGAATAGGAATACATAGTGAAGTTTCCCCTACTTTTATGCTTGAGCTTCCTCAAACACCAAAGATACTCTTGCAGAATTCAGTGTCTCCAGGTTAAGCCCACACTGGGGGCTCTGCAGGTACGGAAAGAATAAACATCCAAACTGTTAAAAGTTGTCCAGATTTAAAAACATGACCTCCCTGGTCTGAAAAAAATAAAATAAAATAAAGTAAAATAAAATAAAATAAAATAAAATAAAATAAAATAAAATAAAATAAAATAAAACAAAACAAAACAAAACAAAACAGAAATAAAAACCTACATAAAAAACAAACAAAAACAAAAACAAAAACAAAAACAAAACAACAAAAACATAAAAATAACTACAAGCAGCTCCCAACTAATGACTGCAGCAATCCTAACACCAAAGATACCTAAACAAAGTAGAAAACAATAAACAACATAAAAGTATCACTTTATGCGTATTCTCAGCATTTTTGTTTTTATCCTGTGAGATGCCAAAAGTTGACAGGATAATTTCTAACATTTCAAATCTCTCAGACATGCTCCTATCAGTCCAGAAGCACATTCATCTTCTTAATGATACTCAACTGTGGCCTATTCAACATATAATGAATGACTTTTCCATATTTAAAATTAAAATGAGAGCATACATCACGAATCATTCACAGAAATAAAGGAACAAACTATCACAAATATATCATGGTATATGGTAGAACTCCCAATTTTTCATGCCCCATTATATTTGAGTCTTAAAGCAATGACACTTCCTTGAAGTCTATAAACCCTTTTCTTCAACTTACAGAAAATGAAAGAAATAAATCAAACTAAAGACCACTTAGACTAGTATAACCTGTCAGAGCTTTGTTGCAACTCCTATCTAAACATACTCTTTCTTAGATTTTCTTTTTTGTTATCAGGTATCTTTTCTAATATATTGCAATATTCCTGCCATACTTTCAGTACAGTGTATGCAATCTATTTCAAAGACACAAAGGATTTTTTTTTTTCTAATGACATTTTTTGATACAAGGCAATCCTTTGCACCAATAGCTTAGCAAAATTTAATTAGGCATGCTGAATGGGAAAGAATAACATATGTTTCTATGCTAGCTAATGTATTATGAAGGGTCATTTGATCTTGCATTTCATGGTATAAGGTGATAACTTATGCATGATAGGAAGGAATTCTCTCCTCAAGCATATTACCTTTTTCAATTACCTAGGAATATTATTTGCCCCTATTTCTCCTCTCATCATTTTCTAAAACACTGAATACTATTTCCAGAGCCAGGAAATAATGCTAGATAAGTTAATAACTCAGTGTGCTATGACAACTCCAGATTTCAGTGTTGTATTGTACTGCATACTACAAATAGTATAATACAGAATGTAAAAATTTTCCCTTATCGCTACATAATTCAAGAAAATTTTATAGTTCAGCTATGGAGAAGATTAGTTTGGAAACAAAAGTCCATACAATAAATAACCAGGTGTATGATCTATCGCAAGCTGTTTCTCATTGAAGACCAAGTGAGCAAACGAAACTAACTTTACACAGAATGGTTTACTGCTTCATTTTAAAGTAACATATGTAAAATTCTTTTATTTATTTATGATTGTAGGCTAGCCTCCTCATGAATAAATTGCCAAGTAGCATATGAAATATAATTCAGTATATGTATTAGGACAAAATTCCATATAATCCTGGTGATGAATAACAATTTATTCACTATACTCGAAGTACTGGATATGAGTTCCCAGTCATATGTGAACAGTTTAAATATATTTGTGGATAGATTTCTGAACTATTCTAGCACTTCTTAATAGTGATATACTTCAATGTAATGAGTGTAAAGATTTTCATTTAATCATGAATTTATTTCAAAATTACTGCATCCCAATATACATTAATAGTACATATTGTAATAATAATACATATTGTATGTATATGGTGGTAGGCTAATCAGGAAAGACAAAAATGATAAACCCCGAGAAAAGAAAATTACTCTATGTGAATTTCATTAAAAACAAACAAACAAACAAACAAAACCAATGAAATTTGGTAACTCTAAATTATTTCAAATTTGATGCGGAAGACAGTATAGTAATGTTTCACAGACATACTTCATAAATAATCACAGAGAATCACAGAATCATTTAGGTTGGAAGAGACCTCCAAGATCACCTAGACCAACCCATGACCTAACACTAACAAGTCCTCCACTAAACCGTATCACTAAGCCCTACATCTAAAAGTGTAAAGACCTCCAGGGATGGTGACTCAACCACTTCCCTGGGAAGCCCATTCCAATGCCTAACAACCCTTTCGGTAAAGATGTTTCTCCTAATATCCAACCTAAACCTCCCCTGGTGCAACTTTAGCCCATTTCCTCTCACCCTATCACTGGGCATGTGGGAGAATAGACCAATCCCCACCTTGCTACAGCATCCTGTAGGTACCTACAGAGAGTGATAATGTTGCCCCTGAGCCTCCTCTTCTCCAGGCTGAACAACCCCAGATCCCTCAGCTGCTCCTCATAAGACTTGTTCTCCAGACCCCTCACCGGCTTCACTGCCCTTCTTTTGACAAGGTCCAGCACCTCGATGTCCTTCCTGTAGCGAGGGGCCCAAAACTGAACACAGTACTCAAGGTGTGGCCTCACCAGAGCTGAGTACAGGGGGATGATCACTTCCTTAGTCCTGCTGGCCACACTGTTTCTGATACAAGCCAGGATGCTGTTGGCCTTCTTGGCCACCTGAGCACACTGCTGGCTCATATTCAGCCGACTATCAACCAATAGCATTCTGTCAACCTGGCAGGTCCTTCTCTGCCAGGCAGCTTTCCAACCACTCATCTCCCAACCTGTAGCTCCGCTTGGGGTTGTTCTGCCCCAAGTGCAGCATCTGGCACTTGGCCTTGTTGAACTTCATACAGTTGGCTTCAGCCCATCAGTCCAGCCTATCCAGAGCATCCTGCAGGGTCTTCCTACCCTCGAGCAGATCAACACATGCACCTAACTTGGTGTTGTCTGCAAACTTACTGAGGGTGCACTCAATCCCCTCATCCAGATCAATTAAAAGATATTAAAGAGGACTGGCCCCAGTACTGAGCCCTGTGGGACTCCACTAGTGACTGACTTCCAACTGGATTTAACTCCATTAACCACAACTCTTTGGGCCTGGCTACCCAGACAATTTTTAACCCAATGAAGCATATGCCAGTCCAAGCCATGAGCAGCCAGTTTCTTGAGGAGAATGTTGTGGGAAACAATGTCAAAAGCCGTACTAAAGTCAAGGTAGACCACATCCACAGCCTTTCCCTCATCCACTAAGCTTAGTCACGGAAGGAGATCAGGTTCGTCAAGCAGGACCTGCCTTTCATAAACCCCTTCTGACTGGGCCTGATTGCCTGATTGACCTGCAAGTGCCACGTGATGACACTCAAGGTAATCTGCTCCATGAGCTTCCCCAGCACCAAAGTCAGACTGACAGGCCTATAGACATGACACCAGCAATACTTTTACAGTTGTATTCCAATGAATATGCATGTCTACCACCATAAAATTGGAAATATCAACATTCACTGAATGCTTGGACAGCATATTGGTAGGATTTATCATTCCTCATGATTTTGGAGATTTTTAGAATATCACTATATATCTGGTATGCTAGGCAATTTTGTAGGCACCCTTCAGTTGGTACGAATTTCTATACAAAATACCAAATAAAATTTGAAAAAGATATGAACATGTGTTAAAGAGAAATTTTAATTTTACTTCTACATGCAGAAGTTTATATTACCTGCAGTTTTCTTCAGCATCTCACAGAATCTTAAAGAGATGCTTTACATTTTTTTGGGTGTTTTGATACACTCTGAATGTGGATGCATGTGAAGGAAAGGAAACATTACTTATGTGGTGCCCCAATCAGCTGTGATCTGCAAAATTCTTCCATAAGACAATTTTCGTGCAATTCACAGAATAATGCAAGTAACAAAGAATTGCTAGGCTGGTATTTGGGGTAGCTGGTTTTGTATGCTTTTTTTTAAAAAAAAATATTTTTTGTCAAACTATTCAGGACTACAAATATGCTACATCAATTTAAAGAAAGGTAAAACATTATTTTTGAACTTACAAATGGGCCTATGGATCAAATCTGTTAATAGCCAGAGACTCAATATCAGTGTTACCCTAGAGTTGAATAGAATTTTTTACATGTTTAATTATGTTTTTAATTACGGAAAGAAGGCTTGCTGGCCATTCCTTCTATCTCCCTACTCTCTAAACTAACCTCTGGAGAGGAATTAAAAGCATAATACAAAGGAAACATCTTTTTACTTTCCTTCTCCTGTCAAATAAAAAGCATGTGGTAACAGACTTTTTTAAATGTAACAGAAGATGAAATGGGACCTATAGCTGGAGAGAAAAACAGCTTTGCTGTTGTTAGTTTTTTCTCTACTTCAAAAATGACTCTTAAATGAATTCTTCAAAGTTTATAGATATCCCCTAAATCTGCTTGAGCAACAAAGCATAAACATCAAGCAGCCTTTTACTTTCACAGCAAGGGTCTGTAAACACAGAAAGGGAAGAATTGCCAGTAAGGCCTAAATTCAACAAAGCACTGACAAATCCCTAGGCCAAAAAAATATATATGTTATTAAGTCTTCCAAAAGTGGTTTATGACATCAGGGTACATTGTGAACAGCCAGGGTTACTTCTAAAGATGTGCTTTCAAAGAAACTTGGTTTGTCTGAAAGACAAAAGGTGATAAACCATGGTGGTGCTTTTACCTGGACTTGGCAGCCAAAGTCCACCACTCTTTTCACTCCCCCTCCTAAAAGAGACAGGGGAAGAAAATACAAGGGAAAGGACTCAAGGGCTGAGATAAGGACTGGGGAATCACTCACCAGTTATCATCACGGGTAAAACAAAGAGCTTAGGAAGATTAATGTAATTTGTTGCCTGTTACTAACACACTACAGCAGGGAGAACTAAAAGCTAACCAGAAATACCTTCTCTCCTTCCACCCTCTTCTACCTCTTCCCCATGAGCGGTGCTGGGGAATGGGGAACGGAAGCTGCAGTCAGTCCCTAACGCTTCATCTCCGCTGCTCCTTCACGGTCACTCTCTGCCCCTGCTCCACATGGGGTCAACCATGGGGTCCATCTGTCAGGAGCAAACTGCTCCAGCATGGGTCTCCCACATGTGGGCGGCAGCTCCCCCCAGACCCCCTGCTCCTGTGTGGGCTCCTCTCCACGGGCTGCAGCTCCAGTCTGGGGCCTGCTCCTGTGGGGGCTCTCCATGGGCCACAGCCTCCTCCAGGCCACATCCACCTGCTCCACCGGGAGCTCCTCCATGGGCTGCAGCATGGAGATCTGCTCCTTGTGGGACCCATGGGCTGCAGGGGGACAGCCTGCTCCACCAGGGGCCTCTCCACAGGCTGCAGGGGAATTTCTGCTGCATTCCTGGAGCACCTCCTGCCCTCCTGCTGCACTGACCCTGGGGTCTGCAGGGCTGCTTTTCACTCCTCACTCACCCAGCTGCTGTTGCACAGTAGTTTTTTTCTCTGTCTGCTCTCACAGAGGCCCACCCAGCATCACTCTCTGACTCGGCTCTGACCAGCAGCAGGTCCCTTTTGGAGTTGGCTCTGACCTGACATAGGGCAGCTGCTGGGTTCTGCTCACAGAGGCCACCCTGCTTCTAAAACCTTGACACATAAACCCAGTACGCATGGTGAACCTGGCTAAGACCTTATATGCACATTCTAACCAACATCTTACCTCCTACAATTTTTTTTTTTTTTAACAGTGAACATCATTTTTTTTCTTTCAGATTTTAAGTGGGGTTATTCTAATTTTAACCAGTGGAATAGCTAACTTCATAAATAGTTAAACATCCTACCAGTAAATAGTGTTTGAAAAAGAACCTGAAAGCCTTGAACACAACCACAAATTTCCTTAGGAGTTGGAGGTATTCTGCAGTTGTATTGGAGGTATTTAGTTCAATAAAATGAAGCTTTTGTAAAGAAACTTATAATTAGCAATGAATATATAGCTCTATAACAATCTCTAAAGTAGATGGGCAAGTATTATTATCTTCTACTGTAGGAAAACTAATAAGACCATAGGAAAGAATGTCACTTTCCCAGTGCCACAGAAGGATAGGAATTAAATCTAGATTCCTTGTGATTTCAAATACCACATCTCTGTTGGATTCAATCTATCTTCATCTCCAAAAAAGGTAACAAAAAATATTTTTTTAAAAAAGCAATAATACCATCTATGATTTTAATATCACATTTTTGTTTTCATTGCATATTCAAAACAATGACTGCCCAGAGCTGCACACATGCCTTACTTTAGCTATGTTTGATAAAACAGAAGTGTCTCATTTTCAAGTGTTCTTGAAATGATCTGTTGGCAGAGAATATGTGAAATTTATATATATTTTTTTAAGGAACGATGAAAGGAAGTCTTTTTTTTGTTTGTTTTTGTTTGTTTGTTTTAGTAATGTATGGCTACCAGCTGAATATAAATCTACAGATCTTCTTAAAACCATTATTGAGAACGCACAAATTATTGCAGATTGCATAACAACGGTTCCATGATGAAGTTAGAGCTATAAAGTTATATTGATGCTGGGTAGATAAACAAAGAAGGAAGGCTACAGTACAACAGGAATCAATCAGAAAAATAATCTAGAGACTAATCAATGTCTATGAATAAGAGAACATTAATCCCTGATGGAGATGTTACAAACAAAATAATATCTAGCTTAGCTATCTAAATTCCACTCACCATCTTTTCCTATTATGTTTATCATGGAATCAAATTTCAGAGGACTCTGAAGAGCTGTTGCTCCAAGTCTGATTTTTTTCATTATTCTATTTAATTGTGTGCACTGTAATGTAATTTACTGCAATGCTGCCTCTATTGTGCAATGCAAAATTCCTTGTAACAGTAACCCATTAAAATATATTAAAAGTATTTATCATGGTCCTCAAGAGCACAGATAGCATTAGGCATGGAAAACTGGGATTTAACATAATTGCTGCAAATAATTCAAAGCATTTCTTTCTGCATTTATCTATATGTAAAACAGCAAGAACAATAATCATAAAACAAAAGCTCAGCAAGATCAAACCTGGTCTTTAAAAAGCATCATGCAGATAAATAAAATTCTTTGGAATATAAATCACTGTTCTGAGGAAGTGTGGATGAGGAAAAACATCACTGTGAAGAGATCTACAGTCCCTCAAATTTCTGTAAGCTATCAAGTTCATTTACTTATAGTTTTCATCTTCCTTTTTTTTTTTTTTTTTTTTTAATTTATAATTTAAACTTATTGCCTGTTGCAAAGACATTGATGTCAGCGTGTCAGCGTCAGGACTCACACTGACTAAATATCCAGGTTTGAAAATTCTGCCATCTGTGGGAAATAGGGAAGTTCCAGCTGGTCCCAGAGTACCTGCAGGCACAGTAGCAATAACTAAATTGTACCAGCAAGCACCATTGATTCTCCAGGCCAAAAATTCAGAATGACTTGAAATCAAGAAGAATTTGGCACAGATCTGAATGTCATCTCTAACTTTTAGGTGTCAAATCAACACCATTACTGACAGAGGAATATCAGAGCTTGCTTGGGCAGCTTGTTTCTAATACACAGTATATGTGTACATGGCAGGTGTTTACACGTTTTATGCTGAATAAAAAAGGATTTAAAAAAAAAAAGTATGATAATCCACAAAAAAAAATGTTTTCAGATCAAAAATTTATTATAAGTGTACAGGTTGGCAAAACAGAAAGCATGTAGTCTTTTGCTACTGTAAATAATATGTATTATTTTCACTAGAGACTATCTCTACCATTCCCACATTCCTCTCTTTTGCTACTTATGTTTTGTCTTCTTTAATGTTTTGTGGTCCTTCATCACTTTTAACTCAGAACAGACAGAAAAATTCTGAAGCACTATCTTAACACTTTTCCCTTTCCTTGGAAGTAGTCTAATTTAGCAGAAAGTGTGTCCTACCTTTTTGAAAACAGCAATATAATTCTCACAAATATCCTGTCAGAGTTATAACTGTAAGTCTGTTTAAACATTAGATGCAAGGGAGGAGATGAAGTCTTTTTATATCACCACTGTGTTGCACCAGTAATAAAACTTGGATTTTTCAGCATCTGTTCAAAGTCAGATGTAATTCTTTTGTGAGGACAATGTAATTTTCTTAACTACCAGCCCTACAGTCTGTAATTTTTAACACAAGGTTAAACTGCCCTCTTGGTTAATCCATTTTGAAAACGCCATTACTAATTACACGGAAGTATCATTGCACTCAGTAAATCAAGTTAGCAGGAAATATTTAAGATAATATAGAAGGCTGAATCTCTGCAACCATCCTAACATCTCACTCTTTAGATCAAACTTCAGTCTTAGAATTAATAGATTTTGAGTTTGCAGTTGGTTTTCATTCTCTCAGTCAGCAAAATACTAAGAATGGTTTATTCCTCTCACTACCATTGGCTTCAGTAAGTACAGGAGATGCACCTCTGGAACACTTAGAGGAGATCATATACATGTAGGAGTCAAAAGAGATAAATACAACAATTATAAAATAAAAAGAGATAAATACAACAATTTTAAACTTAAATTACATTTTTTTTGAGTATTTAAATGAGTAATCAACATATGAACTTAAATTTTTCATCAATAATCATCACATGTCAAAGCTAGGAATACATGGTAATCTCTGTTTTTCTGTCATTCTTTGAATTTAAAGAAAACCTTGCATTCCAATTTTCCTTGTAGGAAGAAACATAAGTTTTTCTTATATAATACCAAAATATTTAATTTAGAAAAAAAAAGAGTATGTCAACAACTTCAGATGTTCGGTTCAGTTTCTACAAACCTACCAGAACATACAGTCTGAGAATAACAAGAGGCTGGTAAGTACCAGCTCGCATTGTGTAACTCTGCATCTACATGTAAGACAGCTGCTATATGCAGATGAAAGCTATGGGATTATACATACATCTTATGAAATAAAGGACCCTCTGAGTGGAATTGGTCTGCTAGGATGGACTTTCTCTTTCTGAGTACATAGTCAGAGCTGGCCTCACAAGCATTGTTTTAACCAGGTAATTGTGAGTGAGTGCGCAAATCAAATGTGAAAGTAAATAAGTGAATGTGCTGTTAGAATAGTTATCTGCTATTAGTAAAAACAGCTTTATGAGTAAAAGATATTCTAAGAAATATTGTTTGTGATCTGTTCTGTGACGATGAATTCCATCCCCTAAAGGGAGTTTCACACTGGAGGTGATACACAGATATTTTCCAAAGAAACTGTGGTGGTTGAGCAACCAGTTGCTATGACTTGAGTAACACTGGATAATGTTATGATAGTAGTGATAGTAGATAGCAGTGATAATGACAGTCTCTACTTTTAATCTGTGACTGCTAACAGATTTTCATTTTCTCTGTATAAGTAGAAAGTAAATTCTTTGGATTTTTTGTTTGTTTGTTTGTTTTGTTCAGCTAAAACCTCGTTTTAGAGTTTGAAAGTCTTTCATACCTTTTGACATGCTTGCTTAAAAGAAAAGCTGAGAGAATGTAGATTAAAGTAGACTTTAAAGGATTAACATCCTTTTGCAGATGAGCACTTGAAATATTCCAGTTTCAAAATATTGGGTGCTCTGTTTTTCTTTGTTGTTGTTATTGTTTTGTTTTGTTTGTTTTTGTTTCTCTCTTTCTTTGCTGCTCTTTGTTTGATACTGTCCTTATAGCTTCACAGCATTCAGTATCAGGCAGGTAGAGAGATTTACAAAAGGAAAAATTGTGCTGCAGGAGAAGCAGTGAGTTGCTGTTACTTCTGCTCATATCTTGAATGCATGCTGAGTATTGGTTATAAACTGCACTTGGATATAAACCCTCTTGTGGGGTAAGATGGCTGTAAGCTCTAAGGTACCAGGGTTGTAGAGATAACAACCCAAAGTCAATAATACGTTTACACACAGCAAAGGAAAACCTAACAGAAAAAGATTAATTGGGTGAGCACCATTTAGTGATTTTAAACTAGCTATTGATGCTTTTGGATGTGAGCCAGTTTTCTAAATCCAATGTCACGCATTGTTCTATCTTTCCCTTAGAGATTTTATGACTAAAGATGATAAATGAGTAATTCAATGAAACAGAAGCATCTTACCTAAGAAACAAACATTGCAGGGACTTTGCATAAAGTCCAGATCAAAACTCCCAACAGGCTGGAAGTAAACTTGCAGTTTCTGTTTTAAAGAACCAAAATAGTTATTTTTAAAGAAATACTCAAATTTGTATCCCCTACTACAACAGCTGAAGTCTCATTATGACACATTGGGCTGAACTACTATAGCCATAAACTAGAGCAAGCAACCACACTGGCATGAGTGGAATGCAATCAGCATAAAACTTAGTGCAATAGACTATAAAATTTTATTTTATTTTATTTTATTTTATTTTATTTTATTTTATTTTATTTTATTTTATTTTATTTTATTTTATTTTATTTTAATGTTAATCCTATTTTTAGCTTTCTAGTGTCCATCATAATTATTCTTGCTTAGAAAGGTGTCACTCTCTCATTTGAAAAGAAATATGAAATACCTAACTATATTGGATAAGCTTAAATGATCATAACAGGCGGTGACACTCAAAGGTTTTTGAATCTCAGGACACTGTAGAAGACATTTTAATTCTCCTGTTTCCATAAAGCAAGGGGATTAGGAAAGGATATAATCTAATATTCAGATCGTCACCTCCTATAGACAAAACACAACCTTTTCCTTCCCTTTTTAGCTACCTGAACATTATTTATACAGCTTTCTTGAAAAACCAATGAAGTCAAGAGAATGCTATCAGAGAATTAACTCTCTGATATCAGGACATTATGCTCATGGTAGAAACGATCTAATGAAGAAATATATAGTGATTTAAACCACAGTGTTGTTGGGCACTATGTCACATTACATATATGTGCACTTAACCCTGTACAATATTTAAGCACATATTTAAAGGTTGCAGGAGTGCAGTCAGGACACTTAACATTTGCAATGAACATACTGGGATGTGCTGCAATTCTCCCACATTTCCCCAGCCTTTGATAAGGTACTCGTGTACCTTATCTGTTAAAAAAAAATAAATCTGTTAAAAACAAACAAACAAACAAACAAAAAATAAAAAGTTGACTTTAGTTCTTTGCAGTTGCCAATAAAGTCTTAACACCCGTGTTTTAAAATACAAGCTCATGCAAGAAATCCTGTCCTAAAGGACAAGCTGCTGTCTAGCAGCAGTGGAGCTTCCTTGGAAAGCATGAAAGGTACAGTTCTGGTGCACTTAAGTCTTCTGTGATAAAACCTTCTTGCTTTAGTAACTATTTTAAATAACAATTGAAACTTGAAAGCAGATAAAAGTTCATTCAGGAGTTGGCAAATCATTCAGTCATGGAAAAAACAGCTTATGTGATTTTTCAAAGCTGCAGTGCAAGTTTATTATCTAACTCCCCATGGTTTATGGGAAAGAAATGGGAATCTTTGGAAAAAAGGACAAAGTCAAACAAGTGAGTTCTGATCTGTGAGTGGCTGCTGGGCAATGCGAGGTGGGGGGACATAGACACAGAACGGAAACACAAAACGAGTCTGTGAATCACAATCCAAGTATCAGTAAGGCTTTAAATTGAGGAGACAGGTATATATCAGCATCTGGGAGATTTAACTCAAGCAATATGAGTTAGCATTTTCTTTCATGAAGCCTGATGACAGCCTATGTGATACTACAGCAATTTACATTTTATCTTTCCGGCCTTATACTAATTTCCAAACCCAACTGTTAAAAAGCAGTTGTGATTTCCACAAAGACAATCTGCAACTTTCCAGTTTAAATAGTTAGTTTGTCCTGCAAGACATGTCTTATAGGTGACTAATAATGACTTTTCAGGAAAAAATAATAAGGCTACAAATATTTTTTTTCTTTTTTTTTTCTTTTTCTTTTTTTTTTCACAAAATGAAAAGCAATGAAGAATATTAGATTGCATAAAACTGAAAATGTTATTAAAGCAAATAAAAGCACTTTATTTTTCTTAGGTTATACAGTTCTTTCAAACCTCTTCACTAAGACTAATTTTTAAATACAAAAGTTCTTCTAAAAAAAGACCAAAAAAAAAAGAAAAGAGCATTTTACTTTTAAAAATTTTAAACTAAAATACTTGTATGTTTTAAAGATTTCTCTTCAATCCCTACTTTTGCACTGACTTAACTGAATACATAAATTCAGCTTAATTTCAGAATTTTGGAGCATCCACATGTCTGTTAGATACTTTTGTGTTTCAGTCATTTCTTTCTTTGAATGTTCCCAACACCAACATACAGTTACAGATGATACAGGAAAGATTTATGATAAAATTCTTAGAAGGATACCTGCCATATTTTTTCCAAGCCATCTTGCTCCCTTTTTCAACTTTTATTTATTTTGTGTGTGTGTGTGTTTGTGTGTTTGTTGTTGTTGTTGTTTTTCATTTTCTATGCCTTGTTTCGGTTATTAATCTGGGGTCATGGCTTTCATTTGCTCTGTTTTAACAGTATTATTCATACCAATTAGTTTTTTATATTGACTCTAAGTATAGTTGTTAAAGGTAAATCTTGCTGTATACAATCTTACTTTGGCATAGTTAATCTCTGAAAGACACATAAAGAAAAAGTGAGGTCATGTTTCAGATAAGTGCATGCTGTTGGACTATGATTAAAGCTGTTGATTGTATTCTCACCCTTGTTATTAAGGACATCATACCAATGTACCCTCAGATCAGTATTTTCTCTCCACTCAGTAGGCAGTTCTTGTGGCAAAGTGGAGGGGGAAGAAGGACTGTGTCAATTCTTCCCACATATTCTCCCCAAGTTCCATCAACCTGCAGTTAGGTAATGCAGCCCTTAATGAAAGTTCTAGTAACACCAGTATGTTTCTTTTATCCCTGTCCCTAAATGTTCTCTTTTCCTTCAAAAATGTTCCTTTGGGTCCCATCTGCAAAATGGCAATCATTGCCATTTTGATTTCTCACAAACTATGTTCCAAAGTTCTACAAAATACAAAGATAAGTTACATATACTATTAATCTTTAGTGCATATTTATTGTATATTGGTATATAATTAGTGTGAATAAAAATGCTACTACTACTCATATAAGTAATCTAAAACCAGGGATTTTGAAGAAATAGTGCAAGCCCTAACACTGTACTCTCTCTTGAAAAAAAAAGAAAAAAAGTCTTTCTGGTATCTTGTTTTCAGGTACCTCACTGAAGAAATCAAAGTGTTTAAGAAACATCGCTATATGTTTTTCTGCTTCTTTTAAAGAGAATCTATGCTCTTTCTGCTATAGCTTAATTAAAAATCTATTCCACCTCCCTGCATGCTTTTTTTTTTTTTTTTTTTTTTTTTTTTAAATGGCAGTGAAAACTATTCATTGTATAGTTGAAAAGCAGGAAATCTGCATCTAAGTATGAAAGCAATCAATTCATTCTACTTGGAATGAGATTTCTCTTGTCACTTCAGTTTGATTGTTTACCTTTACAATTGCCTCCCATGCTGTCAGGAAAAAGCAGAAAAAGAAGTGGAAAAGAATCAAAAGGCAAGCAACTTAACATGACTATGCTTAATCTCATCACTACCTGTTCTGAAGAATGTCTTTGCATATTTATAATTCTATATTATTACAGGAATGATGTGCTTTGATGGCATCATGTCAGTCACCAAGACAATGAGAGCTGAACCTGTCCTAAGAACTCAAAGGAAACTGGCTGTGCTCTTATGACGGGCACAATTCTCAGAAGCCATGACTATGCTCATCATGTTGAACAATACCTTCTTATGATTTAAAAATAAATGGAGTTATTCAGCTAACAAATATTTCAAAGTTCAGCTATAGCCAACATTAAAAGTACAGTTCTTCATACAAAATCAAAAGGAACAGAATCACAGAATCGCAGAGTTGTAGGGGTTGGAAGGGACCTCAAGAGATCATCAGGTCCAACCCCTTGCCAAAGCAGGTTCCCTAGAGCAGGTTGCCCAGGTAGACATCCTTGAATATCTCCAGAGAGATATTCCAGGTAGACGGGCCTTGAATATCTCCAGAGAAGGAGACTCCACAACCTTCCTGTGCAGCTTGTTCCAGTGCTCTGTCACCCTCACCGTGAAGAAGTTCTTTCTGATGTTGGTGCAGAACTTCCTGTGCTCCATTTTGTGGCCATTGCCCCTTGTCCTGTCCCCACAAACCACTGAAAAGAGGTTGGCCATAAGCCTTTGTCTTCTACACTTAAGGTATTTATAAATATTGATAAGATCCCCTCTTAGTCTTCTTGTCTCAAAGGTGAACAGACCCAGGTCTCTCAGCCTTTCCTCATAGGAAAAATGCTCCAGGCCCTGTATCATCTTTGTGGCCCTCCACTGGACACTTTCCAGGAGATCCCTGTATTTTTCATTCTGGGGAGCCCAGAACTGGACACAGAGAATAAGTATCTAAAATTCAGTATCATCTTTTGTTGTGCCTAGAGGTAATGCAACATCTCATGATGGAGCTTGTTTTTCCTATCAGAACTCTGTAGGATCTTTCCCTACAGATTGTGCTCATTACAGCAAAATAAACTAGTGGCATTAGCTTGATCACAAAGATTAAGTTTTTCTTATATCCGCAATATTATTCTGGAAAATTGACAAAGTTATTTTTGGGCAACTCTTCAACAATTGTGAACATAATTTCCTGTGAGATGTATATAAGTTCTGTGGTATTTAGTGCACAACTGGAGTTGATTTAGTGCACAACTGGAGTTGCTGATATTATTCATGTTAAGTAAGTTGCATTGATTGTTCAAATTAATATTCCTATGCAATTGTAGGAACAGTAGGTATGCAAAAAAATCAAGTCACTCTTACCAACAGTGTCCCCTGATACTTGAAAAAGGAACAAATTCAGTTCCTTAGTCTCTGGAATTTACACATAAGTTTCTTTTTTAACAATAAATAAAATACGAAAACCAGATAAACCACCCTTAACAGAGGGAGGTTGCCAGAACTGGAAACTGCACCTCCCCTTGCCTGAAATTACAGAATATGCCCAGAGAGGTTCATTGTAGAGCCAAACATGTGCCTACCATCATTTTGGTACCAAAAAGACACATATTATTCCTCTGTGAACACTAAGTGAGGATTTCAGGTGTAAAAGTATTTAATCTTTTCCGTCAGGTATATCACTGAAATTCAGCTTCTGTTGCTCTGATGCAGCTGAGCAGTCAGCTGCACTGGACCAGAGGGGAAAAGCCCACATGCCTGCTGTCTGCTTGGGGACTGGTACGGCCCTTGGCATAATACAGACAGCCCTAAGGATATTCTAGTTAACAGTGAAAAATTACACAGATTTTTCCTGAAAATTCCTCTAGAAGGAAGATTCATCAACTCGTATACATAAATTGATTTCTAGTATGGTATGAAATAACCACAGCAAACCTCCAGACTCTGGCAATTTGTATTTAATTCCATAAAAAGTGCTGCATAAAGGAGGCTAGTGAGCTTGTTTTAAAGCAAGAAAGCTGTTTTAGCCAGAGCAAATTACATTTTCCTTAGTGCTGTGGCAGTGTAGGCTATTTATTTGTGCTCACAATTATTTTCTTTAGTTTTACCAGAATCTCAACCTAGAAAATCCTCTCTGAATTGCAACTATTATCCATCCCATTCTCAGTCTCTTTTGCTTGGAACTGCTAACAGTGATGTACACAGATCAGACAATTCCTCTCTCACTGTAAAAGCATAGGCATTTCATTTTCTTTTGAGTCAGTGATGTCTAAATTGGATTAAGATAAGTAAATTGATAAGTAAATGAGGCCTTCTTTATAGAAGTTGCTTTCATCACTGCCATATTTAATGCCATTTTACTCTAGAACTTCATTTTTTAGACATTTCTTATATGAGTGACTTTCCATGAAGTTCATGGTAAACTTCATATTGAACTTTAGGCATCAATATTCTATGAAGAGAGAAAAAAAAATGAATCTTGTTCTACTGACACACTCATGAGTGAATATAATAACTGGCATGCTGGCACTGTTTGTTATGATCAGATGAAATTCAAATGGTATGATAAGAAGAGTCACTGATCTCAAAATCAGAGGACTTTGTCTATTTATGTGCTTAAACCTCTTTATCTGGTAACAAGCTCTTCACACTTCTCTGTCTGGGCAATTGCCTCTCTTGGCAATAATAATCTGAGTGGGTGGCTGAGAATGGAGCTGGCAGCCGTAGTACAGATGCAAATTACTGCTACTTAGCAGCACTCACATTCATTCATCCAGGCAGTCGTTTTTTATAATTCCAGAAGTAAGCCAGAAGTCATAAAATATTTTACTTGTCAATAACTAAAAATACAATCTGTAGTGTAATCAACATTTATTATCATAAAATATAATGTTAAATAGATAATTGAAGTGTGAGTATGCCCAATGTCATAAAGAAAGCAGTGAAAAAATGAAATACACTCTGTGTGCTTAATTTGTCTTTTTGTGTTTTCTTTTTAATATTGCCATTGGAGATCTCATAATGCAAGTGTGACTGCTGATACGCATTACCAAGACCAAATAACGCCAACCATAAAAATGGTAAAATCCTGATTAGCCTTTCCTTTATTCTGGCATGTTATTTCTTTCATTATTTTAGCTACTGAGATGAATGATAGAGGTGATAGAAAGGAAAGCTGAATAATGCACAGCATTACTAAAGGCAATATACAGTGCAGTGAAATTAGTAGTCATTATTTCTGTGTTGACCATAGTAATGCTGTTCTACATCCTGTAAAGTAAGGTGCCACAATGCAATGTATACTTACTTGCTCTTTGGTTTGCATATATATGACTTGACTTTATGAATAAATACTTAAGGTGCAATAGCCATGATTCCAAATACAGATTCTTTATCTATTGTGCATTTCTAAGCACATTTAAATAAAATTTACACTTTGTTGTCTTTATTAAAACTATGCCCTGAATAAAACTTAAAGATTTTTTAAAATATTAGCTCTCTAAATAAGCATTAAGAACACACCTAAAGAAACAAAAGAGAAAAACTACTAATGTACGTCAGCATTAAAGCAGTAATCTTAACAAGTTAAACTTTCCCAGGAGAAAAAGGTTTTACTCAAAAAAAAAAAAGATGGTTTCTCTTTTGTGTCAATTATTTAAACAACAGTGGTACTACAGTAACTGTGGTGGTTCACAATTATACAGGAAGGTTTGAGTAGCAAGAGAAAAACTATATTTAAACAATTGATGTAACTTGAAAAAAACAAATGAGCCTTTGGAGTCAGAGTCTATCTTAAGTCTATTAACTGAGTCATTAATAAGTAGACAGGCAATCTAAGTGTAACAGCTAAGAAGAAATGTATCAACACTAATTGCAGTCACAATCGAGACACAGTACCTTGGCTTTATCCCTCATGGAGCCTTTCCCCAAGATAGACATTTTTGCGCCTGTTTCTTCTTGTAACCGCTTCAAGGAGTTTCCTCTTGGTCCAAGCAATTTCCCAACAAAATTGAACTAGAAAGTAAGAAAGAGAACTATTTTAAACCAAGGAGCACCTTTTTGAAAAGTTAATAAACCTTTACAAAGGAGTTGGTTAAAGGGAAAAGTTTAATTTCCTTTCTAGGCCTAATACATAGAAGTGTGGAGAATGGAGATATTTTTCTATCAGTAAAAACATTTGTGGCTTATTTGGAACCTAGGAGGTTCATCTTTAGGAGAGAAATAATCAGTGGCTGCTTAGGTTTAGCTAACTAAAACAAGAACTTTTGTTACTAGATGACAGGTGAAACTGAGAGAATGAATATGTTCTTTACTGACTGAGCCAGCTTTATTGGCAAAGTAATATATTCTGCAAAGTTAGATCTTTCAATGGATTTTTAAGAATTGATGTTTTACATATAGATTTTAAAATAAGTGCTGTTTTATGTATCAGCTTCAAATGTCTGTTTTGCCAGCAACTGAACTAAACATACAAACAATAGATCACTGTAGATATTCAGGGTGTTTTCTGAGAAGATTTTGAGGAGCACTGTGATTTGCCTGGCATGCTGCTAATACTCTTAAACACTGCACAGGTCCTGTGACACATACAACATTGTTTTATATGTATGGGGAGGAGAGATATCTATATGAAAAATTTGGTGGCAGAACAGTAAATAAATGGGGTGCTAATGTAATGTTGATAAAAATAGCAAAAGGGGAGGAGTTATAAAGTAACAATGATTTATTTATTCTGCAGTCAATAGTTTATTCAATTTAATATGTTTTATACTTTCCAAAATCTTTTACAAACTCTATGGCATGCTGTCTTTGGAATTTGACTGAGAACCATCAGTATTTGCTTAGGATATTTCTAAACTATGATCAAGTTTGAACAGACAGTACTCTGGCTTGTCTTTCAACAAAAAGTAAGCTCAGCTGAGGATAAAGGTGTGCATTTGATATGTACTTCCTTGTTTTTATTTTAGAGCAGAACTAGGAGAAAAATGGGATGAAGAACGTGACAATAAGAATAGCAATCCAGGACATACTGGTGTCAAAACTACACATGAACCTCTAGAAAGAACATAGAATCAGAGAATCAGAGAATCATTTAGGTTGGAAAAGACCTTTGAGATCACCATGTCTAACCATCAACTTGACCTACTGAGTCACATCAAACACATCCCTTAGTGCCATGTCCGCATATCTCTTAAGAATATGATGGGGACTCCACCACTTCCCTACACACCCTGTTCCAATCCTTGACCACCCTCTTCATGAAAAAAAAATATTTATAATGTCCAATCTAAACTTCACTGGCACAATGTTTTTTTACATCCTATCACCTGAGAGTCACCTGAGAGTACCCCAGTACCAAGCCCTGGGGGACACCACTGGTGACCAGCTGCCAACAGGACTGAACTCCATTCACTGTGACTCCTTGAGCCTAGCCATTCAGCCTGTTCTTCCCCCACTGAACTGTCCAAGCCATCAGCAGCCAGCTTCTTCAGGAGAATACTGTGGGAGATGGTGAGAGAAGAATGTTGTAACATAACCTGTTTTGTGCTACCTGCTATTTTAAATTTAATCTTAAAAAGGAGATCTGGGGGAATGTTGTTTCCATTTTAGCCAGCAAGAACCTAACATGCAAATATACCAGCCAAACACAAAATCAGGCCAGATACCCTGGAACTCAAGTTAACTTTTGTTCCAGTTTCTTAATTACAAATTACTTGCAACTTCCTTCAAATATTGGTTATATCATCAAAGAAAATAATATGTAATCAGAGGAAAAATAAACATGTAAAGCAGAATCTACTTCCACCTAAATTAACATAACTGATTTCAGCAAGATGAAATATCTAAGGGGAAGTAGCAAGTAGTACAGCTGCAGAAAAGCAGAGCAAGCTTTGAAGCTCAAAAAAACATTTTTCAGGTGTGTGTCCTTGCAATTTGTTCTAACTCTATGTGTTGATTTAATAAAAGTTAACAACTTTCCTAATAAATTCTACCCTTTTAAATCATCATGATATCTACAATACTAAGTCTGTACTCAAACTAGCTATGCATCTTGCATGGCCAACTTTACTTGGAAGAAGTTGCTGGCTTCAGATGGATTATTAAATTTCATATGGAAATAAGTCTAAGGATGAAGAAGAAACAGCAAGGACTGAATTTCATCTTTAATTTGAGACTATATATTAGCCCTAGGACTTAATCTACTGATAGAAGTAAGATTTCAAAAATGAAATCTCATGCATGTGAAGGCTCATTAGAGAAGGTCGAGCAAACAGCAGAACTGTCTCTTCTCTACAGGGAACATGCTTACATGCAGAACAGTTGTTACAAGATGAAGTATTTTGTGCAACTTACACTTCACCAATCAGAGTAGAACCAGACAGAAATTATGCTTTCAGAGTCTCTAAATATTAGGAATAGATGCCTTTCAAAAGCTGAAAGAGCTATACAGCTATGTAAGCTTGTAAAAGCCTACAAGAAGGCCAGCCAAAGCTCAACAGTGTTAGCTCTCTGAATAGAGCAAAACTATTAAACTACAGTCTATGGAGATTTATGCTGAACATTTATACTTAAGCACGTCATAAACTGTCTAATAATTACCTTGAAATATTGCTGCAAAGGAGCAGTATGGCCAACATAAACCATGTACAAAGTGGATTTTAATCACTTCAGAGGAAATAAGTGGCAAGGGATTTTAATTCTATTGATTATGTATCAGACAAGCATTTACACTTCATCCACCTTCTAGATATTCTCTGAAAACATAGATCAGGAAGCAAGCAGTTACAAGTGAAAAACTGAATTGCTCTTATTTTTGTTTTGTTTAGAGTTGAAGAAAAGCCACTGCACAATATCAGAAATTATACCATTGTCCTTAGTCTTGACAGCACCTGAAAGCTCTAGGGCTGCCAACTATCTTTAGCACTAGTCTATAATCATAAAACTCCTGGAAGTCTGAAAATCCCTCCCAGTAAAACATGCTGCACATCAACACACCTCACTTGCTTCAGGTTAAGCCACTAAAACAATGCCTAAAGCTAACAAGGTGTTGTCAAGCTGGAGCACAGCATAGGCAGTCCGTCTCCCAGTGTCAGCATTTATTATGATGATATATTTGTTGTGCATGGCATCTGTGGAATGCCAGAGATTAACTATAACCTGTGCTGTTAAAAACATGTACAATAATTAGTTCATAAAATATATCTCATAGCTAACATACATTGTTATGACAGTCTTGAGTGTACTATAATACATCAAGATCATGAAAGGTATTCTCACTCCCATTGTTGAACTTATCTTCCTCAAACTCAATGTTGTGTATTGCTTTTTAAAGTCCTAATATCAGCAGGATTATTATGGAATTGTGAATAAACACACACATACACAAATATTTATAAGTTTATGCTTACATAATATCCGGTTTATATAGTGTGGTGAACTGAAGAGGAAGTTTTTTCAGTATACGGCATATTAAAGCAAATCTTCCTGGACATGAACACAGGTGGGAGTTTGAACTTTAAAGAAGGCATACAAGATAAATGGACACAGCTCCATTATTGTATTTTTGTTGTATATAAGATGGGGAAAAGAAAGTGAATTTGTACTGTAGAGTCTGTAGCTGACACCAGCATACTTTTATACTCTATCCTATTGAACTGTGTATGAACTGCATATGTATACTAATACAGTAAGCTTCTAATAACAAGGGACCCATCAATGTCTCATACATCAAACATCAAATGGAAGTTTTGTTAAAATTAAGCAACAACAACAAAAGTTGTGAAGCCCCAATTTTATGACAGTGATTCAGACACTTTTTTTGTTTGTTTTTCTTCTGTACAAGTAGAGGATTATGACCAAATTTTGTTGTTTTTGTTTTTAATCCTGATTTTGTTTTTAATCTTGTTTTTGTTTTTAATACTAGGAGGCTAGCTGGCACACCCTTAAGTATCCCAAGTCAGCGGTTCAGGACCTGTCTGTGGCTTCTTGCACTGGAGCAATCTCAATGACCTGACAGCTAAAAATGGAGCTAAAGGAGCTAGGCAGATAGCAGTTGTGACTTTCGTTGCTACCTCATTTTTAATGCTCAAAATAGTAATCAAACATTGAATCTTTATTTTCGTTGTATACAGAAGACTCTCTCCAAATGTAATAAGCTTGAATAACCTAACCAACACCTAATGCTCAGTTCTCTTGTAACAACCAGGTGGGCTGCCATTGCCAGTCTGCTTTTAAGTGCCAAGGAATATTGTGACCTTCCTCAGAGGTGGGCTGTGAGGTCAGGTGGGGTCTTCCCAGAGCCAGCAGCATGAGGCACCTTTGGCTGAGGAAAGTCACCCTTGCTGAGGTGGCCTGTTGAGCCATGTAGCACTGTCAGAAGTACACAGTTACTACACCAAAAAGAAGCACTATGAATTTAAGTGCTCCCCATAAATCTTATCCTATCTAAAACATCCTTTCCTCTCCACCTCCCTTCTGCACATGGGGGCAAAAATGCTGACAATCAAATGGCAAATAATCATATTTGCTGTTATCCTATGTTGCAACATAAAGCTCTAGCCCACAGTGCTTTCAAAATTAAAAATCTCCATTAAGTATTACTAAAGATTTTGAGCATCTCCGTACACCACAGTTATAGCTATAACAAATCTAGCATTATATTTACAGCATTTTAATAAGCCTCAAACTTAATAGAATGATTGATAGAAAGTGAACATTTACATTTAGAAGAATAATTGTTTCCATGTTTGATGTAGCCCAAATACTTCCCTGATATAACTGTAGCACTGCATATTTTACAAATACTATTTAAATCAGGTTTTACAAGTGAAACAAGGAATATGTTTGTCATTCATAAAAAGCATATGTGTCAGTGACTATTTCTGTTCTATACACAGATAAATGTTCAGAAAAGCAACAAAACTTATATAAATAAGGAATAAGACAGACAAGTGGTTCCAGCTGTAAGATAAAGCAACACAAAATCCTGAACTGGGAGACCAAATTAATTTCTTCTAATCCTAGTAACAGCAAAATAGAAATAGCAGTGGCTTGGGCAACACAAAGCAGGTTTGTTATTTTTCACTATGCTATCAGCTCTTTTGTGGGGGGACAAAGTGTCTTTCCATATTCAGAGCTATTTATTCTCACAAACTTTCTCTATTCAACAAAGCAAATAAATTAAAACAATAATAATAAAAAACACTACTACCACCACCAAAAAAAAAAAAATCTTCTTCCTATCTAAATTCAGTTCTGTGCTACAGAAAAACGAGAGGAGACAAAGACATTTTCCACTCCTGAGTAAAACTTTACTTAGATCTGCTTATTCTCACCCTGTTCTAGGACTTCTGATATTTCAATCATTTTAGCATTTGTTAAAGACTGCCTCAGCTTTTGATATGCATAGGGGACTTCCCTTTTTTTTTTTTTTTGTAAAGGTAGCACTGGAAGATTAGGAAGGAAAATTTTATTTCCCTCATTACTTTATAGGCACATTAAGCTTAGCAAATCCTGCAATGCACAAGTTTTTCTCCCTCTATATACAGTTGCTTATCCCAATGCCTCTTCAAAATCTATTATTTTTCTGCTTTTCCAAAATGCACTTACTGCTTCAGATAAGAATGAAATATTATTTTTAATTCTGGCACTGTAGTGTTTGCTGCCTCTGGAGAAGACCTTACAAGAAACCTGTTTGGAAGGGTCAAATTTTGCAGGACTCTACTTTAGCTGGGCATGTTAGGAGACAGCAGGAGAAGAAGAAAATGAACATCTTTTTTTATATGGGCTCTGGAGACCTAAGTAGATGTTCTAATGCTTTCTTAGACTAATGCACTGATGAGACTTCAATACAGAGGTCCCAGAACCAAAAGATAAGGCTGCCCTATCCTCCAGAGCGCTTTGTGTCTGATCTGTTCGTATATGATTGGAGCAGAAACCTGATACTAGCTCATGGGGAAAAAGGTGGGCTCAAAATGAAATGCTCTAAGGAAAAATACAGCTTCTTGAAAACACGGGGGCAAATTCATTTCTGGTTTAAATCAACAGAATTACCTCAAGAATAAATTAAATTTGAGTAACAAAGTTAAAATCATTAAAGCCACCACGTTTGAGAGATTTACCTAAGAAATAAACATTTTTATTACACATTTTTTATCTTGAAAAGTGCTGGGAGCACATATTTATGGTGTGCTTGAAGAAGATGGTGCAATATTTGTCTGGTTATTTCCTAGCTCATAGCAAGCATCTAAATCTACAGTGAAAATGTATTTTTGGCATAACTCCATGAAACAGATGGTCAGTGACTCTAGACAAACATCCTCCAGATACAAGTCCATACTGAGAGAACAAAAATATTCCCTCATTCTTCATTTTAAGCAAATTTCTGTCAGAATTTGGTAACAAGTTGTGGCATTTAAATAGAGGAATTTAAATGGGCCTTAGAATTAAAATATTTTATCTGTTTTTAAAAAGTAATTGTTTGGTGTCTGATGTGTCTTTATTCAGTTAAATGTAATGACTTAACTGAGGAAAATTTGAATAAATAATTCTCTAATACATGCATTAGAAGTATGATTTATTATAATCCACTAATCTGTCACATACCCAAACATTTCATTTTGTGTAATTCTGTTTTTAACTTTGACATGAGGTAATTGAGAAGAAGCCAAGAACCAAATAAACTTCTGAATCTATATTAAATCTGCAATTAACAAGTTTAAGGGGTTTATGACTCACTGCAGTCATATTTTTTAATTATTATTTTAATTGCAAAGATACTTAGATAGAATCAATGTACCAAACACTGTACAGACACAAAGAGACATGATATTTACCCTAAGCTGTCAAGTATGCTGAAAAATAAATAAATAAAATAAAAAATAGACCTTGTTACATGTATGTAGCTACTATTGCTTATTTGAATTCAAGGTAAGTGCAGTAAGATCAGGTTCTGCTGACAAGAGGGATACACAGTACCCTGCTTTTTCACCTCAGAAATGGGAAAGAGAATCTTTATGTCACATTTTATCTTTTCTTTTTGCCTTTTGGCCCTGTTTTGTCTGCATTTCAAGAATGGAATACACTACACAGCATGGAATTTCAAGAATGGAATACACTACCAGCATTTCCTGGTGCTGATTTTCTCTAAGCTTACCTCTATTTGGCCATACTAGTCAAAGCACTGTGCAAGGCTGATGGTAAGCAGGGATGGCTCTTATGGATGCATATCTATGAAGACTGCTCTTTAATGAATGACAGTTCAAATAGAGCAGTATTTTTTAAATGGCAGAGTAGGCTAGGCTAAAAATCTCCTTCCCTTCAAAGCAAAGTCAGACTATGTAATAGTCATATTCTATTAAATCAAGGGCAAGGGGCCTCAGTGGGACAAAAAAAATAAAATAAAAAAATAATAAAAAAGACCCTCTTCACATTCATTTCAGCCAAGCCTGAGACAGTAAACTTTTAATATTTAGAAATAAGTAAAATACAAGGTAAGACTGACTCACTTAAAAGATGTTATATAAAATGATATTTCTATGAATGCTAACACTTCAAACTGAAGAAGTGCACCACCAAGCTTTTTCAAAAGTGCACAATAAGTTTATATTCAGCATATGCACAGGTATGGAAATAGGTACTTAGACTACAACACTTAAAAGCATAATCAACATTTGGCTAATTGGGCTTATTACTCCCACAGATACACAATTTACTGGTCACAGTAATAAACACCATCTGCTCTTTGCTAACTGGCAGCAACCTACCAACTTTTTTCTAATTTACAGAATTTGGAACTTAAAAGGAAGATGTAAAGGAGCTGTAATGCAGTGGGATTTTCAAGTGCATCATCCTAGTCTAACTGAGCTGGATATGATTTCATATTAGGTGAAAGATTTCTCTTTGCCAGATGCTATATTTGCATATTTAAGTTCTGAGTCAACAAGAACCAGGATGTGTTAGGGTTGAATACTTAGCCATAAAACTAACGTATCTTTCAAATATATGCCACTAATATTGGACTAGGAAAAATGTGGCATAAAACTCAAATTTCTTTTTAGTCAATGAAAATATAATGACACTTAATTTGGACCCAAATGTTAGTGAACCGATTTAGCATACATGCATGTAGCATTTAATTTTGCAGAAAGCATTGTATCAAATCACAAATGGTTTATGTTAATCTAATTAAAAACCGTGTTAGTCAACTGAATTTTGCCTTTCATTATTAAAGTAATTATACTTACAGCAGCATTTGTGTATCAATTTACATTTACTAAGCACTATGCAAATATTCATTTCATTCTCAAGTCATGTTTATAATCAAAGCAAAGCATAACTTTAAATTGATTGACATCTCACATCACTCTACAGAAATTAAACCAGTCTGGGAAAGCACTCAAAAACATTTTACAAAATTCTGGTTCTTCTTTTTTTTTCCCTCTCTACATTTTCTATATTGTTGTTTGTTGTTTTAAAATGTTTTTAAAAACATATTTTAAAAATATTTTAAGAGGAGGACACCTTTTAAAAAATATATTTACAAGGTGAAAACACTTAAGTAATACTGTATTAACTCAAAGACCTGAACTGGTACTTAATTTATTGCTTGCTATAATGAGCTCAAAGAAGGAAAAAAGGCTGTGTTAACTCATCATTTTGCATAGATGGCTTTCCATTAGTTTACACAACCAAAGTATTGGGCATGGAAAGATCCACTCCCTTCTCCAGACTGAAACATTTCTGACTTCCCCTCTAGCATGCCAAACAGAGGGTCTGCAGAGCTTCTTCCTACAGATGTTAGTAGCAGTAACCAGTGCAACTGATCCCTTAATTTATAGTTTAATACTGCTGAATGTAAAAACAAACTTAACATATATGTATATATGTTAACACTCTGTAATTTGATATAAATGTACCTGATTTTCTAACTATGAAGAATCCATCATTGTGTTAAATATTATACAAAGAATGTGACTTTTTCATTTTTAGTATTTGTTGATGTTTGTTATTTTGCCAAATCAATAGCAGTTATTACTCACTAATTCCTATTTGGAACACCTACTCAGTCTCATTACAAAGCTAGACGTTACTGAGTTTTAGGACTTTTGAGTGTCAAAAGCATCCAAAGCACTGAGAATGTCATACTTTGCTGATGGCATGCCTTTGCAAGTGACATTTCCGTCCTTTAGACTTAGTTAAGGTAAGATAGAAAAAAGTATTTTCAGTGCAACACCTGGAAAGAAGAACAAGACATTGTATGTGAAAAACAAGCTGGCAGGAGTAAGCTGGTGGGCCTGAGTGTCTTTGAATAAGACAGGCTGTAATAACTAAAGAGTATCCAGGAAGGAAGTCTTACAATTGTGATACTGCATATCCACAGTGAACAAAACTGTTTTTCACCCTGGAAGGTTGAAAGTGACACTATTAGCTATACCAAAGTAATTAATTTGGTATGTAAAGAGGGATCAGTCTGAAACTCACAATCCTTGACCACCCTCTCTATGAAGTAATTATTTCTAATATCCAATCTAAACTTCTCTGGCATGTTTTTCACATCCTATCAGTTTTCACCTGAGAAAAGAGACTAACATCCTCCTTACTGCAATCTCCTTTCAGGCAGTGACGAGGTACCCCCTCAGCCCTCTCTTCTCTAGACTTAACAACTCCATTTTCCTCAACCTCTCCCCATAACTCTTGTTTTCTAATCTTTTCACCAGCTTCATTGCTCTTCTTTGCACATGCTCAAGAAATTCCATATCCTTTTTGTAGTGAGTGGCCCAAAATTGAACACAATATTCAAGGTGTGATCTCACCAGTGCCACAAGCAAGAGGACAATCACTTTTCAATGTTTTTGGGGGTGTTCCAGGAAAGGTTGCACGTGGCACTCAGGGACATGGTTTAGTGGGTGATATTGGCAGTAGGGTGATGGTTGGACGAGATGATCTTGAAGGTCTTTTCCAACCTTAATTATTCTATGATTCTATGCCATGTTACAGATATCATGATATGGATGGAAACCTGTATTGGTGTCTCAGGAGATTCAAAAGAAATTTCTCCAGACTCCAAGAACATCTTACATGCATTAATTTGCAGTCCTTGTGAATCATAGCAACAGAGGAACACTGGAAAGAACTTATGGAGGCCAAACGTAGGTGGTTTGGGAGCTGAAATTTGGACCTGCACAGTAGCATTCTGTGCAATAGTCTTGTTACAACAGAACCAAAGCTGCAAGGATGGGCTGAAATAATGTTGTTAGGAGGAAGAATTAAGATTCATCTCAAACCGAGAACACCTCTAGGATATGGAGAGGCTATACAAAAGGAAAAGACCTCATTTGAAGTATGAAGGATCCAGCTGTTGGCTTTTAAAATCGAGAATAATGTTTAAAAGCTTTTAATCTGAAAAGTGGAAGAACGTCAGTGGTATGGAAGAGCAGATTGTTTTCAATTATATATCCACTAGGGAAAAAGCTGCAGAAACTCTAAATTCTCAAATATCGCATAAAACAGAAGACTGAAAATGAAAGAAAAACCAGGAAAGCGGCCAGAACAAGCTGCTTTACAAGTGCCATTTAAATAACATTCAAAGTAGAAAATCAAAAAACTGCTACATATGCATGCTACACAAACAATAGGGATTTAATAAACAGGATGAAGACTGGCATCTGTAGTTAAAAGGGATGCTGGAAACATAGTTGAAGATAGGCAGATAACAGAACTATGAGATACCTGGCTGTCCTGGCTTAAGGAGGAATGGTATGGGATGTTAAAGGAAACAAAATGTGATAAACAATCTAATTTAATCAAAAGGGAAAAATCCAAACAGACAGACTGAGAATGTGAGACTACATTAATATATATATATTATATATATATATATATTATATATATATATATGTATATGTATATAAAATCTGTTTTAGGAACCACCTGACCAGTATTGTGAAATGCTGCAATAAGCCTAAAAATGAAAAAGGTTACATGTGCAGGGCATGGAATAATTCAATTATTCTCATGGAACAGCCTGCCTTATTCTGTAACACAGCCACTGACTCCCTCATGGAACTATAACTGGAATCCACAACCACAAGGCATCTGGTCTTGACATATTCTTTTTTTAATATAACATTTAAGGAGCCATCCTGTAAGAGTGGTCATAATAAATTAGTTCTACAAGAACAAAACATGATACTATTGTACATAATTTTTCTTTAATAAAAGCCCTCAAAAAAATGAGAATGATAAAGAGATGCTATGGGAAGCAGTCAGCATATGATATGAAGATTTTTCATATGAAAAGCATTATGGATTTAATATTAAAAAAAAATAAATTCCATACTCCCTATCCCCCCCCAAAAAAAGAAAAAAATAAAATCAAGAAAATGCAACAAATAAGACAGTTAAATATCAGGACAGGAATATTATTAGAATCAAGAAGAGTATCCTTTAAAAATCTGAAGTTGTATCTAAATAAGGAAAAATGAATGAAATGACCATAAACTCTATCAGCCTAAAAAAAATCCACAGAAATTGGGTAAAATAAATAATCTGAGGAGCAACTTGGAGAAGGCATAAAAAATGACAATAAAATATTTCTTGAAGACTTAGAAACCAGAAAGAGAGCTTGTAGGGCTAACAGCTGTTCGGGCTATAAAAGGAGTATTCAAGAAAGATGAGGTCAGAGCTCAAAAATAAAATACATTTTCTCCATCTGGGTTCATAATGGAGGAAATTTTGACAGGTGGCTTGGGAAGAAGGTAGTGCAACAAAAATTTCCTAAGAATTTCCAATTAAATTACTGAAAATCAGAATAAATGATAATAATAGTTCATGGGAAAATAAAAACATTAAAGAGGTGAAGAGCTATGATGGCTATTTTAAAGGGAAATCAGGCTTCACCAAACTACTGCTGTTCTCTAAAGAACAAGCATGGAAAAGAGTGTAAACTGACACCTTATATTTGATTACCAAGACATTTCACAAGTTTCTTTATCAAAGGCTCTCAAAGAAACCAGCCTGATATGGGATTAGTAGGAAGGCCCTGTCAAGGATAAAATATTTGGATTTGGAAATTTGGAGTAAATAATGAGTATTCACACTGGGAGGAAGTCATTAGTTGAGTCCTGCAGGGATCCAGGGGGAGGCCCAAGCTGGAAAAAGCATTGAATAGTGAGAAGACCTTTTTCAGTGATGATAAAGTCGGGGTTCTGAAAGCAGGAGGGGCAGTAAAGACCTATATATTGTGACACTTGGTGATAAAATGACAGATAAAATTCAATGTAAATAAATGTAAAATACCTGGAAAGACATCTCACCTTTATAAATAATACAGTGTGCTGATTCCTTAGAAATGATATCAGTAAGAATAACAGATAGCTAATACTCAGCAGCAGTAAAAAACAAACAAACAAACTGTATGTACTATGTTACAAATTATTAGGGAAGGAGTAGAGGAAAGACCAAAGAATATCATTATGCTACTTTATAAATCTGTAATACCACATTATCTTGAGGACTATGCACAGTTATGGCATCCCTATTTCAGATAAGCCAGAGTACAGCTGGGCAAGTTGGGCAAAAAAATGATGTTTCTGTACAGAGATTGACAAAATAGGAGTCAGCTAGAGTCATAAGTAAGAATTTATTTTGCAAAACACAACTGATAACTATGACAGATCCAGAAAAACCAAAAGGTCATTTGGACTTGATCTCCAGAGCTTCTTACACAGCACAAAAAAAAAAAAAAAAAAAAAAAAGTCAGGGGGGAGGGGCAGGGAAGGGGGCATCAAAAAATCCTAGCAAGTGACAGTCTCAAAGAAAGCTCTTCTATGCAAGGTTCGTCCAAATAAAAGTTTAGAAAGCAATTGACAGATTCATCAGGTGCTGAAGCCCTAATCATAATTATTTGTTCATGAATGACCATATTTTGATGAATACTATATGGATGTAATGTAACTAATATGGATGTAACTCTGCCATAGAATTATTTCTTAGCACTTGGATTCTTAAATAGCTTTCACACTCATATTGGTCTAAGTCTGGTGGAAAAAGGTCTAGAATGGGATTCTTCCTGTTTTATTATTATTATTATTATTATTATTATTATTATTATTATTTATTTACTAAAAAAAATGCAATGATATATTGTACTGTCGTATGCCTTATTAGAATTAAGCTTAAAAAAAAGTGACTGCACATCTAAATATTTTCAAAGACGACAGTTTATAGTCTTGCCATGTAGACAAATAGAGTTAAACTGAAATATATTTGATGTATAGCCTTTTCTAACAGTAATGTTAATTAACATTTTTTATTTTTACTTTGTCATTGAGAAGCAACAAATTTGTTCATGACACTACAGAATTCACCATGACAAACTGAAGAAGTGAAAATGTGTCTTAATATACACATTAAGATTTATCTGTAAACCAGATATTTTTGTATTTATTTTATCATTAAAAGCTTTTGAGGCAATTATAAGCTGTAGGCCTGAGGTGGCTGACAACCTCCCTAATAACTATTTTTGAAAGGTAGTTACAGTGTGATGAAGAACTGGTTATTATTAATGTAAAAGCACTGAAATTGTTTAATTTAAAATTACAGGATATGGAGAAGATATGCAAGGAATCAAAAAAGCACTCAAAGCACACAAAGAAATTCAGTGATGTTTACAGCATGGTATTTATGACAAGTCTTAAGAAATTATGACAAAAATATCCTTTCAATAACATAATTACTCTTAATTTGCATCATCTGCATCTACTGTATACTTTGGAGAAAAATATGTCATTAAAGAAAATTAATGAAACATTTAATATACTCAGTTTCTCTTTATTTTCATGTAAATAGTTTTAAAGTACTCTGATGTAAACTGCTAAATGACAGCTTTCAGAGCCAATCATTATTCATTGGTTTATACCAAAAGGATTTTTTTTTAAATTTCATTGGTAGTAAACTCATATGTATACAAATCAGTGTGTGCCTCTTAAATGAACTTCATCAAAAATCTTTTACTGTAATCTCTCATTTCTTTGTAAGCAGAGCACCATCCCCATTGACCTGAAAAGTAAAGGTAATCAATGTACCCGTGTCTTTCAGCAAAATTTAGTACAGTATATCTGAAAACAAATGCTGCAAATCAAGCACTAAGTAGAAAGAGTAAATTATTAAGAGATATAAATATCTTTCCATTTCATACAAAATGGTTTCTTATAACTGACATTTCTCTGTACTTCTGGAAAATATAAGACAGAAAAACAAAACAAAACAAAACAAAAAAAACCATATTGTATAGGTTCCCCTTTTTAAACAGTTTATGTCTCAACTCTTTGTCTTAGGCTGTATCATTTAGCAATTCTTAACACGTTCAGCTAATTAGTATGAATTCTTACTTGGTTACAGTGACTATACACAGCTAATCAAATCATCTTCCTTTTAGTTCCAACTACAATTTCAATCCCATTATCCCATGAAAAATAAAACCCACTAAATATTAAAATTATTAAAATAGAACACTGCATTTAGGACAAACTTCTGGAATAATGTCTCTCTTCTAGCCTTGCCAAATAATCAATTTCTGTTTAATTTCCTTAATTCCATTTTTGCACAACAAAATTAGTGGATATAGATGGATACAAGGAAGCTAAAAACTGACAAAAGGTAGTGAATTACATTATACTAGGGAGCAGTGACCCAAAGGAAATTGCAAAAAAATAAAATTAAAAAATAATAATAATTAAAAAATAAAGTGGACAATTTCAACATTAAACTGGATAAAATTTACATTTTAGAGTATATCATATGCAATACAGGACTGTTTCCTGTGTTTCAAAGATCTGTGTTGATGAGTTCTGGCTCATTTGATTCAAAATAATTGCAATGTAATGACCATATTGTGATTTGGATTATGTGTCTGCAGAGATTTGCAAAAGCCATGTTTACATTTCTCTGCACTAGAGCAAGTGGGCATAGCACTATTGGCAGTTTCACAATCTAGCAAGCTCTTGGTTCTGCCTTGGCTTGAGTTCAAATTTGTCTTCATAAACCACTGAGCAGACAGGGATGCACAGTCTACATACATGCAAGTAAAGAGTGCCAAGAGACAAACTCAGCAGAGTACTTGGGAATCTGCACTGTTAACACTGTTACACCCGCCCAGGTGAGGCTTTGGACCCGTCCATGAGCACTCACGCACTCCATCACCAAACAGACTTGGGAATTCACTTCATCCAGGCATTACTTCCTAGATTCATTTTTTATGAAGTTATCTTGTTAAAGAGGATATGAGATTTAATGCTATGGAGGTGGCTAGGCCGTAACAGCTGGCTGCAGAGCCTAACAGGCATTGGTACTGTTCTAATTGCCATACATACTTTGTTATAGTGTAGCCATATAGTATAGTATGTATAGTGTAGCCATACATACTTTGGTTATAGTCTAAATCTAAAACTGAAACGTATTTATTTTCTCTACTGTACTAAAATTTCATCTTGATTAGATTAATGTTTTAAGACTCTTTAAACCCCATGAAATGTTTGCATTAAAACAGAATTAGCTATATACAAAACTATACAGTGTTTGAAGTAGTGCACAGAAATATTAATCATTTAAATCTCTCCCTGTAAGATCGAGACATGGTTATTGATTACTACTATATCCATACATTTTAAAAACTGTGAGACAGGAAGCACAGCATTTCAAATAAGCATAATTAGTGTTTTGAATGAAGAGAAACAAAGGAAGACTTTACCCTTTCTACCCAGCTAATTCAAACACCACATTACTTTGAGCTGTAGTAACCAACCGAATTGGAACACATCACCAAATCTAAGGACTTTTTTCTGACTACATTCTTCCATACCTTGTTAAAAAAAATAAACTATCACATTAAAAACAGGTATTATGTAAAATGATAAACATGCATTTCAAAAAAAAAAAAGGTGTGTGTGTGGGGGCGGGGGGGGGAGACCAAAAACTCTATGAATGCTAATTCATGTATTTTGTGAAAAATGTGAAATAACATTGCAGTATCTGAATGATGCATGATAGAAAAATATATTGGAAATATTTGAATGAGTCAGGAAAACTGTGAAACTGTGGATGAGTATAATTTGTCTTTCTGACCATTCTTGGCATGGACACTCTCAAGAGGCCAAGAGAGAAGCTTAGAAACTGCAGTGGGAGATGAAGTTTCCTGTCCTTGACTACCCCAGGTCAAGATCAAGGAAGAAATTAACAGGAAGAGATGGACTGTTCCATGTCAAAATCTTATTTTTTCTATAGGTTTTGTGTTGTATTAATTACTTAGGGAAGGGCCTTTTGCAGTCTTTTCTATACTTACACATAAGGTTCTTACATTCTTGTGAAAAAGGAAGAGGACAGGTAGAGTGTAAATATTCAGTTCAGAGGGAACATAGCTTTTTCCATTTGGAAAATGAATTTCCAAGGGAATACAGAAAAGTTTTGACAGAGTTAGAATACCTGTGGGGAGTGACACAGCTATGGAGATTATAACACTCTTAACTACAGATTGTGCTACTCAAGCTATACACCTGAGCTAGCCAGTTTCGGGATATCTCACAAGTAAGTATCATATGTTGCAATCACATCTTCTCCAAATTTAAAATGCCAGAGAAAAATCCAGCAGTGAACAACTATAGGATACACCGTAGAAGAAGGAACTGTTTGAATAACTGAGGCTTTTTTTTCCATACTGGTATTAAAATATATATATATATTTAAAACAAATTATGAAGTGGAGTAATTAAATTGTATTTAGCTCTTGTTTGGACACATTTACTCAAAATTAACATTCTTGATTTGAATTCAACCAAATAGACATTGAACAATTAAGACAGTAAAATTCACTGCACTTAAGTTTCGTAAGAGTCCCAGCGAAGACATGCCTCTTTGATGCCAGAAAGCGTAGATCTTCTGGCTTTTCATTTGTTTGCTTGGTTTTTGTTTTTTTTGTATACAGGACACTGAACACCTTATCAAACCTTCCTGACACTACGATTAAAGCTGTCTTATCCCTCTTTAGAAGAGATGGTTATTCTGCAACACTGAGTGAAAAATTAACAGGGTTATTTTGAAGACAAAATACCACCTTTCTACTGCAGCTAAATGAGAAATTTTTCAGCCAGATGGTATAGATTTTTGAAAGTTATGTTCTGTAACTGAAAATATTTGGAAAAATTAATTATAACAATCACTGCTGCATCAACTGTTGTGTTAGTCAGATACTTTAACATATAGTTTATATTCACTGTATTAACCTCTCCTCAATTCTGATGCATCAAATATTGTGTTTAAATAACAAATGCTTCTGACTTCAGTGAAATAGCATAATTACTGAGTTGAAGACATTTCAACATAAGGCAAACACAGTGTGAGGCTATCAAAAATGTTAATTTTTTTAAAAGAATGATTTATTTTCAGTAAACAGTCTTAATGAGGAAGCATAGAGATTCAAAGCTATAGTATGTTAAGCCTAAAAAGCATGCCATATGCATATCAAAAAGTGTATACAGTACTAAGAACTGGATTACATCTACTGAACTCCTTAAAAAGAATGATTTTTATTACTTAACAGATTACTATAAATCTTACTCTTTTCTGACATGGTTCTCATGTTGTTTGGATAAAAAAAAAATGATAAACTGGAAATAGAAAGAGATCTCCCTGCATGGAAGTAGGAAGTAGGAATACTTATCATTAAGCTGTTTAGAAGGCATAACATAAAAATGCTTTAAAACAAAGGCTGTTTCTTAGAATCATTGAATAGTTTGGGTTGGAAGGGACCTTGAAGATCACCTAGTTCCAACACCTCTACCTTGGGCAGGAACACCTTCCACTAGAATAGGTTGATCAAAGCCCCATCCAGCCTGGCCTTGAACACTTCCAGCGATGGGGCATCCACAGCTTCTTTGGGCAACCCGTTTCAGTGTTATTACCACCCTTACAGTAATTAATTTCTTAATTATAACTTAAGTCTCTACACTTTTCTAGTTTAAAACCATTATCCCTTGTCCTATCACTACAGGCCCTTGTAAAAAGTCTCTTCCCGTGCTTCTTTTAAACCCCCTTTAAGTACTGAAAGGATGCAATAAGGTCTCCCTTCAGCCTTTTCTTCTCCAGGCTAAACAAGCCTGACTCTCAGTGTGTCTTCACAAGAGAAGTGCTCCAACCCTCTGATCTGGCCCTCCTCTGGACCAGCTCTAACAGGTCTGTGCCCTTTTTGTGCTGGTTGCTCCAGAACTGAACACAGTACTCCAGGTAGGGTCTCATAAGAGCTGAGATGAGGGGAAGATTCATCACCCTCAACCTTCTTTTGATAGGATATGCATTCCAGGATATGATTTGTTTTCGGGCCTGCAAGTATACATTGCTAGTTCATGTTCAATTTTTCATCCACTAACATCCTCAGTCCTTCTCTGTGCTGCTGCTCTCCCTCCATTCAACCCTCACTGCAAGTAGGGATTGTCCCAACGACACAAGTGGAACATCTTGCATTTGGACTTGTTGAACATCATATGTAAGCCCACTTCCCAAGCTTGCCAAGGTCCCTTTGGATGGCATCCCTTCTTTCTGTTTTATCAACTGCACTACTTAGCTTGGTGTCACCTGCAAACTTGCTGAAGGTGCACTCAATCACACTATCTTATTAATAAGGATATTAAACAGTACTGTTTCCAGCATGGAGCCCTGAGGGACACCACTCATCATTGACCTCCATCTGGACATTGAAAGATCAACTGCAACTATCTGTAAGCAGCCATCTAGATAAATCCTTATCCATCAGGGTCCACCCATCAAATCAATTTCTCTTCAATTTAGAGACGATGAAGTTTTGTGGGACCATATCAAAGGCCTTACAGAAGTAGACAACATCAGTTGCTCTTCCCTTGTCTACTGGTGTAGTCACTCCATCACACCAGATTGGTTAGACATGATTTGCCCTTGGTGAAGCTGTGCTGGCTGTGTCAAAAAATCACCTTGCTGTCTTCAATATGCCTTAAAATAGCTTCCAGGGGGATCTTTCTGGCACAGTGGTATGGCTGACTGGTCTTGTAGTTCTCTGGGTCCTCTTTTTTAAATGCCTTTTTAAAAAAAAAAAAAAGAAAAAAAAAAGACAGTGACGTTTCTCTTTTTCTAGTCATTTGAGTTTTCACCTGACTGCCAGGACTTTTCATATATGATAGAGAGTGGCTTGGCCACTACATCAGCCAGTTCACCCATGACCCTGGGATGCATCTCGTTGGGTCCCATTTATGTTCAGTTTCCTCAGATGCTCTTAAAAATTTTTACAGGAAGAACTTGCCTATAGTATCTGAATGGGGTCTCAATCCTATCTCCAACTTTCACAGAACTTGCAAGAATTTAGTTGTTGGATTCAGCTAAAATTATAAAAAATGCATTTGAAAATCAAGTGGAGTAGAAGCAGAAACTGTTGAGGGATTTTTGAAACAGCAAAGATCCCATGGCTTGCTGCAGCTGAGCAGACCAAGCTACCAGAACGACTATGAGAAGTTCCCATGACAGTGTTCCCACATTGCCCAATTGAGGAATTTACAAAAACATTATTGCCAGCAGCTGGCTTCAAGGACAAGGTCTACGTGACTGCTAATCACAAGGGGGTTGTTTTCTTGCAGGTGGGGTTGTTTTCTTGTAGTTTTTTGTCTGAGTGCTTTTGACCAATAATCTTGTGTGAGACACTATCTGCCCCTGTTAAGTTCACTATAAAAGTCAGGCTATTCAGGTAATGAAATGGAGCATGATCTGACCATACTAGTGTCTGTCATGTTTTTGGCCGTTCTTCCTGCAACAAGAAACATGATTTACTTTTTTTCCTTTCCCCTTAAAAACATGTCTGTGAGAAAAAGAAAAAGTGAAAAGTTTCCAACCCTACTCTCTACTCTTTGCACTCATGGTTTTGTTGTTATTTACAAAATGAGAGCTTTTGTCCGTTTGTTTGATTGATTGTTTTTTCTTTCACTTCAATATCTTCTAATTTAGGAAGGTTCTGTGAGAGTAATATTTGTCTTTCTTTTTCATATTTGGAACAACCTGCACTAATTTCTAGCCTTTAACAAGTTCTTGAATATTTCTGACTTGGCTTTATTCAGAGGATGGCAAAAGAAGAAGGAACCCAAGGAAACTAAATCAAGGACAGCTTAAGGGGAAAATTTCCCATGTTAACCTTTCTTGATCTTTTACTGTTCTTAGACTTAGGAGTCCATGTCACTGTCCATCATTGCAAAATTCCAGGCAACCTGGAACAATATCAACTCTACTTTCAGGGAAAAATATGAAAAAAAAAATCTTTATTGAAAAAGGTACTTTTTTTTAGAAGAAAATCATTTTTATGAAAAATGTTTGAGAGAAAGGTGGCGACCAGTTTTAGCCATGTTTGTTCAGAGAAATTTCAGAGGATTAAACAAGCAGAAGTACTAAACTGTTTCTTTAAGATCATTTCCTCTTAACTGCTTTAAATAGATTGGAGAGTGAAAAGATTAAAATACTGGGCAGAGAAAGGGTCACTAATATCTGGAGTAACTCAACTGGTCAAATGCCAGAAGACAACTAACATCATAACTTAGGCTAACCACATATTTTTATGGTAATATATATATATATATATCGAAACAAAATTCTCTCTCTTTCAGCAATGTGTTTAACACCCTGAAACACAGTAAGGTTAAGAGGTGCTGCAGAAAGGTGCTGCAGAAACTGAACACCAGATCCTTGCTTTGAAAGCTGTCCAAAAATGCTGGTCTTGCCATTCAGTAATGCTGTTTCATTAAACCTTTTCTTTGTCTGAAGGAATTTCTTCAATAGTTTTTTGAGTGTTCTTGAAAAGAATGTTATGAAAAAAGCAGACAATATAAAGGCAAATAATTTGTGCAGGAATTCCTTCCCTGTAATGTCAAAGATCATGTTAATACAGCATTACAAGATAAAGTTCCAACCTGTAAATGCACATAAAACAGACATTTAGCTATTCATGACCATTAAAATGAATTGATGTTAAACAAAGATCTTTCACAGGAGATCCTGAAAACAAGAGGACTTCTGTAGTAGTATACTAAGACCCTTTTTAAAAGAACTGTCACTGTTTATGCATTCTTTTTTGTCAATGTTTCACATTCTTGTTCAGCCCAGTGCCACACTTAAACCTGTGCTATCTCTGAATGCCAGCTGGTTGCTCCTATTCAGACCTGAGGTGATCATGTTAAATGGTGCTGCAGATTTATGCAGCACAACCTGGTTCATTTTGCACCTGCTTTCCACTGCCTCCATGACCTCTGGGGAATTGTTGCTTGAGATATCCATTGTGTATAGAAAGTAACTGGGAGGGTAAGAAAGCACTGAGCAGAAATTTACCCTCCAACAAGGCCTGGCAGAAGGAGAGTCTGGAGGTACTGTGGAGTATTTGGAGTCCTTCTGCAGAAGCACTGCAAAAACAATCCTAGAAATCCCAAGGAACTAAAACCTTTACTACAGGAATATCACTAGGTGGATAATTTTTTTTCCTAACTAAATACTCACCAACACTGATATCATAGGGATGCTGTTGAATCAAGATATGGCTAGTGTGACTTTTTGATGTCTACATTGTATTACTCCTTATGGTGACTTCATCTTCTTCTCCTCTGACTAGATAACTGAAGTTCAATAACTGAACAAATGCTGTCTGAATTAGTAAGAGTTTTCAGATATCGGAATAGTTGGAAGAGAGGTATAACTGAATTATCTGTCAACTAGGAAATATAATGTCCTTACTCTGAGAGTGATGTAACATGCCTAAACCACATGGTTAATTAGGATAGTCCCTTTCGTTTGATCCCTTCCTTAATAAAAGCTTTTGGAACATCACCATTAAGACCAAAACCTTGTTTACTACTCTAAAATGACATGCTACAAACCCATCTGCAAGCTTCCATGTCTCTAAAGAGGACCTCACCCTGACATGTAGAATTTATAAAATCCTTGAAATTATAACATAAGAATATATACATTTTATAATATTATATATGATGCATTACCATATATATAATGTACATCATTATGGATATATAATTACATATACACCATATGTAACATTATTTTTAATACATAATGTACTTAATAGTTTTATTACAGCCTGCTTCCAGTGTTCTGCCCTTTATGTTAACTCACTGTTACATTACATGGGCATCTACAGAAAATTTTTAAGATCAGAATCACAGAATCACAGGATCGTCTAGGTTGGAAAAGACCTCCAAGATCACCTAGTCCAACCTCTGACCTAACACTAACAAGTCCTCCACTAAACCATATCGCTAAACTCTACATCTAAACGTCTTTTAAAGACCTCCAGGGATGGTGACTCAATTAATGCCTAACAACCCTTTCAGTAAAGAAGTTCTTCCTAATATCCAACCTAAAACACCCCTGGTGCAACTTTAGCCCGTTCCCCCTCGTCCTGTCACCAGGTACATGGGAGAAGAGACCAACCCCCACCTCACTACAGCCTCCCTTGAGGTACCTATAGAGAGCGATAAGGTCGCCCCTGAGCCTCCTCTTCTCCAGGCTGAACAAGCCCAGCTTCCTCAGCTGCTCCTCGTAAGACTTATTCTCTAGACTCCTCACCAGCTTCGTCACCCTTCTCTGGATTCTTTCAAGAACCTCGATGTCCTTCTTGAAGCGAGGGGCCCAAAACTGAACACAGTACTCAAGGTGCGGCCTCACCAGAGCCAAGTACAGGGGGACGATCATTTCCCTAGACCTGCTGGCCACGCTGTTTCTTATACAAACCAGGATGCTGTTGGCCTTCTTGGCCACCTGAGCACACTGCTGGCTCATATTCAGCCAACCATCAACCAGTACTCCCAGGTCCTTCTCTGCCAGGCAGCTTTCCAACCACTCATCTCCCAGCCTGTAACGCTGCTAGGGGTTGTTGCACCCCAAGTGCAGGACCTGGCACTTGGCCTTGTTGAACTTCATACAGTTAGTCTCAGCCCATTAGTCCAGCCTATCCAGATCCTCCTGCAGAGCCTTCTAACCCTCAAGCAGATAACACATGCACCTAGTTTGGTGTCATCTGCAAACTTACTGAGGGTGCACTCGATCCCCTCATCCGGATCTTTGATAGAGATATTAAAGAGGACTGGCCCCAGTACTGAGCCCTGGGGGATGCCACTAGTGACTGACCTCCAACTGGATTTGACTCCATACACCACAACTCTTTGGGCCCGGTTATCCAGCCAATTTTTAACTCAACGAAGTGTACGCCAGTCCAAGCTATGAGCAGCCAGTTTCTTGAGGAAAATGTTGTGGGGAATGGTGTCAAAGGCCTTGCTGAAATCAAGGTAGACCACATCCACAGCCTTTCCCTCACCCACCCAGCGTGTCACTTTATCATAGAAGGAGATCAGGTTCATCAAGCAGGACCTGCCTTTCATAAACCCCTGCTGACTGGGCCTGATCGCCTGCTTGCCCTGTAAGTGCCGTGTGATGACACACAAGATAATGTACTCCATGAGTTTCCCTGGCACCGAGGTCAAACTAACAGGCCTACAGTTTCCCGGGTCTACCCTCTGGCCCTTCTTGTAGATGGGTGTCACATTTGCTAGCCGCTAGTTGACTGGGACCTCCCCTGATAGCCAGGACTGCCGATAAATGATGGCAGTGGCTTGGCCAGCTCCTCTGCCAGTTTTCTCAGTACCCTCGGGTGGATCCCATCTGGTCTCATCAACTTGCGTACATCCAAGTGCTGTAGCAGGTTGCCAACCATTTCCTCATGGATAGTGAGGGCCACATTCTGCTTCCCATCCTCTTCCACCAGATCAGGGAGCTGGGTATCCAGAGAACAACTGCTCTTGCCGCTAAAGACTGAGGCAAAGAAGGCATTAAGCACCTCAGCCTTTTCCTCATCTCTTGTAACTAAGTTTCACCCCACATCCAGTAAGGATGGAGATTCTCCTTAGTCCTCCTTTTTGCGTTGATGTATTTATAAAAATATTTTTTGTTGTCTTTGACGGCAGTAGCCAGTTTGAGCTCCAGATGAGCTTTGGCCTTTCTAATTTTATCCCCGCACAGCCTCGCAACATCCTTACAGTCCTCCTGAGTGGCTCACCCTCTTTTCCAAAGATCATAAACCGTCTTTTTCTCTTAAGCTCAAGCCACAACTCTCTGTTCAGCCAGGCCAGTCTTCTTCCGTGCCGGCTCGTCTTTGGGCACATGGGAACAGACCGCTCCTGCGCCATTAAGATTTCCCTCTTGAAGAGTGCCCAGCCTTCCTGGATTCCTCTGCCCTTCAGAACCACCTCCCAAGGGACTCTACCAACCATTGTCGTGAACAGCTCAAAGTCAGCCCTATGGAAGTCCAAGACTGTGGTTTTCCTGATCCCCCTCCTGACTTCACCAAGAATAGAGAACTCTACCATTTCATGGTCACTCTGCCCAAGGCAGCTCCCGACCACATCTCCCACAAGTCCTTCTCTGTTTGTGAACAGAAGGTGTAGTGGGGCACCCCCCCCCGTAGGCTCACTAACCAGCTGCATCAGGAAGTTATCTTCCATGCTGTTCAGTAACCTCCTAGACTGTTTTCTCTGGGCTGTATTGTGCTTCCAGGATATGTCTGGGAAGTTGAAGTCCCCCACAAGAACAAGCGCTGACGATTTCACAACTTCTGCCAGCTGCCTGTAGAATTCCTCATCTGTCTCCTCATCCTGGTTCAGCAGTCTATAACAGACCCCCATCAGGATGCTTGCCTTGTTGGCCTTCCCACTGATTCTAACCCATAGGGACTCAACTTTATCATTCTCAGCCTCAAGTTCCATGACATCAAAACACTCTCTAATATAGAAAGCCACACCACCACCCCTTCTGTGCTGCCTGTCCCTTCTGAAGAGCTGTGTTGGGTCTGTCTGGGATGGAGTCACCTTTCCCTGCAGCTGCCCACACAGTGCTGTGCTCTGCACTCGTAGCTGGAACAGCATTGATATCACTCCAGTGTTGTGTCTATTGCTGCATAGTGCTGGCACAGCATCAGGACTCCTTCCAAGCCCCCAAGAGCCAGCAGGCTGGGGGTGGGCAAGTGATGGGGAGGGGACATTGCCAGGGCAGCTGACCTAAACCAACCAAAGGGATATTCCATAACACCTGATGTCACACTCAGCAATAAGAAGGGGGGCTCTTGCGGGAGAGGGGGCTGTTCCTCCTGAACAACTACTACGCGTTTTGAGGCCCTGCTTCCCAGGATGTGGCCAAACATCGCTTGTTGCTGGGAAGTAGAGAATAATATTTTTTTTTCTTCTCTCTGTGCTTCCATGCGGACTTATTGTTTCTTTTGTTTCTTTCCTCCCCATTCCCTTTCCCTTTAATTAAACCTTTCTCATCTCAAACCTTGAGTTCTCTGTGTTGTATTTTCTCCCCCTTCCTCTTTGAGGAGAGGGGGAGTGAGAGAGTGGTTGTGGTGGAACTCAGCTGCCCACCTGAATAAAACCACCACAAGAGCCTATAGCCAGACATTGCAGCACTCCAGTCATGAGAGTGATGATCATCCAAAGCTAAAAGTAATCAATTTCCACAATGTAATGCCAACAGTTATTTATCTTATGAAGTGCAAAGGATTTTACAGCAGTAACCGTACTGATTTGTTGTTCCTTCATCATTTTAGTGGTACATGATTGGATTTCAATGCACATATGGCCTGTGCTGTTGCTCATACTCATAAACATAGTAGTGAGTAGTCAGTGAGCAGTCAGTGACCAGCAACTAAAACTAGTGTTCCAAGGGCTCTGTGGAATACTCTGAAGTGATAAAAAGGGCAGGTAGTTGGCAAGTACCACAAGTCTTATTACTATCACTACTTCCAATAATACTACTGTTAAAATATGTGACATACAGTATTGAATTCCATTACCATTGTAACCTCAAGTGGAAGAGTTTAGAGTTTTCCTTAATACGAGTTCAATAGCTCTTGTTTCCAGGTGAGCCTATGTCATCAAGAAGTATCCATGCAAACTTAATATCTCTATGGCATATGATATGGTCACAAAGACCATAGGTCTGGAGCTCTACACAAATGAAGTTTATTAATGTCAGCTTGTAATAACATGTGGCATAATATGTATTAAAACCACTTTTTGCTGACTTTATGTTTTTTGTTAGTGACTCTCTATTATCATGCCTGAGGATAAACTAACACAATGTGAGACAGAACATGTAGAAATAATGTTTGATTTTATTTGTAAACTTTGTAATCAGAACTGAAGTAAGGACATTTTTGAGCCAAAGGGGTACCTACCATACATATCTCACAGCATATTTAACCCACAACAAAATAAAAGGTAGTTTATGATTTTTCTAAATTGTTCAATTTAGCTTTTTTTTTTTTTTTTTTTTTTTTTTGACATCTAAAAATATCTCATCATTCTCTTTTCTGACAGCCCTATGTATGGCTCTGAGTATGTGGTTAATTGATCTTATGTTCCCATAAGACAAATCTCAGTTCAAAAATAAGACACTTCTTCCTAAAAACATCATCAAGAAAACAGGGAACTAATGAGTCCACACACAGAATAATTTTTCAAAAAATATTGATTGGTACTCAGTTGCTAGACTATATTTTCTCTTAATTTATTCTCTTAATATTAGCTGTGGTTTCTTTCTGTCTTAAATTGAGACTACCTAGATATCTCAGTTTGAATACATTTCAAAATAAATGGGGAATTTTATCAAGAGGTATAGAGAATAATTTGGAAGGGAGGACTGATTTTCCCCTTTCAAATAAAGAATTATTTTATATGGGTACCTTATATCTCTTACTTTTATAAGAACTTCTTTACTAGTGTCTGTATCAAGAATCATAACAAACATAAAAATAAAACAACTTTCCTTAACTCTGTATTGTCTACTTGATAGAAAAAGGTAGCATTTCAATGATTATGGCTTAATTATTGACTTAAAATAACTTCAGAGACTCCCAAAGGGTAGGCTTACCTAGAAACAATTTAGGAAGAGCAGGATTGGAGATTTATGTGTTCTTGGGAAAGTGCTAGTTGATTTGAATATCTATCTGTATTTCTAAGAGCATTGTCCAAATACTTCTTGAACTCCAGCAGGCTCAGTGCTGTGACCACTGCACTTGGGAGCCTTTCCCAGTGCCTGACCACCCTCTCAGTGAAGAATCTTTTCCTAATACTCAACTTGAACCTCCCTGATGCAGATTCATGATTCATGTTGTTCCCCTGGGTCCTATCGCTGTCGCCAGAGAGAAGAGATTGGTACCCTATGACAATGTACATGACATCCTGTGGACTGAAGAAGGCAGGATATAGTAAAACAAAATTATGTTTCAAACTACAACTGGCAACCATTAGTAAGTACTAGTTAGTTGACAATGTCTTGGAATAACAGGATGAGACCGATCTCCAGAAAAATAAATAAATAAATAAATAAAATAAAATAAATAATATCCATTCATGTTCTCCAGAAGCTCACATCCCAAAGTATCATATCCATTTAGATATTCACTTCTCCCACAAGGCCTACCCAACCACAGCTCAACTCCTGTTCCTACTCTTAATGCCCTCCTATCTTCCACTGATTCACACTAGGTCCTCTGCAGCCTCACCCCCAGGACCCTTTGTCTCCCAGCTGTGCTCTGACTCTTTTTCATTCTACACAACTGGTTTTCCTTTTATTTTATTTTTTTTTAAATCTTCTTTCTATGAAATAGGAAACGTCATTTACTGGGAAGTGTCTACTGATGTTAAAAGTATATACATGGTCTACCTAACTCATTTTCTAATTCATGTTTTCCAAACAGCGCACCATATAATAAAGTCTGATTTTTGAATGTTCTTTTTTTTCTTTATAAATTTGGGTAGTTGCTATATTTCTGTTTCAGAAAATACTGAAATAATGTGTTCTGTTTCTGAATTCTGAATTATACTCATTTTTGATTCAAATTCAATACTAGAATGTACTACGCATCAATTGTGAACTCACAATGAGGTGAATGAGGTTTTTCGTGGGTGCACTTATAGTCCAGTTGATTACAGCTGAATGGTCACATCCATATTATGTAAATATTTTAGAAAAGGAAGTATGTGAAATACAGAGTGATTTTGAGATACAACTCAAGAATGATAATTATTTAAAACTATTTGAAAATCACAGAATACTATTATTATTTTAAGACCAAGAAAAAGAGATAAAACATTGAGTATTAATAAAAATGTTTTTAAGCAGAGGTAGAACCCTGCAAGGCATGCTTTTTGAGATTTATATGGCCCCTTCTTTACTTTCATATGTTAAGCTTTATGACTTTCATGGATGTTGTCCTTACATGAAACAACCTTACAGGTTAACAAGCAGGTGAACCAGAATCAAATCATTAGAATTACGTACTGCATTTTTTCTGAACACAAAAAACGTTTAAAAAATACTCATTATATTTTAACGATACTAGGAATCTGAAACAAGTGAGAAGAAAACAAATCTTTAGTAAAGAAAAAAAAAATCCACACTCAATCAGCCTATTGTGTTAAATATAAAAGATATAATTCTGACAGGCAAAACCCTTCACCACACTGTTATTGGTGTGATGCTGAAAAAGGTGTTGAATGTATAGTTCTACACTAGTAGAATCATTGTACACTCATGGTGTGTATGAGGATCATTACAGATAAGAGGAAAACCAATTTTCATCTTCTAGAAAACAAATTACTGATAAGGCAGGTCACTACAAGCTACAGTAGCAGGAGTTTTATGCTGCTGGAACTTCTAAAGAGAAGCTCGCACAGTTCTACTTAGAAAGTCTTTGACTTATGGTGAATTAGTAACCTAATGACATATTAGAAACTACAATAAATACTTTACAATATATGAATACATTGTATTGCTCTAGTAATTTTTTTTTTGTCTAAACATACAACAATACAACAATATATAATGTGCAATCTGTGTAATATATAAAGCTTGCCAGTTCTTTACTATTTATTTCTATTCTGAAACAACTCATTAAATAGTGTCATAAATTCTTTGTGGTAAGGTAGATAGAAAGTTGATATGGGCTTAAAGTATGATGTCTCTACAAGCAAGCTACCTATAGACCTCATTAAAGCACTACATAATAACTGAGCTCTCTGCTAGACATTAAAAAGTAAGAGAAAGAGAAACCACTTGAACAGGTGAAAATCTGTTTCTCACGAATAACATTTTTCTCATTCTCATGTTCAAGCTGCAATAGGCAAATATCTCATTCTCAGTATACTGACCCACAAAGGAAAATCTAACTTTTGATCTAAATGAGAGATTATGATACAAGTAAAGGCTGTTGAGAAAATCAAAAGAAAGCATTATGTCCTCTTTATGGTAAAGATTCATTGTTTGTTTGTTTTGCTTTGCTATTTCAGATCCTATTCTTGCTGTAAATTCTTTTTTTTTTTTTTTCCCACAATTGAAGAGTTGGTAAAGAACGATCCACCTCAAAGATGGAGTACTTTTTTGCACCATGGTTAATGAAATGTGCAGATACAAATTGGACTGAATGTGTTGAGAAAGCCCTACTGTTGACAGCCTTTAAATAAAGGTGTATATTAAACATGACATGATATTTCTGAGCAGATTATTAGCCCTCATTTTTATGTTTTGACCTGTAAATGATTAAATATAGGTAAAATGTCAGTTAGGTAAAAGTCGTATTAATAAAAGTGAAGCATCTGTGAGCTGTTGAGACTTTAACATCTTCTACATACCCATCAGTGTTCTAGTAGATCAACAAAGTTCAGGATTTATTTTGTTTAAGGTTTCTAACATCATGAATCTCTAAATGCATAGGTACCTTGGAAAGCCCAGCAGGGTACTAGGATCTCCACTGCTTAAAGTAAGATAACAAAGCAAGATTTGAAGAGACACATGTGACCATTCCCAGTCTTTGAGGTACTACCTAACCTGAACTAGTTGGATTTTATATCTGCCCCAGCAGTCCTTTCTGGTGTACCTAATATAGAAAAGTATAGTCCTATGCAGAGACTTAAATATATATATACATATATATAGGTCTTATTCTACCTCAGTTACACTGAATAACATTTTCTAAAGCAACCAAAAGTGGTCTTGCATACCAATGCTAAGTCTTGCAACACACAAACAAGCTATAATTCAAAAACAATTATCAGTTATTAGCTAATGAATAAGTATGACTTAGGTGCCTTGACTGTGGGAATTGGTGGGGAGGTAGGATTGACTTGCTTGAGTATAGAGACTTAAAACTGAGCAACCATACTGGCCTGTCTCTTTAGAAAGGCAGAGATCTACATGTAGATTCAGTTCTGTAAAATCTTTCAGAATCTTTCAGATTCTGATCTGTAAAAATGCCTGGAGTAACTGCTATTATATCAAACACTTATGGCAAGGTAAACAAATTCCATTCAAGACTTTACTCTTAGAAATAACTGGTGACACTGAAGGAATGCCAGTGCTATTTTATACTGCCAACAGAGACGGATTATCCCAGTTATCTGAGCTGACATACAAAAACAAATATTTTAGACAGCAACAATCCTAAAAAAAATGTACTGTCTTTAGGGTTTGGCATAGAAATTAACCAAATAAACTAAATAGTCCATTTGGTGCTTCTTAGTGCTAAACGGACTATTTCTTTGCAGTACAACTGCAAAGAAAAATATTGGAACATGATATGGCATGGGCATAATACCCTGTGTTTTCCTACAGTACCAAATTGAAAATTTAGTTTTCAATACAAGAAACCTAATTCAGAATAAAACCACTGTTCTACACACTGATGAAAAGATTTATAATGCTAGGTTTTGCTAGGTTTTTGCTGTTTTTAATGGCATTTAAGTCCCAAGCCCCCACAATTTTTGATTTTAATAACCAAAAAAGAGCTTTTCTTTACTTTATTGAAACAGAATTAAACATCTATATTTAATATATGTACCTACTGACATATTGTTGAGAGGACATTATAATGCATCTCATATGCGCATTACAAGAGCAATGAACAAATTTACATGAAAATCGGCAAGTGCTTATAAAATGGGCTTGCTTCTGGAAAATGATTTATACTGAGAAAAAAAAAATACAGTTAATTTTTGCACATTGGTAATATTAATCAGTTTAAATACAATTTTTCCTTCTTATAACGTGGATTGTATCAAGATTCAAGTTTAAGTATTGTCAAATATTTTTATATTAAATCAAACTCTGGTGAGATTCTGTACTGAATTCAATTATATAGTATCACCCTCCTGCCAAGTTGATGGGTCATCTCCTGAGAACTGAAATATGCATGAAGATTTATACTTTTATTTGCATTTAGTAGGGGAAAAAATCTGTTTGAAATCACTGCAAGTTTAAAAACAATTGCAAAAAAACACCGTACATACTTTTGATTCACCTGCAATGGAGATATTTTTCAAGGTCAGCTCAAATACACATGAAGATCACACCTGTAGCTGCACTGGTTAGTGGCAGCTCAGATGAACAACCTCATGTGCTGAGTGCCAGCAGCACAAATGAGAATGGCTCGAAAGAAATATCTCATATGAACCCTTCCTATTTTAAAATATCTTATTAAATAAATAGTGTGACTTAATTGCTATGCTAATTCTTCTGTTACTTTATCCAAGTGATGCAAAAAGAAAACAAAAAAAAAAACATTTTTAATACAAGGTGTTCCAAAGAAACCTAACTATGAACATGTAAGGATCACCTCTTCTACTTCTTTACAACCAATCTGCTTTCTGTATTTTTGCCTCTATCAGCTGCACTAGGTTACCTACAGAGTTAACAGCAGGTAGCAAAAAATTGACAGGATGAAGAATGCATTCACTAACAGGGAATTTACATACCCCTAGCTCATGCATCACCACAGCTTACACAGATTTTAATGACTCTTCTGAACTGACAAGATGAGGATGCTTTCACTCTGTGGGACTAATCAGAACTAGTAAAATGCTTCAGTAACCAAAATTGGACAGAAAGTTGTGTAAGTGGTTATCTTGCCTAAAAGACAAATAGGGATAGTGGGGGTTCATTTAGATTCTATCAATTACAATATCCACTGAAACAGAAAACCCTGTTAGAAAGACAATGAAGGCATGAGAAATTCAAATGGAACAACATAAGAATAATCTCAGTGGAAAAAACACCTGAAGTTTATACAGATGGACTAAATATTATGAAGACATGACCTGCTTCTGTATTCATCCTCCTGTATTAATGAGTGATTATACAGGATGACAATTTCTACAAAATGACAGAATGTGAGAGACTACTTGTCAACAAATCTTTCTAGGTCCAAATTTAAATGAAGATAGTTTATTCATATTGTATGTGTTGAGCATATCAAGTGCTGAAAGCCATATCTTCATTTCTAAAAAATGAAAATATAATGTATTTGATATAACCAGGAAGGGAATAAGAAGTCAACCTAGAAGAGGTCCCTGAAAATATGAAAAGAAAAAAAAGAAAAGAAAAAAAAAAAAGAAAGATATGACTTGCAAGGTTAGTAACCGTTCCATGGATTAGTCTGCTTGGGAGAAAATGAATTATTTTAGCAGGAATCACAAGCTGTGTGACCAAGAGTCATGAAACAGCAGGATAGGGAATTCATGGTAATGGCTTCTCTCTATCAAGTATAATATCCACTGTAGTCATTTTCTGTTTGATCTTCTCTGCTAAGAAAGGCAGGAACCTTTTAAGTCACAAGATCTTTATGGAGCACTGGACACATAATTTTGGCTGACCTCAGTTTCAGAGGTCACATAGACTACATACATCCAGGTGCATCCTGAGCATACAACAGTGCAAACTGCAGGTGTAGCTCAGAAGTGGCATATGGCCCCTTATTATCTTAACAAATATGCTGTTACTACAGCAATAAATCCTTAAAAGACATTGCTAATTCTGTCTGAGGTCTTGTATGTATTGGTTGCTTATAAATCCGTAAGGTTTAATTGAATTAAATATGTTACTATTCCAATCTCCAACCCACAAATTACTTCCTATTGAAGCAATACAATGTTCTTTTCCCAGAACTGTAACAAACTTATGAGCAATAAATCATATCCAAATCTTATGCACAAATGTAAAGGATTTTTTTGGTTGTTTGTTTTGTTTATCTGCCCAATAACACTTGTTTAATCATTACGGAGTTAAAAGGGAAATAAAAATAACAAGAGAAACAAGAAAAAATCCAGAATGAGCAAACAATGGAAAACTAGCTAGAGTAGCAGCTCCACGTCACCTTCCCACTACTCTGACCACTGCCATGTACTTTGTTTATCACTTTCTTCTTCTGTCCTTTCCTTTTAAAAATGTCTTTTTGGCAATACTAAATAGATCCACTTTTTATTCACATTTCCCTAAGCAAACTGGACTAGTCAGACTGCAGAAAAATAGCTCTTAAATCATCTGCTAGACTGTTAGGATATACTGCAGTGACAACACAGAAGTTTGATGCTTTCTTCCTCTGTGTGTATAACTCACTCACTTGGACAGGAAGTGTACAGAAACCAGGAAAAGATAAATATTTATACTACACCTTAAAAGATGCAGTAATAGTATATCATTTTGCAATATAAAAGCATTTTTTTAAAAATGTAATACCAGAAGTCCATTAAACTGGTATACAAATACATAATCAATGCATGTACTGTACTATCTACGTTAATATTAAAAATACAAAACAAAACATGAAAAATAAAAAATAAAATAAAATAAAATAATAAAAAATACCTGCTACTGCAGTTACTATCTCACCTGTGTAATATAAACTTTGTGTTTTTTTTTTTTATTCTTTTGATCTGATGTACGTTTAAAAATAAAGCAGCACCCATGTCACATGAATGAAGAGAACAACTAATACACAAAAATAAGCAAGTTAATATCTTTAATATTTATACAGTGAATATAACAATTGTATTTTTATATAAATCTATGCTGCTTGCATTTTAAAATACTTTTGTTTTTTTTTATTTCTGCAACAATTTTCAACTAATAAACCTGAAAAGATATATTTAATTACATTAACTATGTAACTATGTAGGTGTATGTAAGTGTTTTTTCAAATACTTTTATTTAATTTTCCTTGCTTTAAGTGAATACATGTCAGTTTAGAATGTACTGATACCTTTTCTAAGGAATTTACAAAGTTATTGTTTTAAGCAGGCTGTTAGCACTAACATATGTAGTAGAGACAGGTTTACTGTCTTCAAGCAACACTCCAATGCTTGGAAGTCATCTCCATGACTTGCCACATGCTTGGAAGAAACAAGTCTTAGTATGTTAATGTGTCACAACAGGAATAGGCCAAGAAGAAAGTAGGATTTGGGGGGAAGAAAAGAATAGTTTCTGAGCATGTAGGATCCCCAAGAATGTGATACAAACCTAATGACTATGAATTCTGTTTGCAACCAGTACTTAGTACCTTACCCTATGCACAGTCTGACAATAGAAACCTTTTAAATGAAAACTTTGCAAGTGTTATGCTTACCAAATAATTCAGGTATCTTTTAAAAACTGTTTAAAAAGTTAAATTTTGAAGAAAATTATTTCAAACAAAATGACATGCTGACAGTGAATACTTAACTTTCTAATTTATTCAGTTTTCTTTGTATGTGAGTGGGAGGCAGACTTTTGAATAATTCAGTGGTGACAAACCTTTATGTGAAGAAACGGATGAGGGATGTGAAGAATTAGCAAGAAGAAAAGAACACAGGCATCTCTCAAGAGTTTGAGAAGGGCAAACTCAGTGATAGGAGGCCACTAAAGAGTTGCATAGACAATGCTCCTGAAAATAAGAAATATAGTTTCCTACCAGAGAATGCATAAGATACTATAGAAATGCAACAGGGTAGAAGAGTCAGGAAAAAAATATGTATGTAGTATGTCTACATATGCATACAAGCATTAAATAAATGCTTACAGAAAAGATTAAAGATTAAAGAAATTCTTTACTCTGTAATTTACTATGCATTGCTACTACATACAAGAGCCCACCTGCAGAACCTGTATTAGCTTCTATTGATAAGGATATCCAAAATACCCATTTACTTTAAAATATGTTATTATTACAATTAATTTCCATGGAAAGGAAAAGTGCACCTGAAAAGAATGAAGGTGTCCATACTTGGATCGTACATAGAAATGCTACATACATAATCAAGACACAGATATGAACAATACATGCAGACAAGAATTCATACCATCTGCTGTTAAGAAAATACATAAAAGAATAGTTTGGTATTATACAGAGATAAACTGGTCTGTCTGAAATGGATGAGAAAGTGTGTGAACAAAGTGTGTGAACAGAACAAATACATAATCAGTGCTGGCTCTATAACAAATACATAAAGTATAAGGAAAATGTCTGTTACAAAGTCTGGTTTTTATAGAGCTTTACAGCCAGCAAGAAGCCAAGGGGAAAACAGCATCCTTGTGATCATTAGGGCTGCATCTGCTGATGGACATGCAAGGCATGGCTTTAATACTGTGTGCTTTGGATATGTAATTTGCTTAACACAGATATAGTCAGGCATCTTGTAGATTTGCAAACATATTTGAGGAAACAGGGAATTAACTCCTTTTAAATCAATAGAAAGTTACATACTGATCACTTTAGACACCCCGCAGACACCTACCTATAGCCAACTAACAGCTCAGAAAAGAAGTCGTACTTATGGCATCTACTTTCCAACAAAATCATCAGCAAATAGCTATCAGGATGAGTGTACACAGACCAGCTAAGAGTACAGAAATATCTGCATTGTGAAAGAGAGACTTACAGTGATTAACTGTCAGCTACTCTACCACAGAGAGAATGATTGCTTCTTTGGTTTCCATGTCCTGTAACTCAGGACAGCAGATAAAAAGTAATTCATTATGTATTTCTCATCATATATAATTTATAATTTTAGCTCCAGCTGAATTCTAGTTTATGGTCTCAAAAATTGCTTTTATAATTAGTTTCTTACTAGACATAGAAATGTCATGAGCAGTGGACAATGGCAGGTGAAGATGTACTGCTGTTCCCACAGGGATGCAGAGGTGTGACTGCATGATGTGAGCTAAGTTATTGCTGGTTCCTCTTTGTTTGAAAATTTGTGCAAGTCTGATGCTTACAGCTGGCTCCACACAAAGGCAATGATGGGCTTGGGGGAGAAGAATGGTAATTTTCAGTTTCTAGTTCTGGATTTCCCTTGCAAATGAGATGAAAATATGGGGGGAGCTTTCATAGTCATACAGAATTGAGAAGGACCATAGGGATCATCGAGTCTGACTGCAGACATACTATAGAGCAATCCACAAAATTTCAATTTCTCCCACACAAAAAGATACAAAATAGTCCACAGCATCCCATGACATACCTAAATCCTATCAGAAATGACCAAGAGCCAGAAGCCGCAGTATACAAGAGAAACAGAAGACAACAAAAGATCTCAGGAAAATACAACTTTTATAAAGACTTAAAATAGATTTAAAAGGTACATGAAAATGGTGCTGCAAGCACTCCTGGATCTCGTTTTAGCTTTCCATTTTGTACTAACTCAGTTTTCAGCTCTACAGGCTGAAGTCTGCCACCCTGTCATGCATATTGATGACTCCTAACTTACAGTGAATAGTGATATTATACTGGGGTTAGGAAGACTACCTCTATAATGTATGAGGTTTGCTTACAGTTAGCTTAAAATAATTAAAAGGGGAAATAGCAAATACTTCTGATTACTTACATACCTTCCCATCCATAAATTTTAAATATTGTCCATTTTTATGGAGTACAGCTTTACAGAATATCCTGTTACACATCTAAGAAAGAAAGAGACACTGACATGCTTCAATGCTTTTAAGAGCTTAGAAAAGGAATATGGAGTAGAATTAAAGTATTACTGCTCTTCTATTTGCAAGATGTAAAAGCATGAACAGTAGCTTTAGAGAGGACACCTTCAAAAGAGATGGGAAGCGTTAAAAATGAGCCTATCTCCAAGCTCTGTAAGACTTCAGGATATGTTTCACTGATTTCTTCAACACATAGCTACCAGTTTAAATGTATTTTGTTCTTTCAAACTTAGTCAAGAGTCCAGCCTGTGATCTTCTGACTAGTCAGCTTAGGAAGATAAGGTTCCAGAATTTCCATATTTGTTTTGTTTCCAGTCTTAGAAAAGCATTACCCATAAGTAAAATGTGTTGAATGAAATTTCAAAGGACAACATTGGAAGCAAAGGTGCAAAAAATAGGAGAAGAACAGAAATCATCTTACACTAGAAATTAATTTATGTAGTAAATGGATTATTAAGAGTAAGGTTTCAAATGCTTCTTCTGTTATTTGAAGAATGGCAAGCAAGATCTAAACACATAGCTGTTCAGGATGTTCACGAATCCTCAATAGTTGTGCATACATTTGTACAAAATACAGTTGGATGGAGAGCACGGACTGGGGTTTCCGATCTATTGCTTTTGGTTAAAAGGCTCTAAGATTATTACAAATAAACTGAAATTATAGAATTATTTCATTTGCCTGTCAGAATGCTAGTCTGGTAGCACTGACTTCTAGTTGCTTCAAGAGGCATACAAGTAAATTCATATTTGAAAGTCTGACCCAGAAGTGAAGATTCTGCATTCCCCACAAAATCAACAGGTGTGGACCAAAAATACATACCCTTAGACTTGTGCTCTCTCCTGTACTCTGGCTATATTTGAGCTGATCCCAGGGAATAAACACTGTGGTAATGAGCACTGGCTAATTTATACTGATAATGATTAGTTGAAAACCCTGCTTCTGTTTCCTTGCTGCACAGTGTTTATATGTTTTTTTTTTTGTTCTGTAGATCGCATGAGTATGTGTGATGTTTCATACTAAGAATACATAGCTACCTAAAATTGTTTCCAGGCAATAGAATTACCCATTATTCACATATTCTTTAAGGAATAACATTCTCTTCTTGCACACACTATTATTTGTAAAGTGTTAATATAAAGTTAGGGACAAGCATTTAGGCTTCTGTAGAAGTTAACTGCTTTTTTTTTTTTTTAGTTTCTTGGCTTATTTATTCTGTATAATTACTAGCATTTCCTCAAAATATTAACAAGAGACTACTCACTGTTACAAGAATGATAAATACAATGTATGTGACTCTATCACCCCATGATTAATAGGGTCTTTTTTATTCATGAAGTTAGATGTCAGATTCAGCTGAAAAATGTGTATCATCTTATATGTATTTATTCCAAAGCCTAGTAAAATTGCTTTACACTGCTACAGATGGATACAATAACAACTACTTTTCACTGTTTTCTGAATTAACACAAGATGTATGTCAAATGATGACCTTAAACTTCCTGTGCTGGAAAATTCATTTAAAACTTGATAAATATACTGGATGCCAGAATAAACAGTAATAACAATTCACGTGGAATCCACTACATCTTCTAATCACACTCTTAAAAATAAAAATAAAATAAAAAAATCCTTGAAGATTCAAAATATCCGCTGGCTATTGGTATTCTGGAAAGAAACAATGCACAATACCTTTTTTGTTTCTTAATCATTTTTTCAGTCTTTCTCTCACTAGACTGAGGAATTTACCTTTCATTTAACACCAGTACTTTCTACTAAGACATACTGCAAAGCTAATTGATAGTACTTGTTGGCATATTACTGCTATTTTTCAGGAAGTTTCAGAGAATGTTCCTCTTTTCACAATGCAAAATGATTTAGGAAGTGTAAGTGTTTAAAACCTCACCAAAACAAAGTATTTTATTCTCCCTAGAAACTATATGACAGAGTAATAAAGGTTTAATTGAAAATTGCCTAAAGACCAAAAGAGACAGTTAATAATTACATTATAACATGTCCTTAGTTCTATATTTGCTGTTTTTAATTGTAAGTCATTGTGCTGGCTGATAAACCTCAAAATTTGTCTTACCTCATTTATTGAAAAGGACTCCAGAGCCCCAAAAAACAACCAATGTTAAAGTGAAGAAAAGTAAAGTTGTACATTAGTGAATCAAATCCTGTATGTTTTCACCATTAATGCCCTGAAAGGAATATTTGATATTTCTGACATATCTGTAAAATACAACTGGAGTACTAGGCTGAAATAGCCTAAATTTACTTTTAATTTGCCTCTTTTTAAAAGTATGAGGGAAGCAATTGTTCAGAAAATGAGAAAAAGCATACTAACAGATGAAAAAATGTTTTGTTTTGTTTTATTTTATTTTATTTTTTTAATTTACTTATTTGACAGAGACTATACTTTTCAACAAATTCCAAGTTATTCAAGGTAGAAGAATAAAGGTCTTGCTGCTACAGTTACTTTTTCCATGCTGAAATTAACTGTTGAAGAGAATATGCTCATGATAAGCTTGATCAGTAACTTAATGTGTATGACTTTAGGAAAGCTGTTTGTACAGATATTTTTCAAGCAGAACAGACTCCACAGTGTTAGTGTTGTTTTTTGTTTGTTTGTTTGTTTGCTTGTTTGTTTGTTTTTTCTTCCTTGCTGTAAGTGAAGGCCTCATCATTCTGGAAAATAAAATATCCAGTATTTATTTATACTCTGAGTAACCCCACCATCTTCAGTAAAACTAACCACAGCATGTGCAATTCTAAAATATATGCAAGTATTTTCAATGCCACCATCTAAAATCCTAATATTGGTTTTATGCTTAATCTCAAGCTGTTATACCCATACATAAAAAAAATAGTTATTTTAATATAACTCCAGACTTTTATCTGTTTCCAGAGAGATCTGATTTTGTCAAAATAAATATTAAGCTATAATTAACATGTCATTGACTTGCTTCTTTATTGTATGACATGAATGCAGTCTTTATTTACAAATAGATGCCTACAGTGTTAGTATTTCTTTTCCTAAGCATCATATATTTTAACTGTGACATGACAAATGAAAGAAAGTTCTTGTATGCTAATTCTCCAAATATCAGTAAAAATACAAATAGTTCCAGATGCAATCACTCCCTGTAAAAACAGGAGGGTAATGATGCATCTGATTATGGTCAACTGGCAAAAGAATTTCTCATTTAGAGGGAAAAACTTCCTACCATTGCTCAGAGTACCTCAGAGTTGCCAAGTGTATACTGGTTTGTACAACATCTGTTTGAACAACACCTTTACACAGCATTACACTGATAGCAGTTAAACTAGTATATTAAGAAAAAAACACATGAAACTGCAGCTTGACCTTAGCAGCACCTAAGTCACTACTGCCAGAGGAATAAAGAATATTCCCCTAATTGAAGTTAACAGTAACTATAAGAGACTGAGCACAAGTACACAGGAACTTGAATAAAAGGTCTCTGTAACCCTCTCAGTCCATTCCAAGCAGCTGTAGCAGCTATAATATGGTTTACACACCTTTGTTAAATGCTTGAATGAGCTTGTTCTACACGCCATCAGTGTATCCATGTCATCCTACATTACAAAATTAACCTCTGTAAGCAAAACTGAGGGTTGCTGTTGTTGTTGTTTTGTATTTTTGTTTTGCTTTTTCTTCCTGTCACACACACACACACACACACACACACACACACAAAAACAAAAACATACATAGGCTGTTTTTGAAGTAAGACAGGGAGCTGATGGCAATCCAACTTTCCAGGTATAACGTATAACAACATTTAATTTTACAATAAAAGCTTGAGAGCATGTTTTCTTTAGAAAAAAGAATCTATCTTGTAAGAGCCTAATGCTGCATATAGACCAGTGTGATTCTTGTTTTTGATAAAGGACAACACTAAACTAAACTATTTTTCTCATGATGATCTGTTTGTGTAATTTGTGTAGCGTTTGCATTCTGTCTCTATGCAACGCATTCTGCAAATCATTCTCAGGCAGACGGTGGTAAAATTAGCCTTATTTTGTCAGTTGACATGTTATGTGAATTGTTGATCTTAGAATGCTGTTGTGTGTGTGTGTGAAGATGTGCCTGCTTTATGTAACAAATATTTCGTTTTCAGTATCTTTTATCACATTATAACTTAATGGCAATTTAATGAAAGGCAATAGTATGATATTCTTAGTAGATGTATAAAATATAGGTATTATCTTTAATATGTGTAATTATCAGTAGTTTGCATTTATCAAAAGAAGAAAGAAACAGACTAGAGGACAGTATATTGTTGGGGAAAAAAGAAAGGAAAGAGCATGTTACAAGAGTATTATAATTTTTTGAGAATGTTTGCTGTAAATATATCTGTGCATGATTTGGTTTAAAATTACTGGAATCTATTTCTGTTTTACAGTGAAACACAGAGCCAACATTTCATTTGCTGAAGTGTTTTCCTATTGATAAAACTTTTTTTTTTTTTTTATTTTAATAAAAATCTGTTAATATTTTAGTATCCTTTATGTTCTGTGGTGTTTTACATATAGTCAGTCATTTGCCTGTGATAAATATAGCTTCCTTGAAATATGCAGTAGTCCCTGAGTATGCCCTATACTAATTATGAAGAGATGTGGAGAATATTCAAAATCATGTGGTCATTTTATCTCTTCAGTGCACATGGCAGACTGTAAGAACATCCACTTTTCCAAAGAAGGTAAATCAATTACTTCAATTACATTTTGATTAAGACTATGTATGTTCTATAACTGAAAAAAATATTGCTTCAAGATAGATTGCTTAGCTGATTTACAGAAAAGCATAAGATGTTTATAATTGCAGCTAAGGACACCATCCAACAGCCTGAGACATAGGATCCATTTTGTTGGCTGTCCTTTGAGGGAAAAGGGTATGAAAACATATGAGCAATAATAGTTAATCGGGGCCTCTGAGGCTGAATATAAGCTTCTGATCCTTCTTAGAATACTTGCATAATTTGTTCTGCATCTGTGTCCAAATTACAAATATGAAGAATATTATTTTACAGCCTTTTTTTTTTTTAAGTAGTATAAAATATGGAAAGAAAAGTGGGCCTATGAAGTGTTGCCTTAAGATGTGCATACACCAGGGAATAAAACCTCTGCTCCCAAAATGTAAGAGAGGACAGGTGAACAGATCTAGCACTTTCAAAAGAGTATCTTTTGAGAAACAACTCATTTAGAAGTTATTTTCCAATGGCATTCAATGCTTTTGATCAAGTTTTATATTTGGCCTGTACTTTCAAGAGTACAATAACTACATTTGTTTAGGCAGTTACACTTCACCTACCCTTAGTGTGTGAAACTGTGCTTTCTAGCAAAGGAGACAAACTGGTGCTTTTAGGAAACATTTTTACGCATGAACATTTAGGATGAAATGAATCACTCTGCCTATTTTAGTCTTTCTTCATTAGGTAGGCTTCCAGCCTTACAAGGATGAGGTAGCATTTTAACCCTGTTCATCTACAACAAAGATAAGTGCTCTGGATTTAATGAGTAAAAGATCACAGAATTATAGTATAATGGTCATTTTATGACTGCATAGAATGCACTGGACATAGTTGAGATGGAATCATTTCTGGGAGTAAAATTAAAGCCCTACCCATCTCATAAGTATTTCCAAAGGACCTTATCACCCATGGTAATACATTGCCATGTATCATTCCTAGAAAATAAGGAATGCATTTTCCATATGATGAACATTAAGCATTTTAGTAAGATCTGTGGATTCCAACAGGGCTCAGCCCTCTCCATTGTAAATGTAAATTTATTCATCTTTCAGATCACAGAGAAAAATCTTTGTATTGAATGCACTCTCTGCAGCAGTCGGGGGATATCTTACTTCTCCAATTACAGAATGGAATATTTTACAAAGTAACATAAGGAACATGTATGGTGCAAGTCAGAAAGCTTCCTAGTGAGATCCTCCATTTAAGACACAGTCCTTTCTAAAACTTCACCCCTTGAAGAGAGTTTTTTCTTGGCGTAAATGAGCCTTTAAGCATCTGACATGATCAACATCTGTGGTCAGGAATGGCATTAAATCTATGATCTACGTTCTCTGTACCTTCTGCCTTTCATTTGATCAAATGTTGATAGTAGGTTATTTAAAATTGCCTTGGTTCTATGCAATAAATACTACATGATTTTAGAACCACCATCCTTGATTTTAGATCCACCATATACTGAGCTCCTCCTGTCCATCTTCCCTTCTCTCTACTTCCTTCCTTCTCTGACTGGTGTACAGGAACTTGTCCCTGTGGAAATCTGTTGTTCCAGCATTACCCGCAGACAAACTTGACAAGCATGAAAGGGCAATGCATTTGCAGAATCTTTTATAGCTTCCAAAGTGCTTTAATGATTGATCACTCTATTCAGTGATAAATTCAAAGTCAAACTGTTATCACAGAAATGACTTCTGAATCTCCTTCCCTGGAACATAACTATCTTTCTCTGTGGTACTGGTAAATTCATCCCTTATGATCCCATTTGCAATAGAAAACTCACATGCATATATGCCTCATGTCATTAGCATTCATTTTCTTGTCTGACTAAATAGGTATTTTGAGATTTCAGCACTCCTAATACATCAGAAATACAAATAAAAAAAAAGTCATATATTATTTAAATATGGTCTTGTTACTTTGCTGCACTGCTATGTGCTATGAAAAGTGGTTTGTTTGGCAGTTTTTGCTTGCCAGCTGTTATAGGAAAGTAACCAAGTTTCTGCAACTGCTCATATAATTAGGCTCTTGTTATACTGAAAATCCTTTCATTAGTTCCTCTCCCTATTTTGAATGTTACTTTTTGATAGTGGGAGAAATATGCTGGGCCTTTGTATATAAACTAAAAAAATACTAACATTTTCCTGGACAGAATAAAGAGTATTTCTAAGAATGCAACAACTTTTTTCCATACCTAAACTACCTCTGACTTCATTAACTGTTTACTGCTAACTATGAAGTTGCCAAAGCACTGACACTGACCTGAGCTACTCTACCTACTCAATTTGCCATCAGTTAATTAATTGTCCCTGACTGAACTCTGAGCACTTGCAGCTAGGTTACTCAGGAAAAAAAAAAAAATAAAAAAAAAAAATAGAACTAACCAAATAAACAAAAACCACAAACCAAGAAGCTAAATCAAAGATATTGGCTACATTTTAATGGGCTATGGTTAAAGACCATTTGAATGCCTTCTATCTGTACAACTTCTCTGGGCAAACTGCTTCAATGCTTGGCTGTCTTCATGGTGATAAAATTCCTCCTTTTATCCAGTATGAACATTTCTTTTTTTCCAGTTATGCCTACTAACTCTCATCTTCCCTTCAATGAGAAGATTTCCTTCCCACACTGCGAAGAGTTTCGTCAAAACCCTCCCTGCAGACACCATGGGGGTTGCTCTTACATTCCTTGAGGCTATCTCTACAGAGTCTTCTCAAGACTTGTTCAGCCCACCTCTACAGACAGCAAGTGCTCCAACCGCTAATGATCTCAGCGGACCTCCAGTGATCTTGTTCCAGTTTATCTATGTCTTCCTGGTATTTGAGAACCAAAACCAGGCAGGTAGGCAATCATTGGTAGCAGGTTGGTAGCAGATGGACAAGTTGACTGCTCCATCAACATTCCTTTCTCAACCTATGCATTACTTATCTTGACCACAAAAAAAAAAATCTTGTCACTTTCACTCTAGGGTAGACTGATGTCAACTTGCATATTAAGTAGATGAATTCAGCATTGTGAACCACTGATGCACAACTATCTCTGTCCTGCAGGCAAAACAGATACAACTGACTCAATGAACTTGGTCTGTGAACTTCAGCTTAAGACTAAGCACACTACCAAAACACATCCTTGCTGCAAAACATGGTATGCTATAGTAACCAACTTCTAGGGAAACAAACAAACAAACAAAAAAAAAAAACACAAAACAAACAACAACAACAACAACAAAACACATAGAATTTTCCCTTTCCATTGAGAAAAGAGAATCATGAAATCATGAAAGGATTTGTAGAGATTTTCTCTTCCCTACATCCTATATTTTACATATGGGAGAACATATTTTCTGCTCCCATTTGTCTATAGATTCTTTAAAAAAAATCAAAAAGGGAAAAAAGGCAGAAAAAATACATGAAAAGTAGAAAGCTCTGTTTTCCATTTTTTTCCCCATCATCTCTTTCTGCTAATGATATTACAAACAACATGGTGTTAAGTGCTCTGAAAGTCATCTTGCCTTTTAATGCTAGTATGATTTTTGCAATCTCAAAAAATGTGACAAATGTAATTATGCCTGAAATAAACCACCTCTTCTTGCAGAGTTGAAAGAATACTAAAACGTGATCTGTACCAGCTCTAAGCTAATTATAGTGACACTACTCATGCCTCTAGAATTCTGTTAGTGTCAGCACTTACATTATGAACCCCCTAATTTTAGGGATTGATAGTTATGTTCTACATAATTTAGCAACTTTAATGGGAATGCACAACACAGTAGTCAATAGCTTCATTAGTGACATTTTCTTAAAAATGGCTTAACTTTTAGGTTGAAATTTTGTAAATCACTTGTGTATTACACAGTATAAGCTACTAGCAACTTGTGATGCCAGTAAAAATTTGACATTGTCAAGGTCTGTGATGCAGAAACAAAGCTAATCCAGGATGCGATTTATATACTTGAATTTAAAAATTTTGTGAACTTTGGAGACAAGTGTTGCAAATATATACTAATCATCTTCAACATCTTCACATTTTTTACGGAAATTAGGGATTTCCATAAAAGAAGTGAGGTTTCTATGAAAAAGAAATAAGTAAATAACATTAACATGGTTAATAAAAGACTTTTATAAACACTGGATGCGGAATGAAGTTTAGGCATATATTCTTTATATATCAGTTTCATATGTGAACATATTTATCTAGCAAAAAACTGGTATGCTTTCTGGTGGAAATCTGCAGACAATCCATCTAGTGAAGTGTGCCAATTATTTTAAACAACATGGCAAATTCACTGAAGATATTTGAGAATGCAGACTCTCTGGTTTGAAAACAAGCAAAGCAAAAAGAAGTGCCTTGCATCATGCTGGGATGTGATATAAAACGTGGCTTATGCAGTGCAATAAAGCTAGAAATCTAGGATTATCTAGTACATACGTAGTTAATTGAGCTAAAGTTTAACAGCTTGTAGAAAAAAATATTTTTATTTCTTCCAAAATACATTCTCACCTCATCAGAAAAACAGTATTTAAAGAAAAGTGATAAGGAGCAGTCTAAATCAGGGTTCTTCTCTTTTACCAAAATTGAAAGAAGATAGCCAATATTTAAAAATAAATAAATAAATAAAATAATAATAATAATAATAAAAAACAAGCAATGTAAAAGGTAGCTTGCCAGTAAAAGCAGTAAGAGATAATGCTCTTTCAGAAAGAAGTGGTTTCTGTCTCTCTGGTACCCAGCAGGTTGTTTCTCAATAAATAAGGGAGGAATAGCTCATTCAAAACCAAAACTAAATTTTGGTAAATTCTAAGAAACAGGGTCATTATTATTATTGAATATATACCTTGGTTCTCTTTTAATATTTCACTATGCATTATTCCAGTCTAATAATTTTCCCTGATTAAAAATAAGTGGCTGAAGAAGACTAATTTCTCTATTGCTGAGTTGACATAAACAATAAACATTTTATCTCATCAGATGCTAGATGGTCTGTGAGTTTGGAAACTGGTGATTAGTGAACAAATGGTGTGTAATCATGCTATGTATGTTTTGTTACACATACTATGTCTTGTAGTAGAATTATTCACGCAATAGTAGTTACCTTAGCATTTCCTATTATTTACTTAGATAACATGGTTATAAACTCAAAACATATAGTTATATTTCTCACCCATTCTAAATCTAAGTTGTTGGAAAATAAGTATGATTTAATACCTAGGAAAACAGAGTGCAGAAACACCTAATATACCGCTTATTTTAAAATAATAATAATTAAAAAAAAAAAAAAAGTGTATGAAGTTCAACAAGGTTAAGTGCCATGTCCTGCACTTGGGGCACAACCCCATGCAATGCAGTGCTACAGGCTGGGTTAAGAGTGGCTGGAAAGCTGCCCAGCAGAAAGCGACCTGGGAGTATTGGTTGATAGTTGGTTGAATATGAGCCAGCAGCGTGCTCAGGTGGCTAAGAAGGCCAACAGCAACCTGGCTTGTATCAGAAATAGATTGGTCTGTAGGACTAGGAAAGTGATTGTTGCTCTGTACTCAGCTCTAATGAGGCTGCACCTTGAGTATTGTGTTCAGTTTGGGACCCCTCACCACAAGGACATTGAAGTGCTGGAGCAAGTCCAAAGAAGGGCAATGAAGCTGGTGTAGGGTCTAGAGAACAAATCTTTTGAGGAGTGGCTGAGGAAGCTGGGGTTGTTTGACTTGGAAAAAAAGAAGGCTCAGGGGAGACCTTATCATACTTTACAATTATCTTAAAGGAGGTTGTAGTGAGGTGGGGATTAGGCTGTTATCTCAAGCACCATGTGATGAGGGGAAATGGCCTCAAGTTGCACCAGGAGAGGTTTAGGTTGGATATTAGTAAAAATTTCTTCACTGGTTGTACAGCACTTGAATAATCTTCCCAGGGAACTGGTTGAGTCACCATTCCTGGATGTCTTCAAGAAATATGTAGATGATGAACCTAGTAGCATGGTTTAGTGGTGGACTTGTCAGTACTAGCTTAAAGGTTGGACTAGATATCTTAGAGGTCTTTCCCAACCTGAATGATTCTATGAATTACTGAAATCAAAGAGATAAGGCATGATTTGTTTGTAGTATTTTCCCTCCAACTGCCAATCCAAACCACAGAAACACAACAGTTTCTGAATTTTGTTTTTAGTAGTTTTACTCTTTCCATTTTGTAAGTGATCTCATCTTAAATTTTACTCTATCTCCTATCTTATCAAAATTACACAGCAGACACTTTTTTTATACTGTATGGGTGACCGAGCACTGGTACAGGTTGCCCACAGATGTCTTTAAAAGCTGCCTGGACTTGGGCCTGGGCAACCTGTTCTGGGTGGCCCTGCTTGAGCAAGGAGCTGGACCAGATGCCCTCCAGAGGTCCCTTCCCACCATGCTGTAATTTTGTGACATCAGTTGTTCCAAACATTTTAATACTTCCTCATGTATTTAACAGTTGATAGTAATGGAATACAATAACATGATGATGACTTTGTTACTCTAAACAGAATGCAAGACTTCTTCTGCATATTAGAAAACACATTTACAGTTTAACATGGCTTAAAACTGAATTCAAATATCAGCCTTAAAGACAGGAATAATATAGAAGAAAGTACCTGTTATTTCTAATTTATAAGTTCTATTCAATCCAATTTGTGTACTCATAAATAGACTCTCATCTGACTCTATGAGATATCATAAAATATCTCACTGTATGAGGTATCATAAAATTCAAAGCATTATTTCTAATTTAGTTGAGTGTAGCAAAGAATGATGACCCCATCAAATTAAAAGGAAAAGTAGGTTTTGGCCTATACAAAATGGAAATACAGATTATCCCCAACACTGTTATTTAAAGGCACTAGGAAAAGTACAGATTGTGGAATTTACACTCCTCATAATCCCCAAAACACCTTGGATTTTATTCAGGAAGCACTGAACAGCACATTTGAGACCAAATTTCTTTCATTACCATAGCTCTCTACATAGTGACATATAATTATGTGTTAAATATATCTGATGATATGTGGGAACGCACAAACTTAAGAAACAGGGAAGAAGCCACCAAAATCTAGGGCAAGTTGCAAAAGAGTCACAAAAGCATTCAAGTGACTGTTTGAAGGGGGAGTCACTAAATCAACTTGTACACCCAAGCTCAGATTCACACTGCTCATGGCTCGCCTTCTCTGGAGAAGGCTGCTTGTATGCACATGTGGCTGTATTTGGGCTAGGTTTCCTCTGTGATGAAACGAATGATCTGTGGGTCATGTCCCTTCCGAGACTTTTCAGAGGAAACTCATACCTTGTCAAACTCAGTTTGACGGAGGTGACTACTTCAGACAAAAGTAAGCTCTTTGAGGTTTGGGGATGTTATCGAGCTAGACAGGAGGACATGTCCAAAATGCAGGGAAGGCTGAGGCATAAGATCACATCTCAAGAGGCCTGAAGAGACATAGAAGAGACAGCTTTTATCACACCATAACACCATGAGACAAAACTCAAATCGAAACTCACAGATTTATAGAAACACACAGATTTATAGAAACAGCCTCATTAATGCCAATGTATTTAGGTACTGATCAAACTTAAATCATTCAATGATGAGCTCTGTTACTTCCTTCCTAATAGGAGTCTATCACAATGAGATGAATGAAGACCATTACTTTTTAATATTTTATTTTATAAGCAATTTTCAAAAATATTAGCTATCTTAAGGGTTATTATGAATTACATTATTGACTACTTTGAAGTGACCTCATAACCCACTTGAACAGAAGAAAGAAATCTGAAGTGACACAAAACTGTTTTTCACTTTCAGCTATCAGAGGGAACAACATTCCTCAGGGATATATGTGTAAGACGAAATAGTACATTTGATTTCAAGAACTGATTAGTTCATGAAGATTCTGCACTTATTGTTTGATCCCTTTAGACTAGAACAGCAGAGACATATGAAGAAATGACCATCAATTACCTGTTTCAGTAAGTTTAAAGTATCTATTGTGATTTTTTTTCCTTTAAATATTAAATCCTCTTTCAATATTTGTATATAAGCAAATATTTATTTTAACGTATTCTCTATAGGTGTTAAATATGTCTCACTTGATCACATTGTTTACTTTAAATCTGTTTTGGTCACTGAAATATACTTTGGAAAATAACTGGAGATAGGTCTCAGCAAGTTGCTAAGACACTCTTAACCCTGCTACTTCACTTAAAGATATCAGTATACTGTTCTTTAATTCCCTGCTAACACCCAAGTAGATCGATTGCCTATGAGAGAAGAAAATGTTATCATATGATATTCACATGGCACCAGATTTTCTTACTAAAGCCATAGCGATTACAATTAACAATATTTATACAAAAGTGTACCAAAATAAAAAGAAAAAAAAAAGTCTGATATCCTATATCAGAGGAACATTTCAAATTGAAAGGCTTTTCCATCTGTTTTAAACTTCTTGTAGTAAGTATTTTCTCTTACAGCTATAGGAAAAGAATCTTTCCATCTCATTAAGATGTAGCATAATTACAGAACGGTTGAGGTGGGAAGGGACCTCTGGAGGACTTCTGGTCCTAGCCCCCCTGCTCAAGCATTTTGCATGGGACCATGTTCAAAGGTCACAAAGGAGGGAGACTCTACAACCTCTCTGGAAAACCTATTCCAGTGCTTGGTCACTTCACTTCAGTAATTAAGTGTTTCCTGCGAAAAGCCATGATGTACCTTGCCTGTTCTTCCTGATGTATCTTACACACACTGTTTTCATTTGTTACCATATTAGACAAACTCTCTTTCACAAGTTACACTTTCTTCTTATTGTCAATGGAATGATAACAGGTTTCTGCACATTTTTTAAACTTGTTATTTTTAAAGAAGTAAAAATCATGTAGAAGAACCAGTTTACCATAAAGTATTTTTTTCTATTCCTCTGCAACTATTAAAATCAAGTTACTTTCTGTGCCCACTAAACAGGTTTACAAGACTGACAGAGGCCTGGAAAACAAGAAGGTAGGGGTCATCTCCTGATGAAAAAAATAAGTACAGACAGATGAAAGGTCAGGTCCTAAATAAGCAAGTCAGAAAAGTATGTGCATGGTATTTTATCAATTTTACTGAAAATAGAATTCAAGTATTTGTATGAATTTTCCAAATGTCTTTTGTAATTAAATGCAGGACAGATTCATATGTATTTTGATTTTTGAGCACAGTCAGAAATACTGAAAAACTGTACAGAATTACTTCACTCATAAGAAAATTCTGGAGAAGTGGAATGAGGTTTCAGGTCTGAGAGGGTCTGTCTTTTCAACTGGAAGATATTGAGAAAAATAATAATGAAGATACTGCTTTTAACACTTTATTCAAGTCTTCACTGATGATTTCACCTTTCAGAATTAATTGGACCGTTCATACAGAAATGACTTGAAGCAAATACCTCAGTTACAAACAGCTATTGGCAGCAAAAGTCCACAGCACTGAAAAATTATAATTTGAGTTTTGAAATATTTCTTCAAGTGTATTGGAAATTACCGTTCAGGATGGAAAACATAGCTCAATATTAAATTTAGTTTGAGGCAGAAATAAGATATGATATTCAAAAATAGTTTTTTCTAATATCTGAGCAGGTCAATTAGGGTCTGTCTTTCATCACTGAATCATATTTATTCAGGTATATTTTGAAGAGATTTTTCTGAACCTTAAGTACTAAACACTTTATTTGATTATAAACCTGTAATTTTCCATAATAATTTTCTGTATTATCAGTGACTTCAGAAATCAGAGACTTAATGAAAGCATCAGATACTAATAAATTCCAGATTCAGTGCAGAACATAAGCAGCTCTTCCCTCCCCCCCTCAATTATTCTTGGTGTTTTGTGGATCAAAGATTATGGGTGACTATTACATTGAACATGAAAATTAAAATGGCCTTAATTAAAAAGGAAACTCGAATTACCCTCCCCCATTAACTTATAATATAAGAAGTGATATGCTATTACAAAGACACACATTCAGCTACTTCATCAAGAACTGGTAGAGGTGGAACACATATTGAAGATATACGAGAAAGCATTCTTTAGTTAAACAACTATTTATATCATCAATTAAAGTGTAGTACACTATCTAAATTAATAACTTTCTGCCTCCTGTTATTCAAGCTCCTCTTTGAAGAATTCAGTTGAAAAACTGAGCAAGCATAAGTTCAGCATCAATCCACATTCTAGTATCCTTACAGGTATACAGGTATTTCTTGTTTTATACGGAAGAAAAACATGCAGGTAGGTAGATAAAAATCCTAATTCTGTAGTTATTCATTTAGTTCTATTTCTGTGGTCATATCACCATATCACCATTTCCTTTTCTTCCTGCCTCACTGAACAGATTGCTAAACATATAATCACCTGGAAATGATTAACATGACAACAGTTGCTTTGAAGACAGGATGGGCAACTGTTGTGTTTGAGGTAATCAAAATATAAAAGGAATTTATTTATTTATTTATTTAAAAAAGGGTCACCATATTCACTGCCTGAGCTGTACTTTCAAGACAAAGCACAGAAAAGTTCACCCGTCACAGGGGATTCTGTAGTGCTGGTGAGTTTGTATGAGTTATTTGTGTGAAGTCATGGGTTTAAGACATATAAAAGGATAAAAAGAGGTGTTATTAATCACTGTGACAATCTTTTAAGTTTTATTTTAATCTCCAAAATAGTAAAATATTCACTGCAATATTAATAAAAAAGTGCTTACTGTTTATTTTTTCTGAGTCATACACTTTGTGTCTAAACTTAAAGAAAGCAAAGTTAATGAACAAAGTGAACCATATCTTAAAGCCTGAAATGCAGCTGAGCCAAGCACAAAAAGGTCAGAATTCCATCAAAATCAATACCACTTTAACTTAACTTGCACTGGACAAGTTTGCAAACAAAATTTTTTCTATACGAGGTGCCACAAAAGATTCAAAAAAGGTCTCAAATTCTTAAACTGTACAAAGAATCAAATTTGCAAAACAAGCTCTGTAAGAATTTTATCACAAAGCAAGGAGATTAACATAGAAAAGAATGAAAACCAAACAACTTGTTACTAAATAACAAAAATATGTGTCAAAGAACTCCTGAGTTAGGTCACATTTAGGTGTCCAAAGTTGCTCCGGTTTACCAATTTTAAAAAATTAAAATTAAAATTTAGAAACTTTAAATGAAAAATAAAAGCATTTTTAAATTTACCAATTTTAAACACACACTTGGAATCTATCTTATATGAGAACAATAAATGATCAGACCAAATAGATTCTTAATATACACAAAGAAACATACCCATTTGAAAGTAATAAGGGACAAGTGAGTTGTCTCCACTTGAGATCTTTTGTCTCTTTGCTCACACACTTTTATCAGGAAATACATCTAGAGTAAAGTTTGTTTCATACTTAAAAATAATTCACAAATTCATGCCAAGAAAAAAAGCTCAAAAGCCTTTGTAGAAGAAACCAAAATAAATAAATGAGGGCCAATTTGTTGGAAAATGACAATTTGTTCTTCAGCGTTTGTCATTGCTGGCTAGAGAATGAGCATATATTGCATTTCAGACTGCCCCCCCGCCTTGTTCAATCCTGACTATTCTTTTAATGCGGTAATGAATTGTGTTTTGTTGTTGTTGTTGTTTATTTTTGTGTTTTTGTTTTGTTTGTCTTCAACTTCAGTTGCTTTACCTCTTACTCTTTCCTGTTTCTTATCTCTTGTATAACCATTTTCCAAATTACTTCCCCATGTAAAAAAACATCACTGCACATACATGTATAGTATTTCTTTTTGTGAATTGAACCTTCTGTCACATTTTCCAGACTATTTGCTCTTCTTTATGTCTCAGGCATAAGTACTCTTTTCTACTCTCTCCTCATTAATGAGGGATACCTTTTCTTTTTATCACTTTTCTACTGATACCATGACCAAAGTTCCTCTTTATTCATTTCTATTCATAAATTTTGCTCTGCTTTACAAGTAAGAACTCTTACCAGTTTATCACCAGTATGTGACATCTTCCTCTTATTATCAAGTGTATTTTTTTTGTGTCCATCTCTCTAATTAAACTTCCAAATGCACTGAACAGAAACATCAGAGACTTTGTTTCCCTATGTGAAATAACATCAAGAAAAGAATAGCAAGAAAGTAAGTACTTTTCTATTGGGGGAGAGGAATACTCATGGATCTGCCACTGCACAGAAGTCTTCTGAATTAATCCAGACTTTTTTATACTCGTATATTTTAAATGTGGAATTGACACACACACACACAAATATATAGTTGTCAATTAACTAGAATAGTGGTTAATTATTAATACATGTGAAAATTCAGAAAAAAATCTCAGTTCAGCTGAGATATATCTTAGTGTCCCGAGAAATTTCTTCTATACTAATTTAGACAGTCTCTTACATATATTTCTAATCTGATTTACACAACATATATAAGGGAAGGATATATTTAATATATGCATGAAAGACCAGTGCTTCAGTTACTGAGTAACATTTAACTTTATCTCTTTAATTAATTACATACTTATTAGAACTGAGAAATGAGTGATCAAATACTGGTAGCTGACACTGCTGGTACATGGAGATGACTTGCATTAATACACTCTCTGTGTTCAAACTCATTGGAATTATTTGTGATCCCTTAGAGACCATTTAAAACAAACAAAATAATCCTATTAACTTCTGCTAAATTTATTAGATAAAGTACAAAACCTTTTTTTTTTTTTTTTCTGAAAATGTTTATTTCATCCAAAATCTGTTTCAATACCTTATAAGAAAATTTTTAGTAGAAAGATCCACTCTGAGGTGTAGTATATATGAAAGAGGTACAGTACTGTGCTGTGCAAAACAACCGTGAATCTTTTTTCATATATTAAAGAGCTCAACATACTGCACAAGATTTCAGTTGAACAAATAAATTTCATTTCAGGAGCAGTGTTGCTAGCTTGAAATGTTATTCACAGCATAACCAGTTCAAAAAATGACAAAGAATAAGAAGAAAGGTGACTTCAATTGAGTAATTGAAGGAACTGTCATGACATAGCCAAAACAAAGAATATCAGGAAACTGGAATTTAACTTAATTCACAGCATTTATCAAGGTTAGTTTATGTTTCTTCCCTAAGCCTAAATAATATAAAGCAGAGTGTTAGCAGCCTTTCAAGAAGTTGAGGGTTGGATTATATATTTATTTTTTTCCTAAAATGGTAGTTAAGCTTCCAGGAGAAAGCTCAGCTGAAGCTATCCAGTTTCTCAGAAAGACTATTATTACCAGGTAGCTGAGCTGGGATGCTGCCTTTGTGCAGGGAAGAGGCTTCACTACATTGCTTCCTTCCTCTAAGAGGCTCAAGGAAGTCATACAGAAGAACCAACCATTTCTTACTTTTGTCAACCCTGGTTATCAAACCACGTAGTGGTAGTGTCTGCAGATACTGGTAGCAGGACATGCTATCTTATATTTTGATAGTTTTCATTATCCAACAAACCAGTAGAGGGAAAATTAATCTACAATTCTGTACTTAAGCTGAGATTTCATTTTAGAACTTCCTTATTTTTGGAACTCATTCTAGCATCACAGAAAATGAATAATTTCATTTAATATTGTATTTATATATTTATATAATATACTGTATGCTTTTATTTATAGACAAATCTTTATTTGTTCAATAATCATATCACTAGAAAACAACTGAAAAGAAAGATCATTAAATCAATGTTGAATTGGCTTAGGTTCTGTCATATCGAACATATATACCACAAAGTTTTTTTAAGCTGATAAGGTAGTAACTCAAAACAAAGTAACTCTTTGTTGCAATTTATGTGAAGAAAAATTGCTTACCGATAGTCATAGGTTTTCAACAGAGACTTTCATGACAATAACTGGAGATATAAATTATACTTGTTTGGGTGTTGTGACCCTGAGCCTTTATAGTAAATTAAGGCTCTGTAATCCGTAGGTGTTGGTTTGCAAATGACAAGTTGCACATCAAGCTTCAAAATTGTGAGTTTCAGCAACAAGATCATTTGAGATTTTTCTCTCTTTCTGTTTTAGAAATAACTCATTATTTTTCCACATTTGATTTATTTGAAATATGACATGCAACTGATTAATGGTGAAATCTTTACGAATAACCCCTGGGTATTTCTGTGCAAGCTTTAAATTGAACAACTAAAAAAAGTTGAAAAATGGAAAAGTCAGTAATAAATATTCTTCTGAGCATTTTTGTTGGTCTGCCTTAGCTGGAATGCTTGTATGAAATAAAAAATGTCATTATGAGACAGGACAAAAAGGATCAACAAAAAGAAAATACTGCACTACTGAATGCTGAAGGAAATTTTAGAGCATTAGAACACACTCCTGCTGCTAGAGGAGTTTGTTAAATGAGGCACTATTTTTACTTGGGTTACTGAGATTTAAAGTAATTCATCTAAGAAAAGATCATCGCTGAACTACCAGGTTAAACTTTTTTTTTTTTCCCCCTCTTTTTTTGTCTCTGTTTTCCAGAAAAGGAGAAAGGTACATATCTTTAATGGTAATGTAAGGCAGCTGTTGCTAATTACAGGCTTTGATTTTATTTTTCTGGTCTCTGCATCAGCATTTTCACAAATCAAACTGTAGATACTTTGAGGCAATTTTATAATACCTATACTACAACTACAAGAGCTGCTTAGCCAATCAAAGCCTTCTGTCTTCAAGTTAATTCTCACTCAAAACTTAAAATGCTGCTTCTGCTTCTAAAGCTGTCACTGAAGAGATCTACCCTCACCACAGCTTAACCCACAGACCACACTAAACTCAGCTTGAAAGCCAAGGATTCCCTTGGAGGAGTTTATATTGCTATATGTAGCTACAGTAAAAGCAAATGTCTTCAAAGGAATGACCTTATTCCTAAATAGATTAGAGAGGCTGTGAATCTTGTGAAATAAAGTTTTTTTGAACTGGTCAGATTTTTTTTTTTTCCCCAAAATCTTTACTCTCTTGGACAATTCTTTCAGATTTTCAGGGATCTCCCTGATCACCCAGCACTATCCTGAAAAGCTCATCAGCAAAGAATGAATGAATAATTTAAAATAATTTTTCAAATACAAATACAGCTCAGACTGAACTGTTTATAAGGCAAAGATCTGATCAACTGCTCTTATTACCATACTCTACTAAATATATATATTTTTTCCACTTCCTACTCTTTCTGGATATTTATAAAGCAATCTCTAGCAACCACTGTATACTGATTTTGGCCATCCTTATGCCTACAAATCATCAGGAAAAGATAATACAGTAGACCACAGCAATCAGCAGTTTGATACAAACAGAAAATCGAACCCTTAAAGGATGGCAGGTAACCTGCAGTTCTGAGAATTATTCCATTCTGAACATGGAATGTTGTTAGGAAAGCAAGTACAGAAACTTTCTGAGGGTGTGTTTTGCATTGCTGAAAGTATTTCATTTTCACTGCACTGTGTTTTTTTTTTTTTTTTTTTTTTTTTTTTGTTTTTTTTTTGGTTCACTGCTCAAAATCTGTACAAATACTTCCTATCTTACACTACCAATTAATATAGCAAGCTCATTAAAGTAAATGAAGGTTAATTTAATCATATTTAAGTAATACATTGGATAGATCATTGTATTTGTCTTTTAAATAGCTCGTCTTTCATTCTATCTTCATCAAATAGTATTCTGAATAATTATCACATTGCCATTAAAAATGTTACAGCACTGTTACATTCTTATTAAAAATTTCAGGTCACCTATAGCATTTATACAAAATACCAGAAATCTAGACAAAGTACCTCAGGCTATGAAGCAGTAAAGTAATTCCTTATAGCACTGCCTGCATTTCTACAGTCTTCACCATTTGGATGATTACATTATCTCAGTTTTATATTCACTAGTCAGGAGGTAAATGTCAGCTGGAATCATTGAATCTCAATTTTTTACACCTTTCATTTTGTTTGATAGGCTTTTTATCCATAGTAATTTATTGCTATTACTGATGAAAGTATAAGGCAAAAAGATGAGAGTGTAATCAAGGCTAATGGTGAACCAAATACCATGTGATAATAAATCAGCAAGAAAAAACTACTCTAGAGATAAATGGAGATGTTTACCATTTCAGTTTGAATACTATTAAAACTGTTTATGTAAAATACAAGGCTGTACAAATAAAACTATATTCTCTTCTTTCATGTAAAATATAACCAAAGATATGTGAAATTAAAAACTAAAGCTTCAGAGAAACAACTCAATTTGCAGTTCTTTTTATAAGCAAAACTTTTTCTTTTTCTTTTTTCTTTTTTAATCACAGTATGTAACAGTGAAGAGAACAAAATTATCATATGAAGGAAATGTATGGCAGAAAAACATTTGAATTTTATAAACAGGGTCTTACTTTGTTAAGCTCATAGCTTACAGTAATCCTGTTACTTTATCTTTCATGACTTCTTACAGCAGAGAATATCCCATAATTCTTACAAGAAGAAACTGCAGCATACCTCTCAACTGACTGTTGAGAGTTACTGTGGTGTACTTTTGTTTTTTTTTCTTTACTTTGTTAGAATATTTTTTTCCTCGACAAGTCCTTTATTTTCTAAAAATATGGTATTTTGCCATTTTCTTTAAAAGAGCTACCTACAGAAAACCTCAGCAGTTTTCCTCTGAACCAGCTCAAAAAAAAAAAAAAAAAAGGTGAAGGCAAAGAAAATATTGAAATGCACTTTAATAGCTTTTCTGAAAGGCTCTGAAACAGAAGTTAGAGCATATAAAATCTAATAATATACAGGTAAACGGACAGAAGCTGTATTTCTAGTCTTTTAAATATCTTGAAGCCTGCATAATGAGAGCCAATCAAAAAATGGTTAAGTGTATAGCTTTTCCACCATTCTATTAGGAAAGATTTTAGAAGAGTTAGACTATATTTACGGTACCTTTGGATATTGTTTGACAGGGATCAGAACTCTTTCTGACAGCTTTATGTTTTTGTTGCTGATAACATCAAGATATTTCTTTTCTTCATCTTCCTTCTTGCCTTCAGAACCCTGAAATTTTTCAATTTCTGAAAATAATAAAAAAGAGAGCAATCAGTTGCATGACATTCGTCATCCTCAGAAAGTTTAAACTTCTACATCGTAATATAGATTTTGCACTGAACTGTTTGCACTCACATGACATGTACTGTTAACTTTGAAAAAACTGAACTGTCACCAGTGTTGTGAGGCAGAGGTGGCAGTTCACAGTTTGCACTGCTTGACTAATTCTTTCCCAGATGAAATTGATTCCAAATGATCACAGTGGGAACAGGAACAGATGAGGCTTATGATTCAGGCAATCAATATTTTAAAGAGGATCACATCATCACAGCTTGATGCTATTTTGTAAATGTGTCCTGCCAGAGTTAGTCAGATTCCAACTGAAAGGGCTAAAAGTCAGAAAGAGTAGTAAAACACTGAAGAGTTACTTAGAGGCTGTACAAAATACATTAAGAAATAAAAATAAGTCTTGCAAAAAACAAATTTTCATTAAAGGAATGCAATAAGTAATAATAGATGATAATGAGGTAGAACGTGTTGGTAGAATTTACAAAAAGAACTGTAAAATATATTGGGGTATAATAGTTTTGAGTGCTTTTATATGAATTCTTTAATCCCTAAAGCTCTATAAAATAATAACACCAACCATTAAATTCACTACTCTGCAAAGAATATCTGTTATGGTACTCGAGTTTCCTAACAGTACAGGTACAAAAAATCACAGTACAGGTAAAAGTCACATTTTCACCAGTGTGCAGGAAGGAAATGGCAATTCTCATAATGAGTTAATTAAATGGCTCAAGAGGGATAGTTGGGGGTCTGAAAAACATGCATGTTCAAGGCAAAAAATGCAGGTACAGGAAAGAGAAACACACTGACAACAGTGTGTGACACAAATACAAGCCTATTCGATTTACAACAAGCACCAGGAAAAAAGGTATGTAAAACAACAGTCCATGTCAGAATTTTTAAATAAATGTTAATGTTACCTATTTTAGATCAAATAATTTATTTAAAGTCTGCATTAGTGAACAATTCTTGGAGGGACTTTTGCAAGGCCTTTTAGGTTTATGACAAGTAAGAAATTGAAGCTTGGATGCTGTTTTTTTTTTTCATACAGTTCTACCTTGCACTTGTCTCTAAATGTTGTACTGAATACTTTAAATGGACTTGTCTTTTCCCCATATGTTGTATTTCAGCAGTTTGAAATACTGAAGATTTTATGACTTTTTTTTTTCTTTCTGCCCTAGTACCAATGACACTAATGCATTATTATGAAAAAAAATTTGGTTTAGTCCACATTCTTTTTTATTTCTTTTTTTTTTTTTTTTCCCCTCACAGTATATTTCCCAGAACACCCCAGATAACTTCTTTCTGTTACTTTCCATTCTTTTTACAAGGTGGCAGTGATACATGGAGTTGTTTTACTTCTAATCTGCTCTATCATAGAAGGGTAGCCAGTTCAAAGGTAATGGTGGCAGCATGCTGGTAGCAAGCATTTGAACAGTTTCCTTTCTTCTCCTTTCTCCTTAGAAACTTTTAAACTAACCCTCAAAGTGAAATTTGTCCCTGGGGTATGTTCTGTATAGAGACTCACATTTAATGTCTGTAGTGGGAGTACGTGCCATAGATTATCCAGAACATGTCCAAAGACTGGTCAATAAATAAAGTCAATAAAAACCAATGGTTTACAAAGAACATCATGGCTTTCAAGTAAGACTGTTTAGAAGAGGAGCTTTCTCAGAAGACAGAGGTGATGCCATACATTAATTACTGGACCCAGAGAAAATGTATTGATTTTTTGTATTGTTCTCTGTTCTGTATACTCCTTGTGTCATTCTGTGACTACGATCATCACAGATGGAGCAGAACACTGTCAGAAAAAAATGAGGACAAGGATCAAACTGCTAGTATGCTGGCTCATGGCCCTGACATGCAGCAAGTTTCAACTGATCTGCCAGCCCTCTGTGAAACCTATAACCACATATAACACACACCATGAAATGATAACACTTCTTTAGATGCTAGAACTTCATGTTTATTTTTATTAATGCAACCATTATACATTTTGTGTTTACTAAAAGGCATTGTTAGTACAGGATTTTGAGAACAATGACAAATGGTCCATAAGGACCAGCATTCTTCCAGCAAGAATAAGAACAAGGAACCCAACAGAACATTTTCCCCAACACTGATCTTAGGCAAGAAGAGAAAAGACAAGTTCCTTGAGAAGAAACTTCACACATTTTCCACCCACTTTTGCTCTGAGCTAACTGAATTAAGCAGGGAGACATGTAGTTCTTCAATTACCTCCTACAGTACCTGTCAATCCCCAAGCACACTTCATTCTCGCCTTTCATCTGTAACAGTACGCTCGCACTTTCTTTTGTATAATACGCATGTATCTTACCCCTCTTAATTGGAAGAGAACATGCGTATCACAGTCATGCAAAAGAGGTCACAACTAAAGAAGTGTCAGAGAATAAAGGCATTTATAACATCTTTTAGATTTTTTTCTCCCCATAAAAATTGATCTTCAGCTCTCTCCAGACTTGGAGCTGCAAAATTCTGCAAGTAGCATCAGCCTGTTCAGAATTTTTGAGGGAAATAGCTTCTTTTTCCTTTACCTCAGTGATTTAGCATAAAATAGAACAGCTGCATGAGCAACTCTTACTTTTTCAAAACTATCTGCTTTACTCTTACAGTGCCAATAAAACGATGTTAATTATAGTGCACTTCAACACACTTGACACCTATTACAAAACTTTTGTCATGAATATAGTTTTCCCATTAAAATTAGGCATTCCACAGTAAAAACATCCTTTTGCTACACTTAGAATCATGTCAAAACTCATCAAAAAATAATGTACTTCTTGTCAGCCTGTCCAACCTACCAAAAAATGAAATCTACACCGCCCTTTTTCTGCTGTCAACATTTACCTCCCACTGAAAGGAATTCTACAAGCCTACCTTGCACCTTTCCTATCAGGCTTTGTGGGTTACTGTGTTTGCAGCACTGGTATTGTTTCAGTAAAGAAGCATGACCTGCTGTTACAATGTCCTTTTTAAAGAACCATCTATTTACATTGATGGGAGTGATTTCCAGAATGGGAATTTCACCAACCTCTTGCCTGTGTGCTGTATTATGTATAGAAAGGTTATCTACAACTCTGAGAAGCACATATTTTCTTTATGTGCTTCTAGTGTGGTGAATGGAAGAACATTTGAACTGTAAGAGAAAGAGTAAGCCAATGCTGGTAAAAAAAACAAGTCCTAAATCACTGACATCTCTATCTTAATAAGAGCTCCTATTAAAAATCTTTAAAAATTACACAGTTGGAACCTTGAGTGCCTACAATGCTTTTAAAATTATACAACACCCTAGAGTATTTTTAAAACCAGTAAATACTAAAAATATACACACAGGCTCATATTTCAGTTGTAATTGAAAGCAGAGCTATGGGATTTTCAGGGGAAAAAAAGAACACAACAGATGGCTCAATAAAAACAATTGGACCAATTACAGTGAAGTTGATCTGTGAGAAGAGAACATCCTAAGAGGTTTCCTGTCATGAAGAGGAAATTCACACCCCAAAGGATAGGTTATTTAAAAGTAAAAACACTTAGTATCTAAAAGGAATTTAGAAGGGTTATCAAGACAGCATGATCAGCCACTAGCTCTGAAAAATTAGCCCGTGGCTCTCTCCATTCACCCAGAACTGTATGCATCTGTTAGAAACATTCCTCTCCACTGTATGTACACATATTCATTCACTGACACAGCTAGTAAAGATGACTCAGGGAGAATAAAGAAGTAATACCTATTAGAATGGACACATGTAAGGCAATATTTCTGCCAGTGATTAATACAATACCTGTTAGAAAATGATGGGTCAAATCTATATGTCTATGTGAGCAATTGTAGGCAGATATGAACTTGATTTGTCTACGCTCAGAATCACCAGAAGCTTTGTAACTGTATTAACTCAAGCTGAACTACCTTGGCTCTCAGACAAGAAAAGGGGCTGTTAAAATAAATGTTGGGAAAGAATTTTAAAAGACAGGTCAAAAAGGAATGACAGAGATCTGTAAAATCACAAATAGCATAAGAAGGAATGAGAGAAGTGGCTGTTTACAGTTTCTTAGAAGCTGAAAGCATCAACTTGCCATGCTACAGATTGAAAACAAACAAAAAAATTACATACAGCATGTATATTGTTGAAGTACTCAAAACATCCACATTAATAAAATCAGGTATTTCACAGACTTTTCTCTTACGATTAAGTTCCATGAGGCATAATGTTCTACTTAAGGTCCTGTGAAGTTAGACACAGATTAAAATGCAGTGTCTTTTAAAAGTTCAATATATACTACAGCCCTTTTTCACTGCTGGTCCTAATGGCCATTATTCTCTATAAAGTTGATATTTTACAAAACATAGAGGAAACATAGGAAGTGACTACTCCCTTTAATCAGCACTCATTAGACCAAACCTAGAATGCTGTTTCAGATTTGTCCCCTTTCCCGCAGAACAGGAAAGACATTAAAATTGAGATGAGTCCAGGAGATGCCACCAAGATGATAAGGGATTGGAGCACTTGCCAAGTAAGAAGAGGGAACTAGATCTGTTTTTCTGGGTAAGAGACAGCTTTAGGGGACCTAACAGCAGTCCCCCTCCCCCCAGTTATAGGATGTTGTCAGGTTCTTCATAGGATGAGACCCAACAGGGAAAAGGTGAGAAAAAGTGAAACGAGAGATTTGGACTCAATATAAGGAAAAACTTTCTCACCACGAGGACAGCCCAGAAGTAGAGCAGACTGCCCCAAGAGGTTATGCCATCTCTGCCTTTGGAGGTTTTCCAGGAAACCTCCTAACAAAATGTATTAATATAGACAAGAAGAAGTTAAAGATCTAAATGCATTCATATTTTTAACTGATAAAAAAATAAATAAAATAAAAAAAATAAGGAGGACAAAATTGCAGTGAGCAAGGAATGAGTGAAACAACTTCAATTTCCTATCTTCCTCTTAATATAGACAAATGATTTTTACTGCTCAGTTTGATATTTTGAAATCTCTCAAAATAGAGCTAATAGAGCTCTCAGCAATTTGCATGGGTATGCCAAAGTGATCTCCAAATTATAGAAGTACAGTAGAAATACAGATTGTAGAAATACAGTAGAAATAAAATTATCTAGTGTATCTACCTAGACTTATGGCTAGATCCATAAATCAGTAGATCAGAGCTATAGGGAGAATATTAAAAAAGTTATAAGGGGAATATTAATAGTGTTAAATAACTAAAAAGATTTTTTCAGGTAGTAATATCACAACTTGCTAAATTTCTGCATATCATCTGGTCAGACATACAGCTTTCTAGGAAGAATTTTGAGTCTGATTGCCAAGTAATTCTTTCATGCACTATACCAAGAAATTCTACTTTTATTGCCAGGTAATTCCTCAATACACTATTCCATGTAATTCTAGATATATGTATATCTCACAAAAAAAAAAAATAAAAAATGTAGCTTTTATGATGAAATTTAATGTAGCACATGAAGAGAAATCGGTAGAATCTTTTTCTCCTCAGTAAAAATGGTAACAATCATTCAAGGTCGTCATTAGTGTGTACACTATGAAGAAAAGATCAAGGATGAATATCGAGTGCAATAACATACTGAAATATAGTTGTTGACAAAATTAGAGTCATAGCAACATTAATTACAAGACATGAATTTCTTCATTGTTTTGGGGAGAATATTGTTTTGTACATTTCTATATTAAAAGTACTGAGAAATTATAACACTGATTAAAACTTATTTAGTTTTATTTATTTATTTATTTATTTTTACCAGACTTAAAAAGAAAGCAAGCCACTAGGTGAAATTTTTAAGACTAAGGTTCTTTCAAATGTGTCTTTCTCTGGGGAGTTAGCCTGCATAGGCTGTGATGAAGGTTTGATGTTGTCAGCTGTTGTATTGCTAGAACAGTACAGTGTACAGTTCACTAAGTTACTGAACTCAATATAGTTGTCCCTGATAGTATTGTGAATATGCTACCAGTTAGATGAAAGTAGCTACCAGCTTGAAAGTAGACAAGGTATTTTTTATTTAATTCTGTTTTTCTTTCATCTGGGAATGAGACTACTCATAAAAGGAGGAAGTACAGAGTGCAAATATTTACTCACAAAGCAAAAAACGTCAAAAAATATCAAGAGTATTTATTTCTGAAAGTATCTCTAGGTGTCCTTGAATCCTAGAAAACTGGATTTCTATGATGCTTAAGAAAAAGAAAGCATTTATTTGTCAACAAAGATTTTTGTAGCTTCTACTATGAGAAAGCCCACTCAACAAGTCATTTTAAGACATGCTCTCAGATTAATCTGAAAATAAAACATCAATGCTGTGTTACATATTGTATGGTGTGGAACAGATAAGTAGGGGTGAAAGATGAATCAATCAGTGAAATCACCAGTAAGTCCCTCAGTGAGATATTCATTATCTATCCCTTCCTATATGAAAGCTGATGGTATTCTTGAGAAGTTGCTCTACCCAGCTAGTGCAACTAGCAAAAAAGGAAGCTTTTCTGTCTCTTCACAGTTTCCGTAAAGGAGAAAAGCCTTTCTCTTTCCTCCTCAGTCCTAGAACTTATTAGTGATAAAAATGTCTGCTATTCTGTCCTCAGAGCAAGAGAGCGAGTTGAACAGCAAGCATTTTTTTCCCCTGCTCTAACTTAGATGCTTTAGGATTTTCCTGTACTGAGGTAGAATAGCTACAGAATAAGACTGACATCTGAAATTACACAGAATTGAAAATTATGAATAAAATGCTACTTACTGAAGTAAAGACCAGGCATAAAATTTTGCTTGGAGCTCAGGCTTCTCACTGACCTCTTTTGCTTTTTCAGTTAGCAATGCAACTAATGAGCTAATAACCTCAGCTCACACAGTTATCAGTGTACAAAAGGAGCCTTTACAAACCTTTGAAACAGCAGTTTCCATTTAGGATGTGATCTCAGATCTTGAGCTTGGAATGTTGACTGTATCTGAAATAGTGACAGGAAAACTGTCACTCTTCACTGAGGAAGAGATGATGAAACCCCAAGTAACTGTGAGGAATTGTTGAGAGGTGGAAATTATTTTTTTGGTGTCTCAGAATAAGAACTTGGATTCCTAACATGCTTCTGTCAGCAAATAGAAAAGATTAGCTCTGGCTACTATACAGCATGAAACAAACAATTATATATTAAATATATTTATTATTCAAAACTATTAAAAATCATGAAAGAGAGAAACTGAATATTTGGTACTGGTATATATAATCATATACACAATATCTGTCTACAGTGATGCTCTCTCTTAAACATTCATTGATTTTATCACAAGCAAGAGTTACATTTATACAGAAGCTGCACCCAGGTACTCATTAGTATGACATAGGCAACAGACACATTCCAGATTTTTTTTGTGGTCAATTTTAATGATATTCAGAGGTTCGCTAGATATTTCCAGGAATTCGTAATTCATCCAAAAGATCTCATTGTTTCTTACAAAAGCATCATAACTGATATTTGATTTCTCCTGCTGTACATTTTAATATTTTTTTTCAGAGTGGAAGCAACAATTACAAATAACACCTTTTGTGTTAAAAACAAACAAACAAACAAACAAACAAAAAACAACACTGGAGATCATATCTGCTCTGAGCCTCCACTCTGAAGTCTGTACAAATAGATCCTTGCTCCAGGGTATCAGTAATGTACGCTTAAAGAACATCTAACTTCCAGTAATGCCTCTTCAGGAGAAAGTATCAGTGAAAGCTAAAAATACATGGCTTATTCAGCTACATAAACTCATATACTTATTATTATGCAATTAAAATTGAGTAAGTAGAAAAAAAAAAAAATACAATTTAAGATTATTTTTAAAATCTATAGAGATTTAATTGTATAAAGTCTCTCATGTTTTTCTGTAGAATTTCACTTAATTTGACAGAACACACTCATACCAATACCAGGCTTGTTAGGTTTTCCTCACCCATATTCAGGCCGTTTCTTACCAATTGGTAAAATATTGATTTGCAGACATGACAGGGGGCATGCTAACAGGGTGACAACATTTTGGCCAGTGTATTGGCCCTGTTCAGTTTAATGAAATGGCCATAATGTAAGGATACAGAAGCTAGTCCAGTTATCATCCCAGAAAGGGAACAAGTGCTATATATAGCAGATATGTGTAGCTTCTAAACCTTAGTTTTAGTTAAGTGACAATGAGTGTTCTCTGCTACCATGTCTACAAGGTAAAGAGCACTTGGAACTGAGGCAAGATGAGAGACATTCTTCTGATTCAATACAAAACCATTCAACAAAAACAAGGAAACCTGGGTCTTGCCTGAAAATAGGATTCTCTATGGCAACCATAGAAAGCAAAATTTCAAGCAAGATAACTTGTTTTCATAGGAAAAAAAAAAAAACACATGTTAGCACCAGGTAATGTGATTTCATTACACCAGACTATTTGACGTGGGAAATTAAAACTCATTCTAGAGTGGTATTACAACCTCATATGTAAGTAAACAAGATGCATGTTTTTCATAGGCTTGTCACCTTGTCTTAAGAGTACTTCTTTTCACTGTAGAAGCCAAAGCAATAAATTAGAATGTATGGATGTCAAGGAGACTTGTTTCATTTCCTGCAAATATCCTTCAATTCCTCCAACTTCATTTCTAGGAATCAATTCTAAAAGGTGAAGAACGTCTATTTGAACCTGTCTGCCACCCACTTCATCACTGCTAAACACAAAAGGCTGTTATTTTGCCATAGGGAAAGAAAGGGACCAGGGCAATGTTTTCAAATGATATGCATATGTGTGCTCATATTCAAAAATCAGTGATGGGATGTGGTTTTTTCTCTCTTTTTTTTTTTTTTTTTCTTTTTCCCCGCTAGATCCTTTACTTCTTATTTAATATAAAATATTTTGAAAGTTGAGGTCCATGTTATCAGCCATACTAATCAGACAGTATAGATTCAAATGTGAAGAATACACTTCTCACAGACAAGCTCACTGACACAGAGCAGTTACTGAAACTGAGTCCAGAGCAAGCAGGAGAGCTGACAGTTAGGAAACTTGGCAAGCAACCTGAGAAGCTCATAACAGCAGTGAAAACTGCTTCTGAGGAACATACACAACTGTTTAATTTGTTGCATATTTTTGAATCTTTGCTGAAGTTGAGATCTTACAAAAGTGTATCATCCAGACCTAGGAGTTGTACTTCTAACTCCAGCAGGCTGGAAGAGCCCACATTGGCACAGTAGCTGCTGATCATTTTTCACACTGTCAAAAATTCGTAGATGCATTTCTTCTTCTCAACTCCGCTTTGAAATGCTGCACATGCACCAGCAACTTTTTATAAGACCAAATAAATTCTCAGCTCCCAATTTGAATTTGCAAATTTTCAAGTCAACTCCAAGTCCAATTATTTTCAAGGCATATCATAAACCATGGCCCAGGACATCTAAAAATTGGAATAAAAATCCATGACAGGCCTCACGAGAATTGAGTGCACTCCTCAATTACTGTGTAACTCAGCTTGGTTCAACATGGCTAAATGCTGGGTCCTGCATTTTGGTCAAAATAACCCCATGCAACGCTATAGACTTGGGGGAAAGTGGCTTAAAAGATGTGCAGAGGAAAAGGGTCTGGGGCTGCTAACCGATGCTCACTTGAACATGAGCTGGCAGTGTGCTCAGGTGGCCAAGAAGGCCAATGGCATCCTGGCTTGTATCAGGAATGTTGTAACCAGCAGGACTGGGGAGGTGATGGTACCCCTGTACTCAGCTCTGCTGGGGCCGCACCTTGAGTACTGTGTTCAGTCTTGGGCCCCTCAGTACAAAAAAGACATTGAGGCCCTGGAACATACCCAGAGAAGGGCTACAAAGCTGGTGTAGGGCCTCGAACTCAGGTCTTATGAGGAGCGACTGAGGAAACTGGGATTGTTTAGTCTGGAGAAGAGGTGGCTCAGGGAAGACCTTATTGCTCTCTACAGCTATCGTAAAGGACAGTGTGGGGAGCTGGGGGTCAGCTTCTTCTCACAGATAACTAGTGATAGGACTAAAGGGAATGGCTTCAAGTTGCACCAGGAAAGGTTTAGGTTGGAAATTGGGAGACATTTATTCTCAGAAAGAGTAGTCAGGCCTTGGAACGGGTTGCCTAGGGAACTGGTGGGGTCGGCATCCCTAGGGGTGTTCAAGGAAATGTTGGATGTGGCGCTTAGGGACATGGTTTAGTGGGTGACATTGGTGGTAGAGGGATGGTTGGATCAGATAATCTTGGAAGTCTTTTCCAACCTTAATGATTCTATGATTCATTGTAGTATCAGTGTGGAAAACATAGGCTTCAGCGCCATGGGAGATATAGGTTTCCCAGAGTCTGTTATGACTCTTTCCCAAATATCTGACCTCATGCATTGCTTTTACCTTATCACTCCCACAAATATGTGTTAGGCAGAGAGAACTATTTAATTTCTATTTCCTATAGATTTCTGACCATAATATTCTTATCTATGTGTCCTTTTTGTCTCAGCTTCCTCCTACATCTGTCATCTGCTTAGGTAAAAAAGGAGGTAGCAGATATTTTGGTTGATGTAGAAGCTACTTTAAGCATTTTTCTACCTTTCAGAACTGAAAGAGTGCTGAGCCACCATGTTTTCCCTCAACAAAGCCACTTTGGAATTTCTCCCCTGGCCACAAAGACCAGTCTTCCTTCTTAATAACACGTAGGAAATTCAAATGCATGAATTTTTATCTGTATATCATACATGTCTGAAATTAGACAACATGTTAAAATATTATTTTAGAAAAGGAGACTGGCAGACAAATACTCACATTTTTTAAGAGGGTCAAAATGAGGACCCGGGGAACTACAGACTAATGAGTCTCACCTCTGTGCCTAGGAAGATCATGGAGCAGATCTTCCTGGAAGCAGTGTCAAGGCACATGCAAGACAAGGAGGTGATTGGAGACAGCCAGCATGGCTTCATCAAGGGCTAATCATGCCTGACCAATCTGATGGCCTTCAATGATGGAGTAACTACATCAGTTGACAACGGAAGACCAATCGATGTCATCTACCTGGACTTCTGTAAGGCCTTTGACAGGGTCCCATAAGACATCCTGGTCTCCAAATGGGAGAGAGATTGATTTGAAGGGTGGACCTTTTAGTGGAAAAGGAGTTGGCATGCAGGTCACACCCAGACAGCAGTGGTCAATGGCTCTACATCCATGTGGAGGTCAGTGACAAGTGGTGTCCCTCAGGGGTCTGTCTTGTTTAATATCTCAACCAATGACATAGTGTGATCAAGTGCACCCTCAGTAAGTTTTCAGGTGACACCAAGCTGAGTGGTGCAGTTGGTACAAAAGAAGGAAGGGATGCCATACAACAGGGCCTGGACAAGCTTGAGAAGTGGGCCCACATGAACTACATGAGGTTCAACAATTCCAAGTGCAAGGTGCTGCATCTGGGTTGGGGCAATCCCAGACACGAGTACAGACTGGGAGAAGAACTCATTGAGAGCAGCTCTGCAAAGAAGGACTTGGGGGTTCTGATGGATGAAAAGCTTGACAGGAGCCAGCAGTGTGTGCTCACAGCCCAGAAGGCCAACTGCATCCTGGGCTGCATCAACAGAGGAGTGGCCATCAGGTGGAGGGAGGTGATTGTGTCCCTCTACTCTGCCCTCACGCAGCCCTACCGGGAGCGCTGAGTCCAGGTTTGGGGCCCCCAAGACAAGAAGGATGTAGACCTGTTAGAGCGGGTCTAGAGGTGGGCCACAAAGTTGATCAGAGGGCTGAAGCACCTCTCCTATGAAGGACAGCTGAGAGAGCTGTGCATGTTCAGCCTGGAGAAGAGAAGGCTCCAGGGTGACTTCATTGCAGCTTTTCAATACTTTCAAAGGGGCTTATATAAAAAATGGAGAGCAACTTTTAATACAGGTGTTCAATGATACGATAAGGGGGAGTGGTTTCAAACTAAAAGAGAGGAGATTTAAGTTAGATGTCAGGAGGAAATTCTTTAGTCAAATAGTGGTGAGGCACTGGAACGGGTTGTCCAAAGAGGTTATGAATTCCTCATCCCAGGAGGTGTTCAAGATAGGGTTGGACAAGGCCATGGGCAACCTGATCTAGTGGGTGGCATCCCTGCCCACAGCAGGGGGGTTTGAAGTAGATGATCTTTAAGGTCCCTTCCCACCCAAGCCTTTCTATGAAATTGACCACTGATTTGTACAAAATAACTGTATTTCATTGGAAATCTTTCCTTAGAATTCCCATAAAAGATATGTCGCTTCTCTTCTTTTTCCCCAGAACGTGAAAATACTAAATACATGAAAAATGCAGAGGCACAGGTTACATGAATGAGAAGAGATGTAATGAAATGTTATTTAATGTAGGAGCCCATAGGCTGCTACTAGAACTATACAGGCTCTTAATAGCTTTCCTCTTTACTAGCATATATATAATTAAACTGCTTAGTGAATAATGTAAAGCAACCAGGTAATGTAAAACGAACCTAATAATAGGTGTGTAGAACAGGATAAAGAATTAAAATAGAAGAACTAAAATGGAAATTTAAAGAAGTACTTGAATCAAAACATTAAATTTAATCTAAAAAGCAGAACTTTTCAGCATTTCCCTCCACCACCACCAATTTAATGCCATTTTATTTGCCATCTAGAAGCTAGACATACAAATCCAACATATGCCCTGCTTTTCTTTAGAAGCAGTTCTTTCCTCCAGTATAAGTACCTGGCAGGGAAGCCTTTAATTGTAAACGTGAAAAGGAAAACTGCCATGCTTAGACTTGTCAAGCTAATGAAAATGCTTGTTATACTTCTGTGTGTCTGTTAACATCTTTTATTTTTTCCTGTCTCTTCCACTTTGTAAGTCATCTTTGTGAATTAACTCACTATTATTGCTCATTCCCAGGCACATAAATAAGTTCTTCTGCTGAAATCTCATCCTCTCTCTCTCTCTTTTTTTTTTTTTCCTCCTCCCTAGCACACTAGTTAAACAACTATAAAGTCTCTAAGGCTGCCCAGATTTGAGAATTGTCCTGAAATGACCATCCTAATTAACCATGTTCAGATGAAATGGCTTATACTACTATAGTTTACATATCATGAAATATTTAATAAACATGGAAAAATACAATTCACAAAGACAATGTTGAAAGAAATTGCTCATTTTGCCTGCATTTTATGTCTCAAGCTAACAAACCTTTCATCTAGTTATGTTTCTGTCACTGATGATCCCAGTACCTGATAAAAAGAAACATCTGTCAATCTGTTGTTGCTCCTAAGAATGCACATGGCACAGAAAGAAATTGGGCTAACCCATATTGATTTAAGCATGCTGAAGAGTTTGTCAGCTGCCTTGATTAGCACAGGAAAGAGCCTCTTGAGTTCACAAAATGCCAAGGGCTCATTCTTAAAGAAGAAAATGTCCAGGGGAAGACTGTGTTACAAGACAATCTGTTCCACTGAAAAACAGTTCTGCTCTGGCTCAGTTCAACACAAGAACTGCAACCCAGTGAGGAATTCAGGATTTTTGTAGAAGTGTTCCTTTTCTCAATAAATTGTAACCATTTTATACAAAAATACTCCAGCAGGGCTAAGTGTTTTTTGTTTGTTTGTTTTTTAATGCTGAAAAAAATCATATAGCTTTCCTGTTGTTAAGGATGGATGCTGCAACAAGCAACAGCTAGCAGCTCTCAGATTCATCATTTCAGTTTTACGAAGAAATGGAAAAAGATGACAGATTTTGTTTCAGTCAGAAAACATCCGTCCAAGAGATAGAATTATTGATAATCACAAGGACCATGTGTGTTCTTGCAGACACACAGCTTCATGGTTGTCCACTTGGGTACTGAAAACAGTAACATCCATTTTAAAATTGCTTATTTAGAAGGATATTGTAAGGAAAAAATATGGGTCTTTTAATGCCTCAATTAAAATGGGAAGTGTGAACAATTTTAAAAGAAAAATAAAAAAGAAAATAATTCTTAAAAAAGGCTGATAGGATAGACGAGACACACAAAGAAATATTTGCATTTTGATTTTCTCCTGGTTTCTCAGAATCCTCCAATGGTTTAAAATTCTTTCTTGCCTGAAAAGACTTTCTTTCACATCAGTTCTATAAAGTAAAATGAAGCACTCTGACAGCTTAGACACTCTGTAGATACACTTTGTTTTCCATTTTAGTAAGCTTCTGGAAAAACAGGAATCCATGATGAAGCTGGAAGGTAGGAGCAAAGAATAAGGAAATTTGGAATGAGAGGCATCAAAAGATGGTCAAGGGACATTCAACAAAATAAGAAACAGACAAGCAGGAAAAGAGATGGCAGGATCAATCAAGTTTTGAAAAAATAAAAAGGAAGAGAAAGGAAAGGCAAAGTTCATGTCATACTTTGTCAATCTTCTGTTTGAAGAAGACAGCAAGTTATTGAGCAGGACGTGAGAAATCAGGGGAACAAATCTGAAGACTGTGCCTGAGGTAGAGTGCAAGCCCAAATATCAAATAGAGAGGAGAAACAATTGTTTCTGAAGGACAGCTGAAAAGGAAATGTGCAAAAGCAGACCCTTTCACTGATTTTAACTCGATGTTAAACATTGATTTGTTATTTTTATATATATACATGTAGGTTTATATATACATACATACACACTAAAATATACATTGATTTGTGTCTCCTTGAACTAAATTTAACTTGCTAATAAACCTGGTTCGTCTCTCAATGTCCTTAGGTTTATATGATGTCTTTCTATTTAAACATGCCAGTACAGAGAAAAAGCTGAGTCTGGCAATTCTCAGACAGCAAAATTGAAATTATGCCAAGACAGTCATAAGCCTGACAATTCCTCCTGCCTCCTGGAAGGGTGAGGACACATAGCACTATCCTGATTGGGAGTCTATATTCAGGTTCACCAATTAATGTGTGTAAGAGTGCAGGGGCTGCTCAGGAGCACTGGAGAGACCATCTATCTTCTCTCACTGTTTGTGACCAAGCTACTGCAAAAAGACAGAAGAATGGATGATATTTTTACATTATAAGTTAACCAGTGGTTTCTTCAAATTACAAAATCCCTGAGCATCAGGCAGTGTCAGTGTGAACTGGAACTTGACCAACTATATCACCAAATTGTCAGAAGAGAACTGGCAGGACTTAGACTCACTAGCATTCTCCCAGACAATTTTGGGGTATGGCTGAGGAGAACACTATCAAAAATCAGGGACCATCCACAATAAAATTTCCATATGCACTCTCTATTTTGGACAACAAAAGAAATTAATAGCAAGGATCCAGCAATTTTCATGCCATTTAGTTGCAGTACCAATGAATGTTCCCAGGTATATTTAATATACTTAGACAGTTTTATGTCTGCATGGATCAGAGCCATGTACAATAAGAATTACAGTTTAGTCATTCTGAAGTTCATTTCATTTCTTTTATGATTAAGCTTATTGGGTGGGGTTCACTCTGAGGTTAGGTCATTTCTGCCTTTCTCTCATGGCCATGTCATCTCCTTAACAGCTTCTTCTAAGAAAGGTGATTTATATATGAAGATTCAAAAAAAAAAAACAGTAAAACCTGAGAGATGTTAAGCCTTTGCAGACTATCAAAACGGGTCTTAATATCTCAAATATGGCAGAGGAAACCCTGAAGGACACAAACTGGTTAGTGTTACTGCAAAGAAGCAACACCTGATAAAGGAAGCTGTATCAAACCAATGAACTGAAGGTATCAAGATCAGGTCCTACAAGGAACCTGCCAAAGGTAAAACAGAAACAATCCAGTATACCAGATAAAATTCCATTTGTATGAAGGATGTAAGAACAGGCTACATGTTAAATACCACTGTGGTGCTACAGCATCTTTGAAAATCCAACACATCATAGTCAATCACGGTCAAGAAAACAAATGAGGCTGGCTCAGTAATTGAGATAATAGCAATATCCTACTTCAAAAACACTTGTACAACTGAAATTATACAAACAGACATTAAAAGAATTTCCCATATAATTATTTCAGCTTTTGAAAAAAAGGTTAGTTACATTTGAGCTCGTGTGTCCAGCTATCAGTAGTTCAGAACAGTGCAAGAAAAACACATCACTCTGTAATCAAAATAAAAAAGTTATCAACTAGCTAATAGAAAATGTTGTTTGGATTAAACATTGGTGGGCAAAAAATAAAAAATAAAAATCAGATTTTCAAACATCATCTTATAAATAATACTCTATTCCTTCTGCAGTGTTTTCTAGCTTTTCTGCCTAGAAGTTTCTGCTAACATGAACACTCCAGTGACTTAGGCTGCATTAATCCACATATTTCAAAAGATGCTACAGTCAACATCTTTACCAATTAAAACTGTAGTACACAAATTATAGTCTAGGCTATTCTTATAATATGAAAACAGACTCATATATGCAAGCAAAAAATGGTATGATCATTCATGTAGTTAACTGAAATCCTTGGAATAAGTTGCCATAACTAAGTGGCTGTCTGGCTATCTGCCAAGTGGAAATGTAAAATATGCAGATTTACTTTTGTTATGTATACATTATTTTGGGTATTGTCTATTAATCTTCTCTTCCTTATACCATACAGAAAACATTTAATGATGAAAAATTCTAAGGATTTGAAAATAAATGTTTCAGAAGAAACTATGCTGTTTTTATTAAAGAAGTGTCTGAGAAGGTCACGTGTTAAGAGTCAGTAGAAACACTTAGCTGACAAAACCAAATTGTAAGCAGTGCAGAATGAAGTAAACAAAAGACACCATGGAAGTGTAGCAGTCTTTTACTTGCAGCTCTAACAACTGTATGCCATGGGGATAAATATTAAAACCTGTTGTGAAAGCCCTAAGTTAAATAGAAATATAAAAACAAATTAATGCCTACAGATACATTCTAAAACTGCCATGTTGAAGGAAAAATGAATTTAGCCCTCGATTTTAAAGGCATTTAAGCGCTTAATTCTAACTGAAATTAATAAGTCAGATGACTAAATACCTTCTGAAGCCTAGCCCTTAATGCTTATGTATAAGGCCAAGCCTGGATCATAAACTTCTAGTAGTAGATCCAACCATATACAACTTATATGAATCTCTTCATTGCACCAGCGTAGTTTCTAGTTTCACCTGTAGAATAAAAGTGCTCTTTGGAGATGAGATTCCACCAAATACACAAAGATCAAGCCCATTTTTATTTTTTTTTTAAATACCCTTAGGAAAACAGCCGTAAAAAGCCAAGGAGAATGCATGACTTGCTTTCAGTGAAATTGAAGTAATTGACTTCCTTCCTTGCTTTTGCCCCTCCACTTTTCTTGTTATGAAAAATCCCAACCAGTGGTATCTGAGCAATGAGCACCTACTACATTCTTCAATACTACTGTTTAAAGAAAAAGGACTATTCTTCATCTTCTTTACACTGGTATCACAGAACTTGAGGCAAAAAATCTTCCACACATAGCAACAATATTTCTTCCTTCTATTGTTGATCTCTGTATACAAACAACAACTGATTACATATTTAATTAATTAATTTATTTATTTTTATCTTGTACTCTTAGTTCTCATAAGGGAGAAAAAAACCTTTGTCGAAGTCTGCTTATTTCCTAAACACAGAGTTCAACCCATGGATAAATGCACTTCTGGGTCCTAAACATAGTTGTCTTGTTAGTACCGAATCTCTCTCCGCAATGGTCAGAATCACAGAATCACATCATTTTTGTTTTTCTTTCACTTGGAAAAACACATTTATTTATTTATTTTTATGATGTTGGCACTAAACAAGAAGGGTGATACTTTCAGAACCATAATGCTATTTAGGAGCCTATTTTCTACTCTTAAAGCTTGAAAAGGCACCTTATTCTAACCTTAAACCTAAGCTCAACTGACTGGGCATTGTCTTAGAACAAGATTTCTGAGGGAATGCAAGCATCTAATCAGGCAAGCACCCAATTCAATTATATGAATTCTGGGCATAGAATACCAGGTACAGAATAGCACAAAGTATAATAAAATCATAACAAAAATAAAAGCATTATAAATTTCTGAAAAGGTTTAACTATTCTGGGGAAATGTAAATCTTTAAAGCAACACTGTTCAATAATATTGCTAAGACTATGAGTTTGTGTCTAGGGACAAATCTGCTCTATATTACATTAAGCGTTGAATGAAAGTCAAAACAAAAAAAGCATACAGAACCTGTTCCTGATAATTCCGCATCAATTTTTGAAATGAGACACATTAGGAGAACAGAAATCAAGATGCTACTAAGGGAATGGGAATTTGCAGTTACAGCAAATCCACCAATTTTATGTACTGGGAGAAACCTCAGCTTGCCACCTACCTGCAGACTGTCACACCACAGTGTTTGGTGGCACTTAAGTGCAGATGACACTTCAGAAGGTATCTACAGAAGGATGAAGTAATGGTGTTATGACTTTTAAAAGGCTACGTGAAAAAGCAAACATTATACAAATAAAAAGGTCATAATAAATGCCTTAGGCATGTCTTCCTCTTTTCCCTTAGGCACTCACATGAGCCTGGACCCTCTTCAAATATTAAGGACTAAACACTACACTGCAGGGCACATACTTTAAGGAAGGTTCCATTATGATGTGTTCTTAGTACTTAAATACTAAATATACATAGTACAGCTATTGCTACATGTATAATTAACATTATAGGAAAAACTAGGAAAGACATACAAATAGAAATGTTTATTTAAAGTTTAAGAACTACTTTCCAATATGAAACTGATGAATAGTAGAATGGATACTGTCACTACCGAGAGAGACTTATATTTTTTGACATATTATTCATAACATGAAACTAGGTAAAAAGGTAAGCAGGAAGCTCCTCTATTTTGAACAATTGAATGATATACATATCACCACAGAAATAGATTTATTTGTTTAACTAAAATAATTCATCCATTGTTGCTTAGTATTTTGTTGCTGTAAATATTGAGGGGAACTTTCTGCAATGATTAAAGGTGTGGGGATTGAAATGTACTTTACAGGTATTAAAATGGCATTAACAATGAAAGAGCATGAAAATGTTTCGTTGAGAATCGGTGATAAGGGTGATGAAGGCTAACTTGGCAGGCAGATCTTAGCTGGGAGGTGTCATCTCAGTAATGAACGATGAACGGCTGAGTGGAATGGCAGATCAGAGAACAGGCTACAAAGAGATCTGAAGACAGAAACATATATCCTGTTTGGTGCAAAGAGAAGAGAGAAAATCACTGATGAAACTTATAGGAAGAACAATAGCTACTAAAAAGGTTATTTCAGGAGTTTTTTTTTGCTTTTTGAAGGGATACAAAGAAGGCAGATTTAAACTGTCACCCACAATGAATGATGTTGAAGCAACAAGAAGAGAAAAACAATCTACAGAAGAAAATCAGCTGAATGGATTTAGGGTTTAGAAAGACCGATCCTACACTGCTCATCTGCTTTCCTGCCTACGGCAGGAAAGAGAGAAGTGAACCAGCATTCTCTTCTGGGCTTAGGTAGTGTCCTAAATGTTATTACATCTGTTTTGGCAGTCAAGGCAATGTGATGATATTCTCTAGTCAGAACCTCAGATCAAACTCTCATCCTTAGCAACCAATAAATATTAATCTATCACAAAATTATGCAGTGCCAGAAAAGCTATTTCTTAATTTTAGAAAGTTTCTCCCATATATGAACTAAAACATTAAAAACAGATGGTTAAAAATCAAGTGTTTTCATAGCATAATGTTAATAACCATGTTCTATTAAATAAAGAGGCTGAACCATAAATAGAACTAGTGACATTTTATCATGTTTTACTCCTCCTTTCCTGCTAGCAGATGAATGTCTTTCATATTCCTAATAAACACAGGCAGGAAAGATGAGGAAATATGAGCAAATACTCTCATTTTTTTTTTTATTATTATTTTATTTTAATTAATTAATTAATTTTTACACATCTCCCTTGTTCTGCATGGAAAACTTATAAGTAAAACTAAATCCTTAATGATAACTATTACAGTTCTCAAACTATTTTATAGACATTAGGTATTGTGGATACAGCAGCAGTGAAATTCCACAGTGAATTAAGTCCTTATTCCTTGTGCAGAATGAGGAATTGTCCTTGGGACGCACTTTCTACTGTGACTGTTTAAAATTATTTTTTAAAGGCAAAAGGTGGTCATCAGACGCAATACAAGTTTGGTTTCATAAATAACAATAAGTATTCTTCAATAAACCACACAATGTTCTGAAATATTAGGCCATCAAATCTTTGTCATTGTGTCATCTTAAATAAAACCTGTAATTTTGCAAAAAGGATCACTCTGCTATATAAATAAATTCAGATGTTCCTTGTGTATGAATTCATACTGAACTGAGGCAGGAAAGATGAGTACCATGTGTTCAAATTACATTAATTTTGAATTCATGATTCGACTGGAAAATAAACTAATGGAGTAATGATCACTTTTTTTTTTTTTTTTTGGTTAAAGAGAGAGATTTATTTATAGTAATTGTGTTAGGATCATAACTGTAAAGAAGCAAGTTGAAGGAAGCATAAATAAACATTCTAGTTGTCCAATCTGGCTATTAACTAGGAAAGATGCATAAATAAATTACAAAAACAATAATGTAAACATTATTGCTATCAAATTTATAGCCAATGCTATGAATTATTCTGCACTGTTTTATGTTTGTCATACTACAAAATTGATTAAGTCATGGGTAATGCAGAAAGAAGAAAATGACCTCACAGCAGATGTCAGTCCCTTAATTAAACAGAGTGGTGGAAGATAGTGTAATGACAGGAGGCACAAAATAACCTGAGCACAGCGTAATGGTAGTCACAGCACAATGATGTCGAAATAACCACAGCAAAGACTGGTCCAGTAACACAGAAGTGTCTTCTGTATGTTGGTGATTTTTCTTTTTGATTTAAATACGCTTTTAAAACATTTTCATTCACTGCACTGAATATATGGTATATGACAAAAACCCAAAGAACTGACATCTCCTTAAAGGTGGTCTTGAACAAAATGCTTCTCCTGAATCTTCAAAAATATCAGCCTAGTTCTTACAGAATTAAGCTGGCTTCACTCCTACCCTAATAGCAGAGCTACCAAGCCATGTGCTGGATTTTACTTTTTGCCAAGCACCCACCTTGCTGTCCACATGCGCAGTGGATTTCCATGGCAAGGTTTTGGTAGTGGGGGACCACAGGGGTGGCCTCTGTGAAAAGAATCCAGAAGCTGCCCCATGTTAGAAGGGGACAGTTTCAGACAGCTCCAAAAGGACCCACCATTGAGCCAATACAAGATGTTGTTTGCACCTCTGTGAGAACAGAATTAAGAAAGGGAGGGGAGGCAGGGGGAACTGCTGGGCTACAGCAGCTAGGAGAGTGAGGAGTGAGAACCAGCCTTGCAGAACACTGGGTCACTGAACAAGGAGTGGGAGGAGGTGCCCCAGCTGCTGGAGCTGAAGATCCCCTGAGGCCTGTGGAGAGGCTCAAGGTGGAGCAGGTCTTCCCCCTGCAGCCCATGGTGTACCATGGTGGAGTAGGCTACCATGCTGCAGCCCTTGGAGGAGACCATGGTGGAGCAGGTGGCCTGAATGAGGTTGTACCCTGTGGAGAACCCCCACTGGAGCAGATTCTGGGCTGGAGCTGCAGCCTGTAGAGAGGGGACCATGCAGGAGCAGGTGACCTGGCAGGAGATGCTGCATGTGAGGGACCCATGTTGGAGCACTTTGCTCCTGAAGGATGGAACCCATGATATGGACCCATATGGGAGCAGTTCTTGAAGAGCTGTTGCCTGTGGAAAACTAAAGCAGGATCAGTTTGGAAAGGACAGCATCCTGTGAGAGGGACCCCTTTTGGAACAGGGGCAGAGAGTGACTGTGAAGGGGCAACACAGATGAAGTGCTATAGACTGACTTTAACCCCCATTCCCCTGCACTGCTTGGGAGGAGGAGGTGGGGGAGGGAAGGTGTTTTGGGTTTCTTTCCTTTGTTTCTCACTTCTCTAGCTTGTTAGTAATAGGCAATAAATGTTACTAATTTCCCTGTGCTGAGTCTGTTTTGGCAGTAACTAATTGTTGAATGAAGCCCCTGTCCTTATCTCATTCCTTGAGCCCTTTTCATTTTATTTTCTCCCCTTTCCCTTTTGTAGGGGGAGACAGAGGGAGTGAGAGAGCAGCTGTGGTGGGGCTCAACTGTCCAACTGAGTAAAACCACCACAACAGGTCTCATCATCAGACTAGTTCACATACATTAGACCCTGGTTGCACTTTGTCACCACCCTCAAAACATACTCATTCCATCTGAATGGCTCCACGTACATCACTTAAATCATGACAGAGATGATATCTGATCTTCTGCTCCACTGAACACTAGAAAGATATGACATATTTGCACTCTGTGCTACCTGGTTTTCAGTGAAAACTATGATGTACCTGATAAAGGCTGATATTCTGCAGCCATCTGTGTACTGTAACGTACACCTCCAAGAGCCCATACGGAAAATCAGAATTTTTCTAAGTTATTCTATGTGCTGTGTGCTTTCTCTACAGCATTCAAATTACATTGATAATGTACAGATAAATAACTATATTAAGGTCAATGTCACTGAAGATAGCAAAGAGGGCTGGATCACAGACCAATACAAAGTGCAAAGATGTGTTACACAGAGTAAAGAAGACAAGATTTGTTCCTTCATAAGACTTAGAATAAAAAAAAATATGATGTGATCACTACTATTCTAGCCTTCTGCTATAAACTACAGCATTTTAATTTGTAGTCTTACTTAAAAAAAATTACAGTATTTAAAAACATATTTGTTGAAGGTGTTCATTAATCATGTTATTTATAAGTTGACTTCACAAAAAAAGTTGATAGATATTTCAACAACAAAATATCTAGATTTTCAAATATCAGTATATATACACGGAATTGCAGCCCATTTAATAGATCTTAGAAACTCTGCATTCAAGAAGGCAGAATTACTGCACTTTTAGTGGTACCACAGCAATTTACAGCTCACATCATAAGATAGGCCTAAATAATGCCAGAATAGCCCAATCATCAAAGAGTCAAATGAATGAAAATTGCAGAACCTCATCCTTTGTACACCAACACAAGGGGAACAGTGAACTGGAAGATTAGAATGAATTTTAGAAGCAGTATTTGTCAAAGACGTGACTTAGAAGATCTCTAACAAGCCCTAGAAGCTGGTTTCTCACAGTGTTTAAGATCTCAGCTAATATATGGGTGTGAATAAGTTTATTCCAAGAGAGAGTGTGTACAAACCATACCATGTTACCTTATCCCTTTGTCTTCTTACAAATCTAAATTTTACTGTGGAAGAAAACTCTGTTTTAGTATGCTTTTTATTTAATAAAACCCATGCAATCCTTAAAACAAAAAGAGCGTTAGAGTACTATGGAAGTTTAAGCAAAAAGTGTTGATCCAGCAGGTTAAAGTGCACTATGTCTGTGTATGTATATATATAGATGTATGTATGTGTGCATAATAACAGACATTAATAAAGCAACTGTGCCTGCAATCTACACCGTTGATCATTTAAATTTTTATTCAATTCTCAGGATGAGACAGCAAGTTCAACGAACATAATTTAGATATTGTATTTTTTCCTCTTTTCCAATGACAGCAGGTATATTCTTTATTAAAAACGTATTTATTTGTGTTTATTATGATAAGGTTAAAATAAATTGCATTGCTATTTTTATGTACTTCTCAACCACTAATCTGTCTTGATTGCCTTCTGATGAATTCTTTACAGTGTGATGTTATAAATATTTCTTATAAACATTAATACGCTATTTTTCATAATCAATATAGGCATGCAGGAATACATTATTATCATCTGAAACTTTTTGGCTCTCCAATGTGACCCAATGCTAAAGCACAGTGTTAGGATACTAAAATTTGAATGTGTTCATAATTCCTTGGGAAATTATGAATCTGATCATCTCATCTACATCATTATATAAATCACTGATAAATACAGAAACTCTGAATAAATTATTTGGAGTAAGATGTTTACATGTATAAGCAAATCTGTACACATACTCCTTAAATATATGGCCAAAATTGCCTTAATTTGAGCATATCTTTCACTGATGTCAAGAGTTCTGATAAAACACTCAAGTGAAAAAACACAGGACCTTAACATAAACATCAAAGTAAAATGAGCAGAATAACTAGTGACACATTTATAAAGAAAGAGAAAAATTATTTGAAGAAAAAAGTGAATTAAACACAGATACGTGCCACAAGGAAGATAAAAAGATGTCAAAACACAATGACAGCAGTTAGGAAAACCCTAGAACTTTTCAGTACCCTAAGGATAATGAAAATGACAGGACTATGGTCATTATTAACAAACATTGGCACTCAAGCAGGCTTAGAGGAACACTTCTAAAGCCAATATTAGATGTAATCCCTTCAGTCCAAGTTGTGGAAGTCTGCCAGTAAGGTTCTCCATCTTTTAATGGCATCATGAAACATTGATACACTTAACGAATAAAGCATCTGTCATCTCAAATGGAATGTGTTTTTAATGACATTTTTGTTTTCATGTCACTTGTCATTACGTATATTGTGATCCCACTGAGCACAGTTAGAAGCCAGAAGGTAGACGAGGCAGAAGAAGCGCATGAGGAGGAGGACAGCAAGAAAGTGATCTAATGGTACAGACAGGGAGCTGACTGGGGAGACTGGGGATGAGAGCCCTTAAATTGAAATATAGCCAAAGACTCATCACCCTGAAAAGGTCTCCTGACCACAGGAGACATTTCTATCCAGCTCTCCTCCTCTTCCAGCAGCAGTGGGTACTTTCTTTTGGGCTTATTTCATATTCCCACTTGAATTCTCCCTCTGCTCTCCTCTAACTCATACACACCCCTCCCATTTTTCACTCTTCAGCTTTCTTGTCACTGAAAAAAACACATGGGAGCAAAGTGAAGTGTTGGCATGTGAAAAATCACAAGCACATACAGGTATAGTGGAAGACTTAACTGGTATTTTGTTGGTTCTAATGAAGTTGTTTTGCTTCCCCAGACTGATTTAATGTCTGTGTAATCATAGCAATGGCATGTAACAACATACTAGTTGATAATAATTTCTGAAAAAATACTTAAATTTTAAGTTATAATAGATGAATTGTACAAATATTGATCTATAAAATTAGTACCTGTTCTACAGGTTGTTCTATTACTTTTAGCTATACAGAAAGATCAAAGTGTCTCTGAAATACTACTTTTAAGGTAATCAGAGGAATAAAGTATCCATTCCAACAGAAAAATCTAATCAGAAATTTACTATTTAGTTCCTAACTAAATATTTATTGCCTTTTTTTAAGCTTAACTTCTCCTTAGCTCTTCACTTGTATAGTTCATCTTCCCCAAAACATATAATACCATACAGGGAAAAATGAACAAACCTAAGCAATCAAACAGCCTCATGGATCAACAAGCAAGTAAAAAGTGTAATCCATTACCAAAAGTGAGGTTGAAATAGATTTAAAAAAAAATAACTGAGCAAACTCAGTATCAGGGAAGAAACCCTACCCCACTACTGATGCCATATTCCTTGTGAAGAACTAGGATGCTGAAAACTTACTAGATCATCCTGTCTGGTGATCAGAGGCCCTTGACGACCCAGGACTATGGGTGACTGGAGAGATGAGGAAGTAAAATCAGAAGACAGAAGACTTGCAGCTACTGATTTCATTGTATTACTAATGAGCATTAACACAAACTGTATTATTAGCACTGTTACAACTGGAGTAAAAATCAGTCATTATTATATTTTGATTAGATCATTAAAGCATTAATTAAACCAACAATAAATTCTAATTCTTGAGTCCTCCTCCTTGGTATGTTCTTTGATTACCCATATGAAATTATGCAAATGAGTGGATCTCTGCATTTCCTTCTGGAGACTGAGAACAAAATGACAAGTGTTGAAATGTATAATGGAACACAGCATGGAAGAAATAAAAAGAAATTCTAATTAGCTGCTTTTTAGATGTTTGAAAGAGCATGGTACTCTTAGACCAGTGAAACAACTTGGAAAAGGTTTAGGTTAGAGACAAATTAAACACATTTAAGCTATTCACATAAATAGTTTGCTAAGTGACATAAGAAGGAGGGCCAGCTCTCACTATGGGTACAGTCCACCTCTACAATTCCATAACCATCAATAAAAACCTTTCAAGTATTATCTTCCTCTCTCATGGGGCACAGAGTGCATACAGGAGCACTGAGGCTGGCACCACAACATACCACAATCACAGTACCTACTTTACCTAATGCCTGCGCAGTAGCTTTCTGCTCCTCCCCTCGCTAGCCCCACACAGCAATATGCATGCTGCAGCTCCAAAGGTAAGCATGAAAAGGGCCATCTGGGAAACAGGTAGTAAGACACTTACAAGGTAAAGGGCCATTTGCTGTTTTCCAGTTTATAACAAACTTTTTTTTTTTTTTTTCTGGTCATCTGAATGAGCAACCCATGCTGTTCTTGTTTTGCATACTTTTTTTTTTTTTTTTTAATCTTCCTGTTGTGTTATATTCATGCTCATGCACACCCACATCTCTACTACACAGCTTCCTGCTGAGATTCTCAGCAGCCAAAAATCATTCCAGCTTCACTGATGAAAAAGCATTGGATTGACTTCTTTAGTTGAGAAGCCTAAATTTTCATGGATGCTGTCAAGTTCATTTCATATACGACACACTAGAATTTCAACGTGTTGCAATTAATTGGAAATTCATCTAAAATTACATAAAGCTTATGGGAGAATGGTTGTATATATAACAAAGTACCAATTTATTTTATGGATGTAAAATCCTCCCAAGAGCGTCCCTAATTCACATAATTTTTGACTGATAGCTGCAATTGGACATTTTCATCAGCACATATTCAAATGCCTGACTATCCTTTTAATGAGTTCACAATCTGAGAATATGATACATACCCATTATCCCATCAAAAGCTGGAAAAATTGACTACTAAGCTGACTGGTACATACCCAGAGTTTGCAGAGTAAATTTACTAGACTGCTTTCCAAGCTTCACTGAGGGGCTGAGTGAAATGAATCAAAGATGCACAGCTGAGGAGGAATAACCATGTGAAGAAGTGATAGTATTTTAAACTATACAGAATGTATCTGCAAAAGGCTACCATGGGAGAATAAATATTTCTCAGAAAAAAAAAAAAATGTATCTAGGACAACAGGCTGTGCAATCTTCATCAGCTGGCATTTTTAAGATCCATCTGGACAAAGGAATGTTATAGTAACAGTTAAACTTTGGTTTCACCAAGAGTTAAAATTTGGTTTCCAGGAGCTCTGCATGCATAAGTGTATCAAATTTACTGATTTCCAGTGCTTATCTTGTAGCTATGTAAATATCCTGGAAGTTTCTTAATATTTCTTCAAAATCCCGATCAGTTAGAAAGTAAAATATTTTCTAAAGAAAAATGATTAAAATAGTGAATTTAGTACTGTACCTTTCTGAGTGGCAGATAAAGTAAAAGAGGAATATTGGCAAAGAAATACAAGTATATTTTAATTGTGTATAATGAGAAATAATTCAAAGTGGTCATGCAAATTGTTTAAAGGCAAATGGATATAAACATGAATAAGTAATATCAATACTGATATAGAAGGTTTAGACGTTAATTTTTCTTTTAAAAATCCTGAAGTAGTATTTTTTCTATATTTTGTTTCATGATTTTGTACTTGATCAGAGAAGTGTAGCAATAATTATGCATCATTCTGTGTTAACCACGTTACCTCACAATTTTATTTAAGTGTCACAGGCTCTGATAATGCTATTACCAAAGCTAGATCAGTGTTCTGATCTAATAATGGCTTTGCAGGCATTAGCAGCTTTACTGATTGTTGCACTATTATGAATACAAAACTAACACAAAGCAGTGCCTAGAAGTCAACATTTCTCACTCTATAGAAAGTAGTGGCCTTTACACTCTGAAGATAGAAGTTGGTTAATGAGTGCCTTACTGAGTAAAAGTCAAAGATCTCTAAATTTCAAAACCTAGACTGACATATGGGTATGGATTACCTCTGCTGAGGGCTTGATAGGCAAAAGAAAGTAATGCAGTAAAAGCAATTACCTTTCTATTTCAACAGCTCTATCATTACAGCACCCACATAAGATGCGAGTCTTATGGAATCATGGAAATCATGGAAAAGGATTCGCTTTAAATTTCAGCTGCTTTGCTTTGTCTAGATTTGGGGTAAGTAGTCCTGGCAGTGAATGCCTTCGAATAGGAATCTTTTTCCTGTTTAGTCAGTGGACAGAAGCAGGTGGGATGGAAAACCTCCAAAGATGGGTACTCCACACAAGTGAAACCTGACTAGGACCAGACAGGCATGAAACTGTGACAGGGTAGATTCAGTCTGGAAGTTAGGAAAAGTTCTTCACCAAGAGGGTGGTCAGGCACTGGAACAGGCTCCCTGGGGATGTGGTCATAGCACTGATCCTGCCAGAGTTCAAGAAGCGTTTGGATAATGCCCTCAGACATACAGTCTGATTTTTGGGTGATCCTGTGAGGAGAAAGGAGCTGGACTCAATGATTCTTATGGGTCCTTTCCAACTCAGGATATTCTATGTGACAATCCTTATTTTCTGCTCACATGCTGACTAAATCAAAAGAGATCCAATCCACTGAATTTTGGTGCCTACTCTATTGAGCATCCAGGGAACTACCGCTAACTACATGGAACACCACAGGATATAATTCTGTGGTGTGAAGATAGCAATGGTAATCATTTTTTATTTTTTTAAATTTTTATTTTTAATATAGAATAGTCAAATATTGGTAGAGCTTAAAATCAACTCTGCAGAGAAGGGTCTATATCCAACAACACCCTGAGATACTCTGAGACTGATGAATTCAGTCTGCTACAGCTGCTAGGCTATTGTGTAAAAAGAAGGTACTTTCACCTCCCCCATAACTGATGGCTAGTGGTAGCTATAAACCTAATGAGATCAAATCCTTGCACTTAGTGCGTAGTGGTTGTCCACATAAAGCTGGGCTGTACTGCGCTGTACTCAGGACACAGGCAGTGATTTCCCTCAGGCAGGTTGCTCTGAGAATTTATGGATGACTCCAGTAATATTGGCAAAAAGCCTTGCAACTTAGCAGGGAAGTGCCCTGTGCTACAGCCAGGCAGAGCGAAGAAAGGAGGTGAACAGAATTGCCATTTGGGACTTCGGAGGGTTTAAGGCAGCCAGCCTCATTCATAGATTAACTTCCTTTTTGTTCTGAGGGGATATAAATATCAATCTGCTAATTCTGAGAAGAGTGCTCTCATCACCAGAATATTTTGGAAAATGTCTTCTGTTGAAGTCACTGCATCATATTTCATGATTTCACACTAAATGAAGTAAAGAGAGCACTATCCTTTATAGTACAGCCAATAGCACAGGGATTGCTTATGGTGATTATACAGAGTATGGTATGAAATGCCTTTCAGGGAAAGGGAAAAAAACCAGAATCTTTTCTAATCCATTCCTTCCTGAAAATTGCACTTTTTTCCCTCCAAATATTATTATTTTTTTAAATATTGAAGACAAGCTCTACAGAACAGGGAGTGCATAAGGAATAGCAAAGAAATCAGTGAAGAGAATAAGTACTAGAGGGCTTTCATGGGTAGAGCTCCATGGACATGCTGTCACAGAGAAAGTGCTATCCTCCCTATATTGAAATCTGATTGAATAATTTTTATTTGCATTTTGTCATAAAACATGTTTGTCAATTGAATATCTAAATAAGAAACTACCTTGCATATTTTCTTGTAACAAGGACAGCTATTGTCTCCTTATAACTACATACAGTATGGGTAATTTTGAAGTTTTAATAAGTGTAGCTCTGTATTTCTACATATCTTCTGGCAATAAGCAATCCAAATCCAAAAAATAACATAAAACTTACTACTGTTTTGACTTTGCACCTTTAACTGAGAACGTGCAAGTCCACAGGAAACAATTTCTGTAAAAATACAACATATTCTGTAAAAATACAACACAATCAGTACAGTGAAAATCATTTTCTTTCAAAATTGTTCTGACTCAGTTTACCACAAAAAGTGCCACACAACTCCAAAATCTCTTTTTTCTATATGTCTGGTTTACTTTAAGTTTGCAAGGAATGTAAAATAGTTCTTCAGTCATGTATTATCGTGTATTAGCCATGTGTAATTCACATATAAAACATCCTTGTGTCTCATTAAAAAAGGATTTCCTTGTGATTCAGTTGACATGGAAAGCCTCTGGCTTAACTGGGCAGTGTTACAACAAACAAAGCAGTAGAGGCCAAGCAACTTGCCCCAGATCTATAGGAATAACAGTCAAAATCCAAGCTACAGTAACCACTGCATGAATGTAATATACCATGTTCTGTATGGTATAAGTATGGATTCTGTTAGCACAACTGAAATAAGGTCAGCATGAACACTACTCCAAACCAATGACAAAGATTAACATAGAATATATTTTATCTTTATGGAGTGTGACAGTTTACATTTCCTCTCCACACTAAGCATTGGCACTGACATATAGAAAAAAAATAGAAAATAGAATGTTTTCCCTGTTAAAAAAAAAAAATATTGTAGCTTTAATGGAAGCTGATTTCTCAGTCTCCAACCTTAAATGACTATCAAAAGACTGATAACTGTCACTAATTGGTATTTCTACTAATTACCTAAAATGTTACAACTAGATTGCTCTGTATAGATCAGTTTTAATGAAAGTCAAAAAAAAAAAAAAAAAAACCTTCATATGAAATCCCTCCATGACAGATTCATATCCTCTTAGCCAGAAGGAGTGTAAATATTTGTGGCTTTTCAGCACTGTAATTCCTCAGAATTACAGCTGGCTGAACAAAAGGTTGATTGAAAGAAACAACATTGATACATTGACAAAAATCAGTTTTCTGTGTTAAAAAATAAATAAATAAATTTTGGGGGTAAGAAAAAATGGAGAGCTCATCTCTTCAAACTGATGGAGAGGACCAACAAGCCACTTCATTGGGTAATCAGGACCTAAGAGAAAGAAACTAAATGGATTGTCCAGTCTAACCAGCGTTTTTGGTATTCTTCTATCATAGGAAGGACTAATTGTCAGTGATTCCTTGTATTCACAGAACACCTTTGGCCTGTCAAGCATCTTTCTGTTACTAGAGTAAATTTTATAACAGAGTTGCCACAACTTTCCTTAAGGAAAAATAGCTCCTGATAGATTATTTTCCATAACAGACTCACTGTTCTAATTCATGAACTTAATCACATAAACAGCTTCAACAGATGGAGGCCTACGTGTCTGTTCAGTGAATCAGAGTATATATCTTTTTTTTTAAAACAAGTACCAAATTGCATTCCACAATGAAGAATTACCTTTTCAACACTAGCGCCAAGGTACTTAGAAGTTCTGAAAGCTAATAGAATCACTGTGGCTTAGAGGTTAAGTGCATGGAACAATGAAAGCCTTCTGAATGAATGGTAGTTGATATATATATATATATATATATATGTATAATATATATACATATATAAACATATATATTTAATATATATATCAGTTGATAAATATATATATATATTTAATGAGATGCACAGGGCAGATTGGTAGATGATGGTGACTGATAGTTAAGATAGTTTTAAAAGATATATATGCCAATAAAGTCCAAAAGAGTAAGGTATCTGTGGTTAAGAACATGGAAAGAAAGCAAGTTGTTCTACTGTACTTTTATGTGTCTTCTTTCCTATCTGAAATTGAAACAAACAAACAAAAAAAAAAAAACCCTGATACTTTGGTTCCCCCTTCTTGTTTAAGATATCAAGACTGTGGTATCCTATGTTTAGAAGACACAGTCCTACAGAAATATTAGAGCCTCACAATGTATTAGCAGCATTACTGGTCCAAGAATGCAACTTTCAATATGTGAGTTCAAATGAATTGGGAAGAGAATAGGTTAGATGGACAAAAAAGAATGTTTGTGTATGCTACATGATTCTGCTCATCTTACACTATTTCTAGATTTGGTAACTGATTTAAGATTTGGTGTTCTTAGGATATTAACTGTATTGGTAATAACGGTATTGTTTCTCTATGCAAGTCACAAGAGATCAGTAAAATGAATCACATCAAAATGTTTCCAGTTTATTATTTAAGAAGCAATTTTTTGTTCCATGTAAACCTACAATGACTAGTCTAATTTCTCTATCTGAACTGAACTGAATTCTTAAGGGCCTGTGACTAAGCCAGTAATATTTCTCCCAAAGCAGTAGCACTTATAAAGTTGAAGACAGACATGCAATTGCTCTCATCTGATGGTTAGCACAGTTCCTTCCCATTCTTTCCCATAAAACTCAGAAAGATTACATCTTTGTAGTGATTGATCTTTACAATGATAAACATGCTCAGGGTAATTTGTCCTGGAGTAGGATGCCTGCATTTTGTTTGCACTGAAAACCAAATTAGCTCTGAGGCATTTCTTCTTGGCACTAATAGGTTTTAAGAGAACTAAATAATATAAAGCACTCTTGAGCAACATATTGAAGTTAAATCTGAGCACTACTTCAGCCTACTAGTGGTACTGAAGTCTGAAGAAAAAATATGGCATCTTTAGGGGTATTTGGAAACAAAGACTTACACACATTGACACCTAGCAATAGGTCTCAGCACTATGTAAAATCTACCTTTTATAAAACAAAAGCAGATGCTGAGAACTTTCACCTGAAGTGAGTGGTTACATATTTTAGAAAAAAAAAAAACAAAAAAAACCTACCATTTGCATTGGTCACTCCTGTAGCTCCCCTTCTATCAAACCCTTGCCATGTAAAGCCAATAGACAGTTTTCTCTTATGAATTAGGTATGAACAATTTTCTTCATCCACAAATACTAAGTTAATATGATCATATGGAAATTTTTACTTTTATCGTGACCACTGTTTAACATTCACCCATTACAACTACATTATTTATAAATATATATATATTCCCTTTGTATTATCTTTCATGCTAACAAATTTTAATAATGACATATGCACCTGTAGAGACTTTCTTGTGTTCATTACTACGGCCTTTTGATGTCATTGGGGAAGTTCACCAGAACAACAGCAATGAAATCAAAGGTTGAGAAGAATTCCCTGTATTTTGAGATAAAAGCCTGCTTTAAAATGTTCTCGTCTATTTTTGACATCAGAGTTCCATAATCTGATCTAAATTAAAATATTAGTTTTGCAGCTCTGTTAATAACAGAGCAAGCCCTGTTATAACAGAATGGCAGTGAAATATGACTATTTTTCACATCTCTCTCAGTATTTCTGTGGACTTCAGAGTATATGAGAGTGAGGGTCGAAAATGATCAGAATATAAGCACAATCTAATGAACATAATAGGCCTCTTTGTTGTCCAAATAGCAATGAAACCTAATTTAGACTCCATAACTGTTTTGCCTGCAGAATTAAAAATCTGAATTTAATCTCCATTCTCATTTTTAATTATAAAAATAATTGGATCAAGTTATGAATTTCAATAAGGCTCACCCATAGCTACTTTTTATTTATGAAAAAGCTTAATACTGGGCTATCCGCATTCTTATTAAGCTTTTAAAGGAATTAAAAAAATCAGTAGGCCTGTGTGTTAAAGTTCTGCTAGGGGAAGAAAGGTTTTAAGAAATTGTAAATAAACCATTAAAATCAGGGGTGTTCAGCGCCCATAAGTTAATAAATTAGTGACATAGATTGTTTAAGGTTGGAAGAGACCTTTGAAGATCATCTAGTTCAAAACCCATTGCCCCATAGCAAAGGAAACTTTCCACTAGAACAGGTTTGCTCCCTGCCAACCTGGCCTTGAAATCTCCAAGGGAAACATTACCTACAAACATCCACAGAATAAATGTGGTCTGAGATCCATCTTGATTTGCATAGCTATGAAATGCCAATTAATGTATTAAAATCACTGACAAATACCTGTCCACAGTATGAGATGGCCAAATTCAGTGTAATCATTCTGTTGCTTCTCCACAACCATTTGTGGCTGACCAACCTCCCTGGTGGTTAAAGGAGGTGATCCTCCCCCTCTGCTCAGCCCTGATGAGGCCAAACCTGTAGTATTGTGTCCAGCTGGGGGCTCCCCAGTACAAGAGGGATATAGAACTATTGGAGCGAGTCCAGAGGAAGGCTACAAAGATTATTAGGGGACAGGAGCATTTGTCATACAATGACAGGCTGAGAGAGCAGTGCCTGTTTATCTCGGAGAAGACTGAGGGGAGATCTCATCAACACATATAAATATCTGAATGAGGATTTAAAGAAGATGCAGCTAGACTCTTTTCAGTTATGCCCAGTGACAGGATGAGAAGCAACGGGCACAAACTGAAGCACAGAAAGTTCCAGTTCAATATGATGTGACGCTTTAAGAGTGACAGAGCACTGGAACAGGTTGCCCAGAGATGTTGTGGAGTCTCTTTCTCTGGAGATATAAAAAACCCATCCTGTTCAATGTGCTCTAGGTGATCCTGCTTGGCGGGGGGGTTGGACTAGATGATCTTCAGAGATCCCTTCCAACCTCAACCAGTCTGTGATTCTGTGATTTATTATTTTTATTGTTTTACTTTTTGTTTCACCCTTTATTAACCTCATAAGTGCTATAAACAGGTATCTTCAACTTTCTCTGTCCCCTTGTCTTCCTATTAATTTGGATGGCTATTTAAGACTTGGACTACTTTATATATAAATAGTTGGCGTTTTGTTTTGTGTTTATTTTTATATACATTAACTTAAGAAATCTCCTTTCCAAATTTTAATGGTAACACACCGAGCATAATGAAAAAAAAATGGCAAAACTACAGCAAGCACTGCTCATGCATTTGGATATCAGAATATTTGAGTCAGCCTTGAGCAAGGACAGAAAGGAGGTCCACTTGAGAAAGCTGATAAACATCACATTCAAGACTGGCAGTTTCAGAAGTTCTCAGGCAGACTTTCTCCCTACTCAATGTTCTGCATACCATTTCCTTCCAGCCTCCTCTCTGAACTTCATGCAACTAAAATCTCTTCCATCCTTCCAATTTTGCCATCAAAATTTCCTGCCAGAAATCTTCCCTACTCAGTCTCCAATAAGTACTTCCCAATATTTCTCAAATAACAATGATGCTTCCCTCAAACTTAGTATTATATGAAGTTGCCATTTTACCCAGACAGTTCAATGTGAAAGATTAAACCAAAAGTTCAAGAGTTAAACTAGACATGTTATTATTTATGATAGATTTCAGGTGACCTAATGAGCACAGTGCTGCTTTTTGTTTTCCCCTTGTATGAGAGACATTGTGTTTATGACAAGATTTTTTTCCGCTGCATTTAATTACTTCAGTGTCATTCATTTTGTTTTAAAAATACTAATAATTTTAATAAATAATTTGATATATTAATAAAATTGCTAGCTAAGAATTTTACCCATGACCCAAATATATCTTTGATTAGATCTTGCACAGAGAAGTTGTTTCCCAGAGAATCTGTGGATGCCCCATCCCTGGAAGTGTTCAAGGCTAGGTTGGGTACAGTTTTGAGCAACCTGGTCTAGTGAAAGATGTCCCTGCCCATGACAGGGGAATTGGAATTAAATTATCTTTCAGGTCCCTTCCAACTCAAACCATTCTACAGTTCTATGATCTTAACTATTGCTTCTTCAACCAAAAAAATAAAAAAAAATAAAAAAAATAAAGACAACATACAGATAGCCAAGGCTGGAAAAAAAAGGCAATGAAACAATTTAATGCATGATTCCTCTCCAGTCCTTAAACTTTTAACATACAGTGTATGGCAATTGAGTGTATTGCCATAAGGACAGCCACCCTATTCTACTAACTCACTCTGTTTGTACAAGCCAGTTATTTATAATACACTGACTCTTCTGTTTACTTATGATATAATTTTCAGTTTTAGGATCACCTTAATTCCTAGGCTGCCAGCACTGGGGATAATAAAACATACCAGCCAGGATACAGCCAACTAAGTAGTTACTTCCCAAATGATACAGCAGTCACTGCTATCTTATTTGAATGTGTTTATCCTGGGGTTCTCTCTTTCCTGCTGTTTCCTTTCCTATTTTCTTCTTTAATACCTACTGGTTATCAGATAAGTCCATATCACACAGGAATTCAAGTTGCATATCATTTTATCAAAACAAACAAGCAAAACAACAACCATATTGACATATATTGTTAGCTAGTATGCAGGATCATTTTTTGGTAAAATAATGTTTCATAAGGTATTTGATAAGAAAATGATACGATATTTTCAAAAAATTTAATATAAACTTTACGATACAGGGTTAAAAGTAGATTTTAAATAAGGTTTAAAAATCCCGATAACTGTAATTATGAATTCAGTCTTAAATGTAAGATAAAATTTAAAAGTAAATTGCACTTTATAAGCATTTTAGTTGTGGGCAGACTGATTTAATTCTGGAACACACAATAGTATCAACACTCCATTCTTGTTCAGACCATTTGGTCACAAAGATTTAGCTGAATTAGAACAACCACATAGTATTTAACTGACTTCACTGATTCTCTTCACATTTCTATGATTTTTTATTTTTATCGCATTTGAGAAACTTACATGATAGTACATACTCTGGACTTCCTTCAGCTGCTTAAACCAAGCATGTTGTGCAGTTTGAGATACCCAAGGACATCTTACCTGTCCTGAAACCAAAAAGGCAGCAGAATCCAGATCTGCTATAGGATTTCATGTCTTGCAAGTCTTTGATAGATGTCTCAGATCTGCATGGAATTCAGCTTCAAATTAAGATATATCTCAATGTAGATGTCTATTGAAAAACGTAAGGATTTGATTTAGTTGCATAAATATAGGAATTTGCTACCACCTGAGATGTCAGACACCCTATCTCTCCAGCTCAATGCCAGAAGGCAAAGGTCTCCTGGTAGGCCCTGTAAATACCTGTCAGTTCTATGGATGTCTTCAATATCACACAATATCTAAAGCATTCAGCTGGATCTCTCCATGTTTTACGGACTGTATTAACATACAGTCCATATTTGCATTGACTGAAACATGTTCATGAAACTTGTCCTGCATGTGACAGAACAGTGACAGAGGAGAACACTTAGCCCATCTAGAGACAGGCAGAGACTAGACACATCATGCTCACAGATAATACCTGCCACCTAATTCAGTAGGAAGTTGCCATTTTAAACGTATTGTAACTGAAGGTTTTATGGCACATGGTTCAAACATTACAGAGCAAAGTATGATTAAAACAATGGTCTATTAGTTACCTGTGAGTTGTTAAAACTTTGTTAATAACTGACAAGTGTTTCTCTTTTTCCCTAATTTATATGCTTTACTGATTCAAAAGTCACATTTCTTTGTGATATAAAATCTATTTCAGAAGGAAGATGTCTTTCAAACATTACAATTTGTCTGCTTTCTGTTCAAGGTTTCAAAATTATCTCCTCTACAAAGTCCACATAATCAAGCTGAAGCTTTCAATCAGTAACATTTACTTTGGGATATTAATACTCAAATTCCAACTCAGTTTCCTAATATTTCAATTAATCTTAAGATATATTGCAGGGCAGTCCTTCTAAGCATTCTTCTGTACAACAATATGTCCCTGAAAGCATGATTTGTCATTCCTGAATTAAATTAGAAAACCATATTCCCATTGTATATATATGATGATAACATTGAACAGCACATCAGCTCCCATCCTTAGATGGGAACCACCGGATTCAGAGATTTAATCTCTCTCTTTCTGGGGCTAGAAACTGAAGACAGACTGAACATAAGATGAACTCTCCCCAGCTATGTCTATTTCCTTTCAGTGCTTTGAATTTTTTTCTTAAGCTAAGAGAAAGCAGTTTTAATACAGACTTCAACGTTTTTGTAATAGAAGAATGTGAAAATGAATATTTTTGCCTCAGCTCATGGGGAAAACAACCTTACTTTACCTTTGGGCTACAGGAAAACATAGTATTTTCCTCGTGAAAATAAATAAATAAAAACATTTCTAGCAGCAGGGTGTTCTTCAGACTAGCTTAATGCCAGAGAATACCTGCTTTGTCACTCCTTGGTCTCCTAGATAACTAATATTCAGGAAAGTTTAATAGAGATGAATTAGCACAAAACATGAGTTAACAGTTTTCATCATTTTTACTGTCCATGAGAAAGAGGAGCCAACCATTCCAGCTACAAACAGCAGATACAGGGCACACTCAGGCTTCAAGCAGGCTGAGAAATATCCAAGCCAGCCAACTTTCAGATAGACATTGTGACAGGTAAGTCACATATTTTTCAATCTTGATGTAATATGCCATATTTTCTTTTTAGTCCAATATCTTGACTTTAACTGAACTTAGCAGCACCAATCTGTCTGACATACTAATAGACAGATTGGTCAATCTGTGCAACACTTATAAACATGTTTGTTCTTAATTTTAGCAACATGTTGGAAGTAAAGTAAGTGTTTCTTCCCATTCCTACTCCACAAAACAACTCACAGTGACTACAGAAAACAAAATCCGATACATTTATAGTTCAAAAATATTTTAACAGAAACGACGAAAAAGAAATTTGTTAGCTAGAGAATTACAGGTCTTCAGAAAAATCTATTCCCAGAACTTTTCTGGATCCACTACCATCTTTCCACAGACATCACCCTATCCCTATTCTGGGAGTTGTTCAGATAGAGTTGTCAGTATTCTACTCCATTCAGACAGTTATAAATGAAGTACTCATTCCACGCTTAGTCTTCCATATGCTATACAAATCTTGGCATAAATAATACTACCAGGTAGCAGACAGTGTATAGCATAATACAGTTGTATCTGTGGAAACATAACCATGGAAAGTTAGGCTGTATTTCTCCAAAATTTTAATCCATTTTTAGCAAACTTTATCAGATAAAAATGGAGTTATATTCTCAGAAATCTGTGCTATTGGGACAACCTTTTAAAACGGTAAAAGATACTTAATGCTGGGCAAGATACCTAATGCTGGAGTCAAGTGGAATAATGTGACCAAACAAAAACAGATAGAAACTAGATTCAGAATTGAACAATTCCTGGTGCTTAGCCCTGATCTGACTTTAAAAAAAAGTAAATTTTAGGACACTCTTAACATGGATGCTTTTTCAAAAACAACTCACATATGTTATGCCTTCACATTTCAACAGGCCTAAAAAGATTAAAGAAAAAACATCTATTCCAATAGTTAAATTTACTGGATTTTCTGTTCCCTTGTGCTACCATACACATTCTCCTGGGTTGTTTATATTTGAGGCTTTAACTCCTTCAAATCCAAACATCCTAACCTTTTTGACAGAAAAACTGCATGAAAAGAATGTGAAAGATAGAACGTTTTTCAGAGCATATTGCCAAACTGTACAGTTTGAAGTTGTAGATATGCAACATCAACAGCTTAAAGCAAATGTAAACTCCGTAACTTCTGGACCAGTCCTTTGATGTCCAAACACTGTAATGTGTTCAGTAGCTAGAAAACCCAAACAAAATGGTGACACTCCTTTTTTTTATTATTTTTTTTTTTGCTTGTTTATTCTCCAGCTTCAGTAATAACACCCAACAAAACAGACCACCTCTTTAGCCACTGTCTGCATGGAAGTTTGAGAGTGGCTTTTAATTTGCATTAATAGTCTATGGGCAACAGTCATTGGAAATAAAGATACTGTTACAAATAAAGATACTGTTACAAATAAAGATACTGTTACAAACATGCTACTTAGACTTACTGATGTAACTTAAATCTAAATTATCTTTAAGCTATTCTCTTGTCCAATGTTTTGCACCTTTATTTTAATTTTCTGCAATAAGGAATATTTCAATATTTTTGGTAGATGAGTAAATTAGAAGCAGTAAGGTTTTGTGTTTTTGTTGTTGTTGTTTTCTTTCTGTATGTAGTATATTCAAAACTCTCCTCTAACATCCAGTTTCTCTGTTATCTACTTCTAGCACAAAAACAATCTAAGCTCACAACTAGTTATAAATGATATGTATGGAAAACTCTGAGGCCATCAGTAGCATTATTTCTTTAGGAAGATTAACAGAGGCTTGTGAAAAGCATGATGTTCCTATCACTTTTTCCAATCATTCTTGAAAAACAAGCAGAACAAGGTACAGATATTTTCTGCCTAAGGAAATTACAACCTAAAAATCTAACAAAAGTAAAACATTGTTGGAGAAAGAGTGAGAGGGCAAGAGGAAAGAAGTGGAGAAAGCTGTGGAATTAGGCTGAGATACTATGTGCTCTGCTTTTTAAAGCCTGCATCCAAATTGTGTAAGTTCTGAATCATGTATTAAATAATGTAGAATAACCGAGTTTTTAAGGAGGGAGCACCAGACATGGCAGCTTAAGGAAACTGGTGGAAAGAAGAGATATACTGAAGAGCAAGAGTAGGGATAACTAAAGTCAGCTGTAGCATGAAAGCAATTCTGTGGAGAATGGAGAGGGAAAGCATATGATGAGCGATGTAGTCTCATAATTTGGAGCTGTACAAGCCTGAAAGTAGGAGAAAAGACAGATGAAAGGGACTTGCATTATCAACAGCTTAATTTACAACTGTGCTAGGGGCATACAATAGGGCCAGCAAGCATTTTCCATCCCTGAGATCAACTGTCATGCAACTCACATCTGTTCATCTGAACACTTCCAACCAAGGCAAATACTTGTACTTAGCAGCTCCTAGCTTGTGCTCTGAACCATGCCCAGGTCTTGTTTGGAAGAATTCCAGTTGGATTGCTCCAAAACCATATCAGGAAATATCCTAAAGTTTCACAGAATGGGCGTAAGACCCTGTCCTCGTGTCTGTTTCATTTGCTACTGTAGATATGGCCTTGATGTATGGCGGAAAGAACAAATTGGGGATTAGAGGAGAGGAGCATGAACATAGATTCTTTCACCACTTTTCCACACCTTACATAGGCTCCATAGTAGAGATGCTTTCGAATTTACTTAAAGTGAAGAGTTTTCAGATTCTTGTTTCCAAGTATTTCACCTCATTTCTGTGCCAGCATATCAAGCAAACATGATCCAGTGGAAGGTTGTCAACATTAATTCCACAAAATTCACAACAATGCACTCAACATGCGTGAATTCAATTACACATAAGACTTTGTTAACATGTATATAAATTTATCGGTACATGAAAATAACTATCTATGTTACTTTGCAATAGCAATGCAAGTCTTCCGGATAACAAAATAACCAGAATTATTTTGTGACCTAAAAAGCTCACAGCAAACATGAACAGAGAGTCAACTATTAGGAGCATTCTGGCGTGAGACTATTCCTAATCTACTGAACTATTCCCAGACTAACTGAACTTCTCAAAAGTTAATATATATGGAAAGAACACCTGTATACAAGTCCCTATTCAAACTTGTAAATGGATGCAGTCTGAACTTCCACTGATTTTGAACTTAGTTATTTCCACCTGAGAAAAAGGAAAATACTCTTCTCCCAAATTGACAGCATTTTTTTTTCCCAATCTTACACACATTTAAAAGAATATATAGAGCACAGTGCAGTGGAGAGTCAACTTTATTTCTAGGTATGCAGTACTTAACAGAAAGTGAAAGTCAATCCTCAGCTTTTGATTAAATGCCCTGTGGAATTAATTTTCATGTGATGACTACAGTGCATAATTATTTCATTTTATAGGTTTATAGGTTTTTAATTCACTTCTTAATTTTACAACTACCTACCTTTTTTTGGGGTGTTTTTTTTTTTTGTTGTTGTTGTTTTTTGAAAAGGAAGTAAAAGACAATTGATTAATTTTCCTTAACAGCTGGCTAAAGCATGTCTTTAGCCTTCCTGCAAAATAAATTAAAGTTGTTTTTGCATAATTCATTGCAAGTCAGTCATGTAATTGTAAAGGGTACTTTGTACTTCACTAGTTCTTTAAAATAAAATCACTAAATACACCTATTTTTTCTAGTAAAATTAATGTAATTTCATATCTCATCCTTACCAATTAAAGTATTCACTAAAACAATGTTATAATTATTTTCTGTTAGTACTGAGTTTCATAAACACAGTTGGTCCCTTTCTACTTCATCCTGTAATAAGTATCCACATCAAATGATAGCCTCATATCCTGAAAGTCTTACCCATTAAGCTAGTTACTCAAATGCAGATGCATCTGACTGTGTCACAGGGTTTCTCATGATGCATTTATGATCTGGAATTTCATAGTTCTGAACAGCTCTTCCTAATCACAAATCAAACATAAGGAAGTTTTGACAGCGTGCAGCCCACTTCCTCAGAATCAGCAGCGTTTATTAACTCCACTCCTATTGCTGTATCAGACCCAGACCCCTGTTACTGTTTTAAGCCTAATTAGGTTTTAAACCACACCTAAGTTACATTCCTTACTGTGAACATAACTTAGTTATATTAACATAACTTCCTCACTATTCATTTTCTTTGAAGCCTGCTACAAAGAACCCTGAAGGCTTTGTGAAAATCCTAGAACATTTTGCCTGACAGGTCACCTTAATGTACTTTACCTGTGTTTCACTAAATTATTTATTAACTCTGGCAGCCAGAAAAAAGTTTCCTTAAGAGAAACTCTGATATTTTCACCCTATCACATTACACAAACGTATTATTCTGTCTTTAATCAGTCTTCAGTTTACCTGAAATACTCATGAAACATCCTGCTCTGCCATTTGGAGAGTCTCCTTTCCTAAGGACAGTATCATTTCCTAAGAATCAGTGATGCTGCAATCAACAGTACAAGTACTGATTAAGAAATACAGCATGCCACACCAATTCTCCACTTTCTTAAACTGTTTTGTTCATGGTATTTAAAATTTGCATAATACTCTAAAAGCATATATGATGTTTCACAGATGCCAAACAAGCAAAGTCCCCACCCTGTGAAATTTATAACCTAATTCATAAATGAAATTAGAGGACAATGAAACAAATGAATTGAACCTGGATAATTTCATATGGCTGTTTCTATGAATAATTTTATTTCAATCCAATCAGATGTTTTATGAAATTATTCTAGTTCTCATTTTAGTCATTAAAGAAAGTAAAAGTAAAATAAAGTATATTACTATATTAGAAAGCTGTATTTATGTATAGTTATTCAACCAATATAAACTCCCTTAATGTAAAAGACATGACTACTTTCTAAAAGACTAGAGAATTGTTTAAAAAAAGCTTAAAAAGTATATACCAATAATTGATCTTAAACTATTGTGTTGCAAATGAAACTATCCCCATCAACAAAATATATGCTCAAATCCACTTGTTCACCACAACTTCATGGCAGTTTTCAATGGTATAATTCAAATATCAGGTTTGAAGACAGCATTGATTCCTTGTTAGAAAACATGAAGCTCACAATCAAACCTTATTTTCTCTAAATACTTGATGGACTGCTGTACATGCTACACTTCAAATGGAAAATCCAGCTCCACAACCTCTCCTCCCCAGCACCTCCTTACTGGCATCGCTCCAGCCTCTTGACTTGAGAGAAAGGGGCTTGGAACAGAGGCAAAATGCCTCTGAAGATCCTAACAGCTTAGGGAATAGTGGCCTTCTCTGGCAGCTAGGGGGAAATGAGCTTAAGCAGCACTCCCTGAAAATTGTAAATAATTTCAGTTCAGAACATAAATAACCATCGTAGTTTTGTGAGAATTAAATCCACAAGAAAAGGTGGTTTCAGAGGAAAACAGCTGTATTTGGGTAGAAAAATTACCTATAATGATTCACTTATAGCACCCATCTTTATCTATGTTAATTCAATATTATAATTTTCTTGTTCAGTTGTTTTATGCTGTAATTTGATGTTTCATATAACTAAAAATTTATATTTCAAGAATTCAGAAGTTCATCCATATAGAAAATATCTAGATTTACTAACACTGTGTTTTAGTAATGATGCTGTTCTTTTTTTTTTTTTTTTAAACTCTTGTCAAGAACATAAACCAAGTCATGCTTTTAGAATACACTGAAGTGTACACAAACCCTACTAACCCTATTTCTGACTAGCAAGAAGCAAAGCTAAAGCTAGTAACAGATGACATTAAGGCACCCAGAGCTAATTAGTTATTTATATTTCAGCCTCTGTAAAATAAATAAATAGAGAGGTTGCTATAATAAGATGATTAACATAGGAAGACTATCATCAAAAGAGAAAAATCTAGGATCAGATTTTGGAAAAAGCAGGTTAAAGACATCCTAGATGAATGAGGTGTTTGCAAATTAGTTGAAAACCATGAAATTTATATTAAACTAGGTAAGGCATGACACAATGCTCAAACAATCCTGACTGAAGTTGAATCTGTTCCACATAAAGCAGTTATCTTTCCATACCGTGGTCCAGGAACCATACATCAGTGACATCAAGTCTAGCTAGGCTGAGCATCTTCCCATCACATCCTCAGCTGTCAGTAGTGCAAGTGGGGCCAAAGAAATTGCCTTATGGCAGCTGGTAGCAATGAAAATTTTCCAATTTTTCAATAATTTTCCAATTTTCAAATCTGGAAAGATGTTGCCAAAACATGTCCCCTTAAATTTTTTCAACTGGTATAATTAAAAAAAAAAAAAAAAACACAATTTAACAAAACTGAATTTAAAATAACGCACTAAGATAGTGAGAGAAAATGTATAACAAGATAGCAATTCATTTGTTTTTACTCAAATTCTGTCAGCTACATACACAGATTTATGCTGAAATTACAAGCACACAAGATATTTGCTACTCACAGCTATCAGGTACCCTATCAAACTTTCAATATCGTACTTAAATTTGAAAAAAAACTGTATAGCATAAAAAAGTTAAAGTTTCATCACTGAAAGTCTCATTTTGCCCCTTCATCCCCTACAGTTGGATCTCTAAATTGTAATTTTCCACTTCCCTGGTGCACTTTAAGGTCATCTGCTGGGGACAGTTTAGGCTGAAGATCAAACAAAGCTTTACTACTACAGTTTATAAAACATAATTATATTTTGAATAACTCAAACATCTGTTTTATCTCTTTGACTGCTATGGATATGGGCTTACAGCAGTATCCTTTAAAAGCTCAGGTTAAAGAGCTCGTATTTATTGGTGTCATTGAGATAATTGCATTTCATTTTCTTTGCTGGCTGCAAGAACTTCCAGTAGCAATTTTATGATCTGACCTAAATGTAGAAATTATTAGCAAAACGTGATTTGTCAAGTGGCAGTTTAAATACTACCTACAGCCCATCATGCCCTAAAAGACATACCACATTAAAAAAAAAAATAAAAAAAAATCTTTATTGCAGGGAAGAACTCCAGCAAAGAAGTAGTTAAGACATCAGGGGAAAAAAAAAAAAATACTGAACATGAAGGTTCTTACACCAAACAGGAACGGGCACTCAGCTTGCAAATATGATCATCATTAGAGATTAATGCAAGTAGGCTGCTTTAGTTTTGTGAAACTATTTTTTGAACCTTTGCAGTAGGTTAGCAATTTAGCCTTGTTGAATCTGGAGAAAAAGTTCCAGCGTCAAATGAACAGAATCAAACAACATTGATCTCACTGTAAGCAAAAATATATGTATATATATATATATATATACATACATATATATATATATACACACACACACATATTATATATATATATATATATATATATATATATATATGCATATATATATGCATATATGTATATATGCAGAGAGCAGAAAGCCCACAGAGGAGGCATCCGCAATGTGGAGTCAGCAAACTAGGGCTACTCTTCACTTGTACATTCGTTAGGTGAGCTAGAAAGACAGCTGCAGTCACTCGGTGTTATGTTTCTTGATAAAACTTATACTATTCCCTTTCCACCCATTCAGCATATATATTAGTATGAGTCTTAAACTTAATGTGTTGGAGACAATAATACTTCATTTGGTCTGCAGACTTGCAGTAGTCCTATGTCATCTCACTTGTAATGAACACCCTCTTTATGGTGCTTACTATATATTTCAAAGTAAGGCTAGATAAACTACATATGAAAATGAATTTATCAGTTTCCTTTTAAGTCATAATTATGCTAAGACAATGAAAATAGCTAAGTTTTATCTTAATTTGATAATTGAAGGCTTAGGTGAAGGCAACATTAATTGCAGCCTGTCAACATAGCAGAGTTCAGCATAAGACACTGGTGATGCCACTGATGAAACTATGAAGAAAGATTAAGAAAATGATACAAGAAGTCAATCATTGACAAAATAAAACACACCAGAAGAGGCTGTTAACTAAATCTAGATTAGTAGACTGAAACAGACTAATATTAAAAAATACACAATAAAAATCAGAAGAAACATCATAGCGAAAGGAGAAAAAAATCTTCAGGAAGTTAAATACTTACCATGGTAGTAGCCCTGTAACTATTAGATGCATATGTATTCTTAGCAATTCACAAGGAACAGGTTGCATCAAATTAAATATATGCAGACTCCTACTGTTCTACTTTTCACACTAACCTTCCTAACTCCATTAAGTGCATATAGAAGATCATAAACCAGGGGAAAAAAAGAAGCTATTCACTTATCTTGTCAGTACTTGCATGTTTTCTCTACATTCTTCATAATTAGTAAATTTGGAATCCAGGTAAGGGTAGCATTCAATTAGAGATTAAAGCCCTTACAAACCACATATTGGATGCAATACCATTTGACATTCTTCACCTAGATGATAGAACAAACTTCTACCTCAGCAAGTTTGCAGATGACAACACTGGTAGTAGTGATTGATAAAACAGAGGGTTTTATTGACATTCACAGGAACCTCAGGTTTGCTGATGATACTAAATGGGCAGGTGCTGTTGAATCCTGGGAGGGATGAGAAGATTTACAGAGGGTTCTAGATACATTGGAGCACTGGGCAATCAGCAACAACATGAAGTTCAACAAGGGTAAATGCTGGGTGCTGCACCTGGAACAGAGTGACAATGAATACAAGCACAGATTGGGAAACAAGTGACTGGAGAGCAGCTCAGGAGAAAGGAATCTGGGGTTGTCGGTTGACAGCAGGCTCAGCATGAACCAGCAGTACGCCCTGACAGCCAAGAGGGCAAATGATATTTTGGGATGTACATGTATTAAAAGCAACATAGCCAGCCATCACCAAAAGAGGTGATTCTCCTGCTATTTAGGATTTAGCATTGGTGAGGCCTCCCCTTAAATCTTGTGTGCAATTTAGCTTTCCACAATATAAAAAGGATGTTAAGGTCATTGAAACCATCCAGAGGAGCACAACAAAGCTGGTAAAAGGGTGGGAAGGTGTGTCCTATGAACAGAGGCTGAGGAAACTTGGGTTGTGTAGTCTGGAGAAAAGGAAGCTGAGAGGCTGCTTCATTGTTCTCTGCAACTTGCTGAGCAGAAGTAGAGAGGGAGGTGCCAGTCTTTTCTCCCTGGTAAGTAATGACAGGACACATGGGAACAGCACAAAGATGCACCAGGGGAGGTTCAAACTGTGCACTAGGAAAAATGGCTTTACTGTGAGGGTGGTCAAACACTGGAACAGGCTTCCCAGAGAGGTGGCTGATGCCCCATGTTTGTCAGTACTCAAGTATCACTTGGACAGTGCCTTCATGGGCTCTAACTTTTGGTTAGCCCTGAAGAGGTCAAGCGGTTGGAGTAGATGATCTCTGAATCACAGAATCACAGAACTGAAGGGCTTGGAAGGGACCTAAAGAGATCATCGGGTCCAACCACCCTGCCAAAGCAGGTTCCCTAGAGCAAATTGCACAGGTAGGCGTCCAGACAGGCCTTGAATATTTCCAGAGATGGAGACTCCACAACCTCCCTGGGCAGCCTGTTCCAGCACTCCGTCACCCTCACTGTGAAGAGGTTCTTTCTGATGTTGGTGCAGAACTTCCTGTGCTCCGTTTTGTGGGCATTACACCTTGTCCTGTCCCCGTAAACCACTGAAAAGAGGTTAGCCATATCCTTTTGTCTCTCGCACTTCAGGTGTATAAACACTTCAGGGTATAAATATTGATAAGATCCCCTCTCAGTCTTCTTTTCTCCAGGCTGAACAGACCCAGGTCTCTCAGCCTTTCCTCATAGGGAAGATGCTGGCTCATGGCCAACCTGTTGTCCACAAGGACCCCCAGGTTCTTCTCCACAGAGCTCCTCTCCAGCAGGTCATCCCCCAGCCTGTACTGATATATGCGGTTAAAAGGGGTTGAAGGTCCCTTCCAAATGAACTACTCTATTTGAACAGTTCAAATGGAAATGCTAGGTCCCACACCTGGTATAACCCCAGGTACAGATACAAGCTGAATGCCAAACAGTTGGAAAGCAGTTTTGCGTAACAAAACTTGCCAGTTCCAGTAGTTTCCAAACTGCCCATGAGTCAGCAATGTGTCCCTGTCACACAGAAGGCCAACAGCTTCCTGGCCTGCATTAAAAGTGTGGCTAGCAGGTCAAGGGAGGTGATCTTACTTAGACCTGGTGAGGCCACACCTGGAGTCCTGTGTTCAGTTCTGGGCTCCCCAGTACAAGAAAGGTATGGAGCTACTGGAGAGGTCACAAGGATGAAGGGACTGGAGTATCTCATGAGGAAAGGCTGAGAGAGCTGGAACTGTTCAACCTACAAAGATAAGGTTCAGGGGGATCTTAGCAGTGTCTGTAAATAACTGAAGGGAAAGTACAAACAAATTGGACCAATGCTCTTCTCAGTGGTATCCAGCAACAGACAGGACAAGAGGCAATAGGCACAAATCCAAATACCATTGGATTGGTAATGGAAATTCCATTTAAACATGAGAAATAACTAATTGTTTTTTCTACCTGAGCTTTTTTTTATAAGCCATTAAACTTTTTTTTTTTGCTTGTATTCTTTTGAATCAGCAGATCTTTAAACTGCACTGTTTTTTGGTTTATGCATGTTTTGTCATGCCATGCAGAAGTCCAAGAAGTCTTTATAAAGGCAAGAAGAATTTGCACTTTGAAGGCAATGTGAGTAAATTCACAGGAAAAGAAAATTCTTCCTCATGCGACACTAAAGATGATGATTTGCTCTCCTCTCCACTACCTTCAAACCATGAAAAGACCACCTGAAACCAACCAGCTCTGCAGAGTTGACTCCATTTACTTTAATAGCATCATTTTACCATTACCATTATATCTCAAATTTTGTAGAGCTCTAAAAGAAAACTAATGTCAAACAATGGACAGGGAGGATCCCAAGATTGAAAAGTGGCTTTGACAATGCATAAGCATTTTCCACCTTTCTATGCAGTCTGTACTATATGTTTAAAATTAGAATATTTTTGTCATGATCAGACTCCTAGCTTGAACATCAACAACAAGTTTTCTAATATAACTACACAAAACTATTAGAGAAGGTCATAATTTCAGACTCTAGAGAAAAAAAGAAAAAAAAAAAACATTAGATATCAGAGCAAAAATTCTGCAGAGGCAAAACCTTTCTTCAAATGGTGCTGCACAACAGCAGGACCATGCCAATGACAAAGAATGCACATGGTAACTGGACGACTAAGATTCCCAGCTGTGTCCTCTGTAAATCTTCCCTGAAATGCCCTTTCCCACTGAAAGGACAAGTAGCAGTAGCAAGATAAGAGCATCGGGAATAGGTGTTATAAAACAAGTACTTGACAAACCACAGTTAATAAAAAAATCCATTATGAAGAAAGCTAAAATATTAAGGTGTGATTAACAGCCAGTAAGGTAACACATAGTAACATGACAACAGCTGTAGCTAAATTATTTCACTTTCACTGGGAGTATTTAATGGCAGCAAAGTAACATTTTTCAATAAAAGTATATTTTTAGCTTTTGTCAAGCACCAAAAAGTCAGGTGTACATTTATGTGGCATATTTCTGCATACCACCACCATTTTCTCAGCATAGTAAGATGAATTTTCATAAATCCTTCTGAAGTTTGCCCAATACCTGGACCAGGAAATTATACATACACACATATATACACAACATACTCTAGGAATCTCCTGTATTGTTTACAGCCTGCTGTGTAGTTTTCCCAGCAGACATCCAGCTGGTTGAAGTCAATCACCAGGATGAGAGCATGCAACCATGACACTTGTAATTGAAGCAAGAATGCCTCATCCACAGGCTCCCCTTAATCAGGTGGCCTGCAGTAGACCCCAACCACATGTCCTTTACTGGCGTGGTCCTTAACTTTCACCCACAAAGGTGAAAGGCACTGGTGTCTTATTTGCATACTTTTGTTCCCAGCTCAAAATCTTATTTTTTCCTCAAAGCAAAATTGGTATTATCCAGCCCAATGTTTTTTTTTGTTTGTTTGTTTTGTTTTGTTTCTTTCACTGTCCTTCCAATCCATTAACGGTCTTCTTTGCTGCAGCCCTATAATTTAGTAACTGAATATACCTTTTTTTCTTTGTTTGTTTGTTTTTTTAACTTGGAAAACCAAGATGTTGGTATTGAGAAGCTGTGGATGCGCCATCCCTGGAATTGTTTAAGGTGAGGTTGAATGGTGTCCTGGGCAATCTGATCTACTGGGTTGCATCCCTGCCAATGGCCTGAAGATCACCTAGTTAGAACTAGGTCATCTTTACGGTCCCTTCCAAACCAAGTCATTCTGTGGTTCTATGATAAGTGTGCAGGCTGTTATTGTCTCTCTGCTTAGTTTTATGAATTTGCAAAGTCAGTACATCATAGCCAAAAATACAAGCAAGACAACTGACAGAAGAGCGATTAAGATACATGTTGTGCAACAATGCGTTTGACAGTTGTTGAAGTTAAAATACAACGTGTGGGTGAATAAAAGGTAAAATAAAATCAGAAAGTGGGCTGAAACAGCTTGCTATTTAAGAAACAATGACATGCCTAGAACATGAGTGTGTTGCAAGAGATACAGTAAAAGACAGTCATTCTTACAAGAGAAAGAACAGTGCTTGGTTGGTATTCTTGCAGAGATAATCACAAACTTCTGAAGTTAATGGAGAGAATGGTTAGAGAGATGATGGGTTCAATACTTAACTAAAAAAGGCCAGAGGTCACTAAAACAATAGTGACAACAGAAAGTGTCTGTTGGCATGTTGAAGAAAAGGTTACAGCACTTAGCTGAAACTGTAAATTTGCAGGCAACAAGAACACAGTATGAACAGAGGGACACTTTAGGAGGCATCTCCAAAAGATATTCCAAACCCTCCTGATAGCATTTACAAACCATTTACTTCTGTCTTATAGTGGTAAGTTCCCTGACAAACAGGGAGTGATAAAAAAAGTACTGCACTAAATCTGTAAATTAAACAAGGACATTACATGACACAGGACAACATTTCAGGAAAGTAAGTGCAGAGATTATGAAAGAATAAATAAAAGAATTTATATAGATACAGTATGTTCAGATAGATACATAACAAGATCACTTGTAAAATGAAGGCAGAAGAATTAGTTAAGAAAAATTTAAAGTAAAAAAATGGAAGGGCCTTATGACATGTCGCAACAAAAGTGATACAAACTAAAGGGATATCGCAACAAGGAAATATATGAGCAAAGAACTACACAAAGCTCTAAAGAAAACTTAAAATATTTAAAAAAAAAATCAATAACAATCCTGTATTTAAGAGTAGGAACGAGCCATCAGATGATCTACTGTATTGGCAAACCAGCCTTCAAGAGCTGTGAGACTCAAGCATGTCCACTACTATAGGAGAGTTGTTCATCATATTTTGCTAAACGTATCTTCAGGAATGACTGATATTAGCAAGATGGCATGCAGAAAATATTATTAGTGTGGATGGCATATAAAGCAGTACCATCTGATTATGATTGCAACATCTGAAGAATACTTCTTTCATTCATTAGAAGTAATTATGTTTCTTAAATACATCTTCTCATCTTTTCTCAAGAAGGTATGTGCTACATCATATCTCAGTCTGTTTATACAATACAGTATCTATAAGGTTAATCCTGTACTTTCACAGAGCTAAAAATAATCAACTTGAACTGGAGTTACAACTTGTGTTCAGGCACAAGAAAAATCTTAAAAATTAACTGAACTCAAGTGCTGAATTATCAGTAAATCTTGTCTAATTATTGGTTTGCTTGTGCAGTTGTACAAAACAGCTGAAAGATATCCCTTTGTCAACCCAAATGGATATTAAAGGTTCCACTTTTTTCCCCTGCAGTTGTCCTTTTTTCTTTAAGGAAACAATATTGTTATGATAGCATTAAGGCAGCCAAAAATAAACCTATGACACACACATACAAGATTCTTAATTCTAGACATCTAACAACATTGAACAGATATTAGCAAACACCAGATAATTATTTTTTAAAGGTCTCTGGTAAATTGTTACTGTAAAATGGTACTGGTTTTCTTTCAGAATAACTCTTACTCAGGGTTTGATCATCATCTTGGCTGCGCTGTGACATGCCTCTGGACCAAACATCTTTTCCTAGTCCATGCACCTCAGGCTATATAATTTTAAATCATGAGAGATGAGGGAAGTTTTAGAACTCAGAGGTCATGGGTTTGTAATGACATTTACACTACTCTGCATTCAAATGAAGGACTAAATTCCAGAGGGCCATTTGTGAGCCAGATCAAAGAGTACCTCGTGGAATATCACGAGCCACAGAGGTGTCTCACAGGTTGAGACTGTTTTACCTTACTCATTTATTTTTTTCAATAAGAGAAATTGATAGTCAGCTGCTACCCAGATGCAAAGTTTTTCAGACAAATGTGATAATACTGAAATTTTTTACTGCAGACCATGACTGAAGTTCTGTTGTCTTTGTTCATTAATTGAGTGTTGGGCAATGTTGGAAGAAATATCAAAACTTCACCTCTTGGCAAGTGATCAGCTCAAAGATACTTTCATTATAGTCTTTCAGATTCTAAACTCATTTTGGTATCAGTGGCAGCATGCTGCATAAGCTGTAGTTGTAAGTAGAGGCAATATAACACAGATGTCGGCAGTTTCAGAGTTAATCAAGCTTGCTTTTTACTGAGTAGTGTTATTTATACTGTTATTTAGCAAAAATTTTTAAGAAAATATGTACATTATTTTCCTGCTTAGGGAAATGATTTCATTTAATATTATTTTGTTAGGTTTGGGGTAAGGCTTTATTATATTCATAGAGTTAAAGTATTGTTGTCCTCTGTCTCTCTACCTGTTAGCAGAGACCCTAGAAACCTTCTGTGAATACATTCAGGAGTCAAGAATGTATTTTTGGAGACCACTGAAGAAAGCCTGTCACTTTCAATTGAGTAGCAAATAGAAAAAGCCATACCCAAAGTACCTTATTAACTTATTTTCATTCATACACTATTTTCTACTAAAATTCCATTCTTCTGTCATAGCTGTTTGAGGCAGCCTGTGCTTCCCTGCTTATCTGTTACATTACAGAATGAAGGTTTGCTCAACAGGAATGGAGTAACAAAGGATAAATCCTTTATCTTGTGTGAAAACAAAGGGTAATCCTGAAGAAAATGAAATGAAGTGGGACTCTGAAGATGCACAAGCAGTTCCCAACCCAATCATAGATTTCCTCTACAATTTTGTAGAAGTAATTTAATCTCAATGCCCCCATTCTTAATCTCTGAAATTACAGTTCCTTTTTCTGTTTTGTCAAAAACATGCATGACAAATGCTTGTATAGATGCAGAGATAAGCACCACAATTGCTGGTATTTAACTACAACCGTACGAAAAAATACATTTATACATACTAGCTATACAACAACATCATGGCCCAAGAGGATGACCCCTGCTCCTTTTGTCATATTTCAGCCAAAGTGAGGACTACTTTATCGCTTCTGCAAACATTTGATCTAAAAACATTTAATATCATTTAGCAGCAAATAATACTTAACATATTTTGTACTTGAGTGTGTAAGTTGTTTTTTTTTTTTGCTGTTGTACAAACCAATTAAAATATGTAATTGTTTGTTGACAATGTAGAAGAATTTGTATATCATCTAAGAAAGAACACATTATCCAATAGCAGGAAAGTTAAACCATCTTAGATAAGAGGAAAAACTGAAATTAGAATCTGGAGAAAGACTTGGAAAGTATCTGAAGACTGTATATTAAGTTTTGATGACACAGCATTTATTGGGTACTAATACTTGTAAATCCAACCACTTCAGATTACAGATACAAGAAGGTATATTGCTACTGCATTGAGAAGCCAATCTCCCATGAGAAGAGACTGGAGGGGAAATAAAAGGAGCATGGAACTAGAACAGCACAGAAAAACTCAAGCCAAGATGCAATACATCCAGTGGTGTCTTGAAGTAAGATCCATTTTTGAGACTGAAGACAATAAAATCTTCATAAAATAAACAAACACCTGAAGATTCTGAATGTCCACAGAAAGAGCCAGTGTGCCGGGTTAAGACTCAAGAAACAAATATCATGACTGGGAGAAAAATTAACACAATAAATTGAACAGAGATCACTGTGGGAAAGACACAATAACTATTATCTGTGCTCCCCCCACCTCAGGTGTTTAAAGCAACAACTGAGGAACGCTCCAGTCTGATGACAAGCTTTGTCCTAATAAATTCACAGTTCAAGGTTCATACTGACATGAACTAACGGATTAATTCATCCTGAGGATTTTCATCTGTAGAAGGAAGGAAAAGTGAAAAAAACACCACAGTCTAACTTGAAATACTGACCATATCATACATTAAATGTAAGTGAAAAAGTCTGTGCTTCTGAACCTGGGAGTAAGCCTCAGCTCTGGTGTAGACTTGGCTGTATCCAACTCAGTGCTGTGACAAGACTACAACACAGCATTATTTTTCTCTCCATACCAAATCCTTGTTTCCTTGAGGAAGAAGCCAAGGCATGTGAGAGGGAAAAAAGCAGCTATATATTCCAACAAGTAGACTGGCCTAGGCAATCAGGGGACTGCAGTTACACATCTGCCCCAAATAAGATATAAACTGCACTTACCTACAAGTGTCAATGGTAATAACAGGAAGACAAACATTTTAAATTTAGTTCACACATTTCATATCTCTAGCAGCTAACCAACTCAGAAAATAAAAAATCTTACTGCATTTTATCTTTTCCCAATTTTTACTCCACTGATGTTTTAGACCAGTGAAGGAACCTGAATTATCCTTTACTGAATGCTGCTTTAAGTGTTTAAGCTAGCCAGAAAAAAAAAATAAAAATAAATATGCTGTACCATAGCCTTCCAATATTTTATTAAATGTAAGTATTTTTAAGTATTTTTAATATATTAAGATAGGAAAATTAGCATTTATTGAAGCTTAATGCCCAGTTAGGGTCATTGCAACTGTTTTCTTTTATCAGGCTCATCAGTAAAATGCAAAAACTGATATTACCTTAAAGCAATCTAATCTCACAAGTGCCAATCAAGTCCTTTTTCTTTAACCTACTGCTTTATATAATCTTTGTACTATTTACAGTTTGAAGTTTTTGTCATCTCTTTTTTTTGTTTGTTTCAGTTTACTTATAACATGTTACTTTTAAAGACACAGAAAAACCTGCTGCTTACATCACTGTGAAGGTTGTTACTCTCTACTCATGTAGAGACTACAGTAGAAACTTTTTCCAAATTAATCTCGGCATACCTCTTCTTTCTTCTCTTAAGTCCCATACAGATGGATAAAATGCTAACCATCATCTCATCCTTAGCTGAGAAGTTATTTCATAATTGCAACTTGTGTACTTTGAACCACATTTCTGTCAGAAGATGAGTTACATTTAACTTAAAGGACACTTAAGAAGGTTTAGAAATTCAAACACCTGTGTAAATTCATCTCAACTGATATACGATATGCAGGAATCACTACTTTTTTAATAGTAAACCTTGAAGTGCATATCCCCATGAGATAAACAATCTTTTCAAAGCACCATTAACACAGTTACACTGAATTATCCACTCCATACTGGGGTATGCACAAAGAGGTATGGTCTACAGACATGAATAATTAAATCATAGAAGTAAAGATTTTTCCCTAAGATAATGCACTACGGTACCACTATTTTTATTTTTTTGGTAGGAAAATATATACACATGGGAACTAGTTATCTACATGTATGGATGAGTGTATAGTAAGTGAAGTATATCATCTAGATAAGCACTATAGCCTTTTAAGGGGAAAAAAATTCCCAATTTAATTTTCATTCTCACCTCTTTGATGTGCCCTGCTCTGTCTTTCCAAGTTTCTCCCTACCTACTGATCCTCCTCTCTACTAAAGATACATTATCCACTCACCTGACTTTCTTCTCACCATAATTTCTTCTGTTTCTGACATTCTTCTCCAGTAAAGCTGCCAGCTTTACTTCCAACTCAAGTCTCCATGGAAAAAATTAAAATTAAAAAACTCAACTGAGTTTGTGGGGATAGTAGAGGAGTATAAAACAGAATGAAAGTGGCTGAGGAGTGGAAAGTTCTCTAATTATATTAACTGCTTGGAGCACAGCTGGGGGAGATGTCAGCTGCCAGGGGAAGGCAATGCAAACGAAAAAGCTGGAGGAGCTGTACTAAAATAACAGAATCTGGACAGTTCTTCTCAGCTGTAATGAGGCTACTGAGATAAGCAAATAAAAGGGCTTACAAGCTTGAAGTTCATAACACTGATGAAAGATCTAATGCAATGTTTGAATGGTTATTACCTGAAGAAAGAAGCAGACAAGCTTTATAAGTAGAATTGTAAGGTGTTCAGTGTAACAGTATTACTTTTTAAAATAGAAAGAGTAAACAGATTAACTGATAATATTATAATATGTACATGTATATGTATAATATATATTATAATAATATGATAATATTAACTGATAATATTTCAAGAGAACTCTAAAGGTTAAAAGGAAAAATCTCAGTTGCTGTTTAATATAAAATTGGGAGCATCCCTGCAAAATATTGTGTTGAATTCCTGCATAATGTAATTATATATATGGCACAGACACCTATAGCATCCCTAAACACGTGAAATACAGCAGTATTGAAATGATAATTATTCACAGAAGCTTTTCAAAAAGACTTGAACCTCATCTTAATTTCTTAAATAAATGGATAAGTGTTTTTCAAATGCTTATCAGCAGCTTTGATATATCCATTTTAGATGAATAAAACTTAATTGAAAGCTTCCAGAAGTCCTCACTGAAGTTCAAAGGTTGGAGATTCCTGTCACAAGTTTCTTCAAGCTAAAGCAGCTGAACATTTTATACCTATTAAATAAGGTGTGGGGTTTTTTTTTTCATTTTTCTTTTTCTGTATTGCTACTCTCCTTTATTACTGTAACACTTTGCCCTTGTTTTTCTCTCATTTTTCCACCATTCTTTTATTTTCTGTTCCTTTCCTCTCAGTTCCTCCCTCTTTTTAATTATTCATAAACCTTTAAAGGCCACGAGAAGGGACAGAGACAAATTATCAAGCAGCAGAAAGCTGCAGCCAAAAATTGGTATTAGTCCCAAATTAATTTCCAACTCAGGACTTCTTAGTGTTTATACAGTTGCAGAATCAAATCAAGCTCATGCTTCATGTTTAAATCAAGCTGGTCCATTTCCACTTTCTAATGTGATATCTCCTTCCACCCCCACCACAAGAAGCACTCAGACAGCTGACAGTACAAATGGTTCCTCATTATAAAAGCATTACAATCAAAACCTTTGAAGCAATGGAAATGCTTAGTCTCGTAATTCCCTTGCACCCAACATATTTCAGATTATTCATAGACTTTGGGGCAGTACTTTAACACTGGAACTGATGGTTTGTGCATAACCTGGTAACCTCAAAGTTTAGTTCTTATGGAAAAAGAAAGGTAACAAAAATGTAACATGAGCACCTGTTTTGTGACACTCCCGGCTTACTTAGGGATCCCTTTCTTTTTCCACTAATCACTAAAAGTTTCTTACAGCATTTTGCAACCTGTTCTGTTTGTGTCTATACTATTTGTAGCAAATAAAGCCACACATTACTGCTTTACAGCAGTAATACAGCATTTGGGGGGACCGCTGACAAATAAAATAGAGTGAATTACAGGACATTCCACAATAGCATATTTATAGAGACAGGACAATCTTGTTAAACACAAGCGTGAAGGATCAGAGAGGAGACCAAGCAATACCAGAACTGAGCACAGCAACCTTTCAATGGCGGCTTTGAGCATAAGAGTAAATATGTAACATGGAGATACAATTCATATATTTATCCTGATCTGCATGTATGAGTGGGAAGTTCTTTCAAATAAGGCTGAAGCTTATGAAACTGAAGTATGAAGCTTACACACAAATATTAGTGAACTAATTGCAAATGTATTGACAGTTCTTCAGTCCCATGCATATACTAGGATAATAAGCATTATTTATCCAAAATTAACTATTTTTCCGAGGAATGATGATCTGAAGACATTGGACAAAAGGCCCTTGCAATTCTCCTTCATGTTATCAGTCCTAAATTTAGCCTCTGAGTGCCAACATAGTCATTTCAGTAATTCAGTAAGTCATTTAAGAGTTTGGTGCTGCTTATTTCAGTAGAGGTCGCAAAAAAAATATATATATATATCAGTTTTAACTGCAAATTGGTAAGTTAGGGATGGCAACTTCCCAGCTACAGCAAATTAGCACAGTCCTGTGTATTTCAGAAAAATGAAGTCTGACTCTTTCCCAGCTACAGAGTTCACTCCCTGACCACTGAGAATATGTGGCACGATGCCCAGACAGCATCAAGTGCTTACTGTAATCTTAAAGAGAAAATGCCGGAAATGAATTTGCTCAGAAACAATCAGAAATATCAGAAACATAAGCATTCTGATATTCAGAAACATGGAGCATAAAAATCTTCATTTTAAGAAGTAAGACGGTAACTAAGTTCTTCAACATCAAAAAGCCATTTCTGAAACATACACAGGGTCCCTGATTTCATAGCAAGTTCTTTAACTTCAGGCACTTGAAAAACCTTTGGAAAGCTTGTATTTGAAATCCTGAAGGCATTAAATTAGGAGTTATTGTCAAAGTGGGACTTGGTTTGCTTACTCCAGTGTTTGGATTTCCTAGGGGAGCCATTTTTTCTTCTCATTCCCAGTGCTGCTCTTTGGAAGTTGACCGGTTATGAACCACCAGCTCTGATCCTTACATTGTTGTTGTTTTTGTTTTTTTGCTGACAACACTGCTGCCTTCACCAGCTAGCAAATCCAAACTGTTTCTGCAATAGAACTAGCAGAATTTTTCTCCTTACAGATTCAAAGCAGAGATTGTAGATTAGCAGGAACATACATTATAAATCAATCTTTTGCTGGCTAGAATAAAATATTTTCTCCAATAGCCATATCAATTTCCAGAATTCAAATTATTGTATAAATCAAAAGCTTTTAAGCTTTACATCTCTAGGTGTAACCTTTACTCTAGCCTCAGTTTCTTGTTCTATTGATGCACACTTTAGCAGGTGCATAGAAATTCAAAGGCAGCAGTGACCCGCCCTCTGTCTTTTAGGTTTTGGATCATGCTACTGCAAGAAAAACAAACTGAAAGGCCCACTGCAAGGAGAGCTCTTGAGTTTTTTTAAGATGGCTTTTGTTATATCATGCTGAACCACATATGACCCTCAAAACTTTTTATCATCTTACTTAAAAGTAGATGATCTACCTTCAGCATTACTAGAATAACATTGCTATGAGTTTTTCTTGATAATTTTTTTAGTACTCAAAATAAAAAACGTAATTTTAATAGCAAAAGTTGGAAATCAAGAACAGACATATTTTTCTAGGTGATTTTTTTTTCTGTCTTAATTTACCAAAAGTCTTAGATAATTTATCCTCATAGCTTTTATTAGTTCCACTATGGACGGCCTTTCTAGGATAAGGAAGTAGCTGTACTCAGTTCCAGCAGGTTTCTAATTAAAATATGACAGAATTTACGGAAGACTATAATAACCAGGATTATTTTTGTCTGATGATTTAAAAAGAATAATTTTACAAGAGAAGTAATAACAATACGTATTTCTTAGGCAGTTATTTTCATTTAGAGATCTCAAAGATCAGATTGAAATTCAGTATTAACTTTCAGCTTCCAGATGAAAGGGTGTTCATTGAAGGTACACAGTACAAGGAAAAAACATCAAATCTCCATCTATCATGCACCTCAGAGCTCTATCCCCATGTCAAGGTTCTTTAGTTGTCCGCTCCTCCACAGTTCTTATTTGATTACACGCCAAAGACTGTACTGTAGCTCCATTAAAGTTTATTCCATTTTATAAATTGTCCACATCCTCACCTATTCTGTTATGGAGCTCTAAATCACAACACCCGTCCAAGGGCTGAAAAATTTCATGTGAACAAAAGATGAACATATACCTTCATACTGCTTTGGCAGGATCAGTCCACAAAACAGCTTCTATTACACATGCTTTAAAAATATGTTTTTCATGGGGATTAATAATTGCTTACTTTTTCTCAAGAGTATTTAAGAGAAATATATATACTAAGATCAGCTGTGAGGACATTGAATTTTTCTTCAAATTCAGTAGCTTGTTGAAAAGAAATTTGAACTGAAACAGTTAAAAATTGCCTTTACAAAAAAAAAAAAAAAAAAAAAAAAAAAAGGCATACTCACCCTGTACTGAAATGCAGGATTACTGCAGTGACCCTGCAGGTCAAGGAAACATTGCTTCATCAGGGTAGTGCCTTCAGCCTAAGGTACAGCTGCCAGACACAGGAAAGCATGATGTGCTCCTACTTTACCAAGCATTGTACAGGAACTACCCAACAACAGCAATATTTATACGTTCTGAAATAAGATCCAATATATTGAGCCTGAAACTTGTCTCTCAGCAGATATCATGAAAGAGCTTTTTTACTCTTCCTGCATTGCTTAGTGGGCTAGGTAGACATATTTTTTATGTACATGTTTTAGCCTTTCTCAGGAGTCTTATGCACTGATCACTATTGAACCTACCAGATTCTGTAGGCAACTAGCCTGTTATAGCAAATCTGGTCATCAGTATATGTTGTCTGCATATCGCTGAAACAAGAACAGCACACACATCCAGTGCACAAGAACAGGATGTACCTGATGGTCCATACTGGCCCTTTCCCAGGAGGTGCTGGGACATGAAGCTCTATTTTGGCATGTGGAGCCCAACCATGCCACCTCCTGGTTACAAATGGCTATTATTCCACACATTATGCAGGTATTAAATGCTTGGGAAGTTAACAGTTCATTTTCTATTCAGCTATGTAATTAGCTATTCCTCCTTGTCTTGGTACCAGCTGCTTATATCAATTTCTGTGTTTCTTCAGCTTAAAAATATCTATTTTGATGCACAAAGGAAGGGAAATGGACAATTGTGGTAAGTGTTCCCCAAATTAATACACCAAGGAGAGCTAGAGAATGAAATAAATTTACTAAAGGAATTCCCATAACAAATAAAACCTCTCTTCTCCTTCCAAGTAAAACATTCATGCTGCCAAAAACCAGTGCATTCTGGAGTGTTGCTGAGGCTATGGTTATCCAGATAAGCCTCAGTCTCCGAAAATGCCTTTGACCTTCTCTTAAACAGTTGGTACTAAATTCTACTTCGCACACTGAATCACACCTTAAGCGGCTCCACTGATTCAAATAGCACCATTTAAAGAGTGAAGCACTACTTTTCACATAAGGGTATCAGAATCTAGCTTTCATTTATTGCACTGATATAGTTCCTTCTTTGTAATGAAGTTTACTGTGTTTCAAAGTATGTGCTTTCTAAGATCACAGATCAAATGGTCCTAAACACTGCTTCAGACCTCTGCAAGGTAGAGGTGTTTTTTGTTTGTTTGTTTGTTTGTTTTGGTCACATGTTCCCCTCATCCCCACCCCCAAGAAGCCCAGTTTTTGTGACTAACAATGTAGGGTCAACATAAACTCACAAAGGTTGCTTTAATTTACTCAGTCTAATATTTTATGCTATGTTGCTTTTGCTAAAACCAGTTATCCCCTGGGACTTATCTACGTTGCATTCTGCAAGGCCAGACCATTTCCTTAAGATTATGAACACGCACCATGCTGTCATACCACAGTAAAACAACAATTTAACTTTATAAAAAAACATTTAAAGACGGAAACATACATTCATTTCAAAAGTCAGCACTAGTGATAGAATATCCTTTTTCATTATTCCATATATATTAAGTGCATCAATTAATACATCATATTTGTGTAAGAACTGCCAGCTAGCCCACAAATGGCAACAGAAAGATTCCTATTAACTTCAATAAGTTTTGAATTGACTCTGATACCTAGCACATAGCTGCTTTACCAAAATAAGTACCTTGTATTCATCTAGAGTTTGCACTGTTATCCCCTTTTACTGAATAAGATCCAAATAATAGCTCTGGAAATCTATTTTTTTTTAATGAAACGGATTTCTGAAATACAGGCTCTAAACATCAGCACGTTTCCTGAGTCAACTTTCCAGTCATTCACATTGCATTTTGTGGGACAGCAAAGTAAACAATGATTAATATAAAGCATTCTGTGAACACAGATTTCTTCTCATCAGATATAAGCATCAGGAAAAAAAGCAACACAATAAGCAGAAAACTGATGGCTCACAAATTAATATTAATCTATGTATTTACATTAACATTTGATATTAATCTTATTTTACTTCAAAGACTTGAAGAGACAGTAAGCTAATAAAATTTGTAAGTATCTTTTCACAAGTAGTTTGTTACAGAAAACTAAAAAAGTATCAGAGGCCTGACTTTCGCAGGTCACAGGTTTGACCAAGAGCCTTTCACATCTTAGGCTAAGAATACAACCTTAATTTTCTACATCACCAAGATAAATAACTCTCATGTGACCTTAAAACTTCCCCAAGGTTTTTAATAGAAACATACGGTTATGAACGAAATCTGCATTCACATATGAAAAGCAAATTAATCTCCAAAAGTCCCCAAAATAAAAGAAGTTCAATGTATATAAAAATATCAGTTGAAATCCTGAACATAAGGCATTACATCAGCAGTTTTCAGGCTAGCTAGAACAATTGTTGCAGCCTTGTTGTATGAAAGACATTACTAATGCTCACTGGGTGTAAATGTTAAGTAATTATACATCTTTTAAATAATCATGCCCTGTCCTACAAGGAGCTTTATGAAGCTGAGCTATATGAATCTAACTGACGTGACTGGAGGTTTAACAAACTCATGCTACGCCACATGGAATAATCTAGGGACTTAACTCAAGTTTAGAGCTAAAGGCCTGGCTCTCATTGCCTTCAGAATGCCAACTGACAATTTGAGGTCAATTGTACTGTCATTACATAGAGAGAAATTAGCTACCTCATTACCCGAGTAATGCTGATATTTCCAGGGGGAGAGATGATCTTTCTTTAGTTAGCTCTTTCCAATAGGTCTTTCTCCTATGTGTTTGTAGAAGAAAACAAAGATATGGCTTTAATAATATACAGTACGAGATTTCCAAAGTCACATTTACAAATATAAAGTTGGCTTGTCCCAAGCAACATATAAGCAGTTAACTGACACTTTTCATTAAAAGTGATTTACATATATGCAAAAACAGCATATGTCAGTCACTTGTTAGGGACTGCAATGGGATGTAGCACCAGAACAGTCCTGAAATATGGCTGGATCTTGAGATTGTGCTGTGACAAACACAACTCATGCACAAAAGGCACTGCTCAAAGATGCTATCCTCACTTTGACATTTTTCATCTGACCAAGTATTTATCCTGATCTAGCATGTGTGGACAGATTCCATCAGTAAAAGCAGTATGATCTTACTTAAGAAAAAAAAAAAAAACAGTTTACAATAAAATCGTTTAAAACTATCCACAAAACAGTGTGATTCTTTCATCTATCTCTTCCAGGCACAAACATGAAACAATCTGCTACACAGAATATTACAACTAAAATAGAGAAACCCTTTCCAAAGAGCAAAGATTTGCCCATCCTTCAGGTTTTGGCAACCAGTTACAATTAGAAGAGGTCTTTTGGTTCTATTGCTGACTGGGTCATAGTATAAGTATAAATGCTCAATGCGTTTTGCAAAAAGTTTTTTTTTTTTTTTTTTTTTAAACTAATGCACACAGAGGCAAAAGATCACCATCCATCCACAACACACACATCCTTCTAATAGGAAATATAAATGGCTTTTCCATTTCTAATTATGAAACAATCACAGTATACTAGGAGCTATTCCTACACAAAACAGGTAATGACCCGGGGGGAAGGAGGGGGGGAAAATGCGGCGGTGCAGTAAGAAATAACGTCTTCTGGCTCAGGTATTCATTTGGTCATTAAGAGGCTGGGTTCATTTTTAGAATTCACCTGTGATTTTTAGAGAAGTTGTGTTTTACGATTCACACTTTATACATAAGTAGCACTAATACCTCTTTTCTCACCTTTGTTTGTTGTCTGATAAGCATGTGCATTCCCTGCCTCAGGAAGCATCCCTGTTCTGTGGGTTTCACCATACATTGCAAAAGGGAGGCTCTAGCCTAGATAGGGACTAATGTAAATTACTTCTACACATCATCTTTCAGTGGTGAGGGTTAAATATCTGATTCAAATGGGCATCTGACACTGGTCAACCTGCAGAACACAGACACACAGACCTAGATATCAAAAACCGTAAGAAATTTGTTTTTAAAATAAACATAATGAAGCAAAGAATTATTGGGGAGAAAAAGTGAGGTTTTATCTTTACAAGTAAATCTAGTGTCATAATTGAAGCCATGTTTCTGTAATGTCTACTTGCCCTTTTGTGTTTTCACACAGCAGCATGAATCCTCTCAACTCCAGGTTCTAGCTGCTGACATGAAAAATCACAGCACTTCAAGCCAGAGTGAAAGCTTGAGGCTCTCAGCTCTGAAGCCAAAACCTTCAAAGCTACACTTACACATTTTATACAAAATCTACTGGCAATCATGACAGTTTAGTACACCACAAAAGCAACACCTAGTTACAATTGTGATGTAACTGCTCACATAGTATTTTTTAAAGAATAGAAGCCCAGAAGCATCATTTCATTGCTAACACATCCTAGAAATACAGTATTACAGAGATCCTTGCACCTATTTTCTGGCATCAGAAAAATCCTGCTTTTTCCGTGCATTTTCTTTCTATTTATATCCAGCAGCATCCAGTGCATTCACTCGTTTCCTTAACTAGTTATACTCTTACTTTAGTGAAACTGTTTCAATAGCTATCATATGTTAGACTCTAAAATGAATCTCTAGAAAGCTTGACAGATGGTGTTTTGAAGGATAATGCCAGGTATCTGGTGTGAATCTGACATTAGCATTCCCTACAGCTTCCACAGACAGCTCACCTTCATCTTTTAAAAATCCACATATACCTAGTCCTCGTTATCTTAAGAGGAAAACAGAAGATTAATCTTTTATTCAGTCTCACATTTGCTCAAAATACAATTTCTGCATGAATCTGACTCCTAGAAATACTCATTTTGGTCTTGTTTATTTTAAAAACTTTACTTTGCACACTTTCAATGATGTCCTTCATGCATTTTCTATCTTTTGCATGCATACACTCAGCAGATACCTCCCCCCTCTGGGAAAAGACTAAACTGCAAGGTGCAAAAACTACACCCCGATAGGAAATACAGACTTCTATGTTTCTTGTAGTTTTATTAGAAAAACAACCATAAAAAGTAATATATCTGTCGCTTCAGCAGCAAGATAGTTATTAAAAAGGTGCACAGAACATGTATTTGTTCACCCTGAATTTCTGAGCTATCAAATAGGAGCACTCCAATAAAACCTGGACATTCAGTACATTCATTCACAATCAATAGAACAGGTATTTAAGGAAGACAATTCACAGACTGCTGACACAGGGAAGGACATTTACTGCCAGCATAATAAGTTTTAAATAGTTTGATTGTCCCTAAAACGTAACAGAACTTTGGAAGTCATTCACTTCTCCTGACTGAGGTGATTTGAATTTGTGACTCCCTCAAGGGCCTATCCATAGGTTTCTTGCCTTGATCTCATCTAAAGGCTCAATCGCTTGTATTGCTTTATGTATTGTCCTTTGTCACTTCTTTTCCAGATTTAACAGGGATTTTTTAAATGACTACTAGGGGCCTCAGAAGAAACAGAGAAGTGTGAGGAGAACTCACTGGGTTACACTTCCATGGAAGTTGAGGCACTATACTACAAGGCCTACATTCAATAACTACACCGAGCAGTTGTCTAAAAACCCATGAAATTGCAAACTTTCTAAATATTCCCTGAACCAGTTCGACTAAAGTGAGGTGGGCAGGATTAACTAGGGTGCAGAGCCAAACGCTACAAGCAGCATATCCCGGATCACAACATGAATCCAAACGAAGATCATCACGTCCTGGGCAAAACTGTGCCGCGAAGCTGATGAGCCACATGCCACCAGCGCCCATCGCAGTGCCCTATGAGAGGCTCAATAGCGCCAGCAGCACCACAGCCTCGTTCCTCGAATCAAGGGAACAAGCAGCGATGAGCTCCCCGAGAAAGAGGAGCCCCAAAACGCAGTCGGGAGCCCCGCAAGCCCCGCCTGCCCAGCCCCACCAGGGGAACCGCCGGTCGCCGCTCCCACCGGGAAGGCTCCGCGGGAACCCCCTGGGGATGGGATGGGATTGGGAGGGAACGGGATAGGATGGGATAGGGGGCGTTGGGCCGCGTCGGGCGGCAGCGGAGCCTTACCGTCGGCAAGCAGGCGCATGGCGTGAACAAAGGAGGGATCCAGGCTGTCCTTCTCTGCCATCAGCTCGGGCAGGTACTTCTCCTGCTCCATCTCCTCGGGGCCGCGCCGGCTGGCCAAGCCGGGGGCGGGCTGCGCGGCCGCCGGCTGGCTCCGCGCCTCCGGCCGCTGCCTCCTCCTCCTCCTCTTCTTCCTCCTCCTCCTCGCCCGCCTCGCTCGGCGCCCCGCAGGTGCGTAGCGCGGCGCAGCCCCAGCCGCCCCCTCCCGCGGCGGGGCGCTGCCCTCGCCCCCCCCGGCGCCGCCTCCCCCCCTCACTGCGCGGGGGGCGGGGGCCGTGCGCGTGCCGAGCTCCGTGCGCCTCGCACTGCTCGTTCCCACCCGGCCACCCCCCCCACACCTTCCTCTTCGTCCTCCTCCTCCTCCTCCCCACCCGCCAGTGAGCGACCCGCTCCCCCCGGCCGCCTTAACTAGGGAGGCGGGGCGAGGCGGACCCCCCGCCCTGCGGCGCTGCTATTGGTGGGGGACGCCTCGGAGGGGCGGGACCCCGCGGGGCAGATCGGCATCGCTATTGGCTGGCGCCGGGGGTGGGAGGAGCGCAGGGGAGGTGGGCGCGGGGCTGGGTGTGCGGGTGTGTGCGCGTGTGTGTTTGTGTGTATGTATGGGTGTGTGTATGTGTGTGTATATGTGTGTGTGTGTGTGTTCGTGTGTGTGTTCGAGTGGCCGTGCGTGGCCGTGGGAGCCTGCGGGACATGTGGAGTATGGGCGTGTGCATGCGTGTGCCACTGAGTGTGCCTGTGTCTTGGCCGCGCCGCTGTGTCCGTGCCCTGCTTCCCGGGGCTGCCCGCGGGGGGCACGAGCACGTGTGCTGCGGTGGAGGTGCGGGTGCGTGCGCGGGTGTGTTGTGTTTGTGCGGGAGAGACGGCCGTGCGCCTGTCTGCGCCCCTGTGTCTCGGCGTGCCTCTCCGCGTGGGCACACCTGCGGCTGCGTGGGGGGCTCTGGGGCTGTGCACGCCCGCCTGGGACTGTGGCTGTCCATCTGTCCGTGTCCGCATGTCTCTCGCCGGAACGTGGCGCCCACACCCGACCGAGGCGGGCGCTGTCCGTGGTGCTGAAACACCACGGGCGCCGTCCGTGGTGTTGAAACGCCCATGGGCGCTGTCTGTGGTGCCGAACCACCCGGACGAGCGCTGTCCGTGGTGCTGAAGCCGCGTCCGACACTGTCTGTGGCGCTGAAATCGCGGCCAGCCCGAGGCGCCGGCGCTGCCCTCGGCCTCCCGCCCCATCGGGCACGGAGCGGCTTCACCGGTCTCTGTCCCTCTCCCCGTGTTCCCCGGTCTGCCAACTCTCTGCGGGGACCGGGGAGGTGCCCTGCTAACGGGGTGTGGCCTCGGCAGCATGCCCGTGCTGGAGCTGCGAGACAGCGTCTCCCCTGAGGATGTGATCAGAGCATCAGCAAGCAGGCACGGATGCTTAAGCAGCGCACTGAAAATGTCCGCCCGCGGCTGCTGCGCACTGCTGGAGACAGCGCAGGACATTGACGGTCCTGACGGGAAGGGACTATCTCTGCCAGCGAATGCCGTGCTGCACGTCCAGGAGTAGCTATCTGCACCTGCCACATCCAAACAGAATTAAAGCTATTGTGCAACTAAAACGTCTACGGTTGGAGTAAATAAAATCGTTTTTACTTAGAGAATTTAGTTGTTTTTAATTAGCTTTCAGTAAACATTTAATATTGATTATATTTTTTCAGGATTTTCCTCCAACAGAAAACTTGGTAGCATGTCTTTGATTTTGAGAGAAAAAAAAAGATACTTAACTGATATTAAACTGTTAAAACTTCAAGAACCTCAAGAACAAAGTCTACGGCAACAACATGTTGCGTTATGTTCAATGACCATGTACAATTATTTCTTAGAATAAGGCTACTAACCTACCATTTATTCAAAACAAATTAATGGCTGCTGCAATAGTATGCTCAGAGTTCTTGTATTACCCACTGCTGTTTGTCTCAAGATATTTTTGGTTATGCTGCTTTGATTTTTTTTTTTGTCCCCGATGAACAAACAGTCTATAAATTTATCCACAAGGTTTTGAAGACATTCTACAACAATTGTAAAGAAATTAGGTCTGTAAAATTTTCAAAATACAGTGTAACTGCAGGCAAACTTTACACAATTTCTACTCCATGGACAGTATAATTGATGGACTACAGGTGTTTTCAAGAATGTGTGGAAAATGTCAGCAACTGAAGTGCTACTATGCTACCATATTTTCATGTGGGAACAATAAATAAATAAATACATGCCTGAGAACTAAATTCCCTGCCAAGAAAGAGAAGGAGGAGGAAAACTTTGATTTCAGGAAACTTGTCAAACACTTCAGAAGCAAGGAAGACTGATAACAGAACTGAATGATTTAATTGGCAGTCAGTTTTTCTACAAATTGGGTGTCGACATAAAGGGAAGGCATAGGTCATTCTTTTTTTTTTTTTTTTTAAAAAAAAAAAAAAAAAAGAAAACATATAAAATAAAGCCAAGCTAAGATACTTTATTAATAATTTACCCTAGTCCAATTTACTGCATGAATAGTTCTTCTTTCCTGGTTAACAGTTGAGCAAGAAATGCAGTTCAGAACTGTCTTACTTGAGAGATCACCTATGTCTTCAAAGAATGTGGTTCTTTCCATCAGAATAAATCAGGCTTCTGTTCAAAAAGACAGAAGACTGGTGACAGGTGTATTCTCTAAAAGTATCCTCGAGACCACTTTATGTTATCCTGACTTAGAAGCCATCCTGGTCTGGTAGCCTTCAAAACTTACCATATGGTCTTACCATACAGAAAAAAAGCTTGAGGGCTTTCCATCTGTAGTGTTAGAAGAATAGTACTTAACTTCCTTCAATTATTGGAAGTTTTGATTTAATCACCTTGAAATTTATCAAGCAGTGGGAAGTGCTACATTCATCAAAATATTTGGTCATCAAAATATTTCAGGTCAAAGGAGTAGAGAGCAGGTTTGCATGCAGATCTTTTTAGAGCCAAGTATACAGAGATGAGTTTTGTCTAAGTTCAGTTTTCAGAAAGATATAAACTGACTTTCAGTGACACTTAGGCTGCAAAACCATTGAGATGCTTTTCTCAATTTTACCTTAGACCTCATATATATATATATGATATATATATATATATATATATATCATTAAAATCTGTCAGTTAGGAAATATAGACCTCAAGCATGACTTCATTGCTAGCTGGAGATCAATTTTTTTTCATAGCTACTAAAAACCAAAGACACATTTTACAACTTTTTCATTTGAAGTGTCAAGCCAAATTAAAGTTTATCTGTACTGTATTTTATTACTAAGTCTGATAATTAACAGGATCAGAGCATACCAGATTATAAATTATTTAAAGATAGAACAAGTAACTGACTACGTAAATCACCATGTATTTTTACCAATGCCAACTATATACACTAAATATATCACCAGGGACTTTTGTCAATGACAACTAAATATACCTGCTGGGTATTATCATGTAGCACTGAAGTCAAAAGGCAGTGGAAGCAAAAATTGGAGGAAAAATCTCCAAACTTTCCAAAGGCTTTTATTAAAAAATATGAAGACTTGGAGAGCCAGCACAGTGACAATGACTTACCCTTTTAACACATCACATTTAAACCACTATATTAATTTATATGAACACATTTATTTATGGCATGTGAGTACACATAGGATGTAATGCACCAAAGATCAAATTTATCAAGAATTTTCCATTTCAGATATTCCATTTGTTTTCAAATTTCTTCTCTGTTTCACCTGTCTTAGGTAAGATTAAAGGTCATCTTGTTCCTGAACTGACTGTCGATAAGGTTTAAAAACCTAGGAAATTTCTCCTGTCACCTGTTCATCCTGTCGTCTAACCACATTCTTTCCTTAAAGTGGAATTATAATTGATAAATTATGATATAATTGAATTATATAAGGAAGCAACAATGCATATACAAGATGGAGGGAATGTCTCTTGACTTTAACTCCTTCTTAGGATACATTCTATATCCAGGCTTCATCTGATCTCTGCACTGTGACCTGTGGATACTAATCTTTGGATGATGTGGATCACTGGTTTATTATGGGGCACATTGACACATAGGCTGTTAATGCAATGCTCATTTCCATGTACATGTAGGAACACTGGGATGGTGCACTGGGCTTTGTCCAGTGGTGGGTTCAACTGAAAACAGCTGTGTCCACCACAGGGCAGCCCCAGACCCTTCTCACAGGGATCACCCTGCAGCTCCCACTGACAACAGCTTCACATGTTGTACTTCTGAAAGGAAACATCCGTTAACAAGTTCACTGTAGTTTTCCTTCAGACTAGTACTGTGTGCAGCAAAAGGCTCAGGTTTATGGTCCAACACACTGATTGATTGAATTTGGAAGAAAGACCATCATTTCAGCAGAGCTGGGATATCTCCATTCATAAAATAACAGATGAAGATAGAAGAAAATGCTTAAACAGAAATGGACTGAAAAAAATGCAGTCTAGGATGCTCTCCTTTTTCTTCTTTGTGATGCTACCAAAACTGGCAGAGAAGTTGTGGATCTGTGACATAACTATCAATTTCTCCTTCCCCCATGTAGATAATCACTACATTTTATATTTTGCTTGTTCATATTTGAAGTTTTATCTCTGCTGTTCCTTCTGATCTTTATATTACAGCTTATCCACTGCAGGTAGCTGAAGCACTTTCATGAAAATCTTTTCCATGATCGCAGCACAGTCTCCACTAATTTCCTTTAACTTTACTACAATCAATAAGTAATAGAGGTTTGAATTCCACTTTCATCCTTCCCTCCAAGATTTAGAACAGTCACTTTTCATATAAAACCTCTGATTACATTGCTTTTTAGTTTTCCTCTTCACATAATGCAAAATGGTTCCTTTTGTATATTTCTTCTACTTTCTTCCTTACTATTTATTGTTTGTGACATCCTTTCCTGGTATTTAATTCCCCTTCAATACAAATTTATCTTTTAAAGGATAACCATACCAATGCAATAACTACTGAGGGTTTATTATGGAATAACAGTGCAAATAACACATGCAAATCTATATTGTCATATTATGAATTTTTCATTTTACTATTTCGACACCTAAATCTCAACTATCTTGTTTCAAGATGGCAGTGTAGTTAGGAAAAAGTGTTTATTTGTACTGGTCTAATTCCTTCTGTGTATTCAAAGAATGCCAAGGAATTCCAGAACTTTAAATGACAGTTAGGAAACATTTTGATAATACACAAAATAATGGCAGGGTACCGTTATTCCATTAAACAAGATTTTGGAAAGAAAACTTTTTTTTACCTGTAAAAAGACAAAGGTTTTCATAGGCTTATTTTTATGTAAATATTCCTCTTTAAATTTCCTCTTTTATTATTTTCAATAATAAAAGCAACAACAGATGTAGAAACTGAGGTAAAAAGAAGCTGATAAAAAAAGCTGTAAAATTCAGACATCTAAGCCTCCTGCAGTCACTATAAGCACCCTTTAGAGTCAGTGGGATGAAAGTTTCTTCCAGTAGTCTATTCATCTGACCTGCAGGTACATATCTTTGGATGAGATGAGTCATCCTTTGCAAAGACTGATTTCCCTCCACTGGATACCAAGTCAAGACTGGATTAGACCTAATTATCTAGCTTATACATAACATTAGTGCACATGAATTCCAGCAGATTTCAGTAGTGTATGATAAAAAAGTGGCCAGAAGAATCTGTCATTATAACAGATGATGGAAAAAAGGAAAAAAAAAATCTTCACCAAAAATGTAAGTGACATTCTGATAAAATAATTCTGCATCAAGCATATGGAAGTAGAAAGTCAGACCACATTTAAACTAAAATTATAGAATTTTTCTGAGAAAAAAAAAAAAAAAAAAAGGAATGTATATATGTATTTTGTCTAAAATGTAAGAAAATCTATAAACACCTCAAGAAAATATTATAGCAAAGTGAGAAAAGAATTGTTTAGAGGATAAAAATGATACAAACTAGAAATAATTAAAATAAATTGCATATGGGAAATTGTAGACTGAATAAAACAAGCTACTTTTACAATTTAGTTTGGAAAGTGAAATTTCATCAGAAGCAGAAAGAAAAGAAAGGAAGGCTTTTAGGCATGTATAGAAGAATGTTAATAATACAATTTTATTTTATTTTTCCCAATACATTTCTAGCTTTTTATCCGTTTCTTGGGGAGGAGGATGAGGGGGGGGGGGGGCGGGAACACTTTAGCTTAAGTTTTGTTCAGAGAATATTTATCTGTAATTGATTAGTTAATAGCTTTATTTTGTTAATTTTGTTTCCATTTTGACCTCCAATGGTGACACCTACCTAAGCTCAAGCAGTTTATTGATCAGGTACTTAAAGCTCACAGCCAGGTAACAAGAAAAAGTTATACTTTACTAATCCATTGGTCTATTGCAATGCAGCAACAAGTGATATGGAGCAAACCCAGCATATGATTTAACATATACCTATTTACATCATATAGCCATGGAGTTTAGCCAATTCCCTCTTACTTACCAAAGTGTAGAAATGCACAAAGAAAATCCCAGGTAAATCATCTCTGTATGACATCCATCTGGCAATCTTAAAAAGAAAATGTATAAAACTACAGAACATGCAAATCATCAATTAACCTGACTTCTGATTTTTTTTTTTTTTAAAAAAAAAAGGTCACTAAACAAGTTTCAAGAATTTTCTTAAGGTTAAAAGTTCATTCAGAGTTTGACTAATTCTTTATCAATAGTCAAATATCATAGAAATTTTGTTTAAAATGAAACCTGACATGAGAAATGGTTTGACACTATATTTTTTTTTGACATCTTTATTAACGTACATACTTGTAAATATAAACATACTTCACTGTCCATTTTATATCCATTTAAAGAATTCAATACCAGCAACTCATGAGTTTTTAAAAAGTACTAAAGATGTACTAAATTTAGTACTAAAGTACTAAAAAGTATTAAAGATGGGGTTAGAAGTAACTGTCCTCCAGGACCTTGAAAGAGCGTAGCTTTGGAGCTTCAAAGGAACCTAAATCTCTCTATTTACTATAGAAATTAGTAAATAGAGTAAATACTAGTAATAGAGTAAAGAGAGTAATAGAGTAATACTACTAGTAGTATCCCTATTTTAAGCAGAAATTTCAGTAGGCACCTAAGATGTAGGGAGCTAAGATGTAGGCACCAGTTAGGTGGCTAATTTAGAATTAAATGCAAGTCTTACCACTATTGTCAAACAGACAAACAAATTAGACAGTAAATAATTTCTTTTAACAATGTACATTCTAGTTCAGCAGATGGCTGTGAAATGGTACTCAACTTATTTGTAAAGATTTATCTATTTTCAAGGAAATAATAGAACCACACACATTTCTATCTTACAGGATGATAGTAAAAACATTTTCTGGAAAATTCACTGAATAATTTTAAGACTTGTAGCAACACACAAGAGAAGGATCATAAGAGCCAAATAATAATTTAAAAATCAAATTAGCATTTTATTAAATGTAAGCCATGGTAAAATATTGTAAGTTTCACCATATTTCACTATTTCTTGATGAAAATTGAGTATATGTCAATGCAATTTTCAAATGGGTAATGGTCAATACAGACATTTTCAGCTCAGAATTATAAAAAACATTGTACTAGCTTTATAAGTCACTTGACACAAGTCCTCTAAAAAAATGTTTTTAAATTCCTATTTTCTCTTTGTAGTTAGGAGCATGTCAAGTCCTAAAATATTCTTATGACACATTAAGCTTGATCTGTTCCAGTTCTGGAGTCCAGTTCTTCCCATCCCTTTTCTTTAGTTAATTTCAGAAATGTATTTCTTATGGACTACATAGAATTTCATGCATGAAAGACTTTTGCCATCCTCTTTTCCATACACAGAAGGAAAAAGCCAAGGTGATCAGTATATTTTAAATAGCATTGTCACCCTTAAGTTGTACAGTTTAGAAAAATCAATATGAACCCAAATCTTATGACTTTCAAGTCATAAGTAGTTTCAAAACTTTTAGCAAGTTCCCCATCTTTTCCTTGCTTCTCTACATTAGCAAAGTCATTTAATGCTCTCAATAGGTTTTTTGAAGAAGTTTTCACTATTTAGTAGTTCTGGTAATGGGTCTTTTAGAGATATGTGTAATAAATAGAGTAGGTCAGGAAACTTCAAGGAGAGGAATTTAAAAGTCAGACAAACATTTAGCAATTTTGTGAAAAATGTTTTCTGTTTTTGACCAGCTTCAGTTATAAAGTAATAAAAACAAAAATGTTAAAAGCTCAGCAAATGTTGTTAAATCTGCTCATAATGATGGAGTTTATTTGCCATTTGTGCCAGAGCAAATGGATTTGCTTTATTTCAGGAGCTGTGTTGTATTAGTCCCAACTATTGCAAAGCTCAGTTCACTCATGGAGCAAATGGATGGATGAGTCATTCTTTTTCTGAACAGAGCATGAAGCGCAATCTCATCTTGCTGTTATTTAATTCTCCAAGTAAGTCATTCCAAAGCACTATGAACTCCATGATTATGTATACTCCATATATGCGCATATATAATTATCTTTTTTTTTTTTTTTTCTCGAGCAAATGAAATTTAATGACAGATTATGCTATAGTTACCCATGTTTAAGTGCTGTCCCAATTCAGTCAGTATCATACTAATTTCATGTAATGACTAACAATAATATTGCCTTCTGATCTTAATTTTGTAGAATTTTGGTTTATTATTTTAAATTATGACATTTCAAGGACAATTCAAACTTACAGATTTACAAAATATGTTTAGTAGTTATACATTTTTATACATTTCTATAAATGTTGTATACCATAAGTAAAAGGGAAATCAGCAGGAATTGAAATAAAAAAAAATTAAATTAAAAATCTGTAATGCAGTGATATTTCCCAAACTATGCAAATGTCAACCACCTAACAGCAACTAACATAAAATTATATTTGCCTTTTAGGAATATCAAAATACAAAGATAAATGGATTTAAAATTATTTTATTTTATGCATTATGCAAAACTACTTTAATCTGCTGCTTTACTTTCAATTTTTCATCGTTGTATTCTTTTAACATAAACTTGCTCATGACAATATCACAAGCATTCATTTTTTAAAATACAGAATAGACATCTATTGAGCATCTTTGGAGTAATTTCCCCAAACAGACTGCCTTCACGAGAAAAGACTTGTGCAGGCACAAAATGACTGCAGCATTTACAGTGTTCCCAAAAGTTTTCTGATGAAGCCTTATATAAAAAAAAAAAAAAAAAAAAAAAAAAAATCATAAATACAGTTTTTAGAATATGTTTTGTAAAAAGTGATTTCTCTCTCTCTCTCTCTCTTTTTTTTTTTTTTTTTTTTTTTTTTGGCTTTCTTTTCTGAATGACCATTGGTTTTAATGTAAGTATTATATCTGACAATGGAGAACAGGCACAAGACACTACAGCAGATATAACCCAGTCTACTGTAACTGCAGTTAGGCTGTCCACCAGCACTGCCTTCACACTCACTCTAGTTTAAAGTCTAGTTCTGTGTTGGTCTCCAGAGCTGAAGGATGAAGAGCATAATTCTTTCCCAAAATAAAGTGTTGCTGCGTAAGACTATTTCAAATAGGTCTTTTGATTTAAGTTGTTTGTTTTCCAACTGATTCAGATTTTTTTCCATTCCATCTATCCTATTCCCTTTCCAGTTATATGCCATTCAATTTATACATCAGATGACTGGGATCATAGCTGTAATTCATCTTGACTACTGACCATTTTAAAAAATAGTTCCATGTCTCTATGCACAAAGTGTGCTTGTCTTGTTTTCCTTTTTCCTTTTTTATCATTTTTTTTTGTTTATTTTATTTTTGTATATATATATATGTAAGAAGCTGGACCTTTTATGTATAGATATTGCTGCCTGTTTTCTGCTAAATGAACTGCTGAACTGAACTGCTTTTTATCCTCTTGCTTATACAAGAGGATATCTATACTCAGAGAAATTTTTAAAGAGCACATGTATAGCTGAGGTAAAGAATGTAGAATGCATAAAGGTAATGATTCTTTCCATCTACCTTTTCAGTTTCTGATTATATCTTTTTCTCTCTTAAACATCAGTTTCTATATATAAGTAGAAGAAAAATGACATAAGAAGAGAGGCATAAGAAAGGAAGAGGAAGGAGGTTTCTCAATGAACTCAGTACTTAGGTGGGTACACAATCATAAGCTTTAGGCTATACTAGCTAATGCAGCTATTCTTCAGGAGAGCCTGTTACCAAAGTAGACAAGTATTTTCTGTAAGACATGGAGAACTTCCTCTTGGTTGATTTCCTCAGTTTTCCTGAGTCACTAAAGAATTTGACAAAAATTAATAATAATAAAAATATACCCACCCTCTTCCATATTGAGGTGATGTGTTTCTGCTGAATGCAAATATTAATATGGTAACATATGAAGTCTAGTATCTGATCATATACTTCTAGAAATGCTTCTAGAATTCTTTCTATACTTCTAGAAATAATGAGTCATTTAACAGAAAAGCTGCAGATACCACAATAAATAAGGAACAGTCCAAGAAAATGTGTAATTTTGCCTGCCACATTTCTTTCTGGTTTTAAGTTTCCTGGTACAAGCAGAGTGTTGTGTTGTCTTAAATACAGTGCTGTTTTTTTTTATAAGAAATACTTCATGAATTTGGAAGAAGGCAACACCAAGAAAAGCAGATGCCAACTACGAAACTTCTGCGTCGGCTTGCTTTCCGTCCATCCCCGCTCCCCTAAGGTGCATTGATATAGATATAAGAATCAGATATCCACTTATGATAAGATAGAGAGAGAATCCTTTGACAGTTATAGGATAAGTTATCTATATTTCTCATTTAGGTCTGTAGGCTATGTTCTGTTTAGAAACCACTTTATAATTTTCTAAATAACACTTAAATATAGCACTTTAATTATTTAAGGAAGAATCTTCCAATGTTTTCTTATATTTTCTTTTTTTTTTCTCTCTCTCTTTTTTTTTTTTTTTTTTTTAAATTTTCTGTTTTTCTTTGTTGTTATTGTATTTATAACAAAACCAAAAAGAGGTAGAACTTCCCCCCTACTCAAAAGACAATTCTCTGCTACAGTCATCAAATGGCTGTTGCTTTTCTTAGATGATTTCAAAAAAAAATTTTCCTTGGAAAATTACAGATTTCTGCAAGTCCTCTTAACATTATCAGGCTCCTTGTTCATGTAAATTGATTTCATCTGGTTGCCTTCTGACCTTTCACAGGAAATTTATTCTGGTTTGACACAAAGGGAAAGCATAAGTAGCAATTGTAACCATCATTACCCAATACTGACTTTATCTATTCATCAAAGTTCTTTACAATTTTTCCACACTCCTAGGAAGTTTTTTTTAGTATTTTAGAATTTCAGGTTGATTAAACTAAAGGTGGACTAAATCTGGTTGTTTACATCAGTAACTTGGTAGTAACCTGGTTTATATTTGATGTATGTTGTGCTGTTATCAGACTCATTTAATAAAAATTAGAAAGAAAAAAAAAACATTTAGTTGCTCGATAAAGCTACATCACTGTAAATGAAGGAAGAGAATTAGAGAGGTCCAGATAATGTGAGGCTGGCAGTCATGAGCTGTTCGCTGCAGCTCCATATGAACGCTTCATTTGTACCTGTGTTCTGCTGTGTGCTTGTGCTTGCTAAAGACTGTTCAAGAGCTGGCAATTCGGCTTTGGGAGATAGTCAATTCCAGGGTTTGAAAAGAAGCAGTGGAGGGAACAGGACATGGATCTTACCTAAAATCTCTATATACGTACTAGGGAAAAGGAAAATAAACATGAGCTTAACAAACAATAGGTGTCATCCTGTTTTTTGTGGAACATTCATTGAATGTTTGATAGATTTTCCCTACAGTTCTATGTTCTCCTTTAGCCTTAAAAATCAAATGTTTTAATTTAAGAAGCAGCTGGTCTGACTGTACTATTTTCAGATACTATTTGTTTAGTGGTGTACTATATGTAGTTGATGCCCAGCTACGAGGGACTGAGTAACTCTAATTACACCAAAATTTATTGCATTACCAGATAAAACATATTCAAATAGAAATACATATATATGATTTGATACCTCATGAGTCAAAACAGATTAACATAGCTTTGTAGTTAAAAGGATTCCATGAGAAGAGAAGAGAAGAGAAGAGAAGAGAAGAGAAGAGAAGAGAAGAGAAGAGAAGAGAAAAAACAAAAGAAAAATACTGTCATAAAATTATTCTCATAAAATAAAATAAAATAAAATAAAATAAAATAAAATAAAATAAAATAAAATAAAATAAAATAAAAATAAAAATAAAATAAAATAAAGCAGCCCCTTCTTCATAGGTATTCTATAAGCATTCAGGTTCAGGCTTCTTTTCATGTTTAAGATCTAATTTGGATTCTGTTATCTTATTTTTTCAATAAGTTGCTCAGTAACATTGTATATGATATCAAAACAGGCATACACGAGGTCTTTTATGTTCCCTGTATATTTAAAGCTGTCATTGATAGATAATCAGTGGCTTTGAAGCCTACCAAAAGGTATCACCCTAGGTCTGTCCTTCTAATATGTTTTTCTTTATCTACAGTGTACTGTAGGTCCTAATTATTTATATGCTATGTACTGCTTTTTAAAAAAATACTTCTGTAACACTTTTACATCTACCGGGACTTGCAGTATCAGTGAGAGCTATCCCTATACCTTGGCAGACATGCATCTATTTGACAGAGGAAAGGTAAGTACACGTGCTACTAGTGACTGATAGTTTGAGACCCCCATTTTCTGAAAGCAAGCAGCAGTTCCACAAATGCTCATAATGTCAGTATCTATGTAGAAACCACTTAAACAGTCATATTGCAAACCTACTACTGCAGCAATTTGACAGCTGACTGTACTGCCAACATTGCAGTACAGTTGAGAAGAATGACCCATTTCTGCAAAAGCACAGGTTCTTTGAACTGAAGATTTTCATCCCACATAGCCAGGGCTAGCCCCTCACATAGCTCTGTGAAAGCTCTGTCTATTTCCTCATTGAAATTCCAGAGTCATGGTTGATCACACATTCAGGATGATAAGAGCCTACCCTGCGGAGTGGAACTGCTTCAGTCAGAAGTGTTATTGTTAGATCCTGTCAGAGAGCTAGCATTAACATGTCCTAAGATCCTAGCCAACGCAAAAGCAAGCTCTTTCTATTGGTGAAAGTGAATTGAAGCCTAGGAGAAAACTGTACCTAGGTCACTAAAACATGATTAAGTAGATTAGCTTGTAGGTAAAAGCAATTAAATAATAATAATAATAATCTGTTAACAGCGAGACATTTTTAAGTGCCTGAAACCTAAAGCACAACAGTAGCTAAACTGTCAGTAAGGGATATTGTCAAAACTTTAATTCTTTAGGTTGCTGAGAAAAGAGGTGCCTCAAACAACAGTTAAGAAGAAAATGGTTTAAGCACATAGAGAAGCAAAGGCTGGGCTGTGTTTCTCACGAAAACAAACAAACAAACAACTCCCCTACTGCTAACTAAATTGATGAATCTTTAAGACAATCAAAACTTTCTTCCTAAAATATAGCAGCTTTCCCACGTTCTGGCCCTTCAGGATGGTTTAAACATATATTTTCTCCTGGCCCATACACCTCAGTTTTCAGTACTACTGAAAAGTTTTCAGTACTACTTCAGTAGGTGTATACCTTGTTTTTGACTTGACATGGATTTGGGATGCAGCTGGGGCAGGTGACAGGGCTCAGGAACTGAGAAGCATTCACAGATGTTATAATCTAGTTATGGTTTATGAATATAGATATTAAAGCAAAAGAGAGAATTCTAATCACTTATTCTGTGAAGTATAGTAATTGTGTAGTAATTATTTTTCATTTACATGTTGCAGGAGCACTGGCTTTTATTTTCAACATCTAAACATGCCATCTCAGAGCCCTGCTTCTCTACTATGGAAAATACCCTCAAGGCATTGGAAAATTTATCTCACCCTGTGTTGTAAACTTTAGTGATAACTAATACTGTAATAAAATACAAGTTTGTCAGATTAGTTTTAGCAGTGTCACACGATCCCACTCACTACAAAATGTATTAATTTGATTAGACTTATGAGAAGTAACAAAGAGACTACTGAAATGAATAAACTTACTAAATCAATTTACAATATGTGACAAATTACAATTACTGCAGTATCTCACAAATGTCTACAAAACTAAGTAAAAATTAATGATAAGCAAAAATAAGCTCCCTTTGTGGTTTATTTTCATTCAGCTGTATCCAGCTATGAAAGGGCTATCAAACAAAGCACTAATTAGTAGTCAGTTCAAAGCAGTTTCAGAAAGTAATCCCTTGGCTTCCAGTATCTTTTTTTGACACTGTCATAATTTCAGGAAAGTGCTTAGAACTGCACAAACCCAGTTGCTGCTTCAGGCAGAAGCCAGTCATGAGATATGTAGGTGTTGTATGCACTATGTGAAGGATAAAGCAGCTGAGAATGGTGTCCACATGAACTAACAATCTTCATGAGAGTTGACTATGTTTTTTTCTCATCCTTTTTCTCCTTATGGTCTTTCGCAAATAGTTCTCATCCTGCAGAGAAGCCTCTCCAAAGTCTTAAAAGCATTTTCCTTGAACAGCATCCCTTTCCCATGGAATGCCAGTGGTGGTGTCACTGCTTGGTCACTTCCATGCTAGTTACAGCTGTCCTGCACAATAAAGAATGTGAGGTCTACCTCCTCTTCTCTATATAAACTATTTTTTAGGAAATTAATCAAAACACTTGCCCAGACTTTTTAAACACCTGTGGAGTTTCTTACTCTTTTTATTGCCTTCCATTGTAAGACTTCCTTAGAATACCTTCTGTTGAAGTTGTTTCACTGTTTGGAGCAACAACATATACACCAATGAAAAATGAAGTGTTTCATTATGTGAGTATTTTATTGTGTGAGCACAGCATCATGATCAGGGCACTTTCCAGAGAAACAGGCAATCTAATTTCAGCTCTCACATGAGCAAATGCTTAATGTGTAATACACAAGCAATCATCAAAAGAGGGAATGCAACCCAGGTCTCTTTTCTCATATGAATGCCCTCAACTGCCAGACTAGAGCCTAGTTTTCCTTTGGCCTGGAGAATACCAAACATACTTTACTGTCACAGATTTTTTTAAAAGCTTTTCTGCATCTGTAATAGTTTACAACCTGTGCAATGTGCAAGATGTACATTCTTCAAATAAAGAATTGAACAAACATTGATTTAATGTATTAGTCGCTGAATTAAAATAAATAAATAAATAAATAAAAGCTACTCTGTAGTCATTTTCAGGTGCCAAGCATCAGGATAATACTTATGGAACAAGCATTTCTGTTTACCTCAGTCCTGTATGTGCACCTAAGATGGGGACAAAATTGAACATATAACCTACATTGTATTAGCTTCCTTGAACCTGCTTATGAAGCCATTAGTTATGGCTTATATAAGAAATCTAGGTATATTGATGAAACCTGAAGGCTATGCTGTGAAAATACAGATTAGACAATAAATAAAATAGAAAATAGTTTCTGTAGAACCAGATTGTGTTTTAAAATTCTGGAATTAATTTCAACAAATACTATAGGTCTGAAAGCCAGATACCTGATTTTAAAGTAGTTAATGCAACTTTCCTTTATAACCAGAGAGAAATAAGCACACCTAGAAGGTCATTCTCATATCTTATTTACCTTATATATCTGCATTGACAACAAAATGAACTTCAGATGATTTAAACAGATTTAGGAACTAATTTTTATATACTACCTTAGTTTAGATGAATCTCAATATCTAAATTATATCTAAAAAGTCAATCAATGTCTAAATTGAGTAAAACTCCTTCATATTATTTGTGATTCATAATCACAGAAACATCTGTTTAGGTAAGCTACAATTCAGTTAATTTTGGGAAGAACCATGGTTGTCAGCTGACAATTCAGCCTAAAGCCATTTCGCAAACATGCACTAAGTGTATCTTAACCTGGGAACTTCAGCACACCTTTCTCTTCATGGACAAGTGCCACAAATAGAGATTTCAACCTTAAAAAACAAACAAACAAACAAACAAAAAACAAACAAACAAACAAACAAACAAAAACCAATGTTAACAGATCTGGTAGTTCAAGTATGAATTGTTCTGTAGTCCTACTCTTGAAATTCACAGCTGTTTTTTCATTCTCTTTTACTACTCCTTTAGAGTTTTTAAGAGAGATCACTTAAGAGTTTCCAGTGGTATTGATTTTATATCCACTTAAGTCTTTTATACCTGGACTTTTTCCAACCAAACTGAAGGAGACTTTTTTTTGAAGGAGACCTTTTACTGTAATAGTACAAAGACATTGTTTCCTTAATTTTCAGCACCAGGTCTTAATTCTGAAATACCAACCCTCCTGTTTTCTCAATATAAATAGTCTACATGCAGAAACTCAATGTGTGATCCAGCCCTTAACTAGTGGTTCTATGTCATGTGTCTTTGTTAATTGCAGGATTTGGGATGTCTAGTCATTTCTGTCTAGTCCAAGTGTTATAAACATTTACAAAAGATTTCTCATTGCTCTCACATGTGATTGTACAGTACATTGCAGATGTAATATCTGCACAAACTCCCTGTACCAGTAATAATTCCATTCTAAAAGAAACAGAAAGAAATAAAGTGTTTACTCTTACATCTCTAAGACGGTGCAATATATAGAACAGAACTAACAGTAAGATCCGTTTATTATTATTATTATCATAAATATTGTTTTCTTACATTTAAGCTACCTGAGAAACACTTGCTGTTATGAAACGCTATTGGGGCCTTTTTCTTGGGAACTTTATAAACCTACATTATTTGTAGGAACTCTGACAGGGGAAAAGTTCTGGAGCCAGGAAAATACCAGTGGCTGATGCCAGGAAATTATGTTCAGATTTGACTGGGTAATAAACTACAGAGAATTGCTGTTTTCCTGTTGGGGTTTCCAATATTGCTTTTTGACTGGCAGCATACCAAAACCACAAATGATGTAAGCATGGAACCCTGGTCCTCCTGCAACTATATCAACATGCATCACAGTGAGAAGTTGTGGTTGTTTAATACCAATGGGCAACTCACTACCACTCAGCGCTCACACTTCCCCTCCTCAGAAGCACACACAGAGAAAGCATGATGAAAAGAACCTATAAATTGAGATACAGAGGGGGAGATCACTCACAAATTACCAACACTGGAGAAACAGACTCAACATAAGGGAGATTAATGTAATTTATTGCTTCTTAACACTTTGTCACTCCTTAACCCTCATTCTCTTACCCTGATCATGTAGGGTCTCTCCCATGGGCCACAGAGGAACTTTTGCTCCAGTGTCTGGAGCACCTCCTTCCCTCCTTCTGCATTGATCTTAGGGTCTGCAGGGCTGTTTCTCTCTCATTTCTCACTCCTCTCTCCCAGCTGCTGTTGTGCATCAGTTTTTTCCCTTTCTTAATCTGCTCTCTCAGAGGCCCACCCAGCATCACTCCCTGACTAGCAGTGGGTCCCTTTTGGAGCTGGCTGGAGCTGCCTCTGACCTGACATGGGGCAGCTGCTGGGCTCTGCTCACAGAGGCCACACTTGTAGCCTCCCTGCTACCAAAACCTTGCTATGTAAAACCTGTTCAGAAGTACTGGGAGCAAGATCTCAACCCTCTGCTTCTCAGGGCAACCTCAGTCATAAGAAAAAGAGCTGCAGTAGTGATTATACAGATCTAGGAGAGATATCTTTAATCTCCTATTTGCAACTTCTTTTCTCCCGAGGAGTAGGAGGGACAGGACTCAGATATAGACAAATAAATGTAATATTCAGGATAAAGCATGAATTACAGCTCAATACATTGGACAACTGACATGAATGAACATGGGTCTTTCCCAACTTGGTTTTCATGAGGCTTTCATATTCCACTGAATTTTCCCCGAGATGAAACTCAAAATGTATTTATGACTCTGTAACATTGCTCAAAGGAATACCATTTCTGTTTGTGTTGTCTTTTATCACAAAGACATTTACTTTACCAGAACCCCTTTTCTAGTCACTAGTTTATATCGGATGCCAATCTCTTCCTCTTATTTGTTAGCATAGCTAATCCTATATCTTCTGTAGTAGTGATTGAGGTCAGTGGTAAGTGTCAATCTGAATTGATGATGGGGCATTGTTACAGTTGCACATGCCAAAATATGCCATAGCTACTAATTCTTCCTTATCTACATCAGCATGTGCTGCTAAGATCCTATTCCTTTCCCCTTTCAAATGTTTGTGAAATATATGTGGGTTAAACACATTTAGTATTGAAAGGACATATGAATGCTTCTCACTTCTTTTCTTTTCTTTTCTTTTCTTTTCTTTTCTTTTCTTTTCTTTTCTTTTCTTTTCTTTTCTTTTCTTTTCTTTTCTTTTTTCTTTTTTTTTTTTTTTTTTTTTTTTTTAATGTCACTGCTTCTCTCTACAGTGTTTCGTTGAACTAACTGTAATAAGGCCAAACCCAGCAGTGATTAGCAGTAACAAGCTTGTCAGGAAATGAAACATCTGGCCCAGAGGGGAACAGAACAGTGGCCTCTCCTTGACTTCTATTGTTCTAGTCCCATTGAGGTCAACATTTGTGAGCTTTCAAATATACAGTTTGCATTTATTACTTTTGTCCCAAATATGTGTGACCTGAAACAATTTCTATATTTTAGTTTGTGTCCTATAATTTTTAATTGAAAGATACATAGGTTTACTTAATCCCAACCTTTTGCAAATTACCTGTGAAACAGTGGGACAAATTAGAGTAGCTGGTATTGTAGCACTTCACTGACTTATATTTTAGAATGGATCTATTACATAGATCTAAATTATTTCCACTGTTTACCTTCCCTCTTTTTTATGTAATGAGAAACTACATAAAAGGACCACTGCAATCTGAAACTCGATTTCCTTTAAATTAAAAAAATAAAAAATAGAAAGTTGTAAATGTACCATGAGCAGTTTTCACAAACCAGTTTTTGTATACTGCTTTGAAGATTAGATTAAATATTTTGATTTCCAAGGCAAAGGAGTTTAATAATTTTACATAGCTATTTCCTTAAAAAGTCCAGTAATTGTAGATGGCTAAATCATGTATTTCAGAAAATCAGCCAGTTTTGATTTAAGATATCTAATGACAGGGAAATCACCACTTATTTTAATACTGTGAAAAATTAACTTTCATTTTGCTATTAATGGGCTGGGATCAACATTATGTTTTTTGCCTCTAAGTTATAAAATTTATTTATTTATGTATGCAAAAAAAAAAAAAAGTAGAGGACAACAGTTGGTACACATCTTCCTAATTCAAGCTGTTAATTTTAAACTGATGGTCTGATGGGCAAATTTGAAATGGTACAGATAGGTTCCATCTCAAGTTATACTGAAATGATTATATAACACTGTGCAGTACCGTGTTCGACTAAAGCCACTCCTTCAGAAAAAGAGTTAAATTAAAAAGAAAATTTGACAATAAGTGGTATGATTGATTAAATTAGAAAATAAAAAAATAAAAAATAAATAGAGAATATTTATTTTTTTCATTTTGATTGGGATAACCAAAAATGTGATGGGAATGCCTACTATGTGTGTTATAATTCCTTTCTATAGGCAGCTAGGCTGTGGGTGTGACAGGAGGAACAGTGTTTGAAAATGACCATGTTAAAACTGCCCTTGGGGGAAATAGTTTGAACTCTCTCTAAGCATCAGGAAGACTGGAATAAAAACAACATCAAATCTCTATCACAGTCAGTCCAGTGCATTCTTGGAAACATCGTCATTTCTAATATAAATATTGGAACCCCGGTAAATAGCTGGGGTAGTTCAGTGACTTATCTCAAGTACATGCTTACTAAGAAAGGGGCAAATATGGGATATTATATGTTAAAAAGCTAGTCATACCTTATTTATATGATTAGAAAAGACTCATGATGTCAAACAAAAAGTCTGTAAGGTGATGTTGATCCACTGAAAACTGTACTTGTGAAAGACAAATACATCTCTAAACTGCATTACATCCTGTAATTAAGAAGTATATATTCAGTTAACAGAACACTAAGATTTTGAAAGCATATGTGGCAAATCGGGAAATCTGAGAATTTAAGCCTTATTTCTAATTCCATTAATAATACATACAAAAATGTCTTCTCTGTTGTTTATATACATTCGATATTCAAAACTGCAACAGCACTTACACGTGTACACACTAATGAAGCATCACATGGTTCTGAACACTACATATTGTAAGAAATTTATAAAATGTATTTTGGCTTGACTTTCATTGTTAAGCAAGAAAATAATACTGCAACGTGTTACCCATCAATGACTGATTCCATGCATTTAATAATGAACCTTTTTCTTTTCATTCTGTGTTATGATGAATCATTGTTTTGATAAAAGCCTCAGCCAAAAAAATTCAATCACTCTCACCTAAAAGGCAATTTGCTGAGAATCCCTCACAAAACAGTAAACCAACACAGCTCTTACTGGCTGTGATGATACTGAGGGTACTAAAAGCCTCAGAGGATTGCAGTCTGTGATGAATAGACAAGATAGGTCCATTTTAATACACATATTTTACTTTTCTCTTTAGAAAATATCATTATAAACCTCAAGTTGAAACATACATTCTCAACATTATTGTCCTTACTTGTTACAACTGTGGTTTATATTGAATATATTGGATTACAACTAGTCTTCTTTTAATTCTTGTTTAACAAATGCACTTTTTCTTTAAAAGTCCACCAGTGTTACAAGTCAACAATTATGCTGTGGTAGATGAACAGCTTACTGAGTATATACATACAGTGTGTGCACATATATTTATATGTATATTCATACACACACACATCTTGTTTGCTCAGGTTGTTTAAGGAAAACTTCTCCACTTCATTAATTCATCATCTTATGTCTGAATAGTTTTTATTTCTTTGTCATTATAAGTAATATTTTCTGCATGTGTGAAATGAACTGTTCCCTTCATGTACTTTCAGATCCTGTGTCTTCAAGATGGGGTAATAGATTCTGGAAGTGGATCTCGTATTTTGGAATGGTCAGAAATGCCATAAAAAGATGGGATTGGTGGCTTTCTGCTGCAGATATTGTATGTCATGGTGCAGCAGGAGCTGGTGGCTCACCAAGCCGGAGGTTAGGAACAGCTGGGGCTCCCTGGTGTTGTCAGAAAAGAGCCTAACAGTAGGGCCTGTCCCAGTCCTACCTTCCCAGACAGGTGCAGGACAGCCGGGGGCACCAGGACAGCCCCAACCCCAGGCACTGGACACCCCAGGAATGGGGACAGGATGAGGCAGGCAAAGACATGGGCCCACAAGTGGGCCAGGCTGGGCAGGGATGTGGGGAGCTAGAGACTGACCCTTCTGTGGCCTTGCTGTGGCCCTGGGGCTGACATGGAGTCCTGGGCCAGGGGCAGGTGGGGCGAGCCCCAGAATCTGGACAGGGTGAGTCAAAGCTGGTGATGGCCTCAGAGACCCCAGAAAAGAAGCAGAAGCTACAGAATAAGCAAGTCACTGCTACAGGATATATTCCTGAAAATTTTATGGATTCCTGTTTGGGATTACACAAGCCTCATAGGTTAGGTTTGCTGAGATTTAGGCCAACAGTTTCCAGAAATGAAATACATATTGATCTTTAAGAGCAGTGAAAGCACTCTCATTTGTTTGACTTGGCAGAGACTGATTGCTTCTGATCAGTATAAATGTCCTGAGTCACTGCTTATGTATCCTGAATATCTTCTCAGTCTGTTCAAAAATGTTAGTTGCAACCATTTTATGACAAGGTAAACATTTTGGAAGTGTATGCCATACTGCAAGGTGGTTTTCTGCATTGCTGGACTGTGTGAAGGATTTGGAGCAGAGCAGCAAGCCCTCTCCTGGTCAGGCATGGATCAGTGGTCAGCACAGGTGTCCTGGGTCTGTCCCCTCCCAGCTCTTACTGCACCCCCCAGCCTGCCCGTTGGCAGGACAGAGCAAAGGCTGAGATGTCCTTGGCTTAGTATAAGCACTGCTCTGCAACAATTAAAGCATCGGGGTGTTATCAGCACTCTTCTCATTCTAAGCCAAAACACAGCATTCCACCAGCTACTAGGAAGAAAATTAATTCTGTGCTAACTGAAACCAGGACAACAGGTCAGAGGCAAGTCCTAACTGTTGGCTAGCACAAGCCCAACAGCGGGAGCGTAAATGTTCAGTAGTATAAGCACGGGCTGATCAATGCCAGATGGCCTCAGTACCATAGAATGGCCTAAGCTCATTTGATTTACTGTTGGAGAAGTAGCTCTACAGGCTATGCAACATATTAATCTCCCTCACTCTCAGATATTTCCTTCCTATAAATTCCTATAAATTCTCTTATTTCTTTCCTAGAAATACAGCTCATCAAAAGATTCATATTTCTTACTGTTAAATAAGATGAAAGTAGTCTACAATTTGTGTTATGTTCAAGCATTGCATTTAATGCTTTCTCCGTCTTTTTGAGGCAGATGTAGGTTCTGTCTTTGAAACCACAGTGTAGTTAAAGTGCTATTAAGCTGTGTTCAAGAACATATCTCTTCTTTGCTGTAAGGCAAGAAAAGAAGGGTAATGATAATCAGCGTGAATTAGATTCAGTTATGTTTTTATTTCCAGAAAATATATACCTGTACAGACAAGGTCATCAATTCTTGAATTTAGACAATCGTGGCTCACCTTGTGGGCTGCTTGTTAGAAATTGTAAATTGTTCATTTAATCTGTTATGAATATGCTCTTGTACTACAAACCACAGGAAAAATACAGATCTATTTTTCTAATAAAAAGGTATTTTTAAAGATTAATACTAAAAATAAGTAGTCAGACACACAGCCTGCCTCTTCTGTTTTCCAAGTTGCTTAAACCTGTGCTTTGGAGATAACTACGTTGTTTTTATTAACTTAAGGTACAGTGTGAAAAATCTCAATTAACTAGTTGAGCTAAATTAGGAATGACATATATAATAGTGACAGAAATTTCTCCATGCATGTTGCTTTCAAATGAAGTGTGGTGAACACTAATCACAAATGTGTATGAAATGAACTAATCACATTAGGATCCTGTATACCTTAACTCAATATTTTCTTATTTGAATGCATACTTAACAACAGACATAATGAAATATACTGCAGTTGTCTGATAAACAATTTTAACTCTCCTAGCACATAGTATGGAAAGGAATGCAACAGAATTGTCTGTTAAGGCTGAAATCTCTTCACAATTTGTGTAAGAATGAATACAAATCAATAGTTCTGTTGTATCCTTTGAGTAACCAAGATGGATGAGAACATGGTGACAGTCTGTCTAGGCAACACAAGACAAATGGAAAGCTTTTCCTCAGTCAGTAAGGGTATACATATTAGGATGTTTTCCTTTCTGGGGTTAATCAAGCAGATTGCTTTATTGAATTTGGTAATGTTATACATGTCTTTGACAAACTGTTTCAACATGCTGCTAGTTTTTCTATCACCATTATTTCATTCAAAACTTTGCACGTATTTATTTTGTTATTATCTTAAATCATTGAGTTGTTTACTTCTAAATAACTGCTTTTCTTCAGAAAAATATTATTTCACATTAATACCAAAATTGAGTTGTTTCACAATGCCTATTCAAATTCAGAAAATGTAAACATACTCAAAAAATGTTGTGATTTTAAAAGGAGATATTACTGCAATGAAATCATGTGAGAATTCAGCCTCTTTTAATGACCAGAGCTATGGAAGTTAATTCTGAAGTTTGAGAGCATAGTCACACATCATCCACAGTGCTTTGTTCCCTTTTTGAAATAGTATGAGATTCAGCCAGGCATTTTAATGATGCAGGAGTACTCAACTGGACAGATGAAAGCTGAGGAGACAATTTTGCTTTTTTCAGAGCAGTTTTGGGAGTCATGTGGCACACCAAGCTGAAGCTGATGTCATGGTTTCCCAGAAGAGGTGACCAGGAGGTAAGAAGGAGGGTGGGCAGTGAGAAATGTCTTTGCTGTCATCAATAAAAGTTTTCTTGCTCGGTTTACGCCAAAGTGTGCTGCACTTTGAGAAAGACATGTATTATTTGAAGGAATACTAGAGAGCACTGTGATTTATAAAACATGATTTCTGGGGAAAGCAGATTTTTTTTTAAGTCTAGGAAACAAAAGACAGAGGGAGGGAATAAGTTGGTAACCCTGTCTGCAGAGAGCAGTACCATAAATAATGGACTCAAAATTGTATTGTAAAAGATTTTAATTTGAAGTTGAAAATCAAAAGGAACTGTATGGGATGCAAGTGTCCAGTAGTTGGTAGCAAAGGTCTGCAGGGCAGCCCCTGTGAGGAGAGGCTGGAGATGCCTGGTGCTGGCCCCAGCTGGTTCCAGCTGGCTCCAATGGCCCCAGCTGGTTCCAGCTGGCTCCAATGGCCCCACTACAGGGCATGGCTGGGCCCAGAAGCCAAGATGGTGGAGTCTGTGGGAATTGTATCAAAGAAAGGGGAAAAAATGCCAGATAGACAAAGGAGGAGAGGACAAAAATGAGTGGGAAATGGCCCTGCAGAAACCAGGATCGGAGAAGAAGGAGGCACCAGGTGCCAGGGCAGAGATTTCCCTGAAGTCTGGGGAATAACCCAAACTGCAGCAGATGGATATTCCTGAAGGAGCTGTCTGTCATCAATGGAGAACCCATGCTGAGGCAGGGCAAAGTTTAAGAAGGAAGAAGTGGCAGAGTTAAACCATTAAGTACCATAAACCTCCATAAACCCACATCACCCTGTGCTGTTTGGTTTATAGGAATATGGAGTGAAGGAATGAAGTTGAGCATGGGAATGGAGTGAGGAAAGTTATTGTTTTAGTATTAGTCTTTTTGTTTTTCGCTACACAAATTTATTTTAGTTTTCATCAAGTCGGTTTTCCTCCAACAGTAATTGGTAAACCATCACTCTGTCTTAATCTCAACCCACAAGTTATTTTTGTCTTATTTTCTCCCTCCACCGCGCTAAGGAGAGAGAATAAGTGAGCAGGTTGGTGGGCTGTTAGCCCAGGCTAACCCACCACAGGAACATGCAAACTTTCTCTAATGGAAAAGTGTGTAAGAGAACACCCAGGGTTGTTTTAGCAATCTTTACAGATCTTAAAAGATCTTTAAAGATCTGAAGATCTTTAAAAGAAGGTTAGAAAAACATCTGTCAGAATGAATTATGTACAGTTACTCCTGTATTATAGGAGGACAAACTAAACAATATCTCACAATTCTGTCCATAGACTTTCTGTGATTTGGGAGGAATGAAACTCTCAAGAAATACGTGAAATTCACTCTGTCTCTCTCTCTTTCTCTCTTTTATTTTTTTTTATTATTTTATTTTATTTTATTTTATTCTATTCTATTTTATTTTATTTTATTTTATTTTATTTTTTATTTTTATTTTTCCCACTAAGGAAAACATTCATGTTTTCCTGCATGGAGTTATACATCACTTAAGAAAAGACAGCAGAGCTAAACAGTAGCAATTCCATTAAATGTAATGAAGGTGAAATTCAAATCAGTCACACTAAAGAGCAGTGTAGAAGTATAACACTATTATATGGCATTCATCACAGAATCACAGAATCACAGAATTTCTAGGTTGGAAGAGACCTCAAGATCATCGAGTCCCATCATCATATGTGTTTAAATATGAAGAGGTTGGAGCAATCAAACAAAAACATTAAAACCTTAAAATAACAATGTTTCAAGAAATGTCCTGCTACACTGCAATTTTATCCTTCCTGTGTAGTTTAAGAAAGTTAAACTCAAAAAAGGAAGGACTAGTGGAATGATGATAGGAATAGTGAAACCACTTGAAGAAAAATTACCAAAAACCTTGACTTGTTCTATTTAACATGACAACTGAAAGAACTTAGTAAGCTGATCACTTCTAATAAATAAGTGTTTAAACATAGATCCATTAAAAATGATCCATTAAATCTAAAATACAACATTAATCTGGGAACTAGGCAACAGTAACTCAAAAAAAAATATTAATGATACATAAATACATTTAATGATACATAAATACACAAATACATGGGCTAGAAATTAGTAGAAAAGTTCTAACCTTTAGAGGACTGGTAACATCCAAATCCTCATTCTATCCCTGAACAGATCCTGTTTCCATAACACTTGACTTCACTTTGCTTAGATATATTCAGAATAATTTGTAATCAAAACATTGATAGATTCAAAATATCCATTTCCGCAATGCCACTCATAAATATTGCAAATCACATTTTTAAAAGAAGTATGCAAAATTAGAAATTTGATATGCACAGTACATAGAAGCAGAAGTTCTGTTTCATAGATTCTGAAAAGAGAATCTATGAATCTATTCTTCTAAAAGAGAAGCATTGCCCATTAAGAAGATGAAATGTATCTACTGCATTTCTTCCAATTATTACTTCGATTTAAATATTTATAAAGCTGGACATTCTCCTTCATGAATCAGATGTAAATCATCAGTCATGGTTTAGCAAGAGAATGGGATTTTAGGATTTTATTATTTTATAAAGCAAATAGAACTTTAAGCAGAACTTTTTATGATTTTTTTTTTTCCTCTTACAGCATACTGCTTTATTTTTTATTTTGTCATAAGTTCATCACTGAACAGAAAAAGAAGTAAGGTGTAATAGTAAGTAAAATAATGCAGTAACTTCATTTGAAATAAATGTCAAAAGCAATCAGATTTTTATTTTATTTTATAGGAAAAAGAATAAATCCACCTGAGCACACAAGTAGGTCTCAAAAGATTTTGACTTGACTTTCTTTCATATGTAAGTAACTGCAGCTTGTTTGATACCTGAATGATTCCAGAAGAATTCTGTCTTCTAGAATAGAGAATATCCTCTGCTCATCAGTGGGGGCAGTAATATAAGCTTTCTGAACGCAAACTATTCACATTTATTTATATAGTTTAATAGAATGATAATCTTTCTGGATTAGTAACATTTCCAAGATAGTTGCTGAAAGGAAAATATTCTTATAATTTAATTCTAACTACATAGTCAGGCTTTAGACATATACAAGACACTTCTCAGATTTACAAGTAAAAACTTCCTTTATTTCAGAATAATTATATTTCTATTATTGCTGATGCAGTTAAGTATTTCAGAAATGCTTGGGATACTATTTCATAGAATAATAGAATGATTTGGGTTGGAAGGGACCTTAAAGATCATCTAATTACAAAACCTTTGACATGGGCAGGGACACCTCCCACTAGACCAGGTTGCCCCTTCCAGCCTGGCTGTAAACACTTCTAGGCATGGGGCATCCACAGCTTTGGGCAACCTCTTTCTCACCACCCTCCAAGTGAAGAATTTCTTCTGAATAAGTAATCTACATCTACTCTCTTTGAGTTTGAAAACTTTACCTCCTGTTCTATCACTACAAGTAAGTGACTCTGTAAGGGACAGTGTCCCTCCCAGGCTTTCCTGTAGGCCCCCTTTAGGTACTAGAAGGCCACTATAAAGTTTCCCTGGAGCCTTCTCTTCTCCAGGCTTAACAGCCCCAACTCTCTCAGCCTGTCTTTGTAGAAAGAAGTACAGAAAGTGTCTAGTAGACAAATCTCTTGTAAGTATCCCATTGGAATGAAGCTCTTCCAAAACTGAATTTAAAATTGATATGCCACATCAGTGGTATGGTATTCATGAAAACAGCATGCTTCCTGGACACTGAAGTAGATCTAACAATGATTGGCTTGTGTGCCTTTTTGGAATGTAGCACTGCTATCATAACCAAGAAAAAGCTGAAGGTTGAAAACTGATGAAAAAAGAGCACTGTTTTTTACTGGATCTTTTCTAAGTGTCAGCAATTATGGAGGATTTCATTAGCTCTTTTAGAAAACTGCAGGAATAAGCTTGTTGCCTGCATATCTCTAAAAGTCAGATGACACCAGTGTAACAGCCAGGAAACTATTCCAGCCCAAATGAAAAGAAAATGGCTTTAGAAAGTTTCTGCCAAGCAAAGGGACTGATTTGGATTGGGATAGAGTTAATTTTCTTCATTGTAGCTGGTCTACTGTTGTGTTTTGGATTTTTGATGAAAATAGTGGTGAGAACACACCAACGTTTTAGTTGTTGCAGAGCAGTGCTCACACAGAGCCAAGGACTTTTCTGCTTTTTGTGCTGCCCTGCCAGCGAGGAGGCTGGGGGTGCACAAGAAGCTGGGAGCAGACAGAACCTCCTGGTTCAAGAGACCCCAAATAGCCAAAGAGATATTCCATACCTTATGGTGTGTTCAGCAATAAAAACTGGAGGGAAAGAAAGAGAAGGGATGGACTTTTGGAGTGATGATGTTTGTCTTCACTCCAAAAGTTTTACATTTACATTACAATGGAGCCCTGTTTTTCTAGTAATGGCTGAATATCTTGCTGATGGGAAGCAGTGAACTAATTTCTTGTTTCACTTCGCTTGCATGTGCAGATTTTGCTTGACCTGTATGTATCTCAACCCATGAGTTTTCTCACTTTTACCTTTCAGATTCTGTCCCTCATCCCACCTGGGGAGAGTGAGAAAGTGGCTGTGTGGTGCTGAGCTCCCTACTGGGATTTAACCACAACACAGTCTTTCTATTTCAGCAAGGAATATAGAGATGATCTGTGCAATATGAACTGTGCTTTGTCTAGTAAAACATGGATTTGCATGTAACACCATGGACGTTCAGTAGATAACTGGATTAGCAACATCTGAAAAGTTATCGAAAGACATATAAAATAGGCCATATGATTTACTTGTAACATACTTCTCCACTTGTTATAAAGAAATTTTAGGGCCCTGCATAACATCATCTAATCAAGGAAAGATAATGAGCTGTTTATAATAGCAAGCTTACAGAATGAATATATGTTTTGATTTCTAATGTGTGTTAAAGGCCTCTTATAAAAGTTCGAGTGCTGTAACATGAAAACATATTTATCAACAGAAGAGAGGTATTATCACTGAGAATATAATTATTATTGTATTTCCACTACAGTTTAGCAAAGGTTAGCATTCATAACCAAAATATGCATAGTTGCTTTTAAAAATGCATCATTAGGATTTGTTGCCTCATGTGGTAGCACTAGCTTGAATGTTTTACTCTTGATTTACTGATGGTTTTCCTTATGAAGGAAAATACGGATCAACATTGTCTTAGCAATAAAGACAAGACCCACAGTGCATCTCTAACTCTACTCCACTTGAAAATTAAAGATTGATTAATGAACATTAAGGTCAGAAGGGGTCAGTATGACCACTATTTTTTTTTTAATAATTTTTATTTTTTTAAGTGAGAATTGCTTGTGTTTTTATGTTACACATTTCTACCCAAGAGATTTCAGAGGAAGGTAATAGCCTTCTATTCATTTATTATTTACAGAATTCTAATTCAAATTATAGTAATGTAGTATCTTATTTTGAAAGAGATAGTGGAACCAAATGGGGAGGGGGAACAAATGACACAGATTGTTATGCTTTGCCATTTACCTCCCATTTAGTTTGAGTGGTCAAGATATCTCTGTGATATTAAGCAAGGGAATAAATAATCTGCATTTTAGTCTTTCCCAGTACAGAGGATCCCACAGATTCTTAGGTATGTACCAACAAATTTAACACATCTGTTTTGAAATGCCGTTTCAAAACACCAAGTCAACAGTGAATACCGCTGGAAATTAGGGTTTCCTATGTCTGAAAGAGAAGGATTAAAAGAGGTTTAAGCATTATGACAGACCTGTAGCAGCTGAGCTAGAAACTGGTCACTGTTGAATTGACATCTAATGGCAAATTCATGGAGTACTATTAGCCATTAACAAGATAGATTTATTGTAAGAAGAGACAGTGCAGTCACAAAGAAAGAAAATGGTTTAAAGGAAAGAGAAATTTTGTCTCCCAACTTGTAACTTCTTGAAAGGCTTCAAAGCATTCAGAAACTGCCATCAAAAACTTTATTATGTGGAAAAAATAGGATTTCCTGATATTGAAATTCAGTTATGATACTTGTAAGGGTTTAGAAGCTATTTATTAAAGGTCACTTTCCTTGCTGAGTAGGTTTTGCTGGAATCACAGGAAAAATACTGGAAACTACTAGAGCTCTGGAACTGTAAAATGAAATTTCTCTGTAATCTCAAAGCACATGTTTCTTAGACTCTAAGTGTCATTTTGTAAATGAAAGTGTTTGACATATTATACATAAAAATTCAGCAGTACTTGTAAACGTCATGGCTATTTCCTAACATACCAATATGACTACTTCAGTTATGTAGTGTGAGAGTGAATTTCAGTGACATTTGGAGAATTAAAACAATTGTAAATATTTAAATGCATCCATTTTATGTTTTGAGAGACTAACCTCAAAAGCATAAGAAGGTCATGCATACATATACATCTCCCATTCCCAACTGAAAACCATATTAGGATGTTTTAAAAGACAGTGATGAAAAGCGTTTTGCAACAGATTTCTGTTGCACATAAGTCAAGAACTGCAAAAAAGGGGCTTTTAGCAGTCTCTTCAGAAGACCTAATTGTATCATCAAAGTGAACCTGTGTGTTTCAGTTTTTTGTTATCCTCAAACTGTAGGCATAAAGATGCCTTTATGGAAGCCTCAAAGAACATTCCAAGATAGTCTTTCATTGAGTCACTTAGCTGGATACACATCAGCTCTGCTGGAGTGGAAGTCCTACTGCTCCCACAACTGGACATTATCATTGGAAGATGTGTATGCTCATTTGAGAGCTCTCCATCAGGTTTCATTACCTGTCTTTTTCATTGTACCTCTTATTCCTCTTATTACATCAATTTCCTGGTTATCCTTTTTTTTTTTTTTCTTCTAAATTGAAACACCAGTAGAAAGAATATAAAAAATATATAATTTCTGCTTAGTATAACTGCATAACTGCTAACACATAATTTATTTTAAGGGCTTTAGATGGGCTTGACATGACTTACTGCTACTACTTTACAGTTTAAAGACCCCAGTCCAACATAATAATCCTCAAGGTTAATCTTCATGAAGTAAATATAAGAAAAGGAGTTTAAGTGATATTTAAAATTATGTATATGTATATATATATGTTTAGGAAGTACAGAATTTCTGCTGCATTCATTTCATATGTCTCAGGTTTTTAACACAAAATTTAAATTGAAAGACACCTGTGAGTTCTGCTTCTGCATAGCTCAGCATCTAAATCCATTTAGTATTCAGAAAACAGATCTGTTCTACTTAGTATATTTTCCAAGAAAATACTTAACTCAATTCACAGGAGCAGATTCTGAGCTGAATTAAAAAATTCAAAAATTTTTAAATGTAATAATTTTGTGACATACATCTAAAGGGGAGTGAGTCAGCCTTGTGAGAGCATTCAACTTATGTCTGCTGTTTCTTAGCAATGTGCCTTGAAACTCAACTATAAGTTGTTTTGTTGCAAAGCAAACTGTTCTTACCTTCCACTGAAATTTGACTACAGTGTAGCAAGAGTAGTTTAAGAATTACTGGAGAAGGAGAGAAAGTGAAAGGAAGTATGACTGAAATCTGTTAATAGAAGTCCATTCCTGAGAGAGAAGACACAAAGTCACATATTTTTTGTAAGAAAGTTTTAAGTAAAATAGAGAAGTAATACAGAAACAAGAGATTAGGGACTTCCCAGGTAAAATCTTAATTACACTATAAACCGATGTTTTTGTTTCTTGTTCTCACAGTTGCCACTGAAGAAGAAATTTCATAGGATGACACTCTGGAAATATCTGTTTTTGCTGTATTTCACATAAGACACCGACACTCATATTCCATGTACTATATTCCACATGGGACATCAGACAGACAGAAGAAGACAGTAAGACTGTGAAATTATTTACAACATAATGTTTAGCAGACAAGCACCCAGGTTCAGAATTCAAACCCTGAGCTGGGAAATGAAGTCACTTACCCATGGAATGGGAGTAAATAGACAACACCTTTTAGGGAATACATCAAGCAGCTCTCTGGAAATAAAAATCTACTCAAGACTCAGTTTTAAATTCATTATTTTACACTCTCACCCCAGAAGAGCATCTTCAGACTGAGAATTTAAGAAAGTAGGCAAGAAAGACATGTTTATGATTGCCTCCTCTCCTTCCAGCACAATGGTTCACATTGCTGACTCCATAGAGTTTTGACAAAGTTGCATTTCACAGAATTAGAATTCCACAAATAGAGTGGCTATTGAGACAGACACTGGAATACAGTAGTTGCAGACTCACATTTAAACAGTTCAAGTACTAAATTCGGTCACTTTTCTAAGTAAGAGTATGTGTTTCAATGGCTACTTTATTATGGCAAACTTTAGGCATCACTACATGCATTTTCACAGAAAAACAAAACAAAACAAAACAAAACAAAACAAACAAAACAACAACAACAACAACAAAAAAACACCTCTGTACTGTGTCTAAAAGTCAAAACTGCTTCCTCATGATACTCAGAGCATGACTACCAAATTCCTTATAGGCATCAAGGTTCAGAGTCAGAGAGATTCTCAAATGGCCTTGGAAGGAAGATTGACTGAAAAACTTACACCCATGGTATACACAGAAAAGGTTTGAGGAGCTTTATGAGAATTACAGGTATTATGGACATTTAAATATTACTTTGAATTTTACCCCAGACACATAAATGGTGGCTAAGTCCTAAAACAGATTTAGCTTTATGTCTGCTTTATGACTAACAGGTTCTATATAAGATAAAACAAAACCTAATCTAAACACACCAAAAACATAGAAGGTATAAATGAATATATAATTATTTACCATATTCTTGGCTGGGATTCATCTATGTTTAGATCTCTATAGGGTTTATATCTTATTTGGTATATGAAAGAGTGACATCAATGATTCAGTGAATTTCCTGATAGGAACAATAAATTTGAATCAGACTTGTTGAGTATGCTGTCAATTAAACTGTCAATTTATATTATCAAATACATTATTATGAATTTTACTTTCTATAATACCTTCCAGTGTTATTTCATACTTGCCAATGGTAGACACTGAAACAATTCTTAATATGCTTCATTGTAAAACACTGAATGGTGGAAAAGCCATAGTGTGTAGAGTTATCATTCGGGCCAGTGCTTATTTCCTAATTTGTTTATTCACTTGCTTTTCCTGTATTAAATCCAATTTTCTTGTCCTTATAGTTATATTTTGCACAAAATAAGTGCATTTCATCTGCTTTACTTACGTCCCTCAAATGAGCTTGACGTCTCTGCATAAATAATCTTATACCGAATATGCAACCTTGCTGGCATTTGTATGCTTTCCAAAAAAGCTAATATATGCTAAAGTCCAAGTGATATTTTCTTGTAATCCATAGTGAAACTCATAACATGGAGGAACGTTTCCATAATTTTACTATATAGGAGATATCTACAGTGCTCCTAAGTACTGGTCACTTAGTTTTTGCATTAAATTTACTTTTACAGAATATTACATTCTGATGCATTTCACTGAATGACTTTTTTTTTTTTTTTTTTTCCAAAATATTATGTCTATATGTAATTGTTTTATACAAAAGAGTGAACATTGATATGTTACCATGGTTTTGACTGTTACAAATCAATGTGAATATACTCTTACAATTCAAGCAGGAATATAGATGGTAGTCATATTATACTCCCAGGTGGGTCACAGAATCAGGGTTAATCTATTCCTTGCAAGATTAACTTAACACAGTGAAGTACCTGCTTTGAATCAGTATATGAATCAAAGACTTGACATCTTATCCAAAGAGTTTTGTATAAAATAATAAAACCTCATCACACAAACCTCTCAAATTTGGTTGTTAACAAAACAGAAAAGGAGGGAAAGTTTATATTCTTTCAATAATAATTAAAAAAAATGCATATTATTTTTAGTACTGAACTGAATGCATACAAATAATTTTAGAGTTTCAAAGATTTCTTTAAAAATAAATCTGAGACTAGACTGAATTCAGTTTTCACACTACTACTCACTAACAGAAGTCCAAAATGAAAAACTGTTTTTTGAAAGATGAATAAGATAATTGATATACCAGATGTCTGATATTTTGCATCAGTGAATTGACATATAGGAGAAAGACCTGTGATGCTACATAATTTTGGTGGACCTATGGCAAGAGATGACATATTATATAATGCCTCTAAGATAAACAGTGCATGTCCATCTCATTTCCTACACTGAGATTTTGAGATGCAACTGCAAGAAAATTACATTTTCAACTAAGTCGGTGGCAAAACTCACACTGACAGGTGTGAGTTTTTAATCTTTCACACTTTGGTGTCTGGTGTACTCTCAGTCACTTAGGGTGGAAAGGGCATAGAAATGGAAGCCTATTTTCAGAATAGTTTTCTCATTATTCTAAATTTCATTTTCATCAGTTCTACTAAATATTTGAGAAAAATAAAGAAGAGTTCAGCATAAAATTCTTTGTTCTATCCTAGCCTGGCTGGAACTTCAAAACTTTCCTTTGTACGATGAGTTACTTCACAACACCTTTCTGATTAATTATGAAAGAATTATTGACACTGATGCATAATCTAGCAGGCTAGACTTGCAGTATCTGAACTGGCTATTATTTGTTATTATTTTTTGTTATTATTTAACAAGTCAGTGATAAAAACCGCACAAGCATGGAAATAGGTATGGCACCAAATGGAAAACATAAATGTTGCATTATGTTAAATAGAAGTTTGTGGGTTTTTTTTCCTCATGGTTACAAGAAAAAGAAAAGTAGGTAGAAGGAGTCTTAGCCAACCTGAGGTCAGTATGGAGAAAAGAGAAAATCCCTATAAATAGAAGCAAACATATGAATAAAATGTCTGCCTTAGCTATAAACACGTGTATGCATACGTATTGCATTTACATGGCAAGGTTTTGGTATCAGGGGGGCTGCAGGGGTGGGCCAGAGCTGCAGCCTGTGGAGTGGAGCCAACACAGGAGCAGGGAGTCTGGGGGGAGCTGCTGCCCACATGTGGGGGACCCGTGCTGGAGCAATTTGCTCCTGACGGATGGACCCCATGATACAGAGCCATGTGGGAGCAGTTCTTGATGAGTTGCTGCCTGTGGGCAGCCCCTGCAGACTCAGTTAGCGAAGGATGGCATCCTGTGGGAGGGACCCCACATGGAGCACAGAGTGACCCTGAAGGAGCGGAGGAGATGAAGCTTTAGGGACTGACTGCAGCCCACATTGCTTATTCTCCTGTGCTGCACTGGGGAAGGACATAGAAGAGGGTAGATGGGGGGAAGGTGTTTTTAGTTTGTTGTGTTTTGTTGTTGTTGTTGTTTCTCACTGCTCTAGCTTGTTAGTAATAGCTAATAAATTTTACTAATCTCCCTATGCTGTAATAGCTAATAAATTTTACTAATCTCCCTATGCTGAGTCTGTTCTGCCCGTGATGATAATTGTTGAGTGATTTCCCTGTCCTTATCTCAATCCTTGAGCCCTGTGTGTTATATTTTCTCCCCCTTTAGCTTTGTGAGACAGTGGCTGTGGTAGAAGTCAGCTGTCCAGCTGAGTGAAACCACCACAGTATAATTGTACTGTTTGCAGGCTATGGGCACTGGTGTTAGTATAGCATTACAGACAAAAATATCAGAAAAGTGTCAGCATGAAAGACAGCTGCTGCCCTAAAGAGGTTTACCCCTTTGGTCATTAGTGACTAAAGAATAGCTATCTGCAAAAAACACCCTGGGTAAACAAAGCAGTAGACTTGTATAAGACTTATTTAGGTAAGGCAGTAGACCAGGGAGAAAAATATCCAAAGCTTTTAGACAGTAAACTTAAAATGATTGTATTGTGGATAAATTTACACTGACAGTTTTATATTTTTTTCAAACACCTTATTTTTCTCAAATGCACTGATATTCTTATCATTCATCCTACAAAATGCTACTTTACACCTGTAATTTACAGAGAACCAATTAGTTTTTCTTCTAAAAGAATCTTTGTTGCTGACCTTGACAGTCATTAACCAGAAAAGAAAGGAAAGAAAGAACTGCTGCTTTAGTTTATCAATTTTTTTACTTTTTTTTTTTTTTTTTTTTTTTATGCCATCTCATTAAAGGTAGACTTTTTTCTTTACGTTCTTTTTTATTTGAATTCTCTATAATTTGTGGACATTTTCCTGGTACACTGATATTTACAACTATTGTAGAGTCCTCCAAATTGTTTTTCCAGAAAAGCAAAAAGAGTTCCCGTCTCTTATTTTTTCAGGTTCGGAGGCTTATGAATCCATACTTCATATGAGAATCCATCCATTAATTTTTTTTTCTTCTAAAAATTTCAAGAAGTGAAAAAAAAAAAAAAGTCCACAGTCTTATTTTTCCTGTCTTTGGTCTCAGTAATTTCTTAGGCTGGTGCCATGTATTTAAAAATCAAAACTAATGGAGCTTTAGAGTTTTACAGGAATATTTATTAGTTTGATATCACTCTCTTGGACTGTATCTGGAAGCTAAAATCTGATTGCTGTAAATGCTTGGTTCAAAAGGATGCATAATTAACCTTAACTCTTTTAATAATGTTATTTTTGACAACCAAACAGTAAAACCTCAGCCTGAACAACTTCTGTTTTATTGAAGTCAACAGACAGAAACCATAAATAATTGTTACATGCCCTGCTGATAATACCAATTAGCTAACATCATACAGAAAGTACTATAAACAAGATCAGTGTCTTGCACCAGGGATTCAGAGGTTTGAATTACAAACAAGACATACAAGCTTGAATGTACCAAAGAGATAAACTTTGTCTTATGTATTTTTCAGGGTTAGAAAAGATTGTATGCCCAAAGACTATTCTATTAGACTACTTCATATTTTTATTCCTGTGTGATGAAAAGAAACAGTAGATACTGTCAAGCATGTATTTCAAGAGAGAACAGTCGTGATGATGTGGAAGGTGAGATGCAATGGTACTCTAGCCTGGAGTAGCCCAGGTAAGATGAGGAAGTGTAAGTGAAATTTCTTCTAGAACTGTAGTTTAAGGTTCACATGTCAAAAAGAGATGTAACTGAAATGAAAGCAACAAATGGCCATGTGCTGAAAGATATGTTCCACTTTTACACATATTCCCTACTTCTTGCTCTGTGAGGAAAATGAAATACAGTCTAGAAATTAGGCTATCATCTCAGTGCATATGAAATCTGGCTTGTTTTCCTACTCTAATTTTCATTTGGCAAGAAAATCACTTTAATGGCATCTGCACAACATAAGACATTGTTCAGTGAGGATACCTACCCTCACTTGGTGTGTGTTAGTACATGTTGAAGATTTTTCACCTAAGTTAATAAACTTTTTTCTCAGTACAGTTTTGTAGCCTAGGTTAGAACATCATTTCAACAGAATTCAACTCTTCCCAGTTCCCCTGTTCCACTGTTGGTATCTCCAACACTGCACTGTGCCTTACAGATAAATTGTTCCAGTAATGGATAACTCTTCCCTATGTGCCTGAGAAAGTGGACAGCTATTTATTCCCCCGATGAAGCTTTTCTTCACTTTACTGCTTTCCTGTGGTTTCAAGGAATCCTTCAATCCTTCCATTGTAGCTATGGAATAGAAATGAGCCAAATAAACATAAAACAAAATCAAAAACCTACAACATTGTAATTATTTTTCTTTGTACTGAGCAACAGAGAACATCATGACTTCTCATTACTAATCAATGTTTCAATGGCAGTCTTTTTTAAAGCTTTCTACAAAACAATCTCCTTTGCCAGACTTCTAGTTACAGGGCTTTTACCAAAATCACAAAGGTATTTATTTTTTATATTAAAAAAAAAAAAAAAGTTGACAAATTCAGTCAGATGAAGTGTGTAGTACAAGCAGACTTCTAACATCATGAGCCAAACCTGAATGGTCTGAAATCTCTTTTTATTTATTTATTTATTGGGTGAGGGTGAAGATATGTGGAATATAAACATACCTCATTTGCAATGACAAGGGACAAGACACAGGAAAAGTAGTAAACAAAACAAGAATGACATAGACCCTAAGGAGCAATATATAACTGGGATGGTAGCAATGCTAAGAGCCCTCAGGTCGTTAATTCAGGGGACACTGAAGGAACCAGTCATGCATAAGAGCAGAGGGGATCAGCCAGAACCTTGTAGCTAGCATGAAAGGAGACAATACAGTGCATGTGATGGAGAAAAATAAGTTTCTTATAAGATACATGAGTATCATCAAGTTGTGGGTCTGCATAGAATTTATAGCTGTGGGGATTATGGGGATGTTCAAAGCATATCCTCAGATGTTTAAGGAAGGGCCAAAGGCAGGGAAAGGGAGGGATCAAAGCAGAAAGAAAAGGAACAAGCCTGAAAAAATGCGAGAGGGGATAAAAAGGACTTAGAGCTTGCCTAGCCAATCACCATTTGCACCTGATCACCACCGACTTATCTTTTAAACCTCTATTCCAAACTATTTTCCTGTGTGAGTGTACTCCCCATTCTCTGTGTCTGCATGCATGCATGTGCAGGATCCAATCTTAAAAGCCATGCTGGACTATCTGTTTTGGTGGTCAGTGTTGTATATGTGTCTGTATCCAATGAAGAAACCCCTTGAGCCTGGCTACTGTGAGCACCACAGCAACCATATCTATTAGACTAGGATGTGAGGAACAACTGAATCTTGGTTTGCACTGACTGGCTTAAGGAGACTGGGAAGGAGAAAACCTTCCTATGTGAGATCATGAATCTCACTGTATTCAGCTTTCCTTAGCAGTTTGTATAACACAAAATTACTAATAATAATTAAAACCAACTAACCAAGCAAATGAAATTTCCTTTGTAGAAAGCAGTATTACAGAATATATATATATATATATATATATATAGAATCATAGAATCATAGAATATCCTGAGTTGGAAGGGACCCTTAAGGATCATCAAGTCCAACTCTTGACACCGCACAGGTCTACCCAAAAGTTCAGACCATGTGACTAAGTGCACAGTCCAATCTCTTCTTAAATTCAGCCAGGCTCGGTGCAGTGACCACTTCCCTGGGGAGCCTGTTCCAGTGTGCAACCACCCTCTCTGTGAAGAACCCCCTCCTGACGTCCAGCCTAAATTTCCCCTGCCTCAGCTTAACCCCGTTCCCGCGGGTCCTGTCACTAGTGTTAATGGAGAAAAGGTCTCCTGCCTCTCGACACCCCCTTACGAGGAAGTTGTAGACTGTGATGAGGTCTCCCCTCAGTCTCCTCTTCTCCAGGCTATATATTTATAACAAATAATGGTTTCACCATCCTGTTTTCAACTGGGATAGGGTTATTTTTCTTCATAGTAGCTGATGTGGTGCTCTTTTTTAGATTTAGGATGGGAATAATGCTGATAACACACTGACATTGTTGAGCAGTGCTCACACAAAGCCAAGGACTTTTCAACTTCTTGTGTTGCCCTGCCAGCAGGGAGGCTTGGGGGTGCACCAGGAGCTGGGAAGGGACACAGCCAGGACAGGTGACCCAGGATGACCAAAGGGATGCCCATGTGGCATTGTGCGGAAAAATAAACTGGGAAGGTCACTGCTTGGGGATGGGATGGGCATCGGTGAGCAAGTGGTGAGCAATCATGTTATACATCCCTTGCTTTGTGTATTTCTTTTATTATTTTTTCCCTTCCTTTTCTGTTCTATTAAACTGTCTTTATTTCATCCCACTTGGGAAGAGGGAATGAGCAAACAGCCGTGTGGAGCTCAGATGCTTCCTGGGTTAAACCACAACACCTGGTGTGCGCCTTGTAGATTCTCTAGAGACTATTACTATTCACAGGTACAGAAGCCTTCATTAAACCTTTATTTTTTTCAACAAAAATCTGAGGAAAGTACTATAGAAAGACAAGATGTTGTGGTTCATAAAACAAAACAAACAACGACAAAACAACAACAAAATAAACTATCACTACTACAACATCAAGATGGCTATAGCAGCTCTTGAAATTGGTGGCTAATTTTTGAATAGTTAAGATGGTTTCTGTAGATATTATACCTATCATTCAATCTAAATCAAGATTGTCAAAGCTAATTATTAAGAAAAGGGGTCATCGAAGACAATGGATGCTTATAGCCACCACTGAAGTCAACAGACTGAGTGAGCATTTCAGAAAACAAAGCTACTTATTTCAGAAACTTTCGTTACTTGAAACTTGACACCACTGGTGAAAAACTCTTACAATTTTGAATTTTCCCATATTATCACAGTCTATGTCCATGACATAGGTTTCTTCTCAAATCTGTCATCCTTGTACAGAAATGAATGAGGGAGTTAAAATAGCCTTAAGCCATCCTTGTAGCCTATTATAGTCACAGTGTAGGCATCAGACAAACATAACTTATGATCAGCATCCCCATTTCCATGCCTCTTCTCAGAGACATTTCCAGAGGCAGGTTTCCTGACAGTTGATGCTATGAAAGCAGTACTTTAAAACTCTAAATTGTAATGTTAAAATTGTAACCATGGGGCAATGTCATGTCAAAATGGTACCACAGTTATAGCTATCAGAAAGCCAATAACTAAATTCACTCTTACAGAAAAGTGTTCACTGGGGACATAAAATCCGTTTTTACAGTCAATACTACTAACTTTACTAACTTTAGCCCTGTCATAGAACCGTGTTTATTTTTTGTATTCAAAACCTTGGAAACACAAAGAGGGTTGAGTTCAATAGGTCAGTCCTAACATTGTAACAAACCAGCATGACTAATACTATGGAATAAATTGTAAGAAAGTGTTATTTCTTCATTTTTTTACCAGTTTTATTTTGTGAAAAATTGGATTCATACCTCACTATGCTTCTTGAAAAACACAGTAGACTTCTGGGTTCAGCTCTTTGAACAACATTCAGTGATTCATTTTATGGTCCTTTTAGCTGAAGGAACTAGGATTATAAGGTACTATTGGTACCTTGGAATCCAGAAAATACAAAACACCAGTGCTCACAAGGAAGAGAAAAAAAATAGTGGGAACTTCATGGAACTTCTGAGAATTTTTTAAAAAGGAAAAAAAAATCACTGTGGCAAAAACCAGACACATGGTGACAACAAGTTGCCCCCATGTTCTTATATGGAGAATAGTAAGAATTATTCTTAATAAGAATTATTAACAGTAGTAATATGTGAGAGCAAAAGTAACATAAGTATTGTAAATCTGTTGAACAGAAGATCTAATATTTAGTTTCTAATAACTGAGAAAGTTTCAAAAAAAGATTTGATTATTTAAGATAATAAAACTAGTGGTGCAAATAATTAGGGGATTTTCCTCTGGAATGCAAACTTTATCCTAGTAATTTAAAACATTTTTTAGAGCTGCACACACTGTAATGATGAGGACACTCACAACTACTTAAAATTATCAGCAAGTAAAATTTTTGCTTTCCTTCTTAATATATAATTCCCCACACTGTGTCAAATATCATTAGCAAAAACAGGTCTCTTTCAGAAATACTGTGGCACATAGTTGCAAACCAATGTCTGCTTCAAGTTCTGTAACATGGAACAAATGTGTGCTACATCACACCATCCCTTAGAACAACTTGAAGGAAAAGACTGCCCAAAGTGTGCAGGTCAGTGGGACAACATTTTGAGTCAAAAACACATGTGCTTGAAAAATCTTACTGCTTTCTACCTCTCTTTTTCTGAGGAAATCAATGTGTTTTGCTGATGGTAGATGCTCTGTTACTCTGCTCAGGGCTACAAAATCTTGTGATGCATTGTATACCGTTCTTTCTAAGAGTTTTCCTACACATAAACAAACATGGTACACATCAACAACTCCCCTGATACCCTTTTCCACTCAGATCACATCTGAAGCCCCATCTAGACTTGGTGCTTTCTTTCCAGCAAATAACCAGTTAAAAGCTACAGTGATTTGAAGTAGTAACCAACAGAACTAGCAGATAGACAATCACCACTACTGCAATATTTAGGTGGGTTTCATTTTGTGGGTGATTTGTTTCTTTCACATATTGAGTTCTACAAGCCAGGACATATGGCTAGATTTGAGGTCACCAGGAACAAAATGAAAGGGGGAATAGTTATGTCATGACTGGAAATCAGTATCAGTGTTCTGTAAAAACAGGTCCTTCCTGCTCCCAAACAATTTACAAATATTGGCTGTGCCTATGTCCTTTGACTTTTAGATGAAGTTGGCAATAATCCTTCCCTTTTCATTTGTCCCCTCTGCTTGCACTGTTAGGGACAAGAACTGTTTTTTTTTTTTTTTGAAAATTTCTGTATTCTATACATTTCTGCATTTCTCAAAATCACTTGTCAGAATGAGGTTGCAGTTTGTTACAGTATGAATAGTCAATATAAGTCTGTAAAACAGATCTTGGTTTCAAAGTGAATTATATGACATTTTCCCTCTTCATTTTTAGACTAAAGACTCTTTTTCCTCCCTTACTTCTTACTTCTGTTATATTGACTTTATTATTATTATTATTATTGTTGTTGTTGTTGTTGTTGTTGTTATTTTGTATTAGGATTATAAACTTTGAAAGATTTGGATAAATATTTAATTTTATGTATTTGAGGAACTTCAACAGAACTACTGTACATTCAAGTGAACAAGTAAAGGCTCATATTCTTGTAACACACTGAAGGGAAACTGTATTGCAGTAAGGGTGCAAGACGCATAGGTACATATGTGCATTTCAGGAAAAAAAATTTACATCTTGTTATTGTCTGTAATGAAGGTGTTTAGTAGGCAAGTTCAGAACTGAGATGACTATAAAGTTTAAGATATTAAACAGAATAGGCATTTGTAGGCGTTTAAAACTTTATAAATCAATATTTATTTTGACAAAAATTCAGAAAGGCAACACCATGAAATTAACTTAATTTATTATTCCCAGGCCAGTAATGGCTTTTCAAGCATCTAAATAATTTCCAGATAATGCACACAAGAGAACAATTTTTCTGGGGCTGGCAGCTAATTTAGACTTGTTTTTATCTCCTCACTGGTATTGTCTCTGAGCATATTTGGCCACCCTTCGCTGCATTAGCACATTAGTGAAGTGTGTGGCAATGGAATCATGAGACAGAGCTGTAATCATGCCTGCTCTGGCATGGGCTCAGGCACAACATACAGATCTCCTTCTCATCTTATCTTGAGTATGCTCCACACCATAGTTTAGAGGTTTTGAGATGCCTTGCTGTGGCTGCTCTCCCTTCAGGCACCAGTCTGCCCTTCTTTGTTCACACACCATCCCTCGAGCGAGACCCACTGAGCTGGCAGGAGTGGCATCAGGCTGCTTTCCTGACTCTGCTGGAAGCACTGCTTGTGGGAGGAGAGTCACGTCTCCCACTGAGCCGATGAAAAGGAATTGTCTGGTGACACTAGAGAAGTCCTCAGATGTCCAGAATAAAAAGAAGACAGAGGATTTCTTTGTGAACAGTCAGCTCCTCTGTGAGGGTGACTCAGTTGTTACCTTGAAATAAATGATGCAATGCAGTTTCTTCTACATGTTGTAGTTGAAACCTCTTGTTTCTGTTTTCTTAGTTTGACACACTATATCAAAAATTTTCTACTCCAGAATAAAGGAATGCTTAACATACCTCCAAAGCAAAGGAAAGTATTTCAGCTATTTATTTGTTATTCATTTTTCCCATTGAGGTTCCAGAACCACAAAGCATTTATGCATGAGGTTAAGATTAAATGTTACATGAGAGATTAAAAGCTTTGCTGAAAAGGGCCTTAGCTCTTGTCTTTCCCATGAAGTCTTTCCCAGACTGGGATTTATATTTAAACAGGCCCTCAGCTTTTTATAACTGTTATCTTTACCGTAGAAAATAGTTATGCATATATCATATACTCAAGCTCTATTGCACTGATTTTTGAAATAAAAGTTTTTCATTCTGATTTAGTGACACGAAGCCTGAATTTTCTCCTCCATTATGCTGATGCAATAGCATGAAATTATAGAATAATTAAATCTGGCTACATGTGAAAGGTTGGTGTGCTTTTCTAATCCTCACAACAACCCCATATTTTTTGCCAGCTCAGCCTGCATCCAAACATATTTTAATTTGGTTTCTGTGAAAATGAAGCCCAGAAGCATACTGGAGAAGAAAAGAGCAATGCACATTACCTCTCTCTCAGAGCTGGCATATGGGGTGCTGTAGGACTAGATGTAGGCTCTAGGTGTAGGTCTGGTGGGTCTTGCCTGTGTACTGTCAGAGCCAGAACCTATCAGTACACAAGATCACTAGGTTAAGGCCAGCACAGGTTTGCATATGTACCCTGCTGCAGTCCTCCTTTTTTTCATGTGACTTTTTCACACATGAAAGACAAGAGAACCTCCAGAAAGACTAAGACAAAGTTGTATTCAATCAAGAGACTCTTATACAATCTCATCACCATGAATCCTAAATATGAAATTGATGATTGAGAGAAAACATTTAATTTGCTAGGATACATTTGAGTTTTCAAAAATATTTTTTATTTAATTTTGATGTTATGACTTTGAAATTAATTCCTCCATTGTTTTTCCAGGCTTCATGGGAAAATACAACTCTAAGATACTATGAGGAATTAACAAGAAGGATTTTAATGAAGTTCTAAGAGTACAAGCAGCTAAAATTAGACCTAGAATAAGGTGGCGGCTTCAAATGTATTTCTGTGTTAATTACTATCACCTCAAAATAAAGTTTATGGCTTAGATTAATTAGGTTTAAATTTTATCATGTGCTTCTATGGTTTTAAACTGTATTTTAGGCTGGTCCTGAAAATAAATGGAACCACGAGATTTATCTGGAAATCTGTGGGCTTACGTATGAAGGAAGTGTTTACAGCATTAAACAGTCCTTCACTAAAAAATTGTCTCTGTTATTAATGGCATGGGACCAAAAGTGAATCCTTGTTAAAATATTACATAGTATAGAACTAATTTTCTTAGTTTCTGTTGCAAGAAGTTTACAGTAATTGTAAAATAATTTTCACGTTCAGAAATGTTACTTTTTTATAAAAACATGATTCTTTCCTCTTTTCAGTTGTGATACAATTATAATTTAATCCTTTTCTATCCTTATTGAAAAAAATATTTTTTAGAAGCTGACCTTTTTTCATCACTTCTATAAACATCTACAAATATTCAACGGTTAATGAATTCTTCTAGTTGACTTCCCACTTAGACTTTTCTTTATTATCTGTCCCTGTTCAGTACATCCTGATTAATGATTTGATGTCTTATTGTCTTATGTCTATTCTTCATCTTATAAATTTCCTCTTTCCTACTAGATGGGGGTATCTGTGAAACAAAAATATATATACCTGTAAGAAACAATCTGTAGCCAGTAACACAGGCTCAGGTGAAGATCTCAGTGAAATAACATTTTTATTTGCGATTGCAATGGCAGGCATCCTGCAAGCAGGAGTGCACAGCAAAAGTATACCTTAACCTTCTATTCCCTACTACCTGACACTTAATTCTTCCTCTGTTTCCTCATTGGCTGAGTACTACAGGTTCACAAACTACACAATGCTTGTTACTACTTCATATATATAAAATTTTATTTGACCAACTTTTAATTTTTCCTTTTATTATTTTTTTTCCCTTCTTCTCTCTTGACAAGAGGAGCTTGTGATTTTTTATTTATTTTTTTTGTTGTTGTTTTTACTGATTTTGCACTGCTTGTCTTGATTTTCTTAGCTATTCTTATTTTGGGACAGTGGGACTTTCCCTTTATCTTCTTAACATACTCCCCACTGTTATGCCTGCACAATCACTTTTGAATATGCAAGTTTAATGGAATTTTCCACTGCAAAAATACATTCTACTTCAAAAACACAACTTTGTTTCTCACAATACCTCATTTTATTTCTCCTTCTTGGAAAGATAAAGTGTTCTGATCTAGCAAATCCTAGTGAAAATTGAGAGCCTTCCCATACTATGCAGTTGTCAACAAACCCAACAGGTCTTCTCTGATCCATGTCACAAATAGATTTAATGGACTGCACTAAGGGCTTTTGTTTTCTCCAGAGCTTCTAAAACTGCCTGTAAAACTTGATGTTATTGTAGTAATGAACTATCAGACCTCTGGTGTAATTTCCAGACCACATAACTCTGAAATCTATTAATACAAATATTTAAAAATATAATTCTCTTGGAGGCTTTATTTTGCTGAAGTAGTTATTTAATTGGCATTCTGGAATGAATTCTCAACAGCTGTGTGCATTCCTACAAGCTGAAGTGCGTAAACTTGGGGCATAATGACACATTTTCCAAGGTGAAAATAAGCTTGAATTTCCTTGTCAGTTTATTGTGCATTTGGGGTCCCAGAAAATTATTTTGCCAGAGAATAGAACTGGATCTTTCTTCACAGATACTCTTTTTAACATTGCTTTTGGTTGTGTTGTGTTTTTTTTTTGGTTGTTGTTGTTGGTGGTGTTTTTTTTTTCACTAGTGACAGACCAGATTTTTATCCATGACTGCATCCTTCTGTGCAAACACCAAACAAAGACATGATTCTTGACCAAAAGATTAGGAATTATGAATTTGAACATAAGAAAAAGTGTACAGAAACAGACAAAGAATGGAAATACCAGGAAAATAAGCAACTTCAGAACTTTAAACAGTAGTAGTGGTAACTAGAATTGTGAAAATCCTGCAGGCATTATGCCAAAAAGAGAATCTTAAGGTACTTTTAAAGAATAGAAAAGTTTTCTTCTAGATATTATCTGGGAGTTCATTTAAAACAATTGGGAGAGGAGGAAGGACGATATTTTGGAAGAAAAAATATTTGAAAAATGAGATGTCTGAGAGACTAGGGACAGGACTGACATCTCCATGGTAAATTTGAAATGATAGATAGGATAACAGAGATCATAGAAGATCCTGAAAATGAAAAATCCTATTATGTTTTACATTATAAAGCAAAAAGAATGAGTGAAGCAGTACACAGTAAAGGTGATATAGTCAAAAGTAGGAGTAACAATAGTCTTTGAATTACTATTCTAAATAGACATGAAGAAGACTTGGACTTTTGGCAAACCAGGGAGACTTGAAATTTCCTAGAGATTTTGCTTAATGTCTAACCATTCAGATTTATTTAATGTAATATACAGTGGGAAATCTAAAGAGATTTTTTTTTTTAATTAATAATCCCTATATTACATACATAGGAGATTTACAGAGAACAGAAAATGAACATGAAAAAGACAAGTAGGGAGAAAAAAGGAAAATCAGTTTTTCATCCATGCTCATCTCTGACTCAATATCCTGCTGAAGAAACATGTCAATTAAAATATTGGCATACAGTGTGATGTTTGGAATAAATCCAATTTTAAGAATTATCCAAATCCAATTTTAAGAATTATCCACAGATAGATTCCAACTGAATTTGAGTTCTAAAAAATACAACCTTGATCCTAAAGGTGCACTTAGTTGCAGAAGATGACCAAGAAATCCTCAATACACTTTTCCTGATCTTTGGTTCTTTTTCCTTGTCTCTCTCCACAAAATACTGTCTTAGGCACAGCAATGCAGTTTACTTAGACCTCCTTACCTCCTTCTGCAACCACCTGCTAGCACACCTGGAGTGAAATTCAGCTATGTGTGAAATGTTAGACAATTTGAGACATTTTAGGAAATGGGGGGGGGGGGGGGGGGGGAGGAGGAGTGAGGAGTTTGCATATTGCCTGGACCTTCAGCTAGCTCTAGAACAGAAGGAAAATAAAATAATCTGAACAAACAATTCCTTCTATTTTGTGAATTGAAACAGATGCAGTGCATATGTTTTTCTGATGGATATACATGGAGCCCTAAATGCATATAGACAAGAGCTTGTCCGTATAAACAACATCTTAAAATATCAAATGTGGTATTCACTCATTGTCATGGAAGTCAAAATCTCATAAAACTGTAAACTTAGGAAAAAAAAAAGTTAAATAATGAACATATTTTATGTGAAGTCCTCTACAGATTCGGTCCTAGTTTTCCATCTCACTACCTCTTCACACTGTGGACTCCATTAGTTATAAAAAAGGTAGGGTAAAGGCCACAATAAGTTAACCACAATTCTAGCAACACAGGTAAAGTAAACACACCACATTGAGCAACCTTGAGCAGAAGCTTAGCACAAACATGGGGAAAATGTGACTGATGAGAAATGATGATGATCTGAACACTGGTCATCTTGCAGGAGATCATATTGACACTTAAAGCTGTAGCTGAGTAAACCCATATATTTTGCTTTTCTTGTGTCTTATCTTGGAAAAGTATTTGTCATGAATTACAGAGTATCAGATTTTACCAGCTCCCAGAAGAACAATTCTGTGAAATGGAGTCTTTGTCATCATTCATGGTTGCAGAGCTCAAGGAGGAGGTGGAGAGGTTGAGGGCCATCAGGGAGTGTGAGCGAGAGATAGACTTGTGGAGTAACTCCCTGCAGGGCCTCAAGGGGAGGTACCGAGGTGAGACTCCTCAAATGGGGGTGGACCCCCTGCCCTGTAGCCGTCGGGCAGAGGGAGGGGATCTGGGAGCTGAGGAGGAATGGAAACAGGTCCCTGCTTGACATCGCAGGCGACGCCCTCCCCTTCCGGCCCCGCATTCCCAGGTGCCCTTACACAACAGGTTTGAGGCCCTGGAGCTCGACAGACCAGTAGCTGAGGAAGAGGTAGCAAGTGTTCCCAGGAGGATGCCTAGGGCGAGGAGGTCGACTCCACGCCTCAGGACTGCCTCCACCAAGAAAGACAGGAGGGTTATTGTTGTTGGAGACTCTATTCTTAGGGGAACAGAGGGCCCTATTTGTCGGCCTGACCCTACCCGTAGGGAAGTCTGCTGCCTCCCTGGGGCCAGGGTCAGGGACGTTGCCAGGAAGCTTCCCAACCTGGTATGCCCCTCTGACTATTACCCTCTTTTGATAGTCCAGGCGGGCAGTGACAACATCGAAGAGAGAAGCCTGAAGGCTATCAAAAGAGACTTTAGGGGGCTGGGTCGGTTAGTGGATGGAGCGGGAGTGCAGGTGGTGTTTTCGTCCATCCCTACGGTGGCAGGGAGGGGTTCAGAGAGGACACGGAAAGCCCACCTGTTAAACACGTGGCTCCGGGGCTGGTGCCAATGCAGAAATCTTGGGTTTTTTGATCATGGGGCACTTTACTCAGCACCTGGCCTGATGGCTGCAGACGGGTCCCTATCTTTTAGGGGAAAAAGGATCCTGGGCCAGGAGCTGGCAGGGCTCATTGAGAGGGCTTTAAACTAGGTAGAAAGGGGGATGAGGCTGAAGCTAGGATTGTTGGGGCTGTGCCAGGGGGAACAATGGCAAGGCCGGAGGATAAGGCAATGGCCCAGCTGAAGTGAATCTACACCAATGCACGCAGCATGGGTAACAAACAGGAGGAGCTGGAAGCCATCGTGCAGCAGGCAGGCTACGACTTGGTTGCCATCACAGAGACGTGGTGGGACCAGTCTCATGACTGGAGTACTGCAATGCCTGGCTATAAGCTCTTTAGAAGGGACAGGCAGCACAGAAGGGGTGGTGGTGTGGCTCTCTATATTAGAGAGTCTTTCGAGGTTGTAGAACTCGAGGCTGGGAATGACAAGGTCGAGTCCCTTTGGGTTAGGATCGGCAGGGACAACAAGGCTAGTGTCCTGGTCGGGGTCTGCTATGGACCGCCGAACCAGGATGAGGAGACGGATGAGGAATTCTACAGGCAGCTGACAGAGGTTGCGAAATTGTCAGCTCTTGTACTCGTGGGGGACTTCAACTTCCCTGACATATCCTGGAAGCACAACACAGCCCTGAGAAAGCAGTCTAGGAGGTTTCTGGAGAGCGTGGAAGATAGCTTTCTGACGCAGCTGGTTAGTGAACCTACCAGGGGTGGTGCCCCGCTAGACCTTCTCTTCACAAACAGAGAAGGACTGGTGGAGGATGTGATTGTCGGGAGCTGTCTTGGGCAGAGTGACCACGAAATGGTGGAGTTCACTATTCTTGGCGAGGCCAGGAAGGGGACCAGTAAAACCGCTGTATTGGACTTTCGGAGGGCTGACTTTGAGCTGCTCAGGACACTGGTTGGTGGAGTCCCTTGGGAGGCGGTTCTGAAGGGCAGAGGGGTCCAGGAAGGCTGGGCGCTCTTCAGGAGGGAAATCTTAATGGCGCAGGAACGGTCTGTCCCCACGTGCCCAAAGACGAGCTGGCGGGGAAGAAGACCAGCCTGGCTCAAGAGAGAATTGTGGCTTGAACTTAGGAGAAAAAAGAGGGTTTATAATCTTTGGAAAAGTGGGCAGGCCACTAGGGAGGACTTTAAGGATGTAGCGAGGCTGTGCAGAGACAAAATTAGGAAGGCCAAAGCTCATCTGGAGCTCAATCTGGCTACTGCCGTTAAAGACAACAAAAAATATTTTTATAAATACATCAACACAAAAAGGAGGACTAAGGAGAATCTCCATCCTTTACTGGATGCGGGGGGAAACTTAGTTACAAGAGATGAGGAAAAGGTGGAGGTGCTCAATGCCTTCTTTGCCTCAGTCTTTAGCGGCAATACCAGTTGTTCTCTGGATACCCAGTACCCTGAGCTGGTGGAAGGGGATGGGGAGCAGGATGTGGCCCTAACTATCCATGAAGAACTGGTTGGTGACCTGCTACGGCACTTGGATGTGCACAAGTCGATGGGGCAGGATGGAATCCACCCAAGGGTACTGAGACAACTGGCAGAGGAGCTGGCCAAGCCACTATCCATCATTTATCAGCAGTCCTGGTGAGCGGGGGAGGTCCCAGTTGACTGGCGGCTAGCAAATGTGACACCCATCTACAAGAAGGGCCGGAGGGCAGACCCGGGAAACTACAGGCCTGTCAGTTTGACCTCAGTGCCAGGGAAGCTCATGGAGCAGATCCTCCTGAGAGTCATCACGCAGCACTTGCAGGGCAAGCAGGCGATCAGGCCCAGTCAGCAGGGGTTTATGAAAGGCAGGTCCTGCTTGACGAACCTGATCTCCTTCTATGACAAAGTGACGCGCTGGGTGGATGAGAGAAAGGCTGTGGATGTGGTCTACCTTGACTTTAGCAAGGCTTTTGACACCATCTCCCACAGCATTCTCCTCAAGAAACTGGCTGCTCTTGGCTTGGACTGGCGCACGCTTCGTTGGGTTAGAAACTGGCTGGATAGCCGGGCCCAAAGAGTCATGGTGAATGGAGCCAAGTCCAGTTGGAGGCCAGTCACTAGTGGTGTTCCCCAGGGCTCGGTGCTGGGGCCGGTCCTCTTTAATATCTTCATCGATGATCTGGATGAGGGCATTGAGTGCACCCTCAGTAAGTTTGCAGATGACACCAAGTTAGGTGCGTGTGTCGATCTGCTCGAGGGTAGGAAGGCTCTGCAGGAGGATCTGGATAGGCTGCACCGATGGGCTGAGGTCAACTGCATGAAGTTCAACAAGGCCAAGTGCCGGGTCCTGCACCTGGGGCGCAATAACCCCAAGCAGAGCTACAGGCTGGGAGAGGAATGGTTGGAGAGCTGCCAGGCAGAGAAGGACCTGGGAGTGATGGTGGATAGTCAGCTGAATATGAGCCAGCAGTGTGCTCAGGTGGCCAAGAAGGTCAATGGCATCCTGGCTTGTATCAGGAACAGTGTGACCAGCAGGGCTAGGGAGGTGATCGTCCCCCTGTACTCAGCTCTGGTGAGGCCACACCTCGAGTACTGTGTTCAGTTTTGGGCTCCTCACTACAAGAAGGACATCGAGGTGCTTGAGCGGGTGCAGAGAAGGGCGACGAAGCTGGTGAGGGGCCTGGAGAACAAGTCCTACGAGGAGCAGCTGAGGGAGCTGGGCTTGTTCAGCCTGGAGAAGAGGAGGCTCAGGGGCGACCTTATCGCTCTCTATAGGTACCTCAAGAGAGGCTGTAGCGAGGTGGGGGTTGGTTTGTTCTCCCACGTGCCTGGTGACAGGATGAGGGGGAATGGGCTTAAATTGAGCCAGGGGAGTTTTAGGTTAGATGTTAGAAAGAACTTCTTCACTGAAAGGGTTGTGAGGCATTGGAACAGGCTGCCCAGGGAAGTGGTGGAGTCACCTTCCCTGGAAGTCTTCAAAAGACGTTTAGATGTAGAGCTTAGGGATATGGTTTAGTGGGGACTGCTAGCGTTAGGTCAGAGGTTGGACTCGATGATCTTGAGGTCTCTTCCAACCTAGAAATTCTGTGATTCTGTGATTCTGTGATCAAAGATTAAAAACTCTGCTGTGGTTGAATGGCTACCTTTTTTCCTAAAAACTGTCAAGTACCTTCCTTCTGTGATAGTACCTTCTGTGATAGTACCTTCTGCTAAGAAGTTTTCCTAGAACATCGAAGATAGAAATATTTGACACCAGGCATTTCAGTGTGTCACAATGCGCAGAACATGAGCCAGTGTGCCATCCTGAGTGCTGGGCCCTTTTGAGCTCTTTTCCTTAGAATGACTTCAATCGCCAAGGTGGTTATGCCCAGACAAGATGTCTGACTTCACAGGTGTTCACATGGACATTTCTATGTCAAGATTAGGGTCATGGATTTCCCCTCCTCCCTTCCTAGGATATAGAATTTTTCCATTTCACTTTCCCTTCCCTCATCACAGTCACTTGAATGATAAATGAATAGAATGACATCAGTCAATAAGCTGACATGCACTTGAATGAAAAAAGAATTTGGCATACCGGTTATACTTTCTGAGCCAACCTGTTCTCACATGTTTCCTTGGATTAATTCCATGCTGGCGATTAGGTAAATCCTTATTAATCCATGTGTTTGAGATAGACTGACATCTGTGGATTTTCAGAAATTTCCATAGCTAGTCTTTGAGTTTACCATAGAGGATCAGCATAAATGTGGAAGAAGAAGATCGTAAGGTTGATAAAAGACTTAGCAATATGATTAGAAATTCCTGCCACCTAATGGCATTTAAAAGATATATTAAACATCAAACACTTTAAAACCACATCCTTCATTAACTTTACAGCAGAGTTTGACACTGCCAGTTTAGGACGGAGAGTGTAAAATAGAAAGGAATTTAATACCAGTCAAAAGAGGAAGGCAAAAGAAACACTGCTCTTCTCTGTTTATCACCGAAATGCTTTTTTTCTCTTTCTTTGCACTCTCCTTTTCCCCTGAGTGATTGGAAAGATCATGTGTGTGTGTCAAATCATTCTGGTTTTGGTTTCCTTTGGCTGTTCTTTTCCTCTGTCCATTTTGCTGGTCGTCATAGTTACAGTGACCACAGTCCTCCTCACCTTTCAGGGTCTTACAATCAATTCTTTAAGCTTTCCCTTGTAACAGTGCTTTGCTATGCCATCTTGTCCAATTTTTAAAGCAGTATTGTCTTTCTTAACCTATTTGTCACAGCAGTGTCCCCCTTCCCAGTTCTGTGTCCTGATAGACTCCTCAGAGAAGGATGGAAGTGCTCAGTTTTCATCTTCACCCCAGTATCAGTTCCTTTCCGAGAAGACTACCCGGCTTTAATCTTTACTTTCTTAACCTTCAAATCATATTTTGGCCTTGTCTTCATGTAGCTTTAAAGTGATATTTTTACAACTCTTTTAGACTGAGTTAAACCAGACAACCTCAGCACTGGAGTATCCTGGAGTATCTCAAACTGCATTTTTTTAATTTTTTTTTTTTAACTACAGTCCCATCTTGGGACTTGCGGCTATGAAGAAGCCTGACCAAGAAGTTCTTGCTGGGTTAGACAGAGCCAAGGTCAACCTCAGAAACACAGAAACATGAGATCACACTTGGTTTCTCTTCAATGCTTAATAGGCTCTAACAGAGGGTCTTGTGTCATCTCTGCCAGCCAGACTACTGTTCTTACAACTGCTGCTGTAAAAGGGACTAATCACTGGTAGGGTTGAACAAGTACTATGGTACTAGGTTAGTGGCTCTTACTGGATTCAGGGTTTATCTCAGGCAGTGTGCATACATCTCTTTTTGCACAGAAAAAAAATGTGACTCCTTGATGGAATTGCTCTGCTTGATGGAACTGACAAAAACTTTCAGCAAGGTCTTTATGATAATTCTGGCATTAGTGCTCAAGTTTCTGAAACAAGTTTTGTCTGTACCTCTTGTTGGTATTTTTTTGGAAGCAGACATTAAACTTGATGGATAATTAATTAGTTATACAAGCATATACATTATAGTTATATCAATAATGTTCTAGACAGCATGAACAAGAAAATGGATGTTTAACAGTTTATTTGTTAGCCTTTTAAAAGGCAATGGCATACAATGTAACTATCCATCCTCAAAGCAATTATCCTGTAAACAGTCATACCTTTCCTTTCTATACATAAGGAAAACTCCAGTCTGAGCTTTCCTACACACACAGCCAACTTAAAATATTTCAAGTATATAGTTAGCACAAAAGTCTACTTTAAAAAAAATGAATTTTATATATATGTAATAAAAATATATCTGAAACTTATTTACTGATAGAAAATGTACACAACTGCAGTTTCAATGGATACCTGCAGCACTCTAGTGGCCATTCTTCATAAACGCAACATTGTAAACTGGAAATTATTTTGGACTGTAGAGATTTAAAGGGAAAAAAAAAAAAAAAAAAAAAACTAACAAAAATTAAATGGCTACAGAGTTAGACATGAAAGTTCTGGAAATGAGCAATAACATACTCTGTGCACACTGATTAAATTTATTCAAGCAAACCTGTTTTAATTTAACAACATTCTTGCTCTGCATTATAAATATAATGAAAGTAGTTTGGAGCAGAATGCATTATAGTTTGTGGTCATTTTATCTTTTGATGTACTAGTTCACCAGTTCAAGACAACTTAATTACTGGGAGCCTTACATAACTCACTTTCTCTTCATCACACTGACTGTAGGAAGTGAATAATAAGCTACACAGAAGGGGAAAAGTCTCTATTCAGTCCTTATCGAGCCCTTTCAAACACGGACAGATGATTTTCTTCTACAGTGTTTTTTCCATCATTTTGGGATGTCTGTTTTTAATGCTTGAAGTAACAGTTTGTATTTATTTATTTATTTTAGGAGTAATACAAAAATTAATACATCTCTCCATGAGAAAAGAAAAAATAAATAAAAGGAATTTTATCTTATTTGAACATTCAGCTTGTTTTTTACTTCATTATTCACCTCATTTGTTTAATTAGCATCCAGAAACTGCAAAAAGCAGAAGCATAAAAGTACTCCTACATAAGGAACTGTGACTGTAAAAGTTACAGTAAATAGTAAATTATCTCCCTGTATGCATATTCATAAATTTTCTTTCACAAGAGTGTCTAAGTATCAAGTACAATAATTAATATTTGAATGTTATTTCAACTTTCATAATATTTGCATGTGTTTTACCACCCGGAACTTGTCTAGGCTAAGGAAAAACACATACAGATATTTTAATCATAGGATTATTTTTTCAAGGAAGGTTAAAAATAAAAATGCATCAGTAATTTTGTGCTACAAGAGGCATCCAAACACCAAAATGCTGGATACGAAGAGAGGAACTTTAATCAATTAGAATGAAAGGGCAAGACACAAACATTAACAAATGATGAAATCAAGGATAATGGACTTGGGTGTCAGTGTTCTGCTCTGACCAGAAGCAGGTCTTGAGAAAAAAAGATGAAGAGTAGGGTATATACTACTGCTATATTCTCCTACCCCAAGTGGAGAGATAATGGATGCTATAATACAAACATTTCCCCAAATACCCTGTTTGAACAGCTACAATGATATATAATGATATTAAGAACAACTATGACACATTTGCCTCCAGGAGGGGCAAACACATCTTTATTATACAAAGTCTTTGGGAGATGTGGCCACCATGGATGATTGACATTGCAGAAAGAAAGGAATAAGTCAAGAATCCGAGATTTTCCACCACTTTCACAGTTCAGGATGCTGATCAGAGGCATCTTCACTTCTTTCTATATAGGAGCTTGGCTCAGATTTTCCAGCTTTACTCACTAGCTCCCTTCATTCAGTTGTAGCTCTTTTCAGACAGTTTGAAAGAGTGCCCAGAGGATAACAGTTTAGTAACAGGAAAAAGAAGGGGAGAAAAAAAAAATCCATCATTTTTCCAAAGCACCTAGGAGAGCTGTCCTGCTCAATGAAGCTTTCATGGTACTTACAGTGTCAGGGATGAGACACAGTGTATTAATGGGTTGCCCTGGGAAATGGTGGAGTCACTATCCCTGTGGTTGTTTAAGGGAAGGTTGGACTTGGTGATTAGGGGCATGGTTTAGTGGGTGACATTGTTAGTGATGGTTGGACCAGATGATCATGGAGGTTTTTTCCAACCCTAATGATTCTATGAAAATTACCCATAGAAAGATCCTATTTGCCAAAATGACATATTTTAGCTCTTAATTAAAATGAAGACACTCACTCTGAAGACATTCAGAGCTTCCTCCTTGTCTTCACTAACTATTTGTAGAACTTAAACTGTGGTTCCATATACTCTATTCAGCATCATGCTAGCATAGCTGTTAATCTTTTATTCCCATCACAGTGTCACCACTGGAGATGCAGAAACACAGCCATTTGTGAGACTGAGTTGTAAGCTGGGTCACGGAAAATATTTGGATGGGATGGATGGGGGCAAGCCCACTAGATGTTAAAAAGGCAGATAAGAATACCTTAAGGCAGTATTGTCAACAAAGACAAACATCTTCAAACTATAGCTTTTAGCAGAATTGTTAAATAAGGGCTGAGATTTTGAATAGCTGAAAGTTAATGTGTCAGGACACTGCCCCAGATAGAAGTTAGAAATTGTATAAAAGGCATTCATACCAACAGCATTTTCCAGTTTCCCATGGTTGCTAACCATATACTGGATACAAGAGCAAACTATACAAGCTGTGAGTTTCTGCACAAGCTTTATCAGAGCACAGGAGCAGGTGCTCATCATGACCCTCTGGGGATTATCCAAAACAAAGTGGAAAACAACTGTGTTGTAGTTCCAAGGATGAGCCAGTAGCTCAGTCTTTAATGAGAAGTGTGATGAAAGCAGTGGTGATCAAATGGGCTGATCACAGCTGTCTGTCCTGTTGTCCAGCTGTCTGAGGAATTCTAACACCAGAGCAATGAATTCCTTCTCTTTGGCTGAAGCCTAAAACAAATGCTTCCAGGAAACTGGTGGAGCTCAAATATTGCCAGAGTTAGTTGCTGCCTGCCTACAAATAAACAATATCAGCAATTATCTTTCACCAGTGATGCTACTGTTTGGTCAAAAATTATCTGTACCCCGATGTAATGATGAAATAGAGTAATGAAGATTAATTTATTACATGAGAGATTTTTTAAAATGGATCAGGACAAAGTACTTCATACTAAGTGTATTTATAAGATATATACCTCTTATTTTCACTGCTGCTTTTGTAAAACTGCATCAACACCTCAAGGTCTGTCACCAGTTGTAGTCACAGAGAGCTCCAGCAGCACAGCCTGAGGCCAAGATACAGTCAGGACTACTGCAGTAAGAGAGCAGGTGTGAGGAGTCCAGTTTAAATACAGTGCTTCTGTTCACCATCATCATAGTGTATAAGGTGATATAATATATCTTTATATTGACTGTTAGCAGAAAGAAAACTGAATTGCAATGATCAGGGTTTAAATAAATTTACAGAATTTTAAGATTGGAGGTTGAGTTCTATACTGGTGAATATGGTGTTGGCTTTGTTGGACATATATCTGTTTTCATCAACTGAAGAATGGTAGTTTCAAAGGAATATCTATTCATTCCATACTTCTCCATAAATTCGGATGTTCAATGAGTAATGATACTATTTGAAAAATAAACTGCTAATAAAGTTCTACAACACTGCAGCTCCATTAGTCAATAGATGTGCAATGAGAAGAATGTATAATACACACCTCTGATCAACAGAGACTTTCTTCATATAGATGCACTACTGCTTATTTGTAAGCAAGATGATACTGTTCTAATGTAAAGTAAAATGTCTGTGACAGGAGTGGATTTATCTTAATGACTCCAGAGACCCTGTCCAATTTCAATTTCTAAATCCAGCTATAGGTGCAGCACTGGTGTTCAAATCTATTTGCACTTGCTTTCCCTCTTCCTTCCTGTCTCTTTCTCCTACAAACAGTAGACAATATTAAATACACCATAATTAGGGCTTGAAAAATAGTCACACAACAAAAAATGGCATCTTCCCCTTGGAAAATGTCATCATCTCTGAAAAGACCAGCCTTTTTTTTCAAAACATGCTTTTCACCCCTTCCAGTTGTGAGGATAATTGTCTAAACGTGAATTAAGTGGGAAGAAAAGAAGAAAACTGCCTTCCTAAAAGCTCAGACAAACAACCCTACAGCCCAGGCAGCTGCTTGGTGGCATTAGTCAATGCTGCAGTTCCTGCATTGGGTCAGGAATTTCCCCTAGTTAACCCTAAAACAGCTGGATCAGGCCATTTCCCAATCCCTGCTGCTGCCTGTGGGGCCATGGAGCTGGAGAGTTGTTTGTCTGAGCTCTTAGGAAGGCAGTTCCTAAGCACTGCATACGCAGGCGGGGGAAGCCAGTCCACCCAGGGACCAGCACGCAAGTACAGCTGCCTGGCAGGCAGCACGCACTGACAGGAAGCCTGTGCCATCACCCCGGCAGCAGCCGGCAGGAGAGGGAAGAACAGGGAATGATTTTATAGCAGCTGATGGCACTCACTTGCTGGGAGAGTATTTGAGGATGGAAGAAACTCACAGAAGTCAGATTTCTTACAGCCTTCACAACATAGATGTTTTGCCTGTATCCATTTTCTCTCTATCCTCTCTTCCCACAGTGAGAGAAGAGCTGCACAGGCCCTTCTAGCAACTTTTGTTATGTATCTCTACTTCCAAAAAAAAAAATATCTCCAAGATCAGTAATAACAACAACAAAAGATTCTGCCATTTAAAGTGACATATCAGATATGAAGGAAGGAAAAAATGAAAGGCAGAAAAAAAAATATAAATTTGTTTTGCTTGTCATTTTGTCAAAGAGAAAGACAGGAACTACCAAGGTGAGCCCAATACCAAAGTGAATAAGTTTTAGTTTATTTATATGTTCTTAATATTTGTCTTTGGAAAATCCCCAAGGTATAATCTTTCTCTATAATAGCAAGAAGTGCAATACCAGCTACATTTATACTAACATTTACCCCCCCTCCAGTGGAAAAACATGCTCCTGACATGTACTTTGTCTCTTGGGTTACATCTTGTCTCATGTATTTTGTTTCTGCTCACTCATGGGGTAGTAATCTTTTGGGCTGTAATTTCTATTAAAAAAAAAAAAATGTATTATTTACCTTATATTGGAATTCACTCCCCTCCACTAACCCAATGTAAATCTCGCATACCGCACATTTTCCTACACAGGTCCAGAAAACTACCAATACTATACTACCAAAGCACAATCACGGTCTTGCTATCAGAAAGATTTTTTTTCCCCACATTATGCAGATTTCTTTCATGAACTAGGGTGCTTGGAGACCTTTAGTTTTCCATTCCTGTCTAAAATTCACAGGGCTTCCACTTGTAATATTTTAATAATGTAACTGAACAAAACACACACCATTTTATGTATTACGGTGACCTGTTCAGGTATAACGTTAGGTGCAATTAATCTTTCTCCTTGCAATATATTCTCAATGAAGATAAGATGATTGAGAATTGCTGCAGATCTGACCTAGATTTTGTATAGACAGAGAGCTTTGAGGATTTAGCTACTGTGTTAGCAAGTTTAATACTTGGTTCTGATGCTGGTTACTGGTCCTCAAGGTTCATAATTCTTAGGTAATGGAAATGCTAACTAGAACTGGAGAATAAAAATAAATAAATACATAAATAAAAGGCTTGGAAGACAATCTACTGCATGTATCTTTATAACATCTTCCTCAATTTGAGTTTGGCACCTAAATTTAAGTGTTTACTGTTTTGTGAAAGATGTTCAGAATCATGTTAATGGAGATATTTAAACAGAAATTAAGGTCTTGGGAGTCTTACTTCAATGTTCTGTTAGTTGCTAAAACTAAAGCTTACCCTATTAAGTACTGTACTGGTCTTGGTCACAAAAGTGAAGCATAAAATGGGATATTTTCGTGTAAGAATTAAGAGATTAATATTACTAATGAAAAAAATAAAAAACTTTAAGTTTTTTGTTTTGTTTGTAAAATGTTTGTTAATTATGAAGTAAAAATTAATTGCAGTCAAGTATCAGGCTGGGTTTTTCAGGATATTTGTGGCATTATGGTAGGGACTTAAAGTAAAACTGAAGAGCATAGGTATTCTATACATTCCTAAACTCCCTCTACTATAAAGAAATGAACATTTTAGCTTGGAATTAATACCATAGACTTGGGGGGGGGGGGGGGGGGGGGGAAGAGCACTGTGTGTGTTAGATACATCTAATCAAATTTCAATATTTACAGTGAGAACACCTACATCTGAGCCAGTTGCCTTTTGCATCCTTAAAATCAACTGGACAAAAGAGTGTGTTGGTTTTTGTTTTTTTTTTTCAGCATAATTCATCTCATACTAAAACAATAATTGAAAACAGATCAATATGGCTAGCACCCTGAAAGTGCTGACTTCTCTCCACTGATATAATAAGAGTCAAGGGTGAATGGCTCAGACACACATTTATTTAAACTTTGAGGAATAAATATATCCAGTCTGACAGTCGTATTATAATATGAAAGATATAAATGTAATGCTAACCAATAGAGGATGTTGTATTAAACAAAATATAAGGTGTACACCAGAAGAAATTGTTCAGAAATAACAGTATAAAAGTTAGATGACTGGGGAATTTAAAAGGAGAAAAATTTACATTTATTTATGAAAGATTTTAAAAAATCTATCATTTACATATTTTTAGTATATACATTTTAATATAAAAAGCTGTGACTAAGCTAATGGTTTTTATATATATATAATATAATATTATATATGTGTATATATATATATATATATATATATATATATATATATATATATATTTAGGACCCAACATTAGCAATGGAGATTATTAATTAACAGTTATTACTTTTCAAGGGTACATTATTGTCTGCAATATCCTTCATGTCCTTCATTCAGCTATTTAAAAGGATAAATTAATTTAAAAATTGCATTTAATTATCCACTCTCTAGGTACCTTGAGTGTCCATAGTCCCAAAGAAAAGAATTACCAACAGGTTATATACAATGTTATATTTTATCCATCTAATTAATAAATAAGAAAAAAAAAAAAAAAAAAGATGTTTTAATCTTCCTTGTATAGAAATGTGTTTATATGATGACCTAAAAAAGGAGTTACAATACATTTGCCTAACTGTAGCTTTCTTCATGCCCATCATGTCAAACATAGTCCCCACCTTAGTCTGCTCTTGCAGTTTGCTAGTTCTGAGAGTGAACACATGGAGAGACAAAACTGTGATTTTTACTGAACAGCTTTGAGAGTCTTATCACAGAATCACAGAAATGTAGGGTTTGGAAGGGACCTCGAGAGATGACTGGGTCCAAACCCCCTGCCAAAGCAGGTTCCTTAGAGCAGGCTGCCCAGGTAGGTGTCCAGACAGGCCTTGAATATCTCCAGAGGAGACTCCACAACCTCTCTGGGCAGCCTGTTCCAGTGCTCCGTCACCCTCACCATGAAGATGTTCTTTCGCATGTTGTTGGTGCGGAACTTCCTGTGCTCAATTTTGTGGCCATTGCCCCTTGTCCTGTCCCCACAATCCCCTGAAAAGATGGTGGCCAAATCCCTCTGTCTCCTACCCTTCAGGTAGTTATAAACATTGATAAGATCCCCTCTCATTCTTCTTTTATCCAGGCTGAACAGACCCAGGTCTCTGAGCCTTTCCGCATAGGGAAGATGCTCTAGGACCCGTATCATCTTTGTGGCCATTTTATCTCCCTGGTGCAAACGCAAAACTTAAAACTTCTCTCTCTATATGTCTATATTTTTACTAATTGACATCAATACTTATTTTGAATATAGAATTATACAGATGTTTTATAAAATCATAAGATTATTAAAATATCTCCAAATAACTCTCTTCCCAGTGGGCAGACTGAAGAGGGTATCTCAGCTGAAAATTGCTTATGATGAATTGTTGTTGGAAAGTAGGTATCTCACAGGCCCAAAGTGCTCTTTCTCCCTGTGTTACAGAGCAAGCAAATTGTTGCATTCTGAAAATAAATAAATAATCACATTGCTTTTCAGACCTGATTCTTTCAAGCCAAATATATTGCATTGCAAGGATCTCTCCTGGAAGCACATATGTTTTCAGCTGTAACATAGATTCCTAAGGTGTGTTTCATAGCTGCTTGAGGAAAAAAGACTGTGGTGGTTTTACTCAGGTGGGCAGCCGAGCTCCACCACAACTGCTCTCTCACTCCCCCTCTCCTCAAAGAGGAAGGGGGAGAAAATATAACACAGAGAACTCGAGGTTTGAGATAAGAAAGGTTTAATTAAAGCGAAAGGGAATGGGGAGGAAAAAACAGAGACAAAAGAAGCAATCAGTCCGCGCAGAAGCACAGAGAGAGAAAAAATTATTCTCTACTTCCCATCAGCGAGCGGTGTTCGGCCATGTCCTGGGAAGCAGGGCCTCAAACGCGTAGTGGTTGTTCAGGAGGAACAGCCCCCTCCCCCACGAGAGCCCCCCCTTTTATTGCTGAGTGTGACATCAGATGTTATGGAATATCCCTTTGGCTGGTTTAGGTCAGCTGCCCCAGCAATGTCCCCTCCCCATCACTTGCCCACCCCCAGCCGGCTGGCTCTTGGGGGCTTGGAAGGAGTCCTGATGCTGTGCCAGTACTATGCAGCAATAGACACAACACTGGAGTGATATCGGTGCTGTTCCAGCTACGAGTGCAGAGTACAGCACTGTGCGGGCTGCTGTAGGGAAAAGGTGACTCCAGCTCAGACAGACCCAACACAAAGACACATCGTTTGCAAAGATTGTGGAAACATGTATGAAATTTATAATTGTGATAAGGATGAAAGCCAAGATTTTTAAACAGTTACAACTGGATTGCTGCTGGCTTACAATGGTTTGTGGCATTGTGCATACACAGTGCACAATGTCATTCCCCAGCTCATCTCTGTAGATGATTTAAGGCAAAACATCATGAAGTTTTTTGTTGGTTTGTTTTTAACAACCTGTATGTGAGTATCTATGAAACAAGACCAAATGCTGGGAACCCATCACCTGTGGAGATATTTGCAACATCATGAAGTGCAAATAGACTTTTGTACCTTCAGTCAGTGGAGGCAACATCATCCCATCAAACTTCAGGATGCGTGTTATAGAATCATACAACCAGTTAGATTGGAAAAGACCTTTAAGTCCAATCATTAACCTAGCACTGCCAAGTCTACCACTAAACTATGCCCCTAAGCATCACCTCTGCACTTCATTTAAATACCTTCATGGATGGTGACTTAATCACTTCCCTGGGCAGCCTATTCCAGTGCTTTACAACCCTTTCCATGAAGTACTTTTTTCCTAATGCCCAACCTAAACCACCCCTGACAAGCTACATCACCTCAATGTCCTTCTTCTAGTGAGAGGACCAAAACTGAACACAGTATTCAAGGTGAGGCCTCACCAGAGACAAGTACAGAGGGACAATCAGTTCTCTAGTCCTGCTGGCCATGCTATTTCTGGTACAATCGAGGATGCTGTTGGCCTGCTTAGCAACCTAAGCATACTGCTGTCTCATATTCAGCTGACTGTCTACCAATGCCCCCAGGTCCCTTTCTGCCAGGCAGCTTTCCAGACACTCTTCCCCCATCCTGTAGCACTGCATGGGATTTTTGTGCCCCAAGTGCAGGACCCATCACTTAACTTTGTTGAACTTCATATAGTTGGCCTCAGCCTATCATCCAGCCTATCTAGATCTTTTTGCAGATCATCACTCCTGCCCATCTTAGTATCATCTGAAAAATTGCTGAGGATGCACTAGATCCCCTTGTCCACGTCACTGACAAAGATATTAAAGAGACCAGGCCCCAGAAGTAAGCCCTGGGGACACCAATTGTGACTGGCTGCCAGGTAGATTTAACTCCATTCGCCACGTCTGTTTGAACCCATTGTCCCAGCTTGTTTTTTACTCAGAGAAGTGTACATCCATCCAAGCTGTAAGCAGACAGTTTCTCCAGGAGAATGCTGTGGGAAACTGTGGCAAAAGCTTTAAGTCTAGGTAAACCACATCCACTGCCTTTCCCTCATCCACTGAGTGTGTCACCTTGTCATAGAAAGAGATCAGGTTTGTCAAGCAGCACCTGCCTTGGATAAACCCGTGCTGACTAGGGCTGATCACCTAGTTGTCCTGTAAGTGCTGTGTGATGACACTCCAGATAATCTGCTCTATGAACTTCCCCAACACCAAGGTCAAACTGACAGGCCTGTAGTTTCCTGGGTCCTCTTCTAGCCCTTGCTGTAGAGGAGCATCACATTTGCTAGCTGACAGTTGACTGGGACCTCCCCTGATAGCCAGGACTGCTCTCAGGGGATACAAAGCAACTTGGCAAGCACTTCCACCTGCTCCCTCAGTACACCTCATGTGAATCCCATCTGGCCCAATAGACCTGTATACATCTAAGTGGAGAAGCAAGTCACTATCCATTTCTTTGTGTGTTATGGGTGTTTTTTTTCTGCTCCCAACCCCTAATCTTCCAGCTCAGGGGACTGGATAGCCAGAGAGCAACTGGTCTCACAACTAAACACTGAGGCAAAGAAAGCATTAAACACTTCAGCCTTTTCTTCATCATTTATGTTCATCATTTATGTTTTCCCCCAAATCCAATAAACCAGGACATTCTCCGTGGTTATCCTGCTGTTTTTCTTTGGTCAGCCATTTTGGATTTCAGACATACATTGGGATATGTAGAACAGAAGAATATGACAGTCTTTGAACACAGAGTACTGGATTCAATCCCACAAGTGAAATACAAGCTCAGACAGGTTAGGCAACATTTAGAAGACACACTGTCACAGAGGCATCTGTTTCACCTGCAATTAACAAGTTCTGTAACATTGCTATAGTCTTCTCAGCAGATGATAAATCAAGAGCAATGATCTTCTCTAACAAAGCAAATAAATACAATTGTACAAGTTGTGAATTACAATGTGAACATTAGGAACTATGTAGTCAAAATTCTCCTAGGAAATGAAATGTTTTGATAGTTTTATAAAGGATTATTTATTTATTTATTTATTTATTTTAAGAACAGATAAATATATCCGTAAGGATTGTTGCGACAAAGGTTAAAGTAATTGGGAGTTTTGCCCCATTCATCCTTATAAGTCCAGTCGTGTTCAGCATACTGAACTATCAAGATTACAGATGCACAAATAATGTAATACACCCTCAGTCTAATTGCATTCCATGAACTACTATGGCCACACTTAAAGAGTTTGGTCATGTAAAATGAGAACTACCATGGCTAGATTAATGAGTAGTGTAATTTATTAAAGCAACAGATGCACAGGTTCTTTGAATTCCTGGTGATAAATTCACTGTTCGCAAAGCACGTGCAAATACCAAGAGTATGAGTAACACTGCCTGGCTACAAACGCGTTAAAAGATATAAAGCGACTCTATAGGGATTTCTGATTCCCAGGGAGGCGCTTGCTAAACAAGTGTTCAAATCTTATCCAAAGGTGTCCTGATGGGGGGGAGGGAGGACAGGGAGAAGAGAAGCTCAGCCCATCAACTGATTACAAAAGTCAGAAGGTATATTTCCTTACACAATGACATCTTCCCTTATGCGATGGTATCTTCCCCAACATTCTCTCTCCCTTAAGCTAATTTGTACCATTTTTTATCTTTCAGCTGGATCTCGAGTGACTCTAGTCATACAAACTTTTAATGTGATTAGTGTGAAATTCTCTTGCTTTGCTTTTAAAGGTATAGACTAGAAAAATTTAAAATGCAAACTCAGTGAGGTGTGGTTACACCTTGGAGGCAGATAGCTGTGGGATGGAGGTGTGTTTTGGTATTATAATCACAGAATAGCTGAAGTTGGAAGGGACCTCTGAAGATCATCTAGTCCAACCCCCTTCAATATTATATAATAATATAATGGGCGAAGTTGACCAAAAGGACAGCATTTTGTCAAAAACACGACAGGCCATTGGCGCAGATTAGCAAATATGCAGTTTATTGGTTCTGATATACCTTTAAGTTCCCATCTCATCACAGATCCTGGCCACAGTGTCTCCATTTTGCTCCACCCTTCATACAATTCCTCTTAGAGTCAGCATACCAAGCTCCCCCAGTGCTGTCAACATAGTTGGAGGCCTAGTAAACTCATATGGAACGCAGCTACACTACACCCTGGAAGTTTCTTCAATGCTGTACCTTTACTTTAAAATGTGAATATTACGTTTAACTTCAAAGTCACCTCTGGCAATTATTCCAGAAGGATAACATTCCTTTCTTTTTGTTAAGTACCCAAGGAGTTAAACATACTTTGTATGGTAATGGGTGGAATCAGTCAAACATTTTACTTGTGGATACTTGCACCAGGTTTCCCCATTTGTCTGAAGAGAGGTATGTTTCCGTTTCTCTCCTTTCCTCTCTCTTATTTTAGGAGAAGAAATGGCTGTTAGAAATTCTGTATCTGAGAAAGAAACAAAGCAGCAGAGAGAAATGAAATTATTCCTCATTAGACTCTAGATGTTCTAGCTCTTGAAGCCTAAAAAGTGCAATTTCACATTATGTTAAATGTCACAGACTACAGAATACCCAGGTTTAATAAAAAATGTAATGCCTCCTTACAGCCATTGTTTTCAAAACCAGTTGAAATTTCTTTGGGAATTAAAAGTCTGTAGAACTGAGTTTTCAGAAAACAGCTATTTTATTGAAATAAAGAGTTATTAAAACCGGTTTCCACTCTGATCAAACTACAAAAGAGGTGGAAACAAACAAGCAAGCAAACAAACAAAAACCAACAAACCACCAGTTGGTTATTTTTTACTAAAAAGCTGAAAGGGGATCTCCCACTACTCAAGGGTTAAGAGCACTATCAGTGGGTGTGATATTTTCTAGTTCAAGATCCTTCTTTGCTAGTTTCTTTCAAGTCTCTATTTATTATAGTAATCTGATCTAAAGGAACAGTGAATATCCTATGTAGAATGGAACAAGTCAAGAGGAGAGACTGAGAGAAAATCCTACTACAACATTCAATAGCCCAGTAATCAGATAATCAATGTAGAACACACTGAGCTGACTGTATTAAGGGATTTCAAACTCCATCATAGCTTTCCAGGACTTTATTTTAAATGTTGAAGCATTTATTTCTTAAATATCCACCAACAATTAAGCCTGATCCATAGTAACCTCCTCACAGAAAAAAATATTGTCCCATTGATCATCTGATCTCAATAAAATAGTTGAGGTAATTTTATTGAAAAATTTTCCACTCAATATTGTCAGGAAACGTCCCTTAATTGCCCCCCCAAAAGGCAAACTACCCTTCCTCCACTGAACTTATTGTTCTTGATTTTAAACTGCCATTTTAAAACAAGGAGATTTTAATTTAATTATCAACAAAATCTTCCTTGATTATGCTTGTTGAATGGTTATGTGCAGCTGAATAACCAAATATATTATATGGTTTTCATATTTTAATCTGATTATATATCTCTTTATTGCTCCTTTTCACTTTGTGTTGGGAATATTAAACAACAGTTCTGTTACACTTGAGATATAGTATGCTACCTTTTCCTCCCAAAATGTTGCAAATTATCTATTTCCAAAATAAACCATTTTTTCTTTACTGTGCATTGTTCAATGTCATACCATCTATCATTTAGAAAATCGATGGTTTCAGAGTATATGATATAAAAGCTACTATGAAAAATAAATTGCACTGAATTGTATTAATGCATGTGAAGATACTCACTACACTACTGCATAAACAGCAAAGCAATCTAAATCAGAGATATAAACGACAAAATAAAGTTTCAAGAGGTGTTTGGTGCTATTGAATTGAGAAGATTAAATAAATATTCTTATTTTTCTTCAAGAATCTATAAAACTTTGTGAGGCAGAGGGTGGGGCGGGGAAAGCTGAACTGTTAAAATGTAAATATCTACCCAGTGAGATTTTCAAAAGCACCTGGCTGTTAAATTCCTGATTAGTTTCCATGGGCTTTTGTAAATCCTACTAGAGAACTGTCTCCATCTTGAAGAGTCTGAATACCTTTGGAAGGGTATTTCCAAATACTACTATACTACTTGCATTTATCACAGAATGGAAAAGATAAAAACAAGTTTCTAATTAAAGTGTCAGAATGAGATATAACCAAGATACCACAAACTGTTGTTCTAAAGAATACTCTTCCAACCAAGCCCTCTTGTGTCAAGTGGTTTGCCTTTTTTTTTTTTTTTTTTTTTTTTTTTTTTTTTTTTGTAATGAGCAACAGATGCTGGCTTTTTGTGAGAATAAACATAGCCAAGTTAAACTACTTGTAGCAATTTTATTCTTGGTAAGACACAAACTTCTGAGAAGCTTGTGAGGTGCTGAGCTTTTTTTGTGATTCTGATAAAGTCTGTGATTCTTTGCTTCTCCGCAAGCAAGCAAAAAAAAAAAAAAAAGAAAAAAAAAATGAGGGCATTAGAAAAGACCCCCTGGTGTAATGTGCAGTACTAAAATATATGTTACCTGATATTGGCTAATGGAACTGCAGAAATATGTCTTACTCATAGAGTGGTGGTGCAATATATAATAGAAATTATTTATATCATCACTATTGTTTTTTCACTCCCACTGAATCAATTTTCCAAACAGGCAACAGCTAGTTTTATGACTGTAGAGAAATGACAAAATGATTAAATGGCATATGCACAAATTAAGAAGAAAAATAATTTGTTATACTATGTTGGTTTTGTAGTAATTAAATATTGTAATGTCCCTTCTTTAAATAATAAAGATTTATTTAATATCTCCAAATATTTAAAGGTGGATAACTTCCTTTCAAGTTATGTGAAAAAACTGCTTGTGCAGTTTTAAAGACGATCTGGAAGAAAATATGGGAAATTATAAATTTTGTAAATAAGTTCAGACTAACTCATTCTACAGTGTTTTGCAAGTACTGTTGCATATTTTGGTAAATCTAAATATCCATAGCTTTACTTAACTTCACATCTATCTCATTTAAAACAAACAAACAAAAAAATACAGATGGCTTAACTTTTTTTTTTTTTTTTTTTTTTCATGTTTGCGTACTGGCAGCTCATTACATCAGGATAAAGTCCAGTCATACAGCCTTTCCTTGCACAAAAAATTCTAATGAACACACAGAAGTAATCACAGAGTCTGGATTGTAATCATACAATCCAATTGCAATAAAATACAATTGCTAGACCTGCAGTCATTCACTTAATTATAAGTTCACTGTACAATTATTATGGTGAAAGTTAAGTTTATCTAAAGATACTGGAAAGATCACCGCTGGTTTAACCTTCCATCTACTAACAATGGATTGCACTTAATGCTGGAATCATTTGATGTGATCTGTGATGTAGGCAGAATTAGATTAGCTGTATGTTATTCTGCCTTCTGTCTTCTATCCACAAATATCCAAGAATATCAAAACCATATCACTGACATATTACAGCCAGTAAACAGTTTATGGTATTTTATTGTATTTGTCAATTCCATTCTAGATAGCTGGTCTGAAGATACCATCTACACAAATGTCTGATCTATTTTAAATCATAAGATTGAAAAGATCCCATGCCAGCAATTACCATCTGTCAAATTTATGTTTATCGGACCATGAAATTTGCTTTACATTTTTAGCTCTTTACAGATCTTCCCCACATTAAAATCAATTAGATGACTACTATCAAGACAAGCCATTTTTACTAAAAAAAAAACCAGCTCACTTAAACTAAATGCAGAAAATACCCCCCAAAATACCCATATATGAAGAAAATACCATTATTAATACTTTCTGCTACTGTATACAATATAGGAGATATATAAAAATCATATCTTGATGTATATTTGCAAATTCCTTTTCCTACAGAATTTGCTGTGTTCACTTTGACAGAGTATACACTTAGATAACTGGCTGGATCAGGATCTAATAATGTGCAGTTAATGTAGAAAATAATGTAGAAAATAACATAATTTTCTCCACTTTTCTATTTTACAGTATAGGTTGTAATCATTTTGCAAAAAATCCAGCAAAAATACAGAACATTATTCTTCATACACATATACCTTTCCCTTGTGACTTTACAGAGATAAAATTTGCAAATTATATTATATTTTAATCAGATTTTTAAAGATCAAATGATACAACAATAACTCCAAATTCTCTTATATAGTGATTTTTCTCTAAAATTAAAAAACAGATGAAATAAAATAGTACATTATAGTACTTATAGTACTTAAAAGTACTAATAGTACTTATTCTTGGCATCAACGCCCTCCACTTCTCCCCCCCCACCCAAAAAAAAAAAAAAAAAGATTTTTGGGGAAAGGACTTAGATACCATGAACCATTCTAAAGAAATTCTAAAAATTTAAATGAAGGTAAAAATTTCAAGTTGAGAACCTTATTTAAATGTCCTCCAGAGCTTTTTCTCATTCATCTTACATTAACTGAGAAAAAAAAGGGTTCAATGGGATCCTTCTGAATATGTAAATTACCCTGTATTAATAAGTTTCAGCAGCTATATATTCCAGGTTTAACTGTTAGAACTCAGCTAAGGCAATAAGACCAAATCACATCTTAGTAATTTACATTTTTATGGTTCTTCTTAAAGCAATGTAGAATTTACTTTTACTGCCAAGAGAGGGCATAAAGCAGTATATAAAAATGTACTTACTACACTTGGTTTAGCCTTTGTTTCTAAACATAAGTTTTTCTTTAATTATTTTTAAGAAACACAAAGTATTCAATAGCCATGACTGGGAAAAACAAAACAAAACAAAAACTTCCTTTCAACTGAGAAGCAAGTTTTGTAAGAATTGTAACATTTCTGAAATGAAATCCACAGGGGAAAAAACGTGGAAAACGGCAGCAGATAACTGACAGAGAAAGAAATATGCAATGGCTAAAGGAACAAAAGTCTTCAGAAAAAATCTCATTAAAAATGAATGCAGGTATATATACACTATTCCACCTCTTTAAATCAGCTTTTCTAGCATAGAGAGGAGGAAGGAAAAATAGTTTTGTTCCTAATAGGTATCATGGATTTCCTTCTATTGTAAAGGGTTTTAAAAAACAACCCCACTAAGGGAGAAAGGAAAAATATGTATTATTTAAACAGCCTTCATTATTGGGGCAGTTCTATTTCTGTGTATTGCAATGATTTCCAAGAGAAAAACCTTAGAAACCTAGACCAGGAGTGCAAACCTTGCAGTTGAAAAGGTTTATGTAACTTAAAATAAATGTTTCATACAGCTTTAGTAGAAGTAGAGTACATTTGTACAGGTCAGTCCAACAATTGCTGATAATGATGCAGTCATATGAATTCACCAAAAGTCTGTAAGCAGTTTATAGCAGACATAGATATAGGTTGTAAACTAAACTCTATTCTTTGTCTATCTAATGTGTCTATCCTATATGAGGGTAGACTATGGAGACCATTTATTCATTTTAACGTCCTTAAAAATAATGAGATGATATTAAACTCTGTCAATTCCAGAGAGATTATAATCTGAGAGATTAGTCTATCAACTCCAAAGTATTTTTGGATTACTTAAAGGAGCAGGTTTGTGTGATTTAGTGACATGTAAAAGACAACTTCAGATTTTCCTTGTGAAAACCTTTGAAGTATGTCTTATGTACCTTTCTTTCTGTTAAACTTGCTTTACCCCATACCCAGCCCTGCAAGCAAGAGAACAGCCAGAAAAATCCCCTACATGCTATAATGCAAGTGCATGAGTTCTGTAACTCATTTACAGGAAATAGCTTTCTTCAGAATAAATCTATTTTGTTCAACTTCACCCTAGAAAGGAAAGATGAAGCACACAACTGGAGTGGCAACAATAAAATCACAAGGGAAATTTTCAAAACATCTGGGGTGTCTGGGTCTTCCACCATTTTCCTATGTCCCTTTTTTCATCTTCCAGCCAACCCTTTACACATACATCTGTGTGTGTTTGAAGAAGAGAGTTTAGCCTTTATATCTGCTATAAATCCTCTGAAATCCCCTCTAAGGGCTACTGCTAGTGTGGTGTGCTTCCTGCAGCAGTACCTGTGCTCCCATTTGCTGTGGTACCAGGTGTGGTGGTATTATCCACTCCTGCCTGGGTAAGTACCCTCTCCATCCTTAAACTACTCTGAGAGATTCTACAGAAGTATAAAGATAAACAAAACTAGACTAAACAATCCCAATTCTTCCAGTTAAGCTTTCATCATAAACCATGTTTCCTAGACCTCTAGGTCATTTCCATTGCTCTCTTCGCGATTCTCCTTAGCAAGCCCACATCTCTCTTTAATGTCATACCCAGAACCAGACAGGGCTTCCTAGCTGTCATCAAAGCAGAAGCTTGTGACACCTATAAATTACACATATCTTGACTAGGATATAGTTATTTCCTGTTTTTGGCTGGTGTAGAGTTATTTTTCTTCATAATGGCTAGTATGTGCTGTGTTTTGGATTTAGAATGAAAATAATGCTGATAACACACTGATGTTTCAGTTTTTGCAGAGCAGTGCTCACACAGAGATAAGGACCTTTCAGCTTCTCTTTATGCCCTGCCAGCAAGGAGGCTTGGGGGTGCATCAAGAGCTGGGAGGGGATGCAATCAGGACAGGTGATCCAGGCTGACCAAAGGGATGTCCCACACCATGTGGCGTCATGCTCAGCAATAAGAGCTGGGAGGGTTGCCCAAGGAGTGGACCGCTGCTTGGAGAGGGGCTGGGCATTGGTTAGCATGTGGTCAGAAATTGCACTGTGTGTCACTTGTTATATATATTTATATAATATTTAATTTTATTATCATTATTATCATTAATATTTTCACTTCCTTTTCCATCCTATTAAATCATCTTTATCTCAACCAAAAAGTTTTACCCTTTTTTTCATTGTCTCTCCCCCATCCCACTATGGGGTGTTTGTATATGTGTGAGTGAAGGGTTGTGTGGTTTTGGCTGCTGGTATAAACCACATGTTAATAGTAGCTTGCCTCAAACTCAAATGCATGTGTACTAAAATAATGTAAAACAGTACAGTTTCTAAATATTTTGTAACAGTGTATTGGCCTAGCCAAACGCAATAGCATTTTACTGAAGAATGTGAGCAATTTGACTGCTAAAGAATCAAACATATCTGTGCAGTTGCACACAGCAGGCACTGGAAAATGTATTGATTGTGACCCAAGTCATGAATTTGCAAGATAACAAAGAACAGGAAAAGGACCAGGCTGTGCAAACAGGCAGGATATCCTGAATTAGGTACAAGAAAGACAACTAACAAAATGAAAAACAAGAAAGACAGCAGTGGGGCAGATGCTCGCTCTCTCTTTTTTTTCCCTTTTTTTTTTTTTTTTTTTTGAGGAAATTTGAAGACCAGTGTGCTGTGGTCCACTTCCCAAATCCCTTGTCAAAGGTTTCTCAAGCCTTAAGCTCAGAGACTGAGAACTACCCAGAACCATGGCTACCGCTGCCAAGTATGCACCACCAGTACCTGGTGCTGTGTACTCATGGCTAATGTAGGATACAAATGATAAGACCTAAAAGTATTAGCTAGAAATAAATAGTAATAATGTAAAAGAACTAACTTTACAGGAAGCATATTGTTTATCAATGTAATTCTAGTTAAGTTTTACTTTAAACTGAGATGAATTTATCAGATTTCTAAGCAATCATGTCAAATCTCAAATTCCCAGATACATTCTTCATGCACTTAAATACATCCATTTACAACACAGCTGGGGCCTTATCAATAACAGAAAGGATTTACTTCACACATCCTATGGGTTACACATAAATGGGGATGAGGATTGACTACTTTGCAGCAGGACAGTGTAAAACCCAGCTTTTTGTTAAGAACTGTTTAAGAACTTAGAGGTTCCATCTGCTTAATTAAGTGTTCCTTTTTGTATGTAGAATCCTGAATTCATTTTCCATGAATTTTATTCATCTCTTTCGAGATGATTTCAGAAAATTACATAGGAGATGCCCTTAACAAGACAATTTAGAATTCTGTAGCAGACATACTGATCCTTCCAAAATATTTGTCTACAAGGTTTTGTAAATATTTTTATATAATTATTTTAGAATAAATCCTCAACAAAGGGCAAACAATTTAGACTAATTTGCCTAGGGAAGTGTACAAAGCAAGAAAAATTTTGAGATGAAAGTGCATGTCGCTATTTTGCAAGTTTAGGTTAACCTTAGGCAAAGTTTACGCTTTATCAATTTGATGTGCTAAGACCAATATACTCTGACTTTACAGGTTTTTAGAATGAAATTTACTGTGCAGCTGCAGGTATATGTGATCCTCAAGAACTCTAAAATTTTATCCTAATATATTTGCAAAGAAGCAATTACTCTAATTTTCATAGTTATTCTGTTTCATGAGTGAGGCACTACATATACTCTTCAGCAGTCTATGGCAGGTACTACCCACTTCTACCAGTCACTTAAGATTCTCTACTGCAGCACAATATTATCAGATCACTGTATATTCCTACCATTGCAATAGTCAAATAATATACTCCATTTTCTCTTCATTGTTGTTGATGTGCAAAATGTTCCAGTGTCATTAAGGAACAAAATGCAGTAGTGGCAATATTAATGCAAGAACAAAAAGGACTGCCAAATATATTCTTATACTGCCACCTGCTAGAAAGTGCTAGAGGCTTAAAGGATGAGAACAAAGCAGACGTTTCCTCTTAATTGCTTCAGGCATTTGCATTGTGCCATCCTACTTTGTAGTGTTTTGCATGTTAAGTAGTTTTTCATCCACATCTTAAGAAATACATGTTCAGGCATTCTCCAGTCTGAAGGCAGATGTTAATGGAGTCAAAGTTTGTAACAATAAAAGTAAAAAATCAAAGTTCACATTATCAATATTTATATATTTGCAATAAAGATAACTTAATTGTTTTTTAAAACACCTTAACAAAGGAGGTGATTTTTTTCTTATTGCTAATAACTGCAACAAAGAATCAAAACCCATGGATACTTTCCAGTTGGCTTCAATAGATTCATTTGGATCCCTTTTCAGGGTCCCATCAACGAGTAGCCTTGGAAGCTCATCTCCTTATAGCCATTATGGTGAGGAAAATCAACATGATGGTACTATTGTGCCAGATACCTCAGCCCCTCATAACATAGTAACTCCACTTCTTTGCCCCCTTCATAAAACATAAGAGATAATAACCATAAACCCTAGAGAGGGTCCTGCTATTAACTTCAGATTATGCCCTAAAGTAATGGAACATGTCTCAGACTTTCCTCTGGAACTAAACAGGAAGCAATTTCACTGGAAAATTTAAAGCTTCTTAATGTTCAAAAGAGGTAAAAAGAAAATCACACTTTTTCCCTCATTAAAATCACAGAATTCATCATTTCTGTGACAAACATAGAGCCCATGTATATTGTAGAACTAATTTCACCTTTGGAGATTTTATATATTCCCTGCTCCATAAATTATTAATATTTCATGCCATTCATTTAGTGAAAAAAGATGGTGAGAAAAGGCTTTTAATCAAGAGAAGCCAGCTGGATAGCAGCCTGTCTCTGTGAAAATTACAGGATAGGAGAGAGGAAAGGGAATGCTCCCTTTTAAGGTGAGCAATCCTGGTAAATATAATTTTTATATATATATATATATATATATATATCTATCTCCTTAGAGTTCTACTCCTTCCTGAATATTCCTTATGCCAAAGTAGTTTCAGAAAGCCACAAATAGATATAATAATATCTATATAGATATAATAAATAACAGGATTTAATATATTCCTTTATAATACTGAAAGCAGTTACAAATAACTTAAAAAATAATACAACTCTAACAAAATGTTAAAAAAAAAAAAAATTGTTTTCTTTACATTCTGACATGTTGCACTTTTTCATCTGTTTGAAAAAGGATGCAAAATCTTAATCCCTTGTGGAGAAGTTATTTCACCTTGCCTATGAGAAACAAAGATGAATTGGGCTAACGACATCTCTCTGGTTTACAAGTCAGGATAGTCACCTGAGAGGTCAGAGAAGCCAATTTCAGTCTCTGCTCCCAGGGCTGTTTGTTTTCAGTTTGTTGCTTTGCTGAAAATATAGAAACAAAAGATAACCCAGAAAGAAGATACAATGCTTAAATGTATAGACAAATATAAATCTTTTTATTATTATTTTTTATTTTTTTTTTTTATTTAAACCTGTTACATGTATATCATTGTCATATCTGAGTGCAAGCTCTGTCATAGCATTTTTCTAAATTACAATCACAACTAGGTCATACTGGTGCACAAATACAGAGTGAAAGACAAGTAAAAGTTTGACTTGGTCATTTTACATTTAACACGAATTTGTCTGAACTTATTGTTTATAAATGTATAATTATTTATTATTAAAGTAGGGTAATATAGAAGATATAGAATTCAGATGTGGCAGAAGATTGGCAGTGAAAAGACTATTACAAAACTTCTGTTGAAATGATGAGCCTGGTATTGATGGGTCTTTCCCTGTCAAAAGAACAAGACTTTCCCAAACTCTGCTAGAAACCTAATACATAAAAATTGAAAAATGGGTGTGTAAAGAAGTAAGAACTCTCACACTTACCCAGTGTAGATGGCTTATGCATTGCATTATTTGTCACTCTCTCATAGTTAATACATGAGTAATGTTCTACGAATAGCTTTTGCCTTTCAACATAATTTCTCTAAAAGCAGAAACAAATCAGTCTCACTTCCTTTGCCTAGTTCCTTGACAGGAGAGTATCATGAGTTTAGTGCTTATGTGCCAATTAGAAAAATATTTTTCACTTGGCACTTGAAGTGTAAAGCAATGATCCTGTTATTTAATGCAGACACAGTCAGCCATGGAAAGTGAGTGTATGTGCCACCATCATCCACCAGCCCTGGTGTCGTTACTGTCACTAAATGCTCATACTCTTTTCCAGGCTAACTACCTCAATAAGAGCAGAGCTCCAAAACACAATATGCTGTCATAGGCATATGTGGCTTTCACATACATTAGTGAACGCTGTTGTTTTAATAAAACACAGTGTTTCAGAAGAAGCGTGTGGCTTACTTTTCAGCCTCATAGTGTCAACAGAAGTAATGCAAACTACTAGAATGCATCCAAAAACTCAGTACCAATTTAGCCTGAAGGACTGTAAGAATTTCAGCGTTCTTTGTTGCCTGAAAAGTAACAATGTTTGCACAGTTTTGGATGAGTGGAAAAAACATGATAAAAGACTTTCAAGGTACACATACCTTTCTCTACCTGTACAGTTTAGTTCAAAACAGAGAAAGGATTTAGAGCATCCTATCCTATGAAAAAGAAATAAATAAATAGAACCTTTGAGCCTTCTCAATACTATACATATATATATATATTATTTTTTTTTTTCTTTTTGGTTTCTAATGTAAGAACATTTTGTGAATTTTGTACTCACTTCCACATCACAATGATGACTGAATAGAAACACATGCCTTTTAAACAAGACATACATTTGAAAACTTCTTTTGCAAATCTGCCAGGTTTAATTGAAGGGATTCTTTCTAAAAATCTTAAGAGACATGAACAATATCTGTTGTGACAAGAAATATAATTATCTCATGCATACCTATTCAATTGTAGCTGACAAATGCAACACTATGTAACACATAGTAGTTATCTATGCATTTTAAAGTGTTCTTAAAGGAATACAAACTAAAGGAAAACAAAATATCACATATCAAGACAACAGGTCAGATTTGTGGCAAAAGCTATCCTTTCAGCGAAAATTTAAAATCTGATTTTCATCCTCAGGAATAAATGGCTAGGATACCAAAACCTAAAATTATTTGGCTTCCTTATATTTCCTTTCAGTTGTGTGGAACTTGCCTGAATCAATAAATAATAATTACCAGAAGTATTTACTTGCTTTAGCTCCACAGATACTGTTCACTATAGAACAGAACTCTAATTACCGTAAGTCTTTTTAAAATGCCCCCATTCCAGCTTTCACACTTTTTAGAGTAATCACTGCATTTTAAATGCCAATACATTCATGATTCTGATGCAAAAAAAAAAGAGCTCATTTTCATCTGTTTACACTAGCAAATATCTCAATGCATTTTACAAAAATAAAGGTCTTATTTCAAAGAAAAAGAAACACACATAGCTTAAACATAATTTACATTTTCTATGAGGAAAACATAAACTATACAAGGCTAACTTGAACCTTTAGCACCCTTAAAATTCATCATTTTCATATACAGTGTTTTATTTTACTTCTTTCTGTTGTTGTTGTAAACATTACAAATCATGAATAACATACAGTTGTGAGATAGCACTGATAGCACCTTAACTAAATTTAATAGCAGATTTTGGTCTGGTCAAACACACAAAAATAACATAATGGACTATATGGAGACTGAGAATATATGTATTCCCATATGAGTGCATTAATATATATTAGAAAATATAATATATATATATATATATTATATGTATATATATTAGAAAAATGTAAAAGACCTTTTACCAGAACAGCTAACTTTCATGTAATCTTTCATGGCTAACTTTCATTAAATCTAGTGGTAACGTTTTTTGCAACGTTAACTCATAAATTGTATCACAAAGTTAATATGTGGAAAATATTCAAGACTAAACAGGCTATAAAGATTACTTAATAATTATCAGCATTTTGGGGGGTGAGCCCTCAGAAGCCCTTTCCTGTCCTGCAGAGGTTTCTGCCTGTTACATGGAATTTCAGTGTGGCAGCATATCAAAGTTCATAACCATTTCTTCATGGTAGTGGCAGCTTATGGCTGAGTACAATACAAGCTGTCAAAGTTCAATATGCTTACTTCATTTTCAACCAAGAGTATTTCCTCAGCTGAATAATCAGACAGCTGACTGCAATAGTATCACTCATTTCAGTGCTACACATTGCTAATGCATTCACCTTGGGCAGCTATTTGTTCAGAAAAGTGAAATGGGAGTTTGGAGAAACCTTTGGTATGAGGAAAAAAACTCAGTTCTAATGCCAATGATAAAACACTTCTGAATTTTTAAAGCCATTAGAAATAAAAGATACCTCCCATGTCTGTGGTATCGTATAGTTTCTTAAAGTTCATTTAATGACTTCATTCAATTCTGCCTGTCGGCATTTACCAAAAATTGAATATCCATGAGAATAGAATGACAGGCCATGTATTCCAGCTAAAACAATGAAACTGAATTATTCAATTGCAGCAAAAAGTAATAAGCACACCAAGTGTTGATGCTGAGAGCCAAACTGAACTGAAGTATAGACTGCTATCAACGAATACAGTGCATGTCTAATGCATGGAATACAGAGCAGCACTGTGACATCCCATTTCCCAGTTTGTGACCTGTTTCTTTAAGTACCGTGACAAGAAAATATATATTGAGAAGTATCACTGCCTGTTCTCACAAACAATTGATATTTATAAAATGCATTTTTCTTGAAAGAAAAAGAAAAAGAAAAAGAAAAAGAAAAAGAAAAAGAAAAAGAAAAAGAAAAAGAAAAAGAAAAAGAAAAAGAAAAAGAAAAAGAAAAAGAAAAAGAAAAAGAAAAAGAAAAAGAAAAAGAAAAAGAAAAAGAAAAAGAAAAAGAAAGGAAAAAGAAAAGCCTCCCAAGTTGGTTTGAACTGCTAGCAGTTTACTTATTTTTTATTATTATTATTATTTATTTATTCTTAATGCCATAGTTGCTATGGTGATTTGCTGCTAGCTGCAAGCAGGTACTTTCAACACTGGTTATATTCCTACATTTTACCTGTCAAGGGGGTGCCAGGCCAGCATGTTTGGTGTGATACTCTGCTATTTTTTACTGTGAGCCACAATTCTCAGGTAATGCAATGCTGGCAATGTTGTTATTGTTTTTGTGATAAGCCTTCCCTCTCTCACCAATGACAATAATTACACTGAAATTGTGTGCTCCAGAATGAAGGCTACAGCCTACCCAAATCCTTGTGGGTTTCTTGTTACTGCTCTATTTTTCTTTATTTTTATCTCAACCACATGCCTTTTCTTTCTTTATATATATATATGTATATATATATTCTTGATGTCACAAGAACATCATTTATTAGTGACAAAGTTAGTAAGCATTTGCTGTATTTTAAGGCAAAAATCTGTGGTAGCAACCCAGAGAAATGGATCTAGTTTACAGAATTGTTTCTGTAATTAACAGATTTATATCCGAAAGATTTAAAGTCAAGAGTTGATAGGAATGAGAATTTCTTGACTTGTCAAATATGAAAAAAAAAAAAAAAGTATAGGCAGGCTTTATAGGCATTAATGAGTTATGGGTTAATATTTCAAGATTTGACACTTCATAGAGTGAACAAACTGAATTAGGCCATTTCTGGATGTTGGATGCTTATTCAAGTCAGAACCCTAATCATCTTATCCAGGAGTGTCTGGCTGCCTACACCAGCAAAGTGTTTAGAGGTAACAGCGAATATTTAACACAAGAACAGTGAGTTGTCCCACCTAAAAAACAAACAAATAAAACAAACAAACAAACACAAACAAACAAACAAAAAAACCTTTTTTGATAACAGCTTTTAAATGCTGTAGAACTTGTGGTTTAAATTATATATATTAAATTATATCTAAACTATATATATTAATTCATGAAGTGTTCGTTCATTTACACATAGATACAGGATGCAGATGAAAAGTAGAATGTAAACATGACCTCTTTATATAAAGGAATGAATGGTGAAGAGAACTGAGTTCTCCATGCCTTTATTTTCTTTCCTTTAAAATGTTAAGGATGAACTGCCACCTGTGACGTTCAGAAGTGGACTTTCCAGCAGTTACTTCATCTCTGGTCTCACTGAAACCGTTTACATCCTTTCTGGTCATATACTTTCAATGAAAAAAAATGAAAGACTACAAGTAAAAAGGGTTTGCTTACAAGCAGAAAGGAAGAAAAATAACATTCTGTAACTTTATTTTCTTTTTCCTTTTTTTTTTTTTTTTCCAAAAAACTTCTAGTACTGTGTTTTTTCAATGTGTGACTGAAGTTTTTTGGACTCTGTCATCAGGGCTCCATGAAAGAAATCTAAGAAAGAAAATCTGAAAGTTCAGTTTTGAGAGGTATGCAGAGACAATCAGTTCATCCCTTCATCAAAGAAGCTAGAAACTTGTGGGCTGAGTAAGTAAAAAGAGACAGGAACATGCAATCACAAACCTCCAGGCATGTTGCAGAGTCAGAGAGTCACTTTGGTTCCAGGGAAAAGCAAAGTCTTCATACAATGAGGACAGAACAACTAGAAAAGAAAAACTAAAAAAAATCACAGAAAAAACAGGTCAGAGATACTCAGAACATTTGTACCCTGTAGCATCCTTCTACCTCACAGTTGTTTGGTAGAAGAGACCTGCAATATTTACTACAGTTTTGATGTATTGGTCTCAGGAACTGATTTCACAGGCATGTATCAAAATTAAATGTTATATAAAATATAAAAGATACATTTGAAAAGCTGTGTTTATGAAATAAGGAAGGGTTAGGTGGTGTGTAGTTTTTCATGTTTTGTAGTATAGTTGTTTGTTGTTGTTTGTTTTGGTGTATAAATAGGGGTGAATGACACTTCAAATTTTGAGTTGGTTTTAACAGTGGAAGAGTTAATGACGTTTTTTCTGTGCAGCCATAAAAATAGCCAGAATTTTTTAAATTTCACAGAACTACTCATTTCCTCTGCTGCCTAAAACAAGCCATAATTAACGAAAGGAGCAAAGCCATGATAGTCGAGTTGTGGACTGTATTTATTTAGAGCATTCTGATTAATCAGGTAAGAAACCTTTCTTGTCAAAAGCCATTGTTCTTCAACTAAATTAAGGGATTTTGCATTTTTTGTGAACAATCATTATTTTAATGACAGATTAATGAGGGGCACCCATTGTCCTTCAAAGAAAGAAACAGCAACAAAAATAGGTATTTAACATTTAATCAGTTACAAGTATGCAACTATTTATGGCATTCTCTTATGGTTGTTAAAAGATATTTCAGTATAAGTCAGAGACCACTTTTTCAAGCTTCACTTGTAGCAGATAATACAAAGCACACAAAAGCAGAAGATCCAAAATTCTAGTATCACTGTCCTTAAAGAACAGCAGGTTGAGATATGGATTTGTAAAATCAAAATCATTTTGCAAAGCCCACATTTTTCTTCCTTGCTCTAATAACATTTAGATGTCTGTATGACTACCTACAGCTAACATAAGAACTTCGCTATTTCTTGGTTCCACATTTCAGCATGATGTACATTGGAACACTGTCTTGTTCAGACACAGCTTTTGATGTCAAGAAGATGATAAAAATTGGTTTTCATAAAACTATGATATTATAAAACATCTGACAGATTCTCTGAATAGTTGTAGGCACGATTTAAGGATGAATTGTTTTTCCTATTATGATTACATCAGTAACTGTATGTAAGAGAATTTCTGTTTCCTGGCTGATGTATTTGTCCAAGCCGTTGGTTGATAGTAGAATGAAGCATAAAACAGCCAATGGGTCTCACTTAATTCCTTGTTTAGATATGGACTTACTCTTTAACTATACTTCACAAAGCTGTCACATACTCACCACAGATTTACACTCTTAGAAATATGGTTGCTCAACTATGCATTGTGAAGCAACTCAAATAAGATTTGTTTGTCTGTTTTTGATGTTTACTATGAGATTATATAAACCTCTTTTATGCTGTTTCATACAAATAAATATTTTTTGCTGGGCTAACTTAGAATCCAGATGGCACATATTTTGCTGAGTTATTGTAACTCATGGCCCATTATTCCCAAATTAGACAAGATTGCTTTCAAAGTTTAGCATTAAAAGTAAATGAACACAGCCTATAAAACTGCATAGCAAGAGTCCTCATTGGTATTGGCTGAATGAATCATATTCTAAAGCCAATAGCTTCTTGCTTATGGACCACACTGTTTTGCTGATAGGATTAGCAAACAAATTGGTAAATAAATCTGTTGAAATACAAATGTAAAAACTTGCAGTAGTGTTTTATTTGTTTCTTCATTTTTTTGACTTCTGAAATTTATTTTTTAAGAAATGTCTCTAAGTAAAGAGTGCTTTTTTTTAGATTTTTTTGTTGTCTTTTTGTTTTCACTTTTTTATTTATTTGTTTCTCCTCTTAGTATAATAGATTGCTCAGAAATTTAAGGTATATATGTTCCAAAAGCAGGCAAACAGATTTTATGCAAACAACTTTTCCAGATTGCAAACAATAGATAAACCCACAATTTTCATGTGGATTGGGTGTTCATTCAACATATAAAGCACCAGTGAACAAGATGTATAAGAAATATTAAATTGTCAGGTATTAACATTAATACAATCCATTTCTAGATGTACAGAGAGCAGGCTTAGTGATTCTGATAAGTATGTTGAGAGTGGACTGTATCTTCATCAGCTCAGAGGAGTTCTGTATCCCATTAAAACAGCTCACATAAGATTTAGCACTTTTAAGTCAGAGAAATGCAGTCCTGCAGTATTTTGAAAGCCACAGTTCAGCACCCCTGCCCCCCTTCATTGTCTCTTGTTACTTAACTTTTATGCTCACTGCAAGATCTGAAGACAGAAAAGACTAGGTCAGAAGATATTTTCTGTCAATGGAGACAGACAAGAAAGAGAATTAGCACTCATCCTTTGTAAAGTCTTTGAGATCGATAAATGGCCCACAAAGAAGAATTATTAGCCCACATAAATTTTGCCTTTCTAGGCAGAAGTTTCATAGGCAAAATAAATTTCCATATATTTGATATTACAATACACATTCAGTCAGAGGTTTCCCACCCTATATGTTTTAATAGCTATCTCTTAAGTAGTCTCACTGCCATCACAACAGAAAGATACATACAATTTTCCATGACTTGGTGGCTCAAATACTGTAAATCAAAAAAGGACAGAAGATAAATGGAACATATGTACTAAGGCCAGACAACTACTCAGAAAACTGAATTTAGATTCCAAGACTCGTTATGGACAGAATTTGTTGCTTCCTAGTGGAAATCAGGAAAGTCTTCATGATGGAAGGAGACCAAACTAGCAGAAGGAGAAGAAATTGCTAAGCACAGGATATACCTAGTTGTGACCTTTCTGAGAGTTTTGTGAGTCAGGCTGCATCTCCTACATTCTGGGTAAAGGCAGCTGTGTCTTTCTCCAAGGATAATTTCCAACTGAGCAGAGCTGAAACTTCTAAAGCCTAGAAGTCATCAAGTCACCATTTTGCCCAATGATTAGTGATGAGAAAATCGCCAGATGGATAACTTGGGTCAAATCCATCCATCTAACCCTAGATGGATAACCTGGGTTAAATTCCTGTCTCAGAATTTGCATACTGTAACAGTGCTTTAACCACCAAACTTTGGATCCTTTAGTGGAATACAAAGAAAGAGGGAGGGAGGCTTACTTATTAAACTAGCCAAGATATGAGCCTGAGGACAGCAGCTAAAATGAATCATTTGCTGTCCAGTGAGAAAGACATTCAAGGGCCAAGGCAGCAGCCTAGTGTTCTGATCCCCGATCCTAAGAGTGTGTGTGCATGTATGTTTTGCTAGTCTCTGGATAATGAGCAGGTTTGTGACAAAGTACAGCCATAACCTGTATCTAAAATATGGTACACTACAGTATACAGAATACAGAATTCATAGAATGGTTGAGGCTGGCAGAATCTCTGGAGTGCATCTGGCCCAACCCCTGCTCAAACAGGGCCACCATGAGCATGGTGCCCAGGATGGCTTTTGAGGATCTCTGAGGAGGGAGACTCCACAACTCCGCAACCTGTGACATTGTTCAGTCACCTACACAGTGAAAAAGTGTTTCCTTGTGTTCAGACAGGACCACCCATGCTTCAGTTTGTGCCCATTGCTTCTTGAATTGAATGCATTCAAATATATATTTACCAAGTGCAAAATAAGCCAGGATTTTCAAGTTGGCTAAACCATATAACACTGACATCTCTAACAGATGCAGAGAGAATCCTTTATACCAAAATTACAATGTTTGAAAAATTCATGAAATCCTAGGTTCCTTCCAGTCTTTCCATACAATAGGGTTCAGAGATTTTAATATCCTTAAATTAAAAAAAAAATACTAAAATGTATGTGTTAATTAAAAGTTTTCTTCAAATGCAGAAATTAAAGCTGAAGTTTGACAAATGTGACTAGAATAGGGATTAGGATAGAAATTTATAAACAACCCTATTTGCAGTAGTAACTAATATATTTTCTGGTGATTAATACCAGAAATTAGATACCATAAGATAATTCACATATGGAATAACAAGGAGAAAAAAAATTTACACATAAAAACAATCATGGATGCATTCTGTATTCAGCTTTGGCTGGTATCAGATACTCTGATACATATATAGAAATAGAAATTCTGTGATATATATCATTATAGATATATCATATATATCTATATATTCTGCTCAGGAATTTCAAACTCCTTTTCCTGACAAATTTAGGATGGCTGGAGAGTATTCAGAATGAAATCCAGATCTTTGTTTTAACATTTAATATATATTGTACATTTTTTCATATCTGATCACAGAAGAGTGGGAGAAGGGAAGAAAATAATAAAAGAATTAGGAGAGTGATTATCATAAACAAATAAATATGGGCTTCCTCATAGACTCATAATTTGTGAATAGGTTAATTACTTAAATTAAATTGAATGAGACACTCAGCCTAATATAAAACTGCAGAAGACAGTAGTTTTTCATGGGTTTATTTATTTATTTATTTATTTTTCTGCCTTTCAGTCTTTTATAGAACTTTGTACCAAAATTGATCTATCTTGTTTTCCTGTTTATGAGAATTTGTGCAAAGCCGGGATTATACAAAGAAACAAAAATATAATTGTAGCAACTGTTGTTAGATGGGATGTCATGATGCACCCTGAAAACAATCTCTAATATTAAAATTCCTGAAAGAATTGGACTGCAGTCTAAACATAGACTTTAGTGACTTTGAATCTAGGATTTAGCAACAAAGATAAGGTATCACCATGATTGTTTACAAATGTGTTACAGTCATTTTAAATTATTCTCTGGTATACTGGGGTGTGTAATAACCAGCCTCTAATTTAAAGACCATAGGACACCCTAATCAAAATAGAGACATTAAAAACCTTTCTTCATAAAGAAATAACTGCTTCAGTTATATTATTTTCAGTTATATTATTTTCAGTTATTGTGTTTGTAAAAGTACACACAGTGGATATGAACTTCTTTTTGTTTAAAATACTGCAACAGATGAGAAGTCTGTATGGATACTGACTTATCATATACAGCTACCAAGTGCACTTCAATATAATTATGTCACATTAGAATGCTCTTTCAGGCACTATCTTTCCCCTCCTAGCATAACATATCACTTCATAGTACTTCCCAGGAAATGTTTTTTACTTAAAATCTAACAAGTTCCTGTGATGACCTACTTCCAATAAGCTGTGTGAGTTACTGAAGTGACCTTTCAAGACAGTTAAAAGCATAAGCTAAGGTCAGTATCCTCACGTTCTGCACACAGTTAGAAATGTAGGACTCATCTAAACATTTATTGGACATAGCAATCTACAGATGAAGGAAACAACAGGGAGAAAAGTTAAATATGTTACATGCAGTTTCTTGAAGACTTGGAAGTACTGCTTCAATGAGATATGAACAATTGCTATTCTGTAGCTTGTCTCAGCTGCAGCTAGGCCTTAGCAAAATAGGGTATCAGAAAAGGGGAGGGGTTCTTTATGCTATGCGACTAAATGTGTGCACGAGTGATTTTTCAATCAATTCTGTTTTCTGCCTTTTAATTTTCTTCCAGCTCAGCCCTACAAACGAGTAAAGGTTACTTATTAAAAAGATCTATCTATATGCTCAAAGTTTAGGGCATGTTTCAGCAGTTATTTTGTTATTCTATAGCAGAAGAAAATATTTTTGTTGAATTTTTTAATTATGCAGAGAAATGATGATGATCTAAACAGTTTAAGTCCCACTTAAAGTGAATTTTAAAAAGTTTCCTGGATTGAAATGGATATAAACCAATATTCTCAAACAACATATATTTATGTGTATTTATTCATTTAAAATAAATATATTTTTAAAGTATAAATAAATATTATTAAATGTATATTATTTTTCAGTATTCAACAAAAACTGAAATAAGAAAAAGAGATTATGATAGCAATGATTTAACCTGATGACTATTTTCCATTGCTGTTTACATCATATTTTATGACCTGCAAATTTTTAAATTTGGGTGTTTTCCCAAGAAAGAAGAGTTAAAATGTAAGCAATTAAATTATAACCAACAAGCTAATCACATTTTGATGATATTCAATACTCCTGGATTGTCATCAGAACCAAAATGGTTTAACTTAATTCCTCTCACATTTAACAGATAAACTTCACAAACACTGAAAAAAGACTTAATCACTGATGGGTGTTGAGACTGGAACCAAAAGTCCATGAGAAAAATAAGATTTGAAGGAAATCACCTTACTCATTTAAGCTCATTTTGGTGAATGGCAACCTATGAAGGGGTTCAGGCTGTCTGAACTCTGCTCCTGAAATAAATCAAATACATTTCCTTCAGTTGGAAAAATCATCAGTGATATATCTATATCTATATACTCTGCTCATTTATGTAGGATTACTCTTGTTGTCCTGTTTTTGGCTGAGTTACAGTTAATTTTCTTCAGTGAGGCTGGTATAATGCTGCTTTGGATTTTGAAGGAAAATAGTGGTGATAACACACTGATGTTTCAGTTGTTGCACAGAGCTCACACAGAGCCAAGGACTTTCCAGCTCCTCGTGCTGCCCTGCCAGCGAGAAGGCTGGGCGTGCACAGGAGCTGGGAGGGGACACAGTCAGGACAGCTGACCCAAGCTGGCCAAAGGGATGTCCCACACTATGTGATATCATGCTCAGCAATAAAAGATTGGGGGAGCATTTGGAGTGATGGTGTTTTTCTTCCTAAGTAACTGTTACATTTGATGAGCCCTACTTTCCTGGAAGTAGCTGAACACCTGCCTGTTGACGGGAAGTAACTAATGAATTCCTTCATTTGTTTTGGTTGTGTGCATGGCTTTTCCTTTACCTAGTGAACTGTCTTTGTCTCACACCATGCATTCTCACACTTTACCTTTCTGATTCTCTCCCCTATCCCACCTGGGGAGGGTGAACAAGCAGCTGTGTGACACTGAGCTGCCTGCTGGGGCCAAACCACAACATTTGTTTTCAAACTTTGCCTGTTTATCACTAAATTGCTATTAAACAAACAAACAAACAAACAAACAAACAAAACAAAACAAAAAAAACAGCCCTGGTTATGGGATCCAGTGCATTAACTTACTACTTTTGTTAACTGAATTTTCCCATTTGGCAACTGGTATTGGGTGTCCAACCCTCGGTTTCTCTGCTTAAATGGGGGTGTTGATGAGATAACCTCTCAAGGTCCCTTCCAACCTCAGTTGTTCTATGAAATCCAATGTCTTTCCAATGCCAAGCTACGTGCAGTCTATTGGCTACACAGGTATTTCTTCAGACAAGTGCAAGTTTATTTTGTCAAGTGCTTTCTAAGAGCATATGTTCTTTTGTATACTCTTCTTCCAGCTATTCACACTCAAAGATCAAATTGCTTTTATTCTGTTCTGCTTTCAGAGAAAGAAAGTCCTGCTGTGATTCTGTTTCTGCCATTTCCCAGATGCCAGTCAATAGGACAAATTGTCCTACCTATCTCTCTTTCTCCCCGCCATGCCAATTCTTAAGGTCTTCAAATTCCCTTTCTCTTATCAGAGTAATATTCCAAATATTGTCAGTAATACAACAACCTCAATTTGAACTCTCTTTTCTGTTCCCTAGCACAGTAAGCAATTCTCACTTGTTAAAGGAAAGCCAGGCTGGTCATTTTCACTGTTGACAGCATTTATTTATTAATTTAAAAAAAAAAAAAAAAGGGTTCCAGAGAATAGTCAGTTCTTTGTACTTTCTTCCCTTTGTAACCCTTATTATGCTTTTACTTTCATTTAATTGTCTTGAGTCATTTTTTACGTCTTTTTTATGTCTTGCCGCATTTCTGATATCAGGGCAGACACTATTGGTATCAGCAGATGAGAATAAGCCAAAATGTCAGATTCCTACTGCATTTTATGGTCCTGGTTCCCCATATTTGCAGTAGAGACTACTATATATCGGCTAAAGCTTCTAGGCAATGTGCTGAAGAAAATCCAGACTCTGATGATCAAAAGCACATACAGTCACAGAAACCAGGCAATAGAAAGAGCTCAGAAGCTGTCTGCAAAGCTGAGAGTAAGTGAAATGTTTGACAGAGAAGAATAGATGTTGGCAAAATTGCTTGATCCGCATTTTAAAGGGAAAATTGAAATCACACTTCCATAAACCTGAGATATTAATCACTGAAGGGGTGTAACTGTGTACCAGAGTCTCTCTTTCCTCTCAGGAATTCCTCTGGCTCAGAACCAGAGCTGATTCTTAAAATGACCCAATTTGGAAATGGCCTAGAGGCAAAATAAGCCTCTTTTTTTTTTTTTTTTTTTTTTTTTTCTTTTTAAAATATACTTGTCCTCCATTAATTTTCAGAATAAAAATATGTAACTGAATCAAAATTGACTGGCCCAAATAATATTGCTCGACAGCTGCAAAATTGATACTGACATCAAATTTAATTTCTAAAATACTCAGGTACAATGAAAAAGAGGAATTATAATTAAAATAAAAAAAAAGTTGAAGTCTACAGGAGCATTACAGTAAAAGCAGAGGCTGTCTTAACAGCATTAGCTATAGGAATTAAGGATATGATTTCTGTATCAGCATTTCAATTGCTATATAAAGTCAGATGGTTTATTTAACTTTTGTTTTTGTTTTCCTAACTGCAAGGTGTGTCTTGTGGGTTATTGTGGGGATTAGTGTATTTCTTCACTACTTGGAGATCTTTGGACATAACAGGATATTGCACTACTGTGGGTCTTTATGGGACATCACACAAAATTAATAAGCAACACCGCATGGCATGTCCTTTGGGCTGTTGTTTTTATGTTTTGGTGTCTAAACAAGTCAGTACATGGTTATGGTATGAGTATATCCTTTACATGATGGAGTTTTTTCTTAATCACAAAGGATAAGGAGCATTTTAGGAAACTAACTTGAGTAGGAATTTAATTTAGAAAAATGTATCTCTTGCTACTAAAGTTAGTGCCTCTTCCTGTAGGCTTACAAAAACGCATGTAATGTATTCTGTAGGATCAGGACCAGAAGACTTTGAACTTCAAAGGATTTCATCTCATCCATCATTCAGCATTGACAGTGGGTGAATTAATATTAGTGTCTCTCTAACTGGGCTGAAAACGTCATGGGCATGAGCCATAGCTACTATCCAGCAGTAATAAATGGCCTAGAGTTTAGGCCAGGCAACATCTGAAAGCTCTTTGCTAACCAGCAATTCCACCCATTGACAAAGATTTATGTTGCAAACACATATTATTTGAAGTACAGTCTTTCAGGATTATGCAGGACCATTAAATAGCAGACAGCTGCAAAGTCTTTCAAATCAACTTAATCAAACAGCAAGAATCTTATCATTACCCACTTCAAACCATCAGAAAGTCAGGACTCTTTTTGCAACCTAAAGAGTTCAAGCTTTCAAAACTCATTGCTTATGCAATTTTCTAATTAGGGATTATATTGTCGTAGTTTTGCCTTCAAGACAGTAATATCTCTTTGGCACCTAGATCTGCCTGTTTGCGGCGTGACCACAGAAGTGTGTCAGCTTGACTAGGTTGGCTGGCTTGGGGCCTATCTTAAGTCTAAACTCCATCAGGACCAGGAAACTTTAGTTCCTCAATGTATGTTGAATGAGAGACTTAATACATCATTAGAGTCAACAAAATGCTGGCTGTGACTTTCTCTTAAAATGCTCAGAGGAAGTGGTGCTGTTCTGCACTTCTATTATTCAGTCATCTGAGAGAGGAGACTCCATTTTGTAGGGACATCATGTGATCTGGGGGCATGAATCATACACCAGACTTCCCTGAGAGTCCTATAGCTGCAAGTCTTTTTTTTTTTTTTTTTTTTTTTTTTTTTTTTTTGTGGGATTCCTTACACTTAAAACAATTTGAATAAGAGACCAAAAAGATGGAATGACAGCCTTGCAGGTGTGGACTGTCACCTGGCTTCACAGAAAGTTCTGAGTTTTAGTCCCTGATACATGGTTTATTCCAGTATTACACATCACATATCTTACATCCTTTCAAAAAGCAAAAATATAAAACTAGTCTTAGTCACACAGACACAAGTTTAGCCCTCCAGCCGCCCATAAGTTTTGAAAGAAAAGCTTTGAAGAGAAGATTAAGACCCTGAGTGGATAAAATACCTGTTCAGAGTATTTTTTTAAAGATCTGAAAACTGAAAAAAGAAAAGGAAGAATTTAAAACACCTTTCCTCCATGTACTCATCTGGCAAAGCTGGCAAGCTAACACTATGTTTAGCTCTAGTGCAACCTCTAAATCAGTAAAAATGCTTTCTTCAGGAAATACTATTCAAGGCATTCTCCTGTATTTTAGAAGGAGCATATCCATTCAAGCCTTGGCTGACAAGTTAAGCTATATGAATGCTCCTTATAAAAAAAAAAAAATAAAAAATAATCCAGACAAAAGCTGTGCCTATGCAATGAGCTGACCAATAGCCTTGTTAAGACCTTTATAGCTGTAAGAGAGTGTGTAATGCCAAAAACAGACTTAACCTAAATTCTCTTCATAGTTTGGCTACTGAGCCTACTTTGAATTCTCTCCAGATCTCAAACTCCACCTTTAATTTAGTACAGCTAACCAGATATGCTTGCTAAAGAAAATCTAAGAACTTTCTCAGCAGCCCTAAAAAAAATTATGTTTAGTAAAACAGATCAATGAAAACCACCTAGTTTCTTTGTGCGAGCTGTTTACTTTCCACTTGTATTGGGTTTATGTGGCAAGGTTTTGGTAGCAGGGGACCATAGGGTTGGTCTCTATGAGAAGAATCCGGAAGCTCCCCCATGTACGGTACGGGCCCTGCAGCTGACCAGGGCTGAGCCAATAAGCAATATTGTTTGCACCTCTGTGAGAGCATATTTAAGACAAGGAAAAAAACTGCTGCACAACAGCAGCAGGGAAAGAGAGGAGTGAGAAACAGCTCTGCAGACCCCAAGGTCAGTGCAGAAGTAGGGCAGGAGGTGCTCCGGGCATGCAGCAGCAGTTCCCCTGCAGCCTGTGGAGAGGCTTCTGGTGCAACAGGCTGTCCCCTTGCAGCCCATGGGTCCCACATGGAGCAGATCTCCATGCTGCAACTCATGGAGGAGCCCCTGGTGGAACAGGTGGATGTTGCCTGGAGGAGGCTGCGGCCCATGGAGAGCCCCCTCAGGATTTGGCCCCAGGCCAGAGCTGCAGCCCATGGAGAGAAGCCCATGCAGGAGCAGGGGGTCTGGGGGGAGCTGCCACCCGTGGGGGACCCGTGCTGGAGGAGTTTGCTCCTGATGGATGAAAAAGGGTGGATGGGGGGGAAGGCATTTTTGGTTTCTTTCCTTTATTTCTTCTCTATCCTGTTATTAATGGGCAATAAATTTCTCTAATCTCACTATGCTGAGTCTGTTTTGCCCATCACAATAGTTGTTGTGTGATCTCCCTGTCCTTATGTCCACCCTTGAGCCCTTTTCATCATATGTTCTCCCCATTTTCCTTTAAGCAAGGGGAGTGAGCGAAGGGTTGTGGTGAAGGTCATCTGCCCAGCTGGGTAAAACTACCACACCACTTTATTTCTCGTACTCTCTAAATACTGTACAATGCTGATGTTAAAAATAAAAATTAAGGAACACTCAAAATCCCTTGAATGGCTGATTAACAGCAGATCAACAACCAGTTACATTTGTTTGTTATAAGATAGTTAGCATGTATATAAATATGTATTTAGTCAGTTTATTAAAAAATCATCAATTATTTTAGATGCATCCTTAGATATTTGTTTATTGCTTTATACCAATGGACTTGAAAACTCAGTCGTTACTGAAGAAGAATGAAGGATGATCTGGTGTAACAGTAACAGGTAATGCAAGAGAAAACCTGGTGTAACATATTTTAAAGCTCCTTTAGAATATTACTACCTGTTGACCCTTTACACTGTCCTAAATTATTTCCTCTCTTGTAGATATCAATATCACCAAAATGATATTGGCTCCATTGTATATTCTTCCATCATCCCCAGACAAGTATTAAAAGTATATGTCCTAACATACCCAGCAAAGAATTGCATCTTTGTGTTCTGGGATATCAACACTTTCTGTGTACACAATGTTTAAAAGCAAGTATAGAATCATAGAATCATTAAGGTTGGAAGGTCTTTGATAAATGAAAGCTTTAGTATTTCTCATGAAGTCACTTACAAATACTTTGATTATTATGTTCTCTAGCCATTCTTATTGCTTGTCTCTAAAGTTACTTCAACTTAGAAAATTTCAAAGGCTGAACTTCAGGTTGAACTGAAAGATGACAACTTCGATTTCATCATGATTGAATGAAATGGAGTTTTACCCCCATGTTGACTGGCAGCTTTAATTTACTTGGCAAAAGCTTAAAGAAATGTAACCATAGATTTTGAAGAAAAAACAAACAAACACACAAAAAAACCCTTGAACTGACTACTGGTTTTGATATAATGGCTTTATATCAAATGGCATATGTGTGTCATATATGTGTCACTGACCTGTTTTTTGGTGTTTTAGTTTTGCTTGTTTGTATTTTTTGTTGTTGTTATGTTTTGCTGTCCTACATTGCTGTACATCTTTGTCTTCTATATTCTGATTTGTTCATTCTACTGATTATCATTGTTTTTTTTGTTTGTTTGATTATTGTAAAAATTAGTGTATTTCAAAAATTAGTCTCTCTCTCTTTTTTTTTTTAATAAATAAAATTAATCATACCGAATATCTTTTACCTTAATATATGCCTCAAGATTGTTTTTTTTTTTTTTTTTTTCTCTTTTGTGTACAGCCACTTTTAATCTCATACTGCCTATTTCACTATAAGGTTACTTATAATTTATTTTATTTAGTGTTTTACTTATCATTTAGAACAGCTTGAATGACAATAGCCCATCTGCCTGAGTAAACAATTTGTTGAGTCCAGTAAATTTTTAAATTTAAAATGTTGCTGTTTAAAATGTACCATGTAATACCAGATTATAATATAATCTTCTATCTCTTACCTTTGTATTTGTGTATTTAACCTCAAAATATTGTCATCTTCGTTACTTTGTTCTAAGAAAGGAGTATATTAGCCATTCACTAGCTAACAATGCTATTGCAAATTTCTCCTCTTTCATTCCAAACTTGCACTTATGTTTCCAGAGGTCTCTTTTCTTTTTCAAGTAACACCTATTTTATCTATTTCTGACAAATACTTTGCTGAACTAACTCTGTTGGCCTTGGCAGAACTACCTTTTTCTGATCTCTCTACACTAGCCTCATTTAAGTTGCTTCTCTAATACAAATAAGGTAAATATTGGAAGATGAATTGATATGAAAAGAAAAAAATAGCTTAGCACTTTCTCACAGGGAAAGAGATTTAGTGAAAAATCTTGATTTTATACTAGCAAAGAAACATTGGCTATTGTTGTTCTTTTGCAAGTACCAGTCTAAAATAAATAAATAAATAGAAGCTATAGGTAGGAAACTTTAAAAGTTGGACCAGATGATCTTTCAAGGTTGCTTCCAACCTGGACTTTTCTATGATTCTATGCCAATTCCTACCAAAAAGGTACTTCCAGTGGCTGTCACAAATCCCTAGGCATTCCCTGAATGCCTAATCTTTATGAGAACAAACTTCACAAAGGGCAGCAATGCAATTTTAGATTTTTTTCTCATATTGTAATAAGTTAATAATTATTTTAATATTGTAATCTATAACTTGATTACAGCTGATATAGTACCAAACAGAATAGTGGTTTGGAACATTAGCATGCTAGGGAGTTGAGCACTATGTCCTCTCACCCGTTAACCACCTTGTATTAAGAGATTTATTTTGCCCCTTTTTGTGTCCTTTACAAAATTGTGACTTTAGAGTAAGTTATGATCTTGAAAAAACAGTTAGTTATGGATTTCTGCTTAACTTGTCAAAACAACTCAAGGCAAATGAAGCCTAACCGTAGTGAAATATTGGTCTGCTTCATCACGGTACAAGCCTATATATAACCATAGATGAAACTGAAAAATGATAATTGAATGCCAGAGCTTTGGGCTGTTTTACAAAGATCAGAGACTGGTTCTCCAGCACAGACTTGAATAGCTTTAGCAGGACATGACCTTGATTAATGCCTTGTCAAGATACTCAGTACCTTTCAATTGTTGTTGGAAGAATACCTGGTCATTACAGGACTCAGGAGAATGGATCTGAACATTGATTTCTGGGTCTGAAACATAAGCATAGGTTTCCTTAATTCCCATTTAGCCATCATCTAACACAGATCTGCTTAAAGGTTTCTTTAGAAGCAGTTTAATTGTGTTGCAACTACTTTTTGCTCTAGCTCTGCTGTATTCACAAAGCAGATGTTTTCTACATATAGTCATATATATCTGGAGTACATTTTTACAGTAATCTTAGACTACAAATTTCACAGGATTTGGTCGTAACCTACTTTCACACAATAACTCGTTAATTAATATAAGTTTTTAATTTTCTAACACTGTCTCCTCACTGGTGAGTTTGGGGAAAGGAGTTTCTCTCATCTTAATAAGTTGCATTTCTTATCTTCCTGTCAGATCTCAGAGGGTGAGATAAACACATAAAAGATCTACTGAACATGCTCAAGATCTCTGTGACAAAATTGCTGAAGTAAGAAGGTGTTTAGATGGAAATAAGAGCTGCCACATTTTGGAGCCCAAGCCCACAGCGGGAATCATGTCAGAGTTCAGTCCTACTAGCTACAGAAATAATAGCCCACCCCACAGTGAGTCCTAGACCATTTCATACCTTTCTCTGTTAGTCAGATACAAAGAAAAGCAATGATTAATATTGATTCATCAAAATCCATGGGACTAGTGCCTATTCTCTTGTAAATACAAGAAGTTGAACTCTATTAGAAAGTATAAAATGAAGCTCTTTGCATGCTTTGCATTGTAAAAGTATAGCCTCCAAAAAAACAAGACATCCTCTGAAAGCAACATAGTATTCCTTCATGCACCTAGTATTGTTGCTGATTGAACTTTCTCATTTTCAGCAAGGGAAATGGAGGAGGGAAGATATTTCCTCCTTTAGAATCAGTGAGGAATCACCAAGAAATACTGGGATTGTAGCTGTTTTACAGAAAGGGCAGAATCATAACCCTGATATATACTGGAGGATGCTGCTATCCTCAGCAGTTGTACCAAGGCAAAGAATAATCTTCTTCCTCATGCAGGCCAACAGTAAACACCAGAGATTTAGATTTCCAATAAAATTTATAACAAGGACAGACAATGTTAACAAACTGTTGTTTACTTTTTTCTGTGTTAATTCTGACAGTAATGAACTTTAATCATGCTCTGAAATGACAGTGCAGCAATCTGTAACAGATATGTAGCCAGTGCAAAGAGCAGCACTGAACAATTTTGAGTTAAAATTAGTGAGCTGTAATCATCCACAGAGCATCAACATTATAGGCTATGATGATGTGCACATTCATTTGGGTGAATTCCATTGATTTCAGTAGTGCCAGGATTTTAAACAAGAGTTTGACCTTCACTCAAAACCTTTGTCGCTCCTTCTCCAAGGTACAATATGACCTTGAGCTCGACCTTCACACAAAACTTTTCTCTCTCTCTCCAAGGTACAATATGTCTCGAATAAGGGGATGTTAGCTTCCAGAAAGGAAGTTGGAATGGACTTTTGGAGGTCATTTAATGAAATTTGTGGTCATAGGAGACTCAATTAAATTCGGTTACCAAGGATTTGTTCAGTTAAAGTTCGAATGTTTCTAAAGATGGAGATTTCCCAGAGTTTCTGGACAACCTGTTAGAGCGTATCTTAAAATAAATAAATAAACAAACAAACAAACAAACAAACAAATAAATAAATAAATAAAAATTAAAAAATCCAAGCTGTCAAATCAAAATTTCCTTTATGGAAACCTCAGTCTATTACCTTTTGTACTATTACCATGAACCTTTGAGAGGAGGAGTCTGGTTTTACCCTCTCTATTTACTCCCATTAGGTAGCTGTAGCTAGCAATAAGTTCTCCCTTCAGATTTCTCTTCTTCAGACAGAAATGGGCTTCTCTCACACTCTGCTTGTATCTTCTGTTCTCCAACTCCATAATTGTCCAGATGGTCTATACTGGGAGCCTTGCAGAAGTCCTTGTATTTGAGGAGTTTGATCCTCCTGAACAGGACATGTCTACCTCTACTGAGCATCCTTCTTAGGGCTTGAGAAACCCTTAACTTAGCATGAGAAGCTATGTGGTATATGAACCTGGTGGAGTGCCCCATTCTGGCCTGTGCTACACACTAATGGATGCTATGTGACTGAGATATCCCAACCTGTCATGAAACTTCCTATTAGCTGAATAGATAAGTAATACTATCGGTACTGTGTAATACTTTTAACAAAGGTAAACTTTATATGTATCAAGGGATGGAATATGATGATCATGACCAGGAGACCATTGTACACCCACAAATAAGTGATCCACGCAGCAGTTAACCTAAGTAGGCCCAGGCATGTGCTGTGCTGCAGATAAAGATTGGCCACCAGGCAGTATTGTGATGCACAAATCTCTTAGCCACAGCATAAACTCAGCTAGTTCATTGTAACAGAGGAATCTGCAGGCAGCTCCTCCTTAATAGCAGTGATTACACATTGCCTGTGCGGCCGTGCCTTTACCTAAAGGTGCAACAAGATGTTCTTGTGCAGGAGGAAGTTCTCATGTGAGCAACCTTCAGGAATTGAGATGCCTTCTTGTAAGAAAATACATAGTAGCTCAAAGGAATAAGAAAGGCAAACATTTCTCCAAGGACAGTATCTGCTCAGCATGTCATGTAAAGAAAAAAACAAAAAAACATCCAGGGTCCATGCAATTCTGCATGAACTCAGAGTTCCCAGCATCTGAAGGGACACAAGAGGTAGTCACTATCTATATTTCTCTTTTTATTATATCTTATTAAAACAACTATTTTCCTATGCTATTTCTTGTAAGGCCTTTCTTATTGAAATATAAAAATAAACCTGTGCTGTGTCTCCATCTCCACACATTGCAGGGAAATCCATCCCTACTTCTACTTTCTGTGTTGTTTCTTTTTGATTTGAGCTCAGTCAGAAGTTCCTTATTCATTCATACTGGCCTTTTGCCACACCTGCACAAACTGAACAGGAGAACAGTTCGTTCTTGTGCTTTGAGGATATTGTCCTTTAAGATCAAAGTTTTCCTAGCCCCTTTTGATATTCAGGGCAACCTCCCACGGCATCCCAATGAAATCATGCTGTGCAGCTGCTCATGAACTCCTAATTCCTCCTGTTTCCTTCCCATGCTGCATATATTTGGGTGCTGGCATTTGAAACAGACACACAATTTTGCTGTTTTCAAAGGGGGAAGTGTAGGTGCCTCTGTAAGCATGCTAATCCCCAGACACTTCCTCACTTTCTTCCTTGCCTTCAAGGAAGGCAACTCTTCTTTCAAGTTTCTGTAACTATTGCTCCAAACAACCCAATTTAAAGCCTTCCTCATGAGGTTTGCAAACAATGGTATAGATAGTCATGTGTTGCTCTGAGTGAGAATGTGATCTATTTGACAGTAGTCTCATTACTGAGTGTCCTGTAACCATACAAGCCAAAGCCTTGTCTACAGTGATAGCTTAGCAGCAAGGTGATAACCTCGAGGATGCACCTACTTGTGCCCTTCACTTTCACCAGGATGATCAAGGAGAATACCAGGTAAACCAAAGCCTGCAACCCTTACCTCCAGAGCTCTGCGGTCTTGATGCTGCCCAGTCGCCCACACAGGAAGCAGCAAGTAATCTTAATCCAAATGCTGCATAAGCCCTTAGTAGTGGCTCCAAAGCACCTTATATTTGAGCCACAGAATGCAGCAAGCCAACTGAAACATCAGTAGCTTCTTCTACAGAAGGAAGCCTCCAACACACTCCTTGTCCTCTTGGTGAAAATACAGTGTTCAGGCTCATCTGGCTTTGATGCCTCTTCCAACAATTTCTCCTCATTTATTCCCAGAATGTTATTCTTATTTTGTAGCGGCGGATCTGCAGACAGAAAAATAATCTTCTTTGTGTCGCTGTAAACCACAGTTTTCCAGGATCTCCTCTCTTGGGAGCCTCCATTCATTGCTCCCTTGAGAAAAACTTGTAGCTGCTTTTCCTTCTTTATATCACACAGTTTGAGACCTTGCCTCTGCAGACAGTGTCAGTCTCCTTTCCACCCTCCCCGATGGCACGGTCCGCTCACTTTTTCTACAAGTTTTTCACCTGGTGACTCATCCAGAGCACACCTCCATGGATGAGGCTGCCATCACCCTCAGCTCTATTGGGCAAGGGTGCCAGGCACTCTCCACAGTTTTCCTCTGGGACTCCACTAGGAGTAGGCACCCGGAGCAATAATGTGGTACCTCTGGTTGATGCTAGCAACCAAGCCATATGGTGTATCAGCACCATCGCTGCACTGTCCCAGGAAATCCCACAGTGTTCTAAATAAAGTTTCCAGGCTTTTTTTTTTTTTTTTTTTTTTTAATCCTCTTCTCATCCCTTAACCACCTAGTTATAATTCTAACTGTAACAACCACTAGCAAACCCCTACTTATTTTGTGCTCCTTCTTATCAAATCTAGAGCTCCTACCCACCCACCACCTTGGTACTCAACTTTCCCTTATCAGCTGTCAGCTGAGGACACTGGGTGTAGACACTCCCTAAACAGGAATCAGCCAATAAAAGTTGTTTGCTACAAAAAGCAGAAGCAAAGTTCCCCAGAAATGATTTCTTACCAGCAGCACCAGACCACAAGAAATTCCCAGAAGGTATCATTACCAGATGTCCTCTGATGTTCAAAGCCTGGAAATCATGATGACAGCTCCTAATTATTTTTCTGGAATCTCAACTTCCAAATGACTTACTTAATCACAAGAAATAGGAAACTAAAATTGATATTCATGATGCTGGAGAATACTTTCATGTTCTCATAATAATTGCTTTACTAGCTAAAACCAGAGCAAAAATTTCATAGCTCAGTGAAAAGCAAATCACAATTGCTTTGGGAAAGTTGCACTTTTTAACTCCCCCATTTTATCTTAGCCATGATTCCTGAGGGAAGGGAAGCCAGAGGTTAGAATGATTTTGAAAGGTTATAATTATTTAAATAGTGACAGAAAAACATCTGTAAGAGGTCCTAAGTGTCTTCTACAACAGGCATCACAAAACATGAATGCAGTCACTGCGTGAAGCACCACTTTTACATTATTTAGTCAATGCCTTAGCTGTGACATCTGGGGAAAATCCATTGTCTGACACAGGATGGACCAAGTATCTTTTCAAAGTTATTAGGCAAAGATATGCATGTAGAAGTATGATTGTATTTAAAGGTAAAATCTTAGAGTCATGAAAAGCTATTTTTAAACCAGGGATGTTTGTATGTACTCAGTGATAGGCCACAAAGAGAGACTGCAACATGGCTCGATGTGTAACAGCTATGAAGCCAAAGCCATTTATCTATTTTGACATGATATTGGGCTGAACTGAAAATGTCAGCTGAGGAACTAGTCTTTCTAAGCTGAATCAACATTCTCTGTAAATAAATTTAAACATTGTCTAGAGCAGTGCTTGCTCCCATCCAATTAGCTCAGATTATGAGAAGAGCAAACTAGATTTTTTTCTGAAACTAACCATGCAAACAGGCATAAGAAACTTATCCTTATTTATGTCAGATTGAAATCTGTGGGACTGTGTGATGACTTGCAGACACCCCTGTGAACCTCTATATGTGTCACTATCACACACTTGGAAAAGGAGAAAGCACTCTGCAGAGTTTGTTGATTCATTCGGTAGTGTTTTAATATTTCAAAATAAACAAGGTAACTATACTTGAACTACTATTCTGTGCTACTGAGCTGTCAGTGAAATTTGAAGGGCAAAAAATCTACAATCCTAAATCATTATATAGCAAATTGTTAAGATTCTCCGGAATACAGCGAGATAAGGAAATCCGGAATGTTTTATTTACCCACTGTGGCAAAATCTCTGCTGCTTGAAGGCACAGAATTGCTTGCAATGGATCCAAGACGTGTTTGAAAACTGTGCCATTATAGATCATTAGTGAACAGCACAAGAAAATCACTATTGTAATTTTCCTGGCTTTTAGTAAATTATGGTTGTATGGTTACAGTATTACCTCCCACAGCTGTGACATCATCATAACCCTTGCTGGAAGAATACTGAAACTGGAATTTCTAAAAGCTTTTGCCATCATATGATCTAGTTGCTGTAGGACAAGAAGGTTATATATTTTAACACTGAATAAACTGGATTCCAGTTTGTATGTGCAGTATTGTTGTCTAATTTGTACTTCCTACATGGATGAAAGTGCTTGGACTTCAGTCTCTGACCTCCCACTCTACTTGCAAGTGCACACAGAGAGAACAGTAATGTAAGCCCAGGAGCATTGTATTGCTGTAGTACATGGTTAGAGAGAAATAATGTCTGACAGTATATTTTTTATCATTCTTTTGACACATTGGGGAAACATTTTAATACTAGTGGTAAAATGCTATAGAACCTTCACAATAATGCAATTCCTCCTGAGTGTTTTTTTTTTTTTTTTTTTTTTTTTTTTTGCCATTCAGTTACTCTAGAGAAAACCACAATAAAATTTCAAGGACTCAATGTAATATATATATATATATATATTTATATAAATATAAATATGCATATTTATATTATATTTATATTATAACATATATAACAACAGAATGGTATATGACACTGGTGTAACTTGATGGCATCAATAGAGTAGCAAGAATCAATGACAACAGAATAAGACTCAGTATTGATCACATCAATAAGCACTGATTTGCAAAGCACAAAAAAATCGTCAGTGTTTAGAAAAGGTTTGGAGGTTATTGTAGAATTCAAATAAAATATTTTTTTTGAATAATTGTTATAAATATCTTAGCATAGATTTAAACTCACTGATTAAGACATAGTTCTTTATGAAGTCAACTTACTCATAATTTATGCATAGTGTATGTCAAAAAAAACCTTAGGTTTAGAAAGAGTGAACACTTTGTTATAATCAATAAATCAAACTCTCTTTATAGCTAAGAACCTATGGGAAAAGTAACAAACAAAAAGACCCTCACTTTTGTCTACTCTCATTAATGATGGAGAAATGATAGTCTGGATAAAAAATGAATCAGTGTCTGCAAAAAAAAAAAAAAAAAAAAAAATCAAAAGGATAAATCTTGGAGCTCAAAAGTTTTTTTGTTTTGTTTTGTTTTGTTTTATCTCTATATATCTGTTTCTAGCACAAGTAAAATGGATTTATTTATTTAATACAAAATTACTCTTGAGGCATCTTTACATTACCATACCAAACATGAGCCATACAAATAGAAAAAGATATAGAATAGAAAGAAATAGAAAGGTGATATAGAAGGTGAATAGAAGACTTTGTGATTCTTCATTCATGTCAACAAGATTACCCCTGAACTCAGAAATTAGGCAAGTCTAAATTTATAGGAATAGCTAGAAACTTCTCCTTCCTCTAATCCTCTTTTTAAAGGAATTGAAAAAAAAAAAAAAAATTAAAAAAAAAATTATTCTTGCAAATGCTAAAGTGAAATTTTAGCATTTTAAAAAATTAATCATGTTGCAAAATTAAGATTTTGCAACATGAACAAACTTTTGCATCATGTGTGTCTACAGGCGCATCTAAAATGACTGCATATACAATAAAGTAAGTGTTGTTATGTAATTCTTAACAGCAGAGATGGATGTTGGAAAAGAAAGAAGAATACTTAATATCTGGAAAGGTGCATCTACATTTATATTTGATTCAATTCATTTTCTTTCACTGTAGTTCTGCAAACACTTGCAATCTGTATACCAGGTTCATTTGAGATCACAGCCTATAAGCTAAGAACTGGTTCACCTCCACGATGAAACCTGGATGCAGAACAAAGTATACTTTTCAAAGGGTCTGCTCCTTACACAAACATAAACATGAGCAAGCCCTTGCTCTTCAGATGGTTTCTCAGCAACTGCAGCCTCATAAAGACTGAGAAGATATATCTTTTTCTCTGCCAAATTACAGAATTATATTGAAGATGAATAACAAATTTCACAGCTTTTGAAATACAGATAAAACAAATCAACACCTGCTGAAAACTGTTTTAAATCTTCCTGATTTGTTTGAGGTTAAAAACGAACCTATTCTAATTATAAAGGAATCTTTCCAAATCTAAACTTAAATCTGAGCCTAGGCTAGGTTTCCTATAAACATAAGGCAACAGCTGTCAGTGATGCTTATGAAAAGGGAACATGATCCAGGAAATATTTTGCCCTTACTTGAAGAATTTCCTCTTAACTTGCAAAATTTTTAAGCTTGTGAAGGGTGAGAACAAGTGATAAATTTAGTTTGGGAGCAAAAGCAGAAAGAAGGCACATAATCATGCAGAACAGTGGGTTTTATTTGTTTGATCGATTTATAGTTTTTGTTTCTTTGTTTTTATTTTTATTTATTTACATATTTTGTAAACTAAACATCTCCACTTTATATTAACTCAGCTGTGTGGCCACAAATGCAACAGCCTATTTTTGCATTAACAATGTGTGCGTATTACTGTGGTTAAAATTTCTCATTCTTCTGACCTGCAATGGGCAGTTTGCAACTATGTGGCAGTCTGCCACAGAGTGATATATTTACCACAGAGAACAAGAGGTAGTATACAAAATGTTGCTATACAAACTAGTGCTACACAATATTCTCGAAGGACAAGCACAATCACTACAATAATGATGAATATCAGAACATTGTAATAACTGAATGTATTTTCCCCATTTATGCAGCATCACTGTTACAGAGCACAGCATAACCACATTTCTTTCTGCTTTTTCAACTGTGCTATGAAGACCATGTTGTAAAATAAATAAATAAATAAATAAATAAAAATGTAAAACATCACTCTGCTAAGTATGAATGCAGTAAAACAGAAGGGTTTTATGTTTAAACCATAGGTATCAGTCTGAGTTCCTTCAGCTTTCACTATTGCTAAGTGCTTCTGAAGCTAAGTCCTCAGATTTTATTTTTTTTTCCTGAGCTAGGTAGGCAAACACCAAAAACCTAACATAAAGACAATGTAACATTTTCTAGTATGCTTGATATGTTGAAAGAGAATAACATCAATGACAAAGCAATGGATTGGTTACTGCCACAAGAAATTGTAGCTCTTGTAGTTAAATCATTAGTAATTAAAGGATTAATTTTGCTGGTATTTACTCCCACGTTTGGATTAATGTGCATGTACAGCTCTGATCAGACAGTTGCAGAGGGCTGTTGAACTCTCACTCTGTGGAAATATTTGGGAGAATCTACACTGGAGCTTTGTTGCTACTGCTCCTCTGCCCTACATCTATTCCATCCGCCTGGAGATGAAGGTCTGCACAACTCTGGTCTGAGGAGGCTGCTAAAGAATAATGCCTGCCAAGCACGTTGTGTGAGTAGCTCACTTTCTCCTTTGTACTTTGCTCTTCTTTTTTTCTTTTTCCCCAAATTCAAATTGAAAAACATTACAAAAAATAAATAAAAACTGTGCAGCTTGGTGCTCTTTAATACTAGGGTATATCAATCAGCTCACCTAACTTGAAGAATTAATATGCTTGTCTTTTTTTTATGGGTACAGGAGGATAGCCCATGGTCATCAGCAAGCAGAACGGTCAGCGTGGTGCTATCCATGATCAATCTGTGGGAGACAGATGAACTCTCATTTGTGCTCTTTATCGCATTAGCCTGTTTTTAATTCATCTTGGTGTTCCTAAGGAAGACCAAATGCATTATCTCTTTTTGTTTGACATTGTCCTGTGCTTCAGATTGGTAGGAGTCTTATTTTCATATGCATTCATCAAAGCTTTTAATATCTGTATGTAAGTGAGACAGAACAGGCAAGCTTAAATGCATGTTTTGAAATAATGTTTGGGGAAGTTAAATCCCCAGTCATGTTCTGGTTACTGTCAAGTTACAGTACTTGATATTTGATGTTAACAAAGAATCCTATTTTCATATAATTAACTGTATGGCTGAAATAACACTTTGAAAAGTTTACTAATGTGTCATAGTTAAGAGAGCTTTTTTTGTTAACGTTTGTGCTATCATCTGTACTCCTCCAAGTGTTGTGTTAACTAGGAAGCACATTTCTACATAAACCTATACATACAGGCACAAGCTAAAGGAAGCACAGGCATAAGAAATGTAAATCCTTTGACTTTCTCCCAATCTGTACCATTCTCTGAATGAGGAAAAGTAAGTGAATGTTGCTTAAAAATGTTATTATAGGTACTGTAGTGTTGAAAAGAAAGGATACTGCCAACAAAAATAGTCACATCTTACTTTTGGGTCAATAAGACCTATAGAGATTAATTCTTTATAACCAGTGCTCCTAGAGTATTTATATTGTCTTGCTGTGGTCTCTGTATGATAACACTCCTGAGGGTCCCAGGAGCCCCTGATATGCCCTACACAGTCCTGCTGGAGCACAGAAGCAGAAACCGGAGGGACATGGCAGTGCACTGGAACTGTACTGCTTGGGTGACCTGCACCCAGCTCTCCCTACTCCCTGTTCAACATATCTTCCCAAAGACCAAATGAATCCTGAAGACCAAATGACTGGCCTCCACCAGCCACCCTCAACCTGTGCCTGGCACTTACACATTAAATGTGTGCCTTCTCCGTCAGCATGGTTGAAGGCCATATAACTTTCACGTACACTAGGAAGCCACTATTCTGACTGAGGCAGGTCCCAGCTCTGCACTTGTAAGCTGCAAGCTCATATGAAGAAGAAATTGTAGAGTGTACCTCCTCAGCCTGACAGGTAATTTTGGAAGGGCCATCTACATAGCTGCTTCTCTGCAGCAAAACCCAGACAGAGGAGGCAGCTATGAAATAGGCCCAATGGAGGCTGTTGCAGGGATCTGTGGTAGTTGCCTTAAGATAGACTTGGGCAGAGCCATATGTTATTTCTGCTACAGCCAGGGCCATGTGCCATAGCGGCAGAGGGGTGAACAAGAATAGAAGGAACATAGTGTACTGCAAAATCCAGGAAGATATCCGTTCTTGGTGTAGCATATCATGTTGCAGTGTCCCACATGATGAATGGGGAATCTGATTTTGGGGAAAGGTGGGGAAAAAAAGTGTCCAACATTCAATTTGGAGACGGCATTTTCTTCTTAATAATACATATAGGAGAAAAAAAACATGAGGAACATTCAAGAAAGGGCAAGTCTCTCCATTCCCTTCCACACTAACAAAGTGACTTGACTGAGAAGAAGCATGAAGCTTGCAAGGAAAGACAAGCTTTCCTTTGAAACTTGCTACAAAGTGTAAATGCATTCTGATTCAAAAATATATTGAAATGAGAATACAATTATACAGTTTCTTCTTGATTGCCCCAAGAGAAGCAATCTCTTCCCCACCCACTCATCCCACCTTACTAGTCAAAGTTGTCTACTCCAAAATGTCAGTCATTTTAGTCAGAACGGGCTGCATAGGGAAGAGCTGCTATTTAGACTGCTGGAATTACCTTTTGTTAAGCTGAATTTTTGTTTTGTTTTTGTCTTTAATCTGTTTGGGTCAAACAGAGTAAATGTCCTTATTTACACAGTACTAGACCAGCTTTTATTCCTCATTGTGAACCTCCTTCCTAGTTACTGTAGCTGTTGCCTCTTTCTCAAATCGTAGAGATGTATATCAGGAGGTATTAAATCTTTCCCTCTATCTTTTATTTTTAACTAAAATGTTTGGTTTGTGGTGCTACCATTTTTATTTTATTTTATTTTATTTTATTTTATTCCCTTTTGCTACTTAGTATCTCTAACTTGGAGATCTTATTTGAGAGTGTTCAAGTCCACATCCTAACACTCTTTAATTCCTTAACTTGTACAACATTTCACTATGGGCAAATTACGTTTGAACAAAACAAAACAAAATAACAATAACAAAAGATATGCACAAGATTACTCAGAACAGGCGTTTGTTACTGCTGGAATGAAGACATGGAGGGTTTGGTTTCAGTGGTTTGGATTTTATTTTGAGTTGTTTAGTGAGGAAGAGAGAGAAAAAAAATGGAAAGGGGAAGGGAAGGGAAGGGAAGGGAAGGGAAGGGAAGGGAAGGGAAGGGAAGGGAAGGGAAGGGAAGGGAAGGGAAGGGAAGGGAAGGGAAGGGAAGGGAAGGGAAGGGAAGGGAAGGGAAGGGAAGGGAAGGGAAGGGAAGGGAATCTGAGCAGCAAAGCTGGAAGAAAATATGAAAATTGGGTTCCAAGTTTGTGATTTTTTCTTACAAATTTATCTCATCATTAGAAATTTTTTCTTGATATAACAATATCTCTTGTACAATGAATGGAGTTTAAGGTGAATAATCAAAGTATAAAACCAGTTTGAACACGGATCCCTTAACAATCAAAGTACATAACTAATTTGAAATATTTAAGGAATTACATTCTTCTCATACTTGTTTTGTAGTAGTTTTTACCCATGGCTTCTATTTCTTTGCTGTTTAATATTTTTACAGACAAAAGTTTCTGTTAAATCAACTTCTGTTAAGTTTCTGTGAAATTTCTGTTCAGTCATCTCATCTGCTTCTCTTTCAAGGGTTCAGAAAAAAAAATTGTTAACACTTTGATTTCTAGCTTTTGAAAAATTAGGCTGTGAGAGACTTATTAAAGGAAGCAACTTGCATCAAACATGACAACAAAAGTTGTTTTCTCTTTCATTTTGACTGTTATTTGCATCATGATATAGTAACAGCTGTGCTGAAACAGTGGCTATTACCTTCCTATTAGATTACTTCCATATTAAAATTTCTGTTGCCATAAAATTTTGTGCTAAATAGAGAACAAAAATTCCTTCCTCTGCTTAGTCTCTGAAAATTGTTTTTACTTGGTATAAATTTTGTATAATAATATACTGAAGGGGAGAAATAGGCATCAATTCTAATTTTATTATCATAGATATATAGACATAATGTCTATATTACAAATGCTGTGCACATAATCCACATAATAGACTGAAAAAAACATGTATTTCTCTTTTCACACTAGTGTGGATTTCAAAACCCTTTAACACTATTAAAGTCGGGGATAAATATTAGTTTAAACTACTGCAAGCCTACAGAGGTTTAAATATAGATGAGTCCTGGTTTTGGCTGGGATAGAGTTAATTTTCTTCCTAGTAGCTGGTATTGTGTTGTGTTTTGGATTTAGGTATGAAAATAGTGGTGATAACACACCGGTGCTTTAGTTGTTGCAGAGCCACAGAGAGCCAAGGACTTCACAGCTTTTTGTGCCAGCGAGGAGGCTGGGGGTGCACCAGGTTCTGGGAGAGGACACAACCAGGACAGGTGTCCTGGTTTCAGTTAGGACAGAGTTAATTTTCTTCCTAGTAGCTGGTAGAATGCTATGTTTTGGCTTAGGATGAGAAGAGTGCTGATAACATGCCGATGTTTTAATTGTTGCAGATCAGTGCTTACACCAAGCCAAGGACATCTCAGCTTCTTGCTCTGTCCTGCCAATGGGCAGGCTGGGGGTGCAGTAAGAGCTGGGAGGGGACAGACCCAGGACAGGTGACCCAAAGTAGCCAAAGGGGTATTCCATACCATCTGACATCATGCTAAACAATATATAGGGGTGGCTAGCCTGGGGAAGGGGGCCGGACTGCTCGGGGTTAGGCTGGGCATCGGTCAGTGGGTGGTGAGGAATTGCATTGTGCATAACGTGTTTTGTACACATATTATTAGTAGTACTATTATCATCATTATTGTTATTATTATTGCTGTTATTATTATTTTCCTGTCTTATTAAACTGACTTTATCTCAACTCATGGGCTTCACTTTCCCATTTCTCTCCCCCATCCCAGACAAGGGAGGAGGAGGGGGAGCAAACAGCTGTGTGGTGTTTAGCTGCCGGCCGGGTTAAACCACGACAACAGGTGACCAAGGCTGACCAAAGGGATGTCCCATAGCATGTGGCATCTTGTTCAGCAATAACAGCTGGGGGAGTTGGCCTACAGAGGGAGGGGGTGCCACTTCTCAGGGATAAGGCATCAGTCCTTTTCCCTTCCTTTTCTGTCCTATTAAAGTGTCTTTATCTCAACTGATGAGATTTTACCTTTTTTGTTGTTGTTGTTGTTCTCTCCCTCATCCTACCAGAGAGGAGTACACACATGGCTGTGTGGTGCTGAGCTGCCTGCTGGGTTAAACCACAACAGAATGCTATGCACAGACTTCATCTCTTTCAACAGTAACCTTTCAATCAGGCAATAAGAGTTGATGGTAGTTTATCACTTTGATTCCCATTCCTAATACACTGAACTAAAAATGCTGATCCTAAGCTACAGGACACTGTATGCTACATGTTAAAATGTGAATATTTCAAATGATGAGCTATTTTCACATTGGTTCAGGCAGAAGGGTTGGGTGAAACACCAGCAGGATGATTCAGAGCAATTAATGTGGAAGCCTGGGTTACCTATGGTGAGCGTGGATGAATGGGAAGCACTTGGAGAATGCCCATGTAGGGTGCCTACATCATTCCCTGACTGAATGGGAAATTCAGGCAGCCTCACAGGGCAATTTATGCACAGCCATCTGGAGCCATACAGAAAGAAATGCTAGGCACAGGGCTACCTCTGCCTACCTGACTCATCTTAAAACCAGTTGCCTGTTTACAATCAGATAACTCTTTTGTGGTAAGGCATCTTTTGTGTTAAAGTATAAGGAAATTTGGCAGGATCTAAACCGCCTTATGTTCTAGCTGTCCTTAGATATTAGAGGGGCCAGGGGTGGCTTAGATTCTGAGTGATACCCACTTTAGCACTGTAAGTCTGGTCACATTAATCACGATCATGGATTCACAAAAAGCACAATACACTTTCAGTCTAGTAAATGACTGGTGTAGTTTATAAAGCAACAGAAGTGCAAATTCTTTTGGATTGCCAGTGATAAATACACTGTCTGCAAGTGTAAATACCAAGAATATGACTAACACAGCTAACTACATGTGCTACCTGATAAAACAGCTCTACAGAGAATGTCAGGTTTCCCAGAGAAGCACTTGGTATGACTGAGAGTTTGAATCTCACCTAATAAGTTAGCTACTGGGAGGGAAGAGAGTTTCAGCCCATTGACTGATCCCAGAAGTCAGCAATGTCCTTCCAACTTGTCTGTGATGGTGTGTTCCCTCAAGTTTTCCTTCCCTTGGGCCATTTTATACTATTTTCTTACTCTTAGATGGAGCTTGAGTAACTTTAGTCATATGTGTCTTCATTGTGACTGGTATACATTTTTCTTGCCTTGATTTAAAGATACAGGCTCAGTGAGGGGTGGTTGCACTTTGGAGGTGAGTAGCCTTTGGGATGGAGGTGTGTTTTGGCATTATAATGGGATTATAACGAACAAAGTTCACCCAACAGACATGATTTAATTATCAGTTAGAGTCAGGGCTGGCCATGCAGTCTATCAGTTCCACAATACCATCCAGTTTCTCATCCATGCAGTGATAGCACAGAGCCTGGCCATGGTGTCTTCACCCCACTCCACCCCCCCCCAACAATCTTTCTTAGGATCAGCACACCGAGCTTCCCAGATGTTACCAATACCTAAGGTTGCAGGCTATGTTGCCAAAGGGACTATCATGGAACAGATTTCCTTGCATATCTGCCACATCTCACCATGGAATCTTCCTCAGCCTTGAACCTTCCCTTAAGACATGGACTCATTTAGCTTCAGTGAGTCACCTCCAACAATTATTCCACAGCACATAGAAAAAGAGATAGTTAAATCCTTCTTGCACAATTGTTTAAAAACACTTCAAAATGTAGGGTTTCTACATCTCCCTGCTTGTTCAGAGTGGATTTGAATTATCATGTCTCACTTCACAACCAAGCAACCACAGCCTAGATGTGAATAAAGCAAAAGGGTACTCTTCATGTATAGACATTCGCTAAGGGTCAAGCCAGGAGAGCTGAGAACAAGTAGGCATGAGCAAATGAGAGTGGTCCTGATTCAGCAGCCTAGGAATAGACCTTGTAGAAAGTTATGGTGGGATTTGGTCATGACATTTTATGCATTAATACAATGACTAGTTAATGTACCACTCTATCACTCATTTAATTCCAGGATCATTCCCCTCGGAAATAGACAATCAAATACTTTTAGGTAGCTGAAGGATAAAGCAAGTGGAGCTGAAATCCCAGGCTCCTGGTTCCTGTGTAAGCATCTTGACCATAGGGTAAATTATTGTGTGAAATACTTTCTTCAAATAATTTCTTCCCCTTTGAAACTTTTCTGTCCCTCTCTCCCTTCCTCTCTCACTATTTTGCACTAAAACCTCTATGTTATGTGTTGAAATGACTGCCATTTCTCTTTATCATTTATAAATTATGGTAAGGATCTAGGAAGGTTAATGCTCATTGCCACCCAGCTCTTATTTGTTACATAGCTTAGATGGCAGTTGCAGTGAAATGGCAGAATAGCATGCTTGCTAAAATTGGCAGAAGGCCAAGATTTTAGGTTTCTAGAAAAAAATGATTATATATATATATACACACACACACACCCCATAATGAAGATAGAAATTGATTTCCAGTGCCATTGGGGAAAAGGCAGTATTTGACAGTTTGCCATCTGAATCACTTTCAAAGGTTGTTTTTTTTTGTGTGTGTCTGGAAAATCTGGCTTAAGAAATTTTTCTCTCTGTGATAGATCTGGATCTGATTTTCACCCTTTATCACACCAAAGGATAGCCCTCACCAACCCACAATGTAAGCTGCAGAATGTTGATGAGAACGAGAACCGAGGTATGCTTTTCCACCAAAGTAAATGTACTGTGTAACTCTAAGCTTACTTTCATGTTGCTAATGCAAATCAGATTTGGTATGGTTATGTGATACAAAGCATAGATCAAATCTGATTTATCTACCTTTACCTATGAATGAAACAGCAGCAGGACAGGGTTACCATGTAGGGGACTGCCACTGTATCAAAAAAAGGACACATTATTTATCCATAGTTCTTGCATTTACAGTTCATGGGACCCAACCTAAAGAGTAGTGAATGCCTCAAATTCTAGTTTTGCAACACAGTTAATCAATCCAGTAGTAAAAATGCAAGTACCAAACTGAAGTAATGTTTCCAAATGGTCAGTCTGGTATAAATTCATTAAAAAAAAAAAAAAAAAAAAAAAAAAAAAAGCTTGACATGTAAATAAGTTGTCAAAACAGATGTCTGTGACACATTTATACTGTGAGCAATCTGCTAAAAGAGTGGTTACTGCCCCTGTAAGCAGTTCAAGTAGGATCCAGTTCACTTGTTTCTAGCAGTTTTCCATTTCTTCTTTTTATAATAAATGGGGAAAGAAGGCAGTTCAAAGGAGCTACCCATTTAATCCAATCTTAAATCTAGTTTACAGTGAGATTTACACACAATAACAGTTACTGCACTGACAGTCTAGGGCAGCAAACGTATGTAGACATCTATATTATAGGAATCCTTCCCATTACAGCCTACTTGTTCTGGAATTTTTGTTATATGAATGTCAATGTTCTCATTTACAATTCCCCTTTAACAGTCTCAGGATGATTTTGTTAAAGAACGACAGTTTTGGTCTAGAGCTCTAAATTGATAGTTTGCTTGCCTGGTCAAACAAGATGGTTAAAATAGAAAGAAAAGCAAAAAAAAAAATCAACAACTGAACTTTTTTTATTTGATCCCAAAAAAGACCTATTACATTTTTCAAATTTGAAAATTTTAATTTCAATAACAGCTTTAACTTTTCTCAGTCTTTTTAATCCATGTCATTTAGAATCATATTTACATATACTTTTCATTGTTCTGAAATTAAATTTTCAGGAAAAAACAAAACAAAACAAAACAAAACAAGAATCCACAAACAAGCTGGCTGTCTTCCCTCAGTCACTTTTTGATGTAGTGTTTCTCCTGTTATATCACAACATATGCAACCACTTACATCAAAACACATGAAACAAGAATTTATAGAACAGTATGTTCCTTAAATAACCCTAATAATTTCAGTGCATATGTCCAGACACTTTCTAAACCTGCAGTTATTTCAATTAAATAAATGATGTATTATTTGATTTCCAAATGTTAATGGATGCTTAATGGTCAATATTCTTTTTCTCTGCTGGGTTATTTTGATTTCTGGGTAATTTTTATTGATTTTTAACATTTTAACATTTTTAACATTTACCAGATGTTCCAATTGCTAGCCCCCCAGCACTTTCAGAATGAAAACATCTTATAGTTTAATAGTGTATTATTAAGATTCATGCTTTCATTAAAACAAACTAGTCATAACTGTATTAGTCCTGGTATTTCTGACAGCTTTGATGTCACTTTTAAGTATTCTGCTACTACAAAAGAAATCATTAAGGTCAAACGACTAAGGTAATCAATTTGCATTGCATACAGAGAGGTTTAAACAGACAACAGAACTCACCAGCATTCTTTCCCAAACCCTATCAGAATTAGCAACACACAAAGAACCTTCCCACCAGATTTTCAGCCAAATAAATCCATGACAAAAGCAAAGAAAGTCACTGTACAAATGATCAATTTCCACAACTATGGAGAAGCTTCTAAAAACAGTGGCTAAAATTCCAGTATTTCAGTACCTTTTTCATCTTAACCAGATTTTGGTTCATCTCAGCAGATACAGCTACCAGTACATCAAGATAAACTGTTTTCTCTAGTGGCTGCCCATGTACATTTGAAGGCATACACTGCCTACGGCCTCTGAAACTAATGAGGGGAATCTCTGCATTTTGCAAACTCCTCTCTAAGCTTGCAATAGATAGCATATTGTAGCTACTGCTGCAGTTTGGGACTAAAAGTGCAATTTCACACTTTCAATCTAAATATCACCTGATAAGAAAAAAACAGGGAAGACAGTGACTTCAAGCAGATGTTGTATACACTTGCATAGATGTTTTTCTTATTTTCTCCCTGTGCAGAGCTCTCAGCTGAGGCTGAAAGTCCACATGAGCCAACAAACTGCAGGCTCCAAACCCCACTAAGCCTGTGCTCTGACCATAAACTGGATCCCAAGGAAACCCTGAATACACTGTGGGTCAGCTTGCTTACCTTATGACACTTGTAAAACTGCAGGTCTTTCTACAAAACATGGTCAAAGCCAGTGCCCTAGAACATGCTGTTTTAAGTTCCCTAAATGCTGTATTGAGGCTGTAAATAAGGGTACTCATTTTTATTTGTTTGTTGATTGTCGGTTTGTTGTTGTTTTTTTTTTTTCATTTTTCTTCCTGGAGTTCACAAAAAGGAGGACAAATTCATAGCTGTGACTGATGAAATGGTCATTTGTGGATCTCATTTATCTGAAAATTCTCACATCTGCACTCCACTGCAATAATATATGTCTTTATATACATCTGCAGAACCACAGTAGATCCTAGCATGAATCAGAGGAGCAGAGGACATCTCTTTGGTATGGTGCAAACTTGTACATGTAATTCTAAACTAATTATCTTGTTTCCAGTCATTTTGACTTATTCAGTAACATTTTCTGAAATGCCTTTGGAAAAGTATAACTTGAAAATACAGAAGTGATACAAGGAGTGGCTGAGATCACTTGGCCTGTTCAGCGTGGAAAAGAAGAGGCTGAGGGGAGACCCCACCACGGTCTACAGCTTCCTCATGAGGGAGAGTGGAGGGACAGGCACCAATCTATTCTCTCTGGTGACCAGTGATAGGATCCGAGGGAATGGTGTCAAGTTATGATAGGGGAAGTTCAGGCCAGACATCAGGAAAAGATTATCCACTCAGAAGGTTGTCGTGCACTGGAGCAGACTCCCTAGGGATGTAGTCACAGCACCAAGCCTGACAGAGTTGAAGAAGCATTTGGACATTAGTCATATGGTCTGAATTTTTGTGTAGACCTGTGTGGAGCCAGGAGTTGGACTCGATGATCCTTATGGGTCCTTTCCAACTCGAGATATTCTATGATTCTATGATTTCTTTCTGAAAATATAAAAGCCCCTCACAATAGCAGACTGTATTTTGCATGTAAAAATAGAAATCAGTATATCTTTACTCACAGTGAAGGTTTCTATAGAGCACTTCACATCTATATGAGAAAGAAATGGAGACTGTCAGTGAGGAAGAAAGTTAAAAGTTACAATCAAGCAGTCAGTTGTACCTGCACCCCCATCAAACAGAAGTCCCTTTATGGGATTATTCACGTATAAAGCTAAGCATGGCAATAAAAGCAAAAGGTCACTGAAATTAATGGAGTTAACAGATAAGGAGCTTCCTCTGTAGCAGTGCTGAGGAAATGTGTCTATAATTTCCCCACCTTTTTTAATACTTTACCTTCAGAGGTCCTAGTCTGAAAAGCAGCAGGTAGCTCACACTGCTTCAGCAACACAGGAAACTCCTTTTGAAGACTGCAGCTCCCAGTTTGAAAGCACTACAATCACAAAATCTGAAGTGCCAATCTGATATATTCTCTTTTTGTTGTATGCTCTTCAAAAATGATGAAGACTGGTTAACTTTATAGCAGCAGACTTCATGCCAGACCAGGGATTGCTGCTTTATGCCAGATCAGTTATTGTTTATCCTCCCAGCAGGTCTAAAAGCATAAAGCTGGAATAAATGCCATGACATGGGGTCTGGTTCTCTTAGCAGATACACGATGAAGGGAATCAGATACATGCTGCTGGGATCTGGCAATGTACATGTCTGGCACTGACAGCTACAGGTCGTGGACTAGTGGCCTCAGAGGTGGAAGGACTGAACTGCCTGATGATGAAAGGTGGAGAAGGGGGAAGTCTGTGGACAAAAAACCTGTTGAAGCTTTCGGGTTCACGTCTGAAATAAATATGTATGTAAGCAGTGTGCAGACTTACAGTAAGAGCACTTTGTCCCTTCTGAATGAAAGTATTTGCCAGGTAAAATTGCACTTGGAGTGTGTGGAGAAACTCTGTACTGTGCTGACACAGTGTTCAAACTCTTAGAAACATTTCAGAATATTGACGTTTTGTTTTCTTTGTTCCTTCCTGTATAATCACCTGTGTCTTTATAAAAAATAAATAAATAAAACTATGACAGCCTGTTTTCCAAATTACAAAACAGGCTTTAAAACAACTGCTAAGGCATCTAATAAATCAGTTTCTGAGAGTCTTACCTATACCATTTAGTTGTAAAGAAAAAAAATCTATTACTGTGTATTCAAGAAAAAATTCAAAGATAATATTCTACATATATACATATATTAATTTTCTTCTCAAAGTCAATTACCAGCAATGAATATTTAATGGATTAGTGAAATTGTCATAGTTCAAGTTCAGTGTCAAATGCCAAGTTTTTAAGTTTCAAAATTATTTCCTGTAACTTTTCACTCGATCTAATATCTGATAATTTTTTTAACATTTTTTGATAAATAACCCACTTTGCTAAAATATGCTGTTTTACTAATAGTATACTTTTTTAATTTATTTATTTAATATTGTCTCAAATGAACCACTGTTTTTGAGCTACCAGATACATTTCTAAGTTATCAGCTGTCCTAAAATTATGTGTTCTATTATAAAATGCATATAGTATTCCAGTATTTTAAATAACAGCCAGTTCAAGTAACATACCAAATTACTTCTGTGTTTACTGAAAATAATAGTTCAATATTTGCCTGTTGGTATACATGAAGAAATATGTTACCATTTCATTTTAGCAGCATGATAGATTAGAAATCTTGCCCATCTTGAAATGTTAAATAGCAATGTGATTACTGGGCACTTTTTTCCCATTACTTTTTGTGCTGTGGATGATTTTGTGCATCATTTTTTTTAATGTTGACAGATTATTGTAATATTTTTAAATACAATTCTGTTCCTACAGCATCTAAATTAAATAAATAAATAAATAATCTTCGAGTACCTGCTGTGATTGGGGTGTCATTGATTTTTATTTATTTATTATTATTTTTTGCTAACTATAGACTGCAATGAAATTTGAAAAATAAGAATTATTCAGAAGATAATCATAAGGAAAAAAAAAAAAAAGGTAAAAACTTGTGGGTTGAGATAAAAACAGTTGAATAAAGAAGAAGAAGAAGGAGGAGAAGGTGAAGGAGAAGGCGAAGGCGAAGGTGAAGGCGAAGGAGAAGATGAAGGAGAAGGAGAAGGAGAAGGAGAAGGAGAAGGAGAAGGAGAAGGAGAAGGAGAAGGAGAAGGGGGAAGATACAAAGCAAATGATGCACAAGGCAATTGCTCTTGGTTTTCAACTGGCTAACCCCACACCTAAAGGAAGCACCATTAATACACAAATAATCATTTTCAAGGTCTTTTCAAGTTGTTTCAAAAAAAAAAAAAACCACAAGAAGACACATTTAATAACAAGGCTACCCGTGCAATGTACTTGACTTGCTTCGTAAGACATTTTGAAAGGGCTTTTCTAAACTTACGTGCAATTGTTCCCTATCATTTCCAGGAAACAGAAATAGAAAAAGTATAGTATGGTGAATTTTCTTTCAAACAGCTTACTATTTTATTCCTACAGACAGATACTTAATGAAATAGAGATAGCATGATGCACATTGTGGAAGCCTATTAAAAATATACTGGGTCCTCCTCCATGTAAAAACAGACTGTGCTTTATCTTGCTCACAAGGAGGAATCATGAAACCGTATCTCTAACACCTAAAGCAGCCATCCAAGGATGAGCAGCCACTTGTATCAATGTCACTATTTATGCAACATTTGGGACTGAGACAGTTAAAGGTGCAGTATCAGCATTTAACTGTCAATAATCAACTGTGAAATGCCATTCCCCAATCGCTTTCTTTACTGGCCACAGTGGTGAATTGTAAGGTGAATGAGTCCTTCTAATGATGTTTATCTTCTCCAGTTCTGTCACCACCCTGTTAATTCCTATAAGTGCTGCTGCTGGAAATGAATATTTCTGAACATTGGTGATTTTGGAGGACGGTAAAGATATAGATGTTTCTAACAAATTTATAGATTCACATTCATTCACTTCACATCACACTATTTCTCTACGAAACTCCAGACCAACCCAACAGGGAGTTTCTATGTTCTGCCATACAACAAATCAAACCCTAATATATTGATCTTAGCAGCACCAACCAATACTTCAGAATGGGTCAGTTTCTTTTCAGCTGGGAGCCACGAGGTGATTTTTGCTATAAGGCACTACTTTATAATTCTGTCAATCCCTGTAAATTTTACATCATGGTGACCAGACTTAATGTTCAGGTCCTTGGCTGACCTGACATTTTTGCCCCCGTGTCAGTAAGGAAATCTACAAAAACCTTCTTTGGTCCTACTGGGATAGGAATGATGGGTTCATAGTGTTTATCAAAGAGCCATCATATAGATAATACCTACCAAGCAGGTGGCTCACTGCCCTAACCGGGGATGCAATTTTTTTGTCAAGGTACCTGATAAAAGATTCTGTTGTGAGGCTGAAGGCACAAATCTACTAGGAATTGATCTGTCATCTCCTGGTGGCTGTCTTTTCCCTGCTGAATTTGAGCCTATTTGGCTCAGTGACTGTACCAGAATTTTGAGGTTAGTGGTTGGATGTATCACACAGTAACTGTCATGGTACCCCTCATGCCAAGGCCTTATGCCAAAAGTTTTTATGTTCCTTATCAAACTTTGGCTTGAATTCTTGCTTAAGCTCAGTAGTATGGACCTGGCAAACCCATCTGGGAAGTTTGGGTGGTTCTCCAGTGATCAACCTGACCCAGCCCGTTCAACACCTGTAATTCACAACCTCTTGCACAAACTCACTCCAGGTAGTTATAGGGACCTGCTCCCGTGGCAGCTGTGCAGCAGCCATGGCAGCAATCATAGCATGGACAGTCTGTGTGCAGTTCTGAACTACATATATCTTTAGGTTATCTGGGAGACCATGCGTAAGGGGAGTTAACCTTCAATAAGAGGGAATTAACTTTAACTAATCAATAGGTGCTAGCATCAGGGATCTCCTTAACACATCCCTCTCACACATCACTTATATATAGTCTTTTTTTTTTTCACAGACACAGACAAATTGGAGAATTCTGAGGTCCTAATAACAAGGGGATCTCCTCTTTCTCATGGGTCTATGCTGCTGGCCCAATAGACAGCTTGTGTAGTCAATGAGTGATTTTTATCACCTGGTGCAATGGTTAAAAACTCACCAGGCTCCCAGTACCAGTAGCCTTCTGCCTCTTCCTCCTTTAGTAGGATTTAGTCCCATTCCACTGTCCTTCCCGGTGAGGAAGACTTGATACACATACTCAGATTCCTCTGGGTGTCTAGAATACCTTTCTTGTAACTTTGCTAATTCAGACAGAGACCATGGGGCAGTTCGTACTGTAGCGTAAGTGTCATTATCTCCATCATTTGCGGTTTCAGTTTTGATCAATGGTGATACAGGTACAGTTTCTGGGGTAAGATCATAAGCAAAATTTCCCACCACTTCATAATTATCATTACTATAACAAATGTCTCCATCCCATGTTTCAGGATTTGCACAGTGTATCTATCAATTTGTGGATTTGTTCAACAGAGACTGAGGATGGCATCTGGCTTAGTAAGAGAGAGAGTTTTTCCTGTTGGTTTTCCTCACCTTTCATCTGAGGCCAATAGCATTTTAAGTTCCCTATTTTCTGTCCCTAGTTTCTCTTGGTTTTCCTTTTCAAAGGACAGTGATGTTTTTAGTACCTCATTTTCTGTTTCTAACACAGCATATTCTACATCTGCAATTCTCTCAAGGGGAAGAGATTCTTTAAATTCCTTTTGAGCCCAAGATAAACAAGTCCCCAATATAATGCAAACAATTCCTTTGCCTTTACATTTGTTAATCTTCTGCTCACTTCTACATTGTTTTATTTGCTCTACCACTTTCTCTTCATCCTTCCAGAACTTTTGAGCCCATTTCTTCCCAGACTGGGAAGGGGCACATTTCTATTCTTGCAGCAGTTTATCCATTAAAATCTTCTCCATTACACCATTTTATTTTTTTTCTCTCTCTGTTGCATTAAAGGGTAAGGAAGTTTGGCAGGATCTAAACCCCATTTCATTCTAGCTTGTCCTTAGATATCAGGTGGGCTGGGGGCGGCTAAGATTAGATTCTGAGTGAGGCCCAGTTTGTCACTATAAGTCTGGTCTCATTCAATATATATTGAATTATCACGATCACGGATGCACAAATAGTGCAATCAGTACTATAAATCTGGTCACATTAATCAAGGTCACAGATTCACAAATAGCACAATATAGTAAATGACTGGTGTAGCTGTAGTGGGTTTACGTGGCAAGGTTTTGATAGCAGGGGGCCATAAGGGTGGCTTCTCTGAGAAGGATCTAGAAGCTGCCCCATGTTTGGTAGGGGCCTCACTGCTGACCAGAGCCAAGCCAATAAGCGATGTTGTTTTGTGCCTCTGTGAGAGCATATTTAAGACAGGGAAAAAAAATGCTGCGATACACAGCGGCTGGGACAGTGAGAGGAGTGAGGAACAGCCTTGCAGGCACCAAGGCCAGTGAAGGAGGGGGAGAGGTGCTCCAGGTGCCGGAGCAGAAGTCCCCTGTGGCCTGTGGTGAGGACCATGGTGAAGCAGGCTGTCCCCCTGCAGCCCATGGAGGACACCACGGTGGAGAAGGTGGACCAGCACCAAGGGAGGCTGCAGCTTTTGGAAGACCCCTGCCTGAGCAGATTCCAGGCCAGATACCACCATCAGGGGAGATACCATCCCGAGGGAATACAACATCCTTAGGACCTCCTGACTCCTGGGACCAGTTGACTCGCTGAGCCCCTCTCCCCCCCTCCCCCCCATTGGGATGCCTTTGGGTGAGATTTGAACACTTGGTTATAAATCTCTCTAGACTCTTTGATCCTTTTAATGTGTTAATTTCTAGGCTGCACACCTTTAACTCCTGTAACAACTGTGTATTTCATTCATGCTAGCTTGCTTTTGCAGACAGTCACTATCGCCAGCAATCCAAAGAACCTATGTACCTGTTGCTGTAATAAATCACACTTGATTGCATTGTTATAGCTTTCATTAAGTGCAACTAGGGTAAGGGTGGTTATACGTTATTGGTGAATCTGTGACCATGATAGTTCAGTGTTCTGAATCCAACCAGACCCCTAATGGTTAACGCATTATTGGTGAATATCTGACTGGACCCCTAACGTTTGATGCGTTATTGGTGAATATCTGACTGGACCCCAGATGGTTAATGTGTTATTGGTGAATCCGACTCGACCCCTAACAGTTAATGCGTTGTTGGTGAAATCTGTGATTGTTCAGTACCCTGAATCCAACTGGGCCCATAACAGTTAATCAGCTACACCCCTTAATGTGACACAGTGACTCACTACTCCCATAGCAAATAATTTCTTCTGAATATCTGATCTAAACCTACCCTATTTTAGTTTAGAAACATTAGCCTCTGTCCTATCACTATGCTCCCTGACAAAAAGTCCCTCCCCAGATTTCCTGTAGGTCCCCTTTAGCTACTGGAATGTCTCTATAATGTCTCCCCAGAGACTTCTCCATGCTGAACAACCCCAACTTTCTCAGCCTTGTCTTTATAGGAGAGGTGCTCCAGCCCTTTGACCATCTTCATGACCTTCCTCTGGACTCATTCTAATATGCCCATGTCCTTCTTGTGCTGGGGCCCCAGAGATGAACACCATACACATGGTGGGGTCTCATGAGAGCAGAGTAGAGGGGGAGAATCACCCCCATTGACCTGCTAATCATTCTTCTTTTGATGCAGCGCAAGATACGGTTGACTCTCTGGGCTTTAAGTGCACATAGCCAGCTCATGTCAAGCTTCTGATCAACCAGCACCCCCAGCTCCTTCTCATCAGATCTGCTTTTAACCCATTCTCTGCCAAGCCTGTATTTGTGCTTAGGATTGCCTCAGGCCAGGACCAGTGCAGGACCTTGCACTTGGCCTTGTTGAACTTCATGAGGTTCTCATCAGCCCACCGCTCTAGCCTGTCCAGATCCATTTGTGTGGCACCCATTCCCTCCAGTGTGTCGACCACACCGCACCTGGTGTCATTGGCAATCTTGCTGAGGGTACTCTCAATCCCACTGTCCGTGTCATCGACAAAGATGTTAAACAACGTCAATCCCAGTACTAACTCCTAAGGAACACCACTTGTTACTGATCTCCATCTGAACATTGAGCTGTTGACCACAACTCTTTGAGTGCAACCATTCAGCCAATTCCTTAATCTCCAACTGTTCCATTCATCAAATCCATATCTCTTAAATTTAGAGACAAGGATATCATGTGTGAAATTTCTTATCATGGAACATTTTATGTCTAGCCAGCTTTTCAAGTACAGAAAAACAAGTCATGTTGCCTCTCTGATCTAACCCAGAAAAATGCTTGCAGTAGGGAGTTAGGATTCACACAAAAGAAGAAACCCAGGAATGTTTGCTATGGCATAAGAAGCAGCTTACTGATTTTGAAAAGAATGGCTAAAATGTTAATCGCACACAAGACCTATGGAGTAAGAATGTGGCAGTTTTCAAAGTCACGTTTCAGTGTGTAGAATTTTGTCACAAGAGGAAATGTCACAATGAGGAAGTGATCTCTAAAAATAAGGTCAACCTATTTTTAAAAAATAACAACAAATAAACAAACAAAGACTTCCATTTGAATATGCTTGTTCACCTGTTATCCTTGATTTTGCAAGGGTTGTGGTGGTTTTACCGTGCTGGGCAGCTAAACCCCACAACCGCTCTCTCACTCCCCCTCCTTTAGAAAAGGAGGGGGAGAAGTAAAGCAAAGAACAACTCACGGGTTGAGATAAGGATAATTTAATTAAAGGGAAATAATTATAATAATTAAATAAAGACTACCATGAACTAAACAATTTAACTAAGGGGAAATAAAAGGGAAAGGGGAAAAAGGGAGGAAAACAAACAAACAAAATAAATGAAAGCTATATGGAAGTGCAGAGGAAAGAAATTACTCTCTACTTCCCACAAATGAGCGATGATTGACCACGTCCTTGAAGCAAGGCCTCAACGCACGCAGCCGGTGTTCGAGAGGAGGACCGACGTCTTCTCAACGAGAGCCCACCCCTCCCCTCTTCTTCCTGTTTCCACCTTTTATTGCTGAGTGTGACACCACATGGTATGGAATATCCCTTTGATTGGTTTAGGTCAGCTGCCCTAGTGATGTTTCTCTCCTCACCTTTTTTGCCCACCCCCTAGGAGGGTTAGAGAAAGGCCCAATGCTGTGCCACTGCTGCTCAGCAGTAGACACAACACTGGTGTGATAACACTGCTGTTCCAGCTACAAGTACAGAGTATGGCACTGTATGGGCTGCTGCCGGGAAAGTTAACATTCCAGCCAGACCCAGTACAAGGGTGAATAAAATAACTGCACAAATTTGCAAGTGGCTAATAAATGTACTCTCCAGAAGTGTGTTTCCCACTTTCATATTTTTCTGGTTGTTCTGTTGTTGTAATTTTTGCTATTTTTGTGGCCTTGCTGTTTACACAGCACTCTCTCATACACTCCTCAAACCCCATAACTAAAGACCTACATATTTGTACATGCCCAAAGAGATTAAATAATGACAGGATTATCTGTCTTCAGGCAAAATGTAAATTACTGGCAAATCTGGTAACTGAATGACAGTGAATAGAACCAGACATACTTAAAAATATTCTCAGGAGAGGAGACAGTTTCTCAAAGCATTAATACCAGTTCTTTGAACCATAAACTGATTCCAGTCTGTAGACAATACTGTTGAAGTAAATTGCTTATGTAGAATAAGGGCAGTACATGGGTTTTAATAAACTACTGAAAATAGATTGAGGTTGTGCCATGCCACTGTCCTCAAACACCTAAACAGATTAAAACATACTGTTTTGACATTTACACTGTGAACATTTTTGTATTCTTTTTCAGCAGTGCCTATTTTTGTATCATAATTGACTACAGATTTTCTGTTTAGGTCAATGGATTTAACAGAGTTTTTTAAAACTAAGATTTATAACCATCTTACATTTCAGAGGTAGAGGAAATTTGATCACTTACCCAATTTAACACATAGACTCCACTCAATCTGTAATTCCCCTTTTTGAGTGCTTGCTTTGTAGAGCATGCTACTTGCTTTGTTATTCAGCATGCTACTATAATGGATCCTAACTAACCTATGGACCATTGAATTTTTTAATTAATTTATTTATTTTTTTGTCAAACAAGACATTTTCTCTCAGCAAGAGAGAAAGACATTTTCTGCTCTTCCAGAAACCTAGGTGTCAGGGGACAGCTTTCCAAGTTACAAACACCATTGGAGAGCGAGCAAGTTCACTTGAAGTTACCTCTACTATTTCTACTAGCCATTTACTAGCTAGCTATTTACTAGCTATTTCTACTAGCCATCTACTAGCTTTAACTCCAAGGATTTTTCCTCTGATAACCAAGATTTCCTTCTATAAACTAAGAACTTTTCTATAAACTATAAACTCTTGCCTTGTGCTTCATTGCTAACTTCAAGAAATTGGTGGAGTTTTCAGCATTTTTACTTGTGTTGAAGATGAACTTCTTATTTTTTGCTTCCTTTTTTTTTTTTTTTTCCAAAACAGAAGCAAAAATGAACAAACAAACAAAATCAACCATCTTTTACTTTTTTTTTTCCCCACCAGATACAAATAAGATTTCCGTGCTAGCAACAAGTATGTCTTTTGCTGCTCTGAGCTTTTCTCCTCCTTATTCTCATCCATTGTTTTCTGATAGAATACATTCAGTCAGAACATTTCCCTTTTAGCAAAGTTTATCTGTGCTTCTTACAGTTTTACTTAATCCCTGCAGTCATTGAAATCACTGAATATCTTTCCTTCTGGTCACTATACTTTCAATACTGTTTCAGTTTTTCATGAAAATATTTATGAAAGATTTTTTACTGAAAATTTGTTATCTGATATGATTTCTGTCTCACTTTTGTTTTTTTGCTTTTTTTTATGAGTCATCCCTGACGTATTGGTGATGTAGATGTCAGAGTTAAAATTTAAAATATTATTTCTGCATTGTTTCCTTAATGTCTCGTTCCTTTGTGGACTCTAATCTTAGCTATTTAAAAAAATATATATTTTCTTAAAAGATTTTAAATTTTGTTGAATGAAGCAGATATACACAAATGCTACATAATAATCACAAATTAATTCTTGCCTTTGACCACATAGTTGAACTTCTTCCAGCAAACTTCATCTAGCTATCTGTTAAAACATAGATTTTAAAGGTCTTTCATAGCTAATACACAAAGGAAGAGCAAATATTCAGTTTTCATATTTTTTTAAAATAAGCGACAGACAATGCTTTTTTAAAATTTATATTCTTTATATTTTATTTTTATATCTTATATATCTTTATATTTTCATAGGTCATATAGGTCTGACCAAACATAGCATTATTAGCTTTGTATGACCAATTTTTAAAGTCTTTACATATTTAGTAAATCATGTATAAATAATATTATATATCTAACTATATTATATATCTACACTACAGAATTAAAGAAGATAGCAACATTTATTTTGGGTGGGTGGTGTTCACTGAGCATCAATATGGGAGATAATTATATTTCAGTGAAAACCTTAACTGAAAGCAATATGTTAATTTTTGCATTATTTAAAAGAGAAATTTAGCTAAAATTTTAGTTAGGTTTGGACTGTTATCCAGATTGCACAAAAAATGCAACTTGTGTTGCCTGATTTTTTGTAAACCTTTCCATGAACTGCTTTTTCTTGTCTGCAGAAAAGACTAACAAATTCACAATTTTACTTTACAACTAAGCTTAAAAATCTGTATTTAATTTTTTTATTATTATTATTATTTTTAACAAGGTAACAATTTAAATACTAATCAAAACCACCAAAAGTCCTTTCTTTCCTGCTCTCAAAGTCTGATAAACTTCCAATGGGAAAAGAATCAAGCTACATTTCCCATCTTTTCCTTAGTTATATTTACCACAATTTACTTTCTATTAAATTCCAGTGCTCATCATGCATTATAGTTCATGCCTTCCCAACATATACATCAAATTCCATAATAAATGCTCAGAAGATTAACTACTTCATTAAATTTTTTTCTACTAGTTCTCTGTGCTTAATAAGAACAATTCCTCAGTTCCCCCCAGTTCTCAGATTCTTTTTCTTGATGTATTACAAAAACCTACAAAATGATGTTGTCTAATGAGATGTGTGGCCATTCTTAACTTATGTAGAATATTTCTTTCAAAGCTTTGTCATAAACAGGAATCTGTCAAATGTCAGGCCTGTGTTCTGTTAAAATGCTCAGCTGTAACATCTGAAATACATCTCTAGAGAAAAAATACAGGATAGCGTCTCTAAATGATAAAAAGCTGAATCTTCTAATGTTTTAATTTACTAGTAAGTCTCCCAACTTTTAAATTTCTGTAAAATTGGAGTAAAACATTAAAGGCTCAAAGAGAAATGCTGTGTAGAGGGACTTGTTAGAGAGTGAGCCCTGGAGTGCTACCTTTCTGATTAAGATAACACTCAGTAGGGAATCTGTTTCAAATTCCTTAGGCTGAAGAAATAAATGCCATGGGAAGGATAAAATAAATTCTTGCTAAACAAATGTACAGCAAGTGTAGGAGTTAAAGACCAGCATAATAAGCACAAAAACTTAGTGAGGATCATGAAGGGCAAGATTTGAAGTATGGGAGGTAAAGAGAATAAGAAATGAGTATCACATTAAAACATCCAAGCCAAGCCACAGATTAAGTGTGGACTTGCAGCAAAAAAAAAAAAAAAAAAGCATTTCAGAAAAAAAAAAAAAAAGAAAGAAAAAAAGAGTACAAGGAAGGAACTTAAGTATAAGATTTAAAAGCAGTCAGAATAAAACTATAAGCAATGGCTAGAAATGATCAAAGAACCAAAAGTTCATGTCAGGAATGCAGTTACTACACATGACCATTTAAACCTTGAAAATAAAAATAAATAAATAAATAAAAGACTTGAGAAATAAAAGGCTTATATCTGAGAAATAAAAAGAGGAAAATATGTATGAATGCACAATATAAGTCATTTTAGATGGAACATGATTTTTAATAGCAGGGAAAATTATTGCTTCTTTAGGTGTTTCGAAGTCATCCATAGTTATCACCCATTAACTTCCATTTCTTTATGATGACCATGTATGTGGGCTGATATAGTTAGGAACCCACCATTACCTATGCAATGTAAATAGCTGATTCCATTGAGTGTTCTGAACTAAACTGTTAGATTTATATGATTAGCAGTTTTTTCTGTAATGTTCCTGTTTGCTTTATGTGTGGACTGACAATGCAGTGTAAACTACCAAAAGAGAAGATTCACTGGCTCAGTCACATAAAAGCAGACATTTGTTGCACAGCTTTTTTCCCTGTCTTTTTAACACTCTTCTGTGCTAGACTGTTAAAATTACTGTTGTCCTGACTTGTATCTTCTCTGATTCTTATCTACCTTTAGGATAACTCACATCAAAACCTTATACTAAGATTACTGTTGCTCTCATAGAAGAAGCTCAGATTTTTCTTTTTCATTCCACTCCTGGGGAAAAGAGAGGAGGAAAAAATTTATTGGCTTTTCTGTGATTGTTCTCCCCTGCACTACAGTGGAAAAGAGTAGGAATCATTTTAAAGGCTTAAGTAACTTTAGGGTATCCCTGAGTACATTGGGAGATATTTAATGGAATTGTTTCAACTTCTTCCACACTACCTCCTCAAAATCACCAACACTGAACTACAGGTGTTCTAACTGAATTTCTTTGAGGAATTACAGAGACATAAGTGCTTCACGCGGGTCTAGTCAAATATTTGCCTTAAGGAACACAACAGTTTCTTACTGGCTATGAATACCTGTACATGCTCTAAAACATAAGGAAAAGGAAGGTTTTGTAATGTTAAACTATATCACCCTTCCTTATCCCATGAAAAATATCCTTTGTAGCAGTGACATGAGCTTTCCCTTTCACGCTGGTTGAGACAAATTGAAGCTGTTAATACTACCAGGCAAACAGAATTAAGGTGTCTTGTTTTCTCTCCCCCCAGTTTCCTGATTTTTTTTTTTTTCTCTGATTCCCAAGAAGTAAACACTGCTCCCATTTAAGGACAATAAAATCAGTCTTTAAGATTTTGTTTGTTTGCTTGTTTACCAAGTACACTTGCAAAGGAATCAAGAGCTTTCATCTCTTTCATTCACCAAGGTTTTCCATACTTTTCTAAGAAAGAGTCCATCTCTCCTTTCTTCTGTAGTTTGCTTTCATTACTAGCTCCTTGAAATCTTCCTCTGAGAACCTTATAACTCCCAAAATCTCTTTCAAACACTCCCAGTTTTACACTGCTCTTTAATCAGTTATTAAGAAAGCACTGTGCCTAACCAATTTTCCTTTTGTCAGGAGCTTTACTGGTAATACTACCATTTCAGTGCTTCTTTCTACATCAAATGCTGGACTGGGCTGCAGAGAAATGACCGTTCCTCCTCCTGCTGCACTGAGGGTTACAGAAATCCAGTCCTGCTTTAAGAGGATACACAAAATCCTTAGACCCCAGAAGGGACTCCCTCTTGTCTGCCCTCAGTCACAGACACACTCACAAAACAGATTATTGCTAGAGTTAATATACTTTTTCTACCCTGTTTTGAAAATGAGCACAGCTCATCTTCTGGTAAACTTCTGAAGCTCAGCAAAGCTCCCCTGAGGCCAATTTAAAGTTTACTGAAGTCAATGAAATATTGGTGACTAGCGGAGAAATAACCACAAAATAAGTATATGAAAAGCTGAATGAATAATAACAAGCATGAATAAGTTTCTTAAAGTAGACAAGAGTGTCACAAATAAAAACAGAAATATAAAAAAATCTTGAAGAAGTGAAAGGATTCAAGGCAAAATCAGAGCTCTGAGCTGTAACAGAACTGAGAGAGAAGCACTTGGAATTTAGTGGTAAACAAACAGATGCATGAGATTAGTAGCAAAAATAACAACATATATAAGGAATGAAGTTTAAAATATCAACAGATAAAGAAAATGCCATGCTCTGCATTGTGGAATTCAGGCTGAGATAAAGTTTTGCTTTCCCCTCTCTCTAGGACTACAGATTCAAAAACCAAGCATGTAGAATAATGAATACAGGATTTAAACTTTCAGGGTAATGAAATTGCACATAATTTAAGACTACACATAAATGGAATTTTAATCAATGTTCATGATGGAAAAATAAGTAGTCCTTCCTTTCTTTTCTATTGTAAACTAAATTTATGAATAGTAAGTGAGGAATGTAAAACCAAAGACTTGCTTTCTCACATACACACTTTGTGAAATGGAAGCAAAAATGTCTGTCTGCACTAACTATCCAGACAAACTGAAAGTGATTATCCCTTTCATTTATCATCAAGATGGTACAGAAGTCATAGAGTTCCCTGATCTTTTCAGAGTTGCTACAGTATCACTACTTTTTCTTCAATAGAACATTCACTGAAATAGCTGTAGAAAAGCCTGCCTGCAGGATCTAAACCTTAGTTAGATCTAATCTAACTAATCCTTAGGCCCAATTTAAAAGGAAGGTTTAAAAGCAGCTCTACCCTACACTGGTAATTTTTATATTCATAGTGCGATTTAGCATGTGCGCTGACTGAAAAACTAAAAAGATGCCACTGCTTTTGTCTATTCACATAATAAAGTCTGCATGGATTCAAAGAATAAAGCTATAGGATTCTGATCTTAGGCACTTCTCAAAGAGAACTCCAAACCCTGTTAGGTTTACAGCTATGTGCTGCTGAACCATAATGATTGGTCATATGTCCATTCTTTTTAGCCTTGACATACTGCATTTGTTTTTGTGGGTATCTTCTCAAGATACCCAAACTCATGCATACCTCTGAATACTCAGGTATTCACCTGACTTTAAAAGTCATTTCTATGACCAAAAGCATGTATGTGAATGGAAAATTTTATGGACAGAGGCTATCATGGTCACTACCAAGATCAATCCTCAAACAAAGAAAGAACAAAACCCATAAGAACATATTCTTAAAAGTACTTGTAAAGGTTTAATCGATAAATAATGTGTGAAAATATACCTATGATAAAAATAGTATCAAAAGACTCTTCAACTTCCCATTTATTTATTTCTGTAAATAACCCATTATAACAATCTTTGGAATTTGATGCATCTATATCTACTTATATTTTCTTTATCAAATCTATTTTATATACATGATGAATCAATATATATGTATTCGATTAAGATTCAAAACAAATATATACTGAAACTGGAAAGACAGGGGAAGTAAAACATTGAAAATACTTAGAAAATATGCCCTTGGATACACAATGTAAAATCAAAGTAACCAGAGAAATTTTGGGCTACCTGTGATATTTTCAAACAAGTGCAAAAGTATTTTATGAATCCTATTTGTAGTTGATTGCATTACTGTGAAATCTGTAAGGAGTTAGAGGGCTGCTCCACCTTTATGACACAGACCCAAGGGTGAAATGAAGTCAGGTGTCTCTTGTTCCCCCTATAGAAAACTGCTTCTTCTTTTCCCTTTGATTAAGCTAGGCAACTATGCTGACTATTGTGTGAGGCCACTGATAACCAACTGCCCATCCCTTCATAGTCCTTTGATATTCATGTTTCTCAGGAAAGAAGAAGAAAAGAGAAATCTCTCTATTGTACCATGCAATTTGCTGAAGTCTTATAATGGCCATTTTCAGTACTTAGTGTGCATTCAAATAGGAGCAGGCAGAATTTCTCCCTGGCTTAGGAGAAAGGACCTCCTATACTGCAATAAGCTTCATGATTGTAATGTGGATAGATGTCTGTTTAATGCAAACATATAGAGGTGTTAAATACATGGGATAATAAAACTTAAGTACTTAAGATTCTTTTTTTTTTTTTTTTTTTTTTGCCAGGGCTGATCTGGGGATGTTGATTGATGCTTGCCTGAACATGAGCCATGAGCTGACAGTGTGCCCAGGTGGCCAAGAAAGCCTAGCTTGCATTAGGGATAGTGTAACCAGCAGGACCAGGGAGGTGATCATCCCCTTGTATTCTGCTCTGGTGAGGCCACACTTCAAGTACTGTGTTCAGTTTTGGGACAGTCAGTACAAGAAGGACATTGAGGCCCTGAAGTATGTCCTGAGAGGGGCTACAAAGCTGCTGAAGGGTGTGGAATACATGTCCTATGAGGAGTGACTGGGGTTATTTAGTCTGTGGAAGAGGAGCCTCAGGGAAGACTTTATTGCTCTCTACAACCACTTGAAAGAAAGGTGTGGCCACTAGGGAGGACTTTAAGGATGTAGCGAGGCTGTGCAGGGACAAAATTAGGAAGGCCAAAGCTCATCTGGAGCTCAATCTGGCTACTGCCGTTAAAGATAACAAAAAACGTTTCTATAAATACATCAATACAAAAAGGAGGACTAAGGAGAATCTCCATCCTTTACTGGATGCGGGGGGAAACTTAGTTACAAGAGATGAGGAAAAGGTGGAGGTGCTCAATGCCTTCTTTGCCTCAGTCTTTAGCGGCAATACCGGTTGTTCTCTGGATACTCAGTACCCCGAGCTGGTGGAAGGGGATGGGGAGCAGGATGTGGCCCTCACTATCCATGAAGAACTGGTTGGTGACCTGCTACGGCACTTGGATGTGCACAAGTCGATGGGGCCGGATGGGATCCACCCAAGGGTACTGAGAGAACTGGCAGAGGAGCTGGCCAAGCCACTATCCATCATTTATCAGCAGTCCTGGCTATCAGGGGAGGTCCCAGTTGACTGGCGGCTAGCAAATGTGACGCCCATCTACAAGAAGGGCCGGAGGACTGACCCGGGAAACTACAGGCCTGTCAGTTTGATCTCAGTGCCAGGGAAGCTCATGGAGCAGATCCTCCTGAGAGTCATCACGCAGTACTTGCAGGGCAAGCAGGTGATCAGGCCAAGTCAGCATGGGTTTATGAAAGGCAGATCCTGCTTGACGAACCTGATCTCCTTCTATGACAAAGTGACGCGCTGGGTGGACGAGGGAAAGGCTGTGGATGTGGTCTACCTTGACTTCAGCAAGGCTTTTGACACCATCTCCCACAGCATTCTCCTCAAGAAACTGGCTGCTCTTGGCTTGGACTGGCGCATGCTTCGTTGGGTTAGAAACTGGCTGGATAGCCGGGCCCAAAGAGTCGTGGTGACTGGAGCCAAGTCCAGTTGGAGGCCAGTCACTAGTGGCGTCCCCCAGGGCTCGGTGCTGGGGCCGGTCCTCTTTAATATCTTCATCGATGATCTGGACGAGGGCATCGAGTGCACCCTCAGTAAGTTTGCAGATGACACCAAGTTAGGTGCGTGTGTCGATCTGCTCGAGGGTAGGAAAGCTCTGCAGGAGGATCTGGATAGGCTGCACCGATGGGCTGAAGTCAACTGCATGAAGTTCAACAAGGCCAAGTGCCGGGTCCTGCACCTGGGGCGCAATAACCCCAAGCAGAGCTACAGGCTGGGAGAGGAATGGTTGGAGAGCTGCCAGACAGAGAAGGACCTGGGAGTGATGGTGGATAGTCGGCTGAATATGAGCCAGCAGTGTGCTCAGGTGGCCAAGAAGGCCAATGGCATCCTGGCTTGTATCAGGAACAGTGTGACCAGCAGGGCTAGGGAGGTGATCGTCCCCCTGTACTCAGCTCTGGTGAGGCCACACCTCGAGTACTGTGTTCAGTTTTGGGCTCCTCACTACAAGAAGGACATCGAGGTGCTTGAGCGGGTGCAGAGAAGGGCGACGAAGCTGGTGAGGGGCCTGGAGAACAAGTCCTACGAGGAGCGGCTGAGGGAGCTGGGCTTGTTCAGCCTGGAGAAGAGGAGGCTCAGGGGCGACCTTATCACTCTCTATAGGTACCTCAAGGGAGGCTGTAGCGAGGTGGGGGTTGGTTTGTTCTCCCACGTGCCTGGTGACAGGACGAGGGGGAATGGGCTTAAGTTGAGCCAGGGGAGTTTTAGGTTAGATGTTAGGAAGAACTTCTTTACTGAAAGGGTTGTGAGGCATTGGAACAGGCTGCCCAGGGAAGTGGTGGAGTCACCATCCCTGGAAGTCTTCAAAAGACGTTTAGATGTAGAGCTTAGGGATATGGTTTCGTGGGGACTGCTAGCGTTAGGTCAGAGGTTGGACTCGATGATCTTGAGGTCTCTTCCAACCTAGAAATTCTGTGATTCTGTGATTCTGTGATTCTGTGTGGGGAAATGGGTGTCAGCCTCTTCTCACAGATAACTAGTGATAGGAGTAGTGGGAATGGCCTCAAGTTGCGCCAGGGAAGGTTCAGGTTTGAAGTTAGGAGACATTTCTTCTCAGAAAGAGCAGTCAGGAATTGGAACAGGTTGCCCAAGGAAGTGGTGAGGTCACCATCACTGGTGTGTTTAAGGAAAGTTTGACATGGTGCTTAGGGAATTGGTTTAATGGGTGACATTTGTGGTAGAGTGATGGTTGTACTAGATGATCTTGGAGGTCTTTTCCAACCCTAATGATTCTATGATTCTATGAATTAAACCATGCAACAGAATAATTTACAAAATGGTGCATAATATCCCAAAAAAGAGGTCAATTACTTCTCATAATTCCAAAGAGCACAAGATACCAGTTGCTCACACATGCCTCTAAGTGAAGCCAGCAGGACTTCTATCTCTCCAAGAGTGATAAACTGTGCAGAAATTATAGAATTCAATGAATACAAATTGTATGTATTTAATTCTTTGCTTTCAAAAAAAATCAAAGACAAGATAATTTTACTTTTTACAAGGAAAGATAAAACAGGAAAAGGATTTTATATCCACTCTACATGCACTTTTATTGTACTTTGTATTTGCAGAATTGTGAAAAATCATTTCACTTAATATAAACAAGAGGCATAGTTCTGAATTTGTTAGTGTTTGTTTTTTTTCAAAGTCTCATTCTGGAAATAGTCTTAAACACAGTTATAATAAGCTTTGGTTTACTCCAGCCAATTCAGTCATGCTGTGCACAGAGCATAAGACAGTCAGCTGAGGAATGATAATAATTTTTTTCCTCTGCAGGAGTCCAGAACACGCAGCCCAGTGCCAACAAGGTAACTGCTCCCAGAAAGACACCTTCCAAAGGAGAACAGCTGAACCTAGATTCTTCCCATTTAAATCACTTATAATTGATGCATGGTGTGATATGGCTGTGGTTTAAACCACAGGTTTCACTGCTGTGCAAAGAATATATTTCTGTATTTCTACTTCTGCCTATTTTACTCTGCATTTATTTAGCTGCTAAATAAGTTTATTTTATTTTTTTTTTCAATGGATTTTTGCTTCTGTTTTTAAATGACCGAAAACAGTGTAGTTGCAAAAGACCCAGAAAAACATGTCAATGTGATATTCTATGGGCAGATGGCATACTTCCCTGACCTTGTTTATCACTGGACCACATCCTGTGACAAGGATTTTTGTTATGACTGCAGCAGTCCCAGGGTTTCCATGTATCACATTCCTTCAGTCTTCAGAAAACACTACTGTAAGGACAGCAGAACTGCTATTAATAAATAAATAAATACATAAATACATAAATAAATAAATAAGCATGGTCTTATTTTTGTTTACTCTCATGTTAATAAAAAACTTGGTTAAACTGCCTGATTAGTTGATCTCTATTTGAAATGTGTTTGGAATACATTGACTTGGAAGTCAAGCCAAGCATATCTGTAGCATCAAGGCAGGTATAAGCACATTATTTTTATAAAGTAAAAATAAATTTTAAAAGAACATTTAACCATTTATATAACATCTTTTCTCTTTTACAAACTTTTTCCTGAAAAAATGAAGTAGACATATTATTTCCTACATGTAACAACTTTTTTCTCTACAAACATTTTCAGTTCAAACTATATTTATGAAAATGTTTCTATCATTCCTGTCTCTTATAATTTTATAAACTTTTTTGAGTTTCAGCCTCCTTTGAATCCTAACAATAAATCTAGGGCAGAAGAATATTTATTCTTGTTTTTATCAAAACCTTCTCTATAGTTTGGCTACTCCAGATGCTGCCCTTTAAGAAGAGGGAAAGCTGAAGCTCAAAAGCTGGTAGATCTTTGCATGTAGTAAGGTCAGCAGAAATTTCACCAGACTATAGTCTTTATTTTGGCAGTGCTTTGTATGCAGATATGGCTTCAGTTGATGTTTACACATCTGTACTTTAAAAACACAATGTAATTTTGCATCCAAGCTCTAGTCCACATAAATTCTAGATTTTAAGCTTTGTGTCAATCCATAGTGCTTTACTCTGGCTTCAGAGTATAAACTATCTCCCTAGCAACTGTACTACATGAAGACTCACTCATCAACTTTAGGGGTAGGAATAATATATAGAGTGTATTTGGTTGATAATAAATGATTAGTCACAAAAGATAACTTAAAAGATGACCTTAACACAGACTATTAAAAAGAAATGTAACAAATGTTTCATATCTAATATTTCTACCAAACTCACATAACGGCATTATATATGTAAAGAAGAGACTGCTGAATTAACACAGTACAGTGACAGGAGGTTCAAAATCTTTTTCCCCACAGTAAGAGGCTTCTGGTCTCCATTCCGTAGGTTGTAATCTTCAGTAAACAGGCTTCAGGCTTTCTGAAGCCTATCCAATCCCGCAGCCCCAAGTCCTTTCTTCAATTTTGTAGCCCCCTGGTGCATTGTGATTATCCTTGCCTGTATTATAAGACTGTCTTGGACTGGGGAAGAGGCTTACTACACCCTCATTGCACCCAGAAGGGGTCTACAGCCTGTGTTAGCTCCTGACATGCAGATTGCATGTGTCAGGAGCTAACACATGCAGAGTGTTATCTGAGAATGCTAGGTAGCTGGTGTTAAAGCCATGGTAGAATCTGCTATTACAAGCCTTACTGCTCATGCACATCTGAACTGTTTTATTACAAATACAGGTGTGCTCTCAGAGCTTTAATGCATGATGCTCTATGTACTTTATTTTATTTTTTAATTTAATTTAATTTGTAGTTTAGTTTAGTTTATTCTGAGAGTACTTTTTTCTATAGAAAATGAATTTTCTTTCTTCTAACAAATGTCATCAGCACTCTTTCAAATCAAAGACCCTGGTGGTCTGAACCTTTGTATAGCATGATCCCCTATTCAGCAAATAATTTCATCTGACTGTTTTGAATGCTTCTTCAAGATTGTAATATATGTGGAGAAAAGTAAACTTAGAATGCTTGATCTTTATTGCTCTGGTATATTCATAGCCTCCAAATTATCCCTAGAGGAGCCCAGTGTCTGCCCATTGTCTGTACCATCTTGCTATACATTCTGGTGATATAAATTAATCCAGAATTAAATCAGAATCCAGAACTTAACTAAAAGACTTGTTTCATATTTTTGAGCAGTTAAGCTGTACAGAGAGGATAAAAATACAATGCAATGCAGTCTGAACTAGCTCTCTAGAAAGTTAAAAGGAATAATGCATGTGCTGGAGAAAATAAAAGATCTATCCATATGAGAAGGCAAGGCAGAGAGCTGCGCAAGCATAACTCCTCACTTTCATCTGCAGAAGTGAAGTATGACATGTTATTATTTGTTTATGCAAACCTACTCCTATTTGGGTTGCTTAGTTCATCCTATACTAGCATTCGTCTTTCATTTGTACTACTTTGCTAAAGGCTGAAATTTCCTGTGCTGGATATCTGTCTCAAAAGAGAAAGTTTTAGGAAAAGTTGTTTAAAAGTTTTTCAGGCTGAGATAAGGAATTTTTTTTATTTTCCCATTTTAAGAAATTATTCAACAATAGTTATACTTAAGAAGTTTTAAAGCCTCCTGATTTTTTAACAGAAACTTGGATGTTGCCCTGATATCATGCTTAATTCTTTCAGTGAAAATCACCCTTTTTATCACCCAAATTTTTTGCCTTTGTGAGGAACCATATTCCTCACATAATTCAGAGACACTTAATCAAAATGTCTGTTAAACTATCTCATGGTAATCACAGAGTTTTTGGAATCTCACTCCTTTGAGATGCTCACATGAATGTAGTCCTAGGCAACTTGCTTTAGGTTTCAATAGTACTCCAGAGTTTCCTTTCAACCATTTTATGGTTCTGTATTGAACCTGCTTTGCTCCAAAAGGTACTTGTACACATCTTGACAGTATATGTATTATTCTACAGAGTAGCTGTGCAGAATTTTACTAGACATATTGCTTGTAGTCACTATCTTTTGTTTTACATATTTTAATACAATGTTTAATAACATGATCCATATTTGTTTATTTATTTATTTGTTTGTTTGTTTTAAGGAAGACTGGAATATGGATAGTATGTCAGGATATGTGGCACCTAGGCAATTGCTGAGATTGTGCAGGGAAGGAAGCTGTTATGTGAGGAAAAATTGCGTAGGTAACTGAGACCATGTTTATAAATGTAGCAGAGGGTTTGCAAGAGAAGAAAGAAAACTGGGAGAATTCTACCCCATCTCTACCTCAGACTTCTTATCTGAGGCAGGAAAAGTCCCTCAAACAGAACTTTTTTATAGTTGAACATTAACTGTTCCTTATTTCTGTTTGCCTTGCAAACAGAAATGAGAGTTGATGTGAGTTGCAGAAAAGATGAGCATTTATGCTTGCAGGTAATATCAACTGATGCTGTGGTTTAGATATTTTTAGGATCCTATAAAGATGCCAAGTCCAGTGATAAAATTTATTTTAAGGTCTCAATTTGGTCATCCCTGAACAGTAAAAACCCCTAATAATTTTACTGCATTCTTATATTGTTCTTTCTTACATTGTTTCAAAAAAAAAGGATGATTATAAAGTAGAACTAAGTAGAACTGTTTGAGAACTTCCCCATGGAATTTTAATTACCAAATACCACTTTGAATGCCACTTTTTTTCTTTTGTAATCTGCTTGTTTAGATAGCACATGACAAAAAGGTACTCTATTTCTTTAGTAGATCCAATTTTTGAACTATTGCATCTAACATGGCAAGAATGTCTTCTTTTTCTTGCCCAGAAGACTGCGCGTTGGTCAACATTCTCAATAAATATACTCCCTCCTTGACACAGCCAAAGGAGTATTCCAGGAACCACCCATACAAACTATATCTTCAAGGTCCCCCTGGACAGGACCAAATCAGGTGTGTACTTGAGTCCACAGCAACTTAGTGATGATGGCTGTGGCAACTGTGTCTGTCTTCCATTCCCATGCAAGCAGGTAGAAGATTCCTAGTGGCCTTGCTGCAAGCTGTATGACAAAAGTCCAGCATGGGATCTACCTACAAAACATATAAACTGTTGAATCACCTGGGTTTCAGTATTTTTCCTTCTTGAAATGGAATAATAAGTGACTATCCTTAATCAATTCTTTGATCCAGAATAATGTATGTCAGAAATTAGTCTTTTGCTTAGAGCAACTTTGTATTGAAAATATTTCTGCACTGACTAGATGATGCAACATTAGTTTATCTCCAATTTAAGTACGGTTATGCTGTGGAAGAATCTGCCTACACCTCCCCACAGTACCTTCAGTTAATCATTTTATTACAAGACAGTACTAAATTAAAGATTTTGTTTGTTTGAATCATGATAAACCATACAGTAACTTGTATTAAAATTATGTCAAAAATAACTTTTAAATGAAAGTAATACAGAAAGTATTGATATTGGTCAACAGTCATCAGTATTAGAAATATGCTTGATATATTCCATGTGTCTATGTCTCATTAAAAAGTCTGCAGTTTCAGGACGGTCTCAACAGATGCTTAGGTTTGCTTTATATTTACATTTTTTATGTTTGAATTTATTTATATATATATATACATGACATCCACATAATTTACAGCCTACTGTGCTCTCTCTTAACATTTTGATGTGCATCCTTTATGTGATCATGTATGTAGATCCCTTGTTAGTCACTGAGAAATTTTAAGGGAAATATCTGCTTCCCCATTCTTTTCTAGTAGATAGAATGAATACTACAATAGTCAGTGATGTGAAAGTTCTCTAACTGTGCACTTGACAGTATTTATGACTAAGCTAGTTCTGTTAGATAGTTCAATCTTTCATAAACAACAGTTCATCAGTCTGAAGAGGTTATAGGAAGTGGTTTATTACACTGAACAGGAAAAAATGTGGATTATTCATTACACTGAACAACAAAAATAAGGGTTATACAGACATTACAGCAAGTTCATATGAATTTGGATGAAGCCATATTTTTAAAAAGACAGCTTTATTTTTTTGCTTTGCTTTATAATGAGTATAGAGATTTACCAATTACCACAGCATGTGTTCATCTGAATTTCATAATGAATGAACACCCAATTGAGAATCCTACAATAAATTACTTTCTGTTCCATTTTGAACAGAAGTATTGGAACACAGGATAATTCTGTTAGGTCAACACACCTAGGGAACTGCAAAGTGAAGTTACTTTAACAATATATCTTTAATATAATCTCCAGTAATCTGAGTATCTGTACATATAAAAAGATAAATCTGTCATCATATGAACTCACCTATCTGTAATTCAAAAGGATTGATTTTAATATTTGGGCTATTTGGGGGATTGGTCTATTCTCCCATGTGTGCGGCGACAGGATGAGGGGGAATGGGCTAAAGTTGCACCAGGGGAGATTTAGGTTGGATATTAGGAAAAATATCCTTTACCGAAAGGGTTGTTAGGCATTGGAATGGGTTGCCCAGAGAAGTGGTTGAGTCATCATACCTGGATGTCTTTAAAAGATGTTTAGATGTAGAGCTTAGTGATATGGTTTAGTGGAGGACTGGTTAGTGTTAGGTCAGAGGTTGGACTAGGTGATCTTGGAGGTCTCTTCCAATCTAGACAATTCTGTGATTCTGTGATTATTCTTTGAGTGTATCTACTTAATCTACACAACTAAAGACCAGACTAGTGTTTTCTTAATCTAAATAGAGTTTTTCACTCGTAAGACTTCACAGAGGATACCCAAGTTTTCAAATAAACTCATCAACTGAGAAATTTCTCTGGTAGTTTCTCATCTGAGAGATTTCACTAGTTGCTTCTCTAATACAATACCTCAAAACCTATTGTTTGAATAGACTTCTTTGAAGTTCCTTTCAGATCAAACGTACTGCCACTCATCTGCACATAAGACCTCAGGATAATTGCAGACAATGTATTTCATTAATCTTGCCTAACTTTTCATGTCCACAGCACTCATCCCATTAGGTCTGTTACTAAACAAGGAGAGGAGTAGGCAGTTTCGAAGCAGTTTTCTCACTGAAGATGAAATAGGTCAAATTTGCTCACATTAATTTCTCTCACCCAAAAGAGTGCTGTGACCTTGAAGACTGGCGACAAGCAGTGTAGAGACAGAGTTAAGGAGGACAGCATTTAGAAGCCTGTGGCAGGTTTGCCTTGGTCAAAAGCCAAAAGCCTACCCAGCTGCTCACTCTCCACCACCACCCCGTTGGGACAGGATGCAGCAAAAAATAACAGGAGTGATAAAGCTTGTGGGTCAAGATAAAGACAAGGAGATCACTTACCAATTACTGACACAGGCAAAACAGACTCAACATGGAGAAAAATCATTTTATTTATTGCCAATCAAAATAGATCTGGATAGTGAGAAACAAAATGTCAAGCATTAAAACATCTTTCCTCCCCATTTTCCAAGCTCAGCTTAACTCCTTAGCTCCAGACTCCCCCACCTTCCACTTGAGCAGTGCAGGGGGATGTGGAAGGGTGGCTGGGGTCTGTCCATTACAGTCCCACTCTGCTACTACTTCTTCATCATGCTTTTCCTCTGCTTCTGGGTGGGCTCTCCACAGGTCACAACTCTTGGAAATGCTGAACTCTAAGACATGTTCTCAGCAGGCCACAGAAGAACTTCTGTTTTGGTGCTTGCAGCACCTCCTCCCTTCCTTCTTCTCTGACCTCGGTGTCTGTATGGCTGTTTCTTGCTCTTTTTCCCTCATTGCTTGGACAGTGTTTTTTACCCTTTCTAAAATACATTTCCCAGAGATGCTGCCATCTTGGCTGCTGGGCGCAGCTGTGCCCTGTGGTGAGGCCGTTGGAGCTGGCTGGAACCAGCTGTATCTGGCATGGGGCAGCCCTGGCCTCTCTGTGGATTTCATAACCTTAGAGTCATGTTTTGGGGGATTTTTGAAAACCCAGAAGTAAAACTGCTGGGTTTCCCTCTAGTTCCATCTCTTTCCACGGAAATTATGACATTGGCTTAAATGATAATTAAAAAAAATATATATGTAAAAATACTCTGTGAATTCTCTATAAGTCTGAGCTTGTAAGTTTTTCTGGTTCATTATGTTAGGAATTTGGTTTTAATGCATATGAAAACTGAAATTCTCATTTTAATATTTCATAATACTTGGGACTTTACTAAAATGTTTTAAGAGCTGTGATAAAATTGGGTTATATGTGAACACAGGCCTCCAACAAATATGTACATCTACTAGTAACTGAGTATACTAATACTCAGTAAGAATGACAGAGGAGGACTATAGAGAGTAATAATTGTAATAATTCATCTTTTACTTGATAACACCACATGAAAATAGAAAAATAATATTATTAGTTACTCATAACAAAGTTTTTATAACAAAATATTGTCTTTATCTCATAGGCTTTGATGGTAGAGTTCTCACTTAAGACTGTTTCTTTAGTGATGGACAGACAATGTAGATCCCAGGCATAACCACTTCAGTTCCTCAGCTTCCTATCTCCTTGGTGTTTTTCTAGCTACATGTTTGCATCAGCAGTCATGGAGTGACTTTTTTTTGTTCAGTGGCTGTGCTTTTCACCACAGGTCACCATTCGTGCTACCATGTATTTCGTTATTGTTATATGTCAATTTTCACATTTGGTTCTTCAAAGTTTTCTGCTGAACAGGCAGCCTCCCTTTTGGCCTGCACCCCATGGCCTTTCAACCACATTCATTGAAGAACATTCCCCAGGTTCACAGCCTTTCTGTAATATATATATATATATCAACATATAACAACATATATAACATATATATGTGTGTTTGTGTGTATACACTATATATAATATAGTATACATATTATATATATATAATATATACATATTACATATATAATATATATGCATATTATATGTATAATTATATATTATAAAATTATATTATATATAATATATGTGTGTGTGTGTATATATATACTGGCTGTGTCTTACACAGGCTGAGCCCGAACTGGTTGCTGTCAGCAGCTGAGATGAAGGATTTGAGAGATGGAAAACTTTATGTACCTTTAAACAGAGCCGCACTAGAGATTGTGCCTCTTGTTTCATGCATGAGAGAGCTAGATATAGCCCTTACTGTTTCTGAAGATATGTTGCTTTATATCTTCTAAGGATAAGCTAGAATTTTAATGTAATTAATTTTAGAATGATAAATTATCTGGACTCCTTCTAAGATTGATTCCATGTGTTTTGTCACAATAGAATATGAGATTTGAGGCAGCAGAGTGACAGACATTTTTATTTTTTATCTTTTGGTAATGAATCTGTTTGTAGTGCAGGTTGTAGAGTATGTTTTGATGGTTTTATTTATATGTGTACGTACCGTTATTACAAAGCCATGCTGCTCTTGCCTGCCTCTCACATTGTACTTCCCTGTTGCTATTTTCTGTGTGCTATTATGATATCACATCTTAGAGAACTCTGGTTGGAATTGATCTGCCATGCATCTCGTATTGTCCCTTCCAGTCAAATCTGATATTTTGGACCTCAGCAACTCTGTATGTCCATATCTCACATTTTTCTTCACCTTATTTCTCTGCTTTGACAGCTAGTTAGGTCATGTAATTCCAGCACTTCTCTTGAAACCAGAAGAGAGGTAGCAGCAACTGAAAGGTATCTTCTATTCAGTTCCCTCTGCTGTAGGGTTATTCAACACCTGTGCCAGCAGTGAAGGCATACAGAGTTTCAGTAACATCATAAGTCAGAAAACAAAACGGTCTTGCCTGCTCCAAGTAAATAATGCCAAGATCAATAAGATTTTGAAGAGAAATATGAAGAAATAGCTATTTGGCTTCAGCATGGACCACAATTTTACCTTCTTTACATCAAGAATCATTTAGGTTGTGAAAGACCTTCAAGATAACCAAGTCCAACCTTCAAACTGATCTACCAAGTCCCATCACTGAACCATGTCCATTAGTGCCATGTGACCTTAAGGTCACAACAGGTCTCCCTCCAACCCTGGTGGAGTAGCAGTATTAAACACCAGCCAGCAGGCCAGGCTGGCAGCAAGGTTTTGTGGCTTTTTTTTTTTTTTTTAAATTGGTTGTAAATAGAAGTGCTGAGATACTAACAGGCCAACTCCTGTTCTTACCCCCACCATCAGAGTGGTTCCAAAGAGTGTTTATCAATATGGTGGTAGGCGTTTTATATTATATTATATATTATATTGCAATGTATAATGTACCTTAAATACCTCCATGGATCATCCCTGGTCAGCCAGAGTACAGTTGGCCTTCTTGCCCATCTGGGTACACTGCTAGCACGTGTTCAGCTGGCTCTTAACCATCACACCAGATCCTTTGCTGCTGGACAACTTTCCAACCACTCTTCTCAGTGGTTTGTGGGGATAGGACAAGGGGCAATGGCTGCAAGTTAGAGCACAGGAAGTTCTGTATCAACATGTGAAAGAACTTCTTCACGGTGAGGGTGATGGAGCATTGGAATAGGCTACCTAGGGAGGTTGTGGAGTCTCCTTCTCCGGAAATATTCAAGGCCTGTCTGGACACCTAACTGGGCAGCCTGCTCTAAGGAACTTGCTTTGTCAGGGGGGTTGGACCCGATGATATTTCAAGGTCCCTTCCAACCCCTACAGTTCTGTGATTCTGTGATTCTGTGATTATCCTAGTCTATACCACTGCATCAGGGTGTTATGACCCAAATGCAAGACCTGGCACCTACCCTGGTTAAATGTCATGTGATTGGACTCAGCTCATTGATTCAGCCTATCCACATCCTTCTGCAAAGCTGTCCTACTTCTGCCTAACTTGATATCATCTGCAAACTTACTGAGGGTGCACTTGATCCCCTCACTCAGATAACTGGTAAAAATGTTGAACACAACAGGCCCCAGTACCGAGGCCTGATGAATGCCACCTTTGACATGCCACCATCTGGACTGAACTTCATTCAATATGTTTCTTAGATCTTCAGTATGACGGTCATATACCATTTTGAATCTAACGTATATTGCACATACAGTGGTCATCAGAATGGTTAAGGGATGCTTTGAGACATTTATAAAGTGAATTTTTTTGCTTGAATGAATTTGCTTCAAGAATGTTTTCAATGCCAAGGTTATTTCTTTTCCTTGACTAGGAATGGTTTGCTAAAATTAAATGTTTCTGGCTTTGAGTTATCAGAGTGAATTTAAAAAAAAAAAAAATAGTTTCATGTTTTGGAAAAAAATGTTGAGATTCACTCAGTACTGCAAAATGTCTTAATTTTATCTTCATATTTGTCAATCACAGAAAAGTAGTTACACTTTAAAGAAAGCTTGTTTTCTTTAAAAAAATGCTTTTAGTGACATTTTTAAATGCATGCGTATGTATAAAGCTGCAAATAACTTTCTTATATAATTTTGCAGCTATTCAAGATACATAGAAAGTAGAACTAGTAGAGAAAAGATAGTGTTTTGAGGTTATTCAACCTTTCTCTTTATAATAACCTGTTCTTAGTTGCACATAACTATACTATATCTAAAATATTCAGGTTGAAACTACCTGGCTAATTCCTAGAACTTAATCTAGTTCTTGTCCTAAATGAGGCAAGAATCCAGTGACAATTATGATCATGTATCATATTATCTTATGAAGTCTGTTACAGCAAATTATGAAAGTTTTCAATTATAACAGCTATCTGTTTCAGAATTTCCTAATTTCTGAGTTTTATGTTTTGTAATAGAAATACAAAATGTTACGTGGCAAGGTTTTGGTAGCAGGGAGCCAGAGGGGTGGTTTCTGTGAGAAAGATCTAGAAGCTGCCCCATGGTTGGTAAGGGCCCCACTGCTGACCAGAGCTGAGCCAACAAGCGATGTTGTTTTGCACCTCTGTGAGAGCATATTTAAGACAGGGAAAAAACGCTGCAACACACAGCAGCTGGGAGAGTGAGAGGAGTGAGGAACAGCCCTGCAGGCGCCAAGGTCAGTGTAGAAGGAGGGGGAGAGGTTCTCCAGGCACCAGAGCAGAAGTCCCCTGCAGCTTGTGGTGAGAACCATGGTGAAGCAGGATGTCCCCCTGCAGCCCATGGAGTACCACGGTGGAGCAGGGTTCCACGCTGCAGCCCATGGAGGAGACCACGGTGGAGCAGGTGGCCCTGCACCGACGGAGGCTGCAGCATGTGGACCCCTGCCGGAGCAGATTCCAGGCCAGACCTGTAGCCCGTGGAGAGGAGCCCACGCAGGAGCAGGTGAACTGGCAGGAGTTACTGTCCGTAGGGGATCCAGGTTGGAGCAGTTTTCTCCTGAAGGATGGACCCTGCGGTACGGACCCATATCTGGAACAGCTCTGGAAGAGCTGCTGCCTGTGGGAAGCCCACGCCGGATCAGTTCATCAAGGACTGCATCCCGTGGGAGGGATCCCACAGCACAGGGGACGAGAGTGACCGAGAAGGAGCAGCAGAGAAGAAGGGCTGTAGACTGACCATAACCCCCATTCCCCCGTTCCCCTGCACCACTCGGGGGGAGGAGGTGGAAGAGGGTGGATAGGAGTGGAAGGTGCTTTTGGTTTCTTTCCTTTGTTTCTCACTTCTCTAGCTTGTTAGTAATAGGCAATAAATCTTACTATCTCCCTATGCCGAGTCTGTTTTGCCCGTTACAATAACTACTGCATGATCTTCTTGTCCTTATCTCAACCTTTGAGCCCTTTTCATCATATTTTCTCCCCATTCCTCTTTGAGGAGGGGGAGTGAGAGAGTGGCTGTGGTGGAGCTCGGCTGCCCACTCGAGTAAAACCACGACAAACATACATCGGAATTTCACCTTTGTTATAAATTTTCCTCAGACTGAATTTTTTCATAGTTTTATAGTTCACCATAGTCCTAAAGGTATTCAAAGCCTCAAAAAGTTGTCCAGAACCATGTGGTATTGCACTTCATGTGAAAGTTCTCTTATAGTACTACTGTAAATGCATAATAAGAATAACTAAGATGAGAAATAGTTTATAAAAGTTATGTAAGTTAAAAAGTTATAAATGAAATAACTAGAAAATATAGCTTTAACTTCTCAGCTTTACAGTGCTTATATTTGTCATTAAACACCTCATCCTTCCGTATTTGAAGTCCTAATTCCTCTTTCCTTGACCAATCGCATTTTTTTTTCAAGATTCCTGTTTTTACTGGAATAACACCTTAATACTGTATTCTTCACAGTTCCTTCTTCTCTTTAAAATTTCTTTCAAATTATGTCTTTTTCCATCTCTGCCACAGTGACCCATCTTATTATCCAAAACTTACTTTCAAGTGATAGAAACATGGTATTGAAATTACTCCCTATTAAAGTCAATAGAAATTCTGCCTTTGCCTTAGTGATGACACAGTGTTTGTCTGTAGCATATGTAAATGAAAAACAAGCAACTTGATAAGCTTTTTGAAAACTTCTCTCTTGCCTAACATCACTTTTCTTCATGCCAGGTCATGTCTAGTTTACCATATTGAGACTAGCATGATTTTACAGTATAATGGATTTCAAGCTTCTGAAAAGTAGTCTGCCAGTAAAGTACCTTATCCATAAGCTGTACATGAGTTTTATAAAGACATTAAGTGACTGTTCTGTACACACCATATGTTCTTTAAAAATATAAAACTTCACAATTAAATGCCACAATTAAATGCAGTGAGAGGAAAACAAGTTCTGACTTTGGTTTTGATCACTAATATTTTTCTACTGAAATGACTTTGATAAGAGTGAATTGCTTTTCTCTGGGGGAAGTATAATTTTCTGTGGCATGGTTTGACTTGGAGATAATGAAGAGAAAAAAAAAAAAAAAACTGAAAAAAAGAATCACTGTGGTCTGCCAAAGGACCCTATTAAGCAATCCAGTAATTACAATTTAACATTAGAAAAGAAGTGGGACAACATGCATGAAGTTTGGCGTGTTGAGACACACTTTGTTGAATCAGGGCCACAGTGAGCATATCTATTTTAAATTATTCACTAAAATTATTATGGCCAAAATAATTAGCCCATGATGGGAATTATTAGTACAACCTTTTTGCAACAGAAAATTATTGACAAACATATCTTTAATAGTAACTATGAAGTATGCAGTCAGTCAGGTTTTAAAATAGTGCAATTTTTGATAACTACTTTGTGACAGTTTGTTTTTAATGGAATATTCTGGGACACTAAATTTCTCTGTATTTCAGCAGACATATTATCTTTATATACAATGAATTGAAGAGCTGATCCTCTTGCACTCACTATTACCCAAGTGAAATCTATATGTATTTTAAGGTGTCCAGCATTTCAGAGCATCTCAGCCTGAAGCAGAAAGAAGCTGAGAATAAAAACAAGTCCTATCATTAAATTATTACAAAGGTCTCCTAAGAACATGAGTTTAAAGCAGATAAGGAAAGGTATTCATGATGCACAATATTTAAGCACCTAATCTAGCTGCCTATATTCCCTGTTTAGCTGGAACACATGGCAGAACATGAACTATTATCTGTGTCCATCAGTGGCCTCCACTCCTAACTTCAGTTGTGTAATGTATGTGATACCAAAAAAGTAACCTCAAAGTATTAAACAATTGTAACTGTGAATAGTACAGCCACTTCCATGAATAATATTTTAAATGTAATATAATAAGCAGCATTAAAGTTATCAGAATCATATCGCAGATAGATATCCCACTAAATTTTGTGCACAGGTTATTAGCGGCCTAAGGCTTTTTTAATCTATATTATTACACCTCTTAGATATTGCTTTTCTGTGTCAATTTGAATATATACTAAAATAATATGGGGAAAAAAAAAAAAAAGCAAAAAAAAAAAAAAAAGCAAAAAAAAAAGGCAAAAAAAAAGCAGAAAGTTACATTCTTGTTCCTTAAGAGGGGACTAGGATTTGAAGAACTGGATTCTGTTCATTTCTGTAGATTTTCTGAGGTAGTGGGGATGTCATGCACATACATATATCTGTCATTAAAGATTAATCTAAGGTGTTACAATGAGATAAGTCCATTTGAGGTAAGTAAGATCTATATGCCAGCATGTACAAGAATATGAAAACTGAGCCACAAGTGAGTTTGAGTCACATCATTATGAGACCAAGTCAGAAAGACATATGATTCTCTCCCTGATAGAATAATAGAACTAAATTTAAAATATTTTACTATGTTTTGTTAGATAAAAGGAAGACTAAAAGCTTTGTATGTCTGATGATACCTTACTCACTAATTAGTCAGCCTTATCTGTAAAACCATACAGAATTGTATCCTCTCTCTTAATGAGGAGGGGGGTTAAATAATCCAGGCCTGTAGGATGTGCCTGTAATGAATAGGTGAGGAACTCATAGCATGCACATATCTTTGTGTGTGTAGATGACAGCTCAGTATGCATGGATAAATTTGAACAGGATAAGAAAGAATGAGATGGTCTGAGTGTGCACAAGCAGTCAACATAGTGAGGAAGACTATCAAAAACCACCACAGACCCCCAAAAGACCACCAGTAGAAATAACTGTGCATGCGTCAGGGAAATTTACATATTTTAATGAGTTACGGGAAATAGTATGAACATGTTGATTATTTCTTGGAAATCAATGAATATGTATCTTTGGTTGTACATAGCCCTTGTAGCTTGGACAATTTGTCATACACACTAGGTGGAGTCACAATTAAAGAATGCCTACTTTCTAAAACTCCAAAATGAGTCTTAGATAGTTTCTTTGACCCACTTTTGTAGTAACAATCATGTTACTAGAACAAATAAAGCAATAGACCCAGGATGATATATTTTAGACCTTAGAGTGGCCGTGGTGAGTTGCTATGTTACATGTTATTGTGGAAAATGTTGTTGATCCCTTCTAGGATGTAACAATGGAAGAACATTATCTCTTTGCAGTACACCAGCTCCAACTTCATTTTGTTGTCTGTGTTGAAGTGTACACAGACGGGCTGCTCAGAGTGACAGCAGTAATAGCCTTGTTACTGGGGAAAATGGAAAGCAAAGGAGAGAGGAAGTGAGAAAGTATGCACTGAGAAAGTGCATGCTGCTTTTTGAAAAAGAAGAACCATGTGATTGTTTCAGACTAATCTGGGCCTGTAGTGGAACTGATTTCTTGAACACACTTGAGCTCACCGTGTTTATCCAGCAGGAGAATTACAATATTCTATCAAGGTAAAGGAGTAAATTCTTCATGAGAAAATTAGAAGCCAGTTATACAATAAAACCATGAAAGCAAGGAAAAACAAATTTAGAGTTCAATGAGTTTGATATCAGATACATTTTAGTCTCAGTTGCGACAATAGGCATTACTATTGGCACATCTCTGTTATGAAAATCAAGGACCAAACCAGTAATACTTCTTGAAAGTACTGCCTTTGTGAATGAGACACCCGAGTCCCTTTTCCTACAATTTTGCTGAGGATAATTTTATGTCCATGTGCAGAAACAATTTTCCAAACAGTTCCAAGAAATCTGCCCTTTTGTTTTCTCCTCTAAATTAGTTGGGAAGAGGTTTATTTTCTTGAGACTGGTTACATGAAAAATGCAAATCAAATGTTTAAACTTTTGGGGGATGGTCTGTCATTTGACATCTAAAGATTCTTTGACATGTCTATTTTTTATGCTAGCTTTATCTTCTTATTTACAAGTTCTATTGAATTACAATATCTTTTTCTTCCCAGACAGTGTGATTTGCATTTATTATTCTTTAAATTAAAAATCATTAAAAATCACCTGCATAACTTTGCATTAGTGTCAAAATATATGATCTCCCACTGTCTTTCTCATGAAGTCTGCAGAGGACACTGATGACTGATGTGGCATTTGTAGTGGTTTATTTTAAACCATTTTCCATACTAACATCCCCAACCACCTCTTGTCAGATTCAAAGGTTCAAGCTGCCACAGTCAGGTAGCTATTTAATTGTGCAGTGACTGACAAGGAAAGTAATTACTGAAAGAAACCAGAGATCCACTGGGGAACACGCAGAAAATTTTCTCTGTAGATTTACCTCACAAACCCATTGGAGCTGCTGCTACACACTAGGTTCTCGTGCCTCATTTAACAAGAAGGGACGGAAATGCAGGCTAAAATGAGCAAGAAACTGTAGCAGGATGCAGTAGCATAGAACCATAACAGATGTGTCCTTGCAGCTTTCCCTGTTTATGTGTGACTGAAAAAAATGGTATATTTCTCAGAGGCTGCAAGTGGCCTGGATTTCATGCAGCCAAGGGGTGTTTTTTTGTTTGTTTGTTTGTTTGTTTGTTTGTTTGTTTTTGTTTTTGTTTTATTTGAAATTTTAGAAGTACCTCTAAAAACATCAGAAGTGCAGTATCAGTTTCAGAAAAAGCACTGTTACGTATGCAATTTGCAGCAAAGCTTATCCTTCTTTAATGCTGATGGACCTGAAATGTGAAAATGCCATCTTTTTCACAACATTTGACTTAAGTGTGGTTATTCAGTTTTTCCAGGGTGTCTCTAATAGCTGAATTTAGTTGAGCTACAAGGTATGAGGATATGCAAATTCCTCTCTGTTCTCTTTACTCTAAGACTCCCTGAGTAGACAATGGCTTCACTTAACACAAGATGGTTGTCTTCTGATAGGCAATTGTATAAGTTGCTGTCTCTGTTTTAACTTTCACCTGTCTCATATTTTTCAGTGCAATAGATTACAATGACAACAAAAAGCTCATTTTTACCTCCTAAACCACTGTTCTATATGGGCAACAAAAATTTCCCACAGAAAAGCAGTTAACCTGCTTTTTTATATAGCTGATTTCATGTGTAACACCACAGCAGAATTGTTTCTTTTACTACCTTCTTCCTCCCCTCCCCCCCAAAATATATATATATATTTAGTAGATTAAAATCCAGAATAATGTAAAATAGGAAAAAAAAAAAAAAAAAAGAGAGAAAAAAAAATATCTTATTCATTTTAATAACAAAATAAGTAATATTAATACTAACACTGCTTTTCTACTATTGTTTGCCCCTTGCCTGTCAGCAGTCCTCATTCCCCTCTCCGTCTTCCCAACCATTATTTTTCTTCAGATTTCCTGCGGCAGCTTTACATTGTCTCCTTTGTGTTCATACCTGGATAGATCATTTGGCAATCTTTTTTTGGGGGAAGTTTCAACAAATTTGAAAACCATCAAAAAGTTCAGGAAATTAACACTGCACTTGAGGCAGCTCTTCCTGAAGTGATTCTCCCTCTCTTTCCATTTGTCTTTGGTATCTCACAATACAACAATACAATTCCTTTTTTTTTTTTTTTTTTTTTTTTTTTGGAAGCTACCACACATGTTTTTATGTGAAAGCTATTGAGTTTTTTGTTTTGTTTTGTTTGTTTTGTTTTGTTTTGTTTTAAAGACAATGATCTTTTATGATGTCTTAAAGACAATGGTGAATTCAATGATCTCAAAGCTCATATGGTATAAAAATATCTTATTTGTTGTATTTCAAATCTTGGAAACCATAAAACTACTCTTGATTTATGGAGAAGATAATTTCCTGAGCTCATTAGTGCTTCTTTCTCTTGATTTTCATATATAATACAATATTTCTAAACAGTATAAACTTTGTTATATATTCTCATACTATTACCTTATATTTCTTATCTTGCTTTCAGTCTCTTTCTTCATCCTTTACCTCTTGTTCTCCTCCTGTAATTGTTTGTCTTCATTCTTCACTAGTTTGTTTTCTCTCTCCTAAATATAATTCAGCTTTTTCATAATAAAAAATAATAATAATAAAAAGGAAACAATGAAACCTCTCATCTTTTACTTAAAATCTGATTTGGCATTTTAGAAAGACTTGTTATTCTGAGAAGGCTAATTTCTGAAAATGTTGATTCAGCTCAGGTGGCATATGGTTGCCATGACAAACACTTTAGATCAAGGTGGGCTCAAATATTGTGTTGCTGAAGACTGAAGATCAGATATTCAGAAAATCTTACTGGAAGTCTCTTATAAAAATAATATTTTTTATGGAGTAGCTCTTTTCTGACCTTATTTAAGGTGATCTATTTTTTTATTTGTAAGTTTTGTAGGAAACTGACATTAAATGCAGTAGAATGAGAACTCAGTAGAATGAGAACTCAGTAGTAAGTTTTCCAGTGAGATATAGTTCAGAGCCTTAAAAGTGCAATGACACATGAGTATGTAGTGAAATATTTAAAACCTACAATGACTTTTTAAGAGCACATGAGCCAAATGTTTTTGAAATATTTTTATAGAATTAACACTTCCTACTCTATTGGATGCATTGGTTTGAAACATGTAATACAGGAACTGACAAATCCCACCAAATCAAATAAAAAAATAGACTGATGTCAACTGAAATCAGAATCAGAATTTCCTTCTTTATGATAACCTTTATGATCCCTTACGGTCACCAAGCCATTTTATAGCTTTGCCAAAGCACTCTTTTTATCACTTACAGAAATTTGTGGGTAGGAAAGTTATTAGTAGTAAAGTGGGGCAAGGGTTAACAACTGAGATCAGAAAAAAATGTCATCTGGAGTCTCCTCCTTTGGTGAAAAGCAATACCGAATCAGTAAACTTAACTGCCTGTATTTGAAATTGTCAGCCAGGTAATTTCTTCCAGTTCCATTTCCTTCCTATTTTTTTCTTCCACTTCCCTGTCCGTTTGCTACATTTCCTGTAAATTAAATTTTGGAGAATAATAGGATGGTTGAGTTTGGAAGAGGTCACTGGAGACTATCTAGTCCAGCACCCCTGCTCAAGCATGGCCACTAAGAACACGTTGCTCTGGGCTGTGTATAGTTGGGATCTGAATATCTCCAAAGATGGACACTCTACAGCCTCTGCAGGAAATCTGTGCCATTACTCAGTGACACTCACAGAGAAAAAGTTCAAAAAGTTCTTATGTTCAGACAGCAACTCCTGTGTTGCAGTTTGTGCCCATTGCCTCTTGTCTTGTCATTAGGCACCACTGAAAAAAATATGGCTTCATCTTTGTTATACATTCCTGTCAGATATTTATACACTTTGATAAGAACAGAAGCTCCCTGAGTCTTCTCTTCTAGGGGATAACTAGTCCCAGTTCTTCTTCTTCTTCTTCTTCTTCTTCTTCTTCTTCTTCTTCTTCTTCTTCTTCTTCTTCTTCTTCTTCTTCTTCTTCTTCTTCTTCTTCTTCTTCTTCTTCTTCTTCTTCTAGTTATTCTTCTAGGAAGAAGAAAAGCCTCTTCGTGTATGAGATGCTCCAATCCCTCAATAACTTTCATCTTCTCACTGGACTTGCTCCATTATTTTTTTTGTATCTGGGAAGCTATGTAAGGTCTGGACACAACACTCCAGATGTATCTCAGCAGTGCCCAACAGATGGGAAGGATAACCTCTTTTGACTGCTGGAATTATTCTTTCTAATGCAATTCTGGAGGCTGTTGTCTTTCCTTGCCCCAAGAACGCATTGAACAAAGCGTGTTCATGGTCAACTTCATATCTGCGAGAACTGGCAAGTCTTTTTGTGCAAAGATGTGTTCCATCCAGTTAGACTGCAGCAAGTACTGTTGCATGGGATTTTTCTTCCCCAGATGCAGGACTTAGTATTTCCTCTTCTCAAAATTTATGAGAACTTCTGCTGTCCCATTTTTCTACCCTGACAAGGTCCCTTTAAATTGCAGCACACCCATCTGGAGCAACAACCACTCCTCCTAGTTCAGTATCATATACAAACTTGCTGAGGGTGCATTCCATCCTATCATCCAGGTCATTAAAGAGTATGTTAAGCAATAGTGGCCTCAGCATCAACCTCACTAGTGACTGGTTTCCAGATGGACTTCATGTTCTAAACAGCCATCGAAACTGTTCAGCCAGTCAGTCCACCTCACTATCAATTTATCTAGCCCATACTTCTCTGTTTGTCTTCTTGTTAAAAGTAGGAGTTAGTTACATGATCACGTAAAATGCTGCCATTAGGTTTCTGGATTTCAAATTTTATGTAATTTTTTAAATGTAAAATTTCAAATTTTACGGGCTTGATGGGATGAGTTTCCTCTAAATTTGATCATGTTTCATCACTTGATATATAATTCATAGGATAGTTTGTCTTAAACTAAGATGTGTAAAGAAATGACAACAAAGGTAGATCTAGGTTAGTGGTCTGAGCTGCAGGCTGGGATGAAATTCTTCAACCTTCAGAAATGTAGATGAAAAGAGCTATGAAGCAACTATGTGACCAAAGAGAGAGATCAGAAAGCCAATACAGAGATTTGGGTTTTTATAACATAAAAAATAAACTAAGATCCAGAATCAAACCTCCAAGAACATTTGAAGATACTCAATGTAGAGGTTAGGGTTTAGTTTATGTTTTAGGGTTCAGTTATGGTTTAGTGGGGACTGTTAGTGTTAGGTCAGAGGTTGGACTTGATGATCGTGAGGTCTCTTCCAACCTAGAAATTCTGTGATTCTTTGATTCTGTAATAAATTTAAAAGCAAGCTAAAAGGAGTCAACCAGCTAAACACTATGTCAATAGTTGTAGAGGCCTTTTCAGAAGGTTCTCACTATCCAAAAATGAAGTGTTTGTCATTCAGTAGGAACGATCTAATGATGTCAGATCTATCCTGAAATATAAATAGTATAATATATAAATATAAAGACATTTTCCCAACTGTTTTTCTATTTTTTCTCTCTTTTTTAAATCTGACCTCAGTTATTACTAGGTTATGAATACATCAGTCCCTATGTGCCTTCATGTGATTCTTTGACCTCTTGATCAACTGGTTATGATAGTATCACTCTTTATAAAACCAACACATATTATCTCAAAATGATCTGTTTCCTGTTGGAATAGTTTCAAAATTTTTACCCATTTTTAAACATAATAAGCTCTGTTACTCTTTCACAAACAAATTTCAGTAGGAATTTAGAACTATAGTTTTAAATGTTGTCAAATATTTTGAAAGCAAATAGTGAGCCTGTCAGTTAAACTCACAGTGGAATCCTTTGTACTGCCAAAAATGTACTTGAGCATGTGAATAATAGATGTAACTGAAGTATTCAATATTCAGAAAAATTGTCACAAATCCAGATAATTGCACGTTGAAAAACTGCAAGTTCCTATAGACATTTGTCTTAGATAACTAAGCTTTTCACTGCAAGTACAGGAAAGTTTTTTTTTAAATGCTATGCTATTATGGCAAATGTAGGCACAAAGCATTCACATGCTAAAAGCCCACTCTTCCCAGTAGAAAGGCACACAGGATTATTATATTTTCTCATTGTCGATGTGGAGGCTTAGAGTGTGCCATGGATTAAAGTTTCTGAAGAATTAAAACTGATCAAACGTATAATGGAGGTCTCCTGTGAGCTAAATGAAAATAATATACTAGAAGAACTCAGTGATGTGTTTGATTAAATTGGTTGCATTAAGGACACACTTCACATTTGTTTAAACCCTGAGGTAACCCCATTTATTACTCTATCTGGGAAAATTCTGTTGGTAGTGAGAGAATCTGCTCTGCAGAAAATATAATGCATGGTGAATTTTTAAGTTATTAAGTCAGTTAGTGAACCACCTGGCTGGTTGCAGCCAAAGGTGGCTCTTGTGGGCAGAAGAGAGGAATAGGAAATTGTCTGAGAGCATGCCAGGAAATAAATGAAATTTGGTAATGACTCAGTGAGAACACCTTCATAACCCAACTGTGGAAGAAATAAGCAGAAGACCATGAAGTAAAATCTCAATTTTCTAAACGTGTGCATTTTGTTCAATGTATACTTCCAGAAAAAGCAAGCTTCACATAATATGCCAGTTAATAAATGTTGTTCAGTGCATCCACATTCCCCAGACTGTTGTCTTACTGGAGTGTACAGTCAGATATCAATGGACTATTAACAGTCCATAGTATCATGTGTTCTGTACCAGCATCTCACATGAAAGAAGAATGGGGTGTTAATTCCCCTTTCTCCTGTACTTTATAAGATAAATATGTCATTTACAGAACCATACAATCACAGAATGGTTGAGGTTTAAAGGGATCTCTGGATGTTATCTGGTCTACCATCACCCCGCTCAAGCAGAGCCACCTAGAGCAGGTTGCCCAGGACCACACACATTTCAAGTTTGTGGGAGTATGTCCTGGAAACCCTGAGAAAGAACCTTAGAATATCACTGAAATTTTTAAAACAACAACAACAAAACCTACATCATTATGCAATTATACATGTATTGGGCTTATGTGGTAAGGTTTTGGCAGGGGGAGGCTGCAGGTGTGGCCTCTGTGAGCAGAGCCCAGCAGCTGCCCCATGTCAGATCAGAGCTAGCACCAGCCAGCTCCAAAAGGGACCTGCCACTGGCCAGACTCAAACCAGAGCAAGATGCTGAGTGGGCCTCTGGGAGATCAGATTGAAGAAAGGGGAAAAAAATGCTGCACAGCAGCAGCTGGGAGAGAAGAGTGAGAAAAATTTTAGAGAACCAGCCCTGCAGACCCCAAGGTCAGTGCAGAAGGAGGGCAGGAGGTGCTTACAGCAGCAGTTCTCCTGCAGCCTGTGGAGAGGCCCCTGGCGGAGCAGGCTGTCCCCCTGCAGCTTATGGGTCCCATGGCAAAGCAGATCTCCACACTGCAACCTGTGGAGGAGTCCCTTTTTGATTTCCAGATGTCTGAGAGTGTGTTTCCAAATTTGCACTATGCTTGATATGGTAGTGCAAACTAAACGCTTTTCACAGGTGAAGTTGGCATTGCAATTAGAGTAGGGTAAAAACTAAAAGCTGAGAGCAAGGGTTTTCTAAAGCCTCTTCTGTAACCTGAGAAAGCTCATTTGAAACCTCTTGAGTGATTTCAGGGAAAAATTAGAAGAAGTCTAAGAGTGTTCATGTGATGAGAAATAAGAAGAAATTTAGCAAAGTGTTGTTGGTTATTTCAGAACAGGAGGGCCAAAGTCATAACTGTATGGGTTAACATCCTACTGGATCCCACAGTTAGAGCTGTAGTCAATACTCTTTTGGTCTGTGTGTCATAAGGGGGCAATCTTAGTCTTTTGGAAATGCCTTTTAGGAACGTTAGAAATCCTAGACTTAATGACTTCATTGTTAGAGCACTAAAGTTATTGAGTAAAGTTTTCTTTAGGCATAACTCTGAACTTGAGACAATATTAAACTGTCTGTGTAGAAATACCCAGTGTTCCCTAGTCAGCGTATTCAGTTTTGTTGACTAGCTGTAGGTGCTGATGCACAGAGCTTTTCAGCAGTTTCTTGATCCATAGGCTAGCACTTTTTGATCTATTTTAAGGCAACAAAGCTCCCTGTGGTAGGATATAACATAGAATATATATAGTGCAGTATATAGTAAATAGGCAGTTGTCAGTCCAAGTTTTGATGTGTATATCTTAGGTTACCTGAGATGCATGAGGACAAGAATACACATTGTGAGGTCTGGTGCAGTACAGGGAGAGAACTGCTACAATTATTAACAATGCTGTGCCTTGAAGAAACATTCAGCTGACACTGGCAACAATAAAGCTGTGTTAGCACAACTCCCATGTTAATAAACTCTAGTAATAAATCACATGAGAAATAGATTAAGCCAAACAAAACATAAAACAAGTAAAGGATGTTGTGTCAGTGCCAAGACCTTAAGATATTCAGGCATTACAAATTTCTTCTGCTGGCCTTTTACAGTTATTTCTAGAACTGTCCACTTAACTCTGAAATCTTTGAGACCTTTGAGAATTAGAGCTTAACCCATATCTTTTAAACTCAAGCTGGGTTTAATTTTCAGGAACATAACTTGTTTTAGGAACAAAAGTTAGCTGCAAAAGGAGAAAGAGTATCTGTAGGACGGATTTCAGACAGAATTTCTTAAATAGCTATGGGCACATTTCAAAGGAAGATTGGCACAAGAATACTTTTGTTCAAGTTAGCAGCTTAGTACCTCCAACTTCTTGTCCCTGCTGTCTTCTCTTCTGATTTTCAGAGGTTATTTCCACATGAGTTTTGCCCACTTAAATAGTTCATCTGCTTAAACAGTTTATGTCACAACATTCCCACTCAAAATTAGCCATATTGACCTGCAGTAATGCACAGTTGACACTGGCTTTTGCTATTCTTTAAGTCTCTGTGATAGCTCCCCTTGCCTCCTCTCCTCTCCTCTCCTCTCCTCTCCTCTCCTCTCCTCTCCTCTCCTCTCCTCTCCTCTCCTCTCCTCTCCTCTCCTCTCCTCTCCTCTCCTCTCCTCTCCTCTCCTCTCCTCTCCTCTCCTCTCCTCTCCTCTCCTCTCCTCTCCTCTCCTCTCTTTTCCCTTGAAAATTGAAAACTTCAGACTGTTTGAATAATTTAAAAAAGAGAATTATGCTATAAATTGTTTCCCAACTATTGTTAGATGCTCAAAGAACAGAAGAAACTCAACAGAAAGTAATAATTTGGTGGTTGGAGGATAATTTTTATTTCTTTCTGTGTGCTCTTGAGATACAAGGCAAAAGCAGGTTAGATGACAACAGTACTCAGAAAACTGTTCTGTTCTAATGTTATCATTTTGATATGGCCTCCATTATTGTGACTGCCTTATATATGTGGCCTTATTTTGTATGCATTAGTATATAAGCAAAGATTCAATGCAAAAAGCATGTCAGTATCTGATAGAAAATCTGGTCTGTAGTTTAAATTAACCGCCTGACATGGAGTAGGTATCTAAGCTTAACTCAGTAATATCACAGACAGCAGAGTTTTTTACAAATAAAATGAACAGAGACAAGTGAGATGCTTGTAGAATGAACTTTTTATACATGAATGGGCAGGCAGCTCCAAACCTTTCTTTTGTTGACCAGAACAGCACTACAAAGGGTAATATTAAAGAAAGTCCCCTAACATCTATATCATTTGGTGCTATGCAAATCAGTAAAATAAGGTTGTTTCTTTTTTCATTCACAATTGGAATATATTATGTTCCATTTATTTATTCAATTCTTGTAAAGACAGGCAGTCTTTAAGGTATAGATACTACACTATGTTAGGCTAGCTATTTCTTTAAGCAGTATCTCAATTAATTCATGTCCAGACATCATTGCCTCCTTCATCAGATATCCAAACTTAAGGTTCTAAACATCTGAGATAAATCATGATTCTATGAACTTTTGCATTATGGGATATTGGGTTCTGATATCTTTATCAGAGAAAAATGAACAACAGCTTGCTCAGGCAGTTTACATAAATCATTGTTGTGATTGGGGCAAAACAATGCAGATTTAATAATTTTTTGCTCAGTAGAATTGCATATGAAAGCTTGGGGTCTACAGTGTCTTCTGCTTTTCCCTCCAAGCAAGAATGTCTACATTCATTCTTCATTTGCAAGAATGTCTACACAAGTCATAGTCACTTCAGATTGCAGCTAGTAGCTTACAGATCGCATAAATATGAGGAGAAAAGTGGGCTAATGGTGGCTAACTCAGTGTGGTCTTCACATCAGTGTGTGAAATACTTATTGCCACAACTCCACTATTTAGTTATCACACAATGCAATGTGAGAGGTAGCATACTGCAGGGTACAAACCAAGAACTAAAACCAAGAACTGACCACATCAACCCCTCAGAAATCACCCAGACCAACTTCTGCAATGATAATGATTAATTTACTGTAGATATCCTCATCTGTGGTGGTTTTACTCAAGTGGGCAGCCGAGCTCCACCACAGCCGCTCTCTCACTCCCCCTCCTCAAAGAGGAATGGGGAGAAAATATGTGAAAAGGGCTCAAGGGTTGAGATAAGGATGAGAAAATCAAGCAATAATTATTGTAATGGGCAAAACAGACTCAGCATAAGAAGATAGTAAGATTTATTGCTCATTACTAACAAGCTAGAGAAGTGAGAAACAAAGGAAAGAAACCAAAAGCACCTTCCCCCCCATCCACCCTCTTCCACCTCTTCCCCCCGAGCGGCACAGGGGAACGGGGGAATGGGGGTTATGGTCAGTCTTCTTCTTCTTGTTCAGCACTTCTTCTCTGCCACTCCTTCTCGGTCACTCTCGTCCCCTGTGCTGTGGGGTCCCACCCACAGGATGCAGTCCTTGATGAACTGATCCAGTGTGGGCTTCCCACAGGCAGCAGCTCTTCCAGAACTGCTCCAGATATGGGTCCGTACCACGGGGTCCATCCCTCAGGAGAAAACTGCTCCAACCTGGATCCCCCACAGGCAGCAGCTCCTGACAGTTCACCTGCTCCTGCGTGGGCTCCTCTCCACGGGCTACAGGTCTGGCCTGGAATCTGCTCCAGCAGGGGTCTTCCACAGGCGGCAGCCTCCATCAGTGCAGGGCCACCTGCTCCACTGTGGTCTCCTCCACAGGCTGCAGCATGGAACCCTGCTCCACCGTGGTACTCCATGGGCTGCAGGGGGACATCCTGCTTCACCATGGTCCTCACCACAGGCCGCAGGGGACTTCTGCTCTGGCGCCTGGAGCACCTCTCCCCCTCCTTCTACACTGACCTTGGCGCCTGCAAGGCTGTTCCTCACTCCTTTCACTCTCCCAGCTGCTGTGTGGCGCAGCGTTTTTTTCCCTGTCTTAAATATGCTCTCACAGAGGTGTAAAACAACATCGCTTATTGGCTCAGCTCTGGAAAACAATGGGGCCCTTCCCAAACATGGGGCAGCTTCTAGATCTTTCTCACAGAAACCACCCCTCTGGCCCCCTGCTACCAAAACCTTGCCACGTAAACCCACTACATCATAAAATGACAATTTAATCTGTTTCCATATCTTCCAAGGAAGGACATTCCAGCACCTTATCTTTTTTAAAGCAATGCCACATAGCATAGCACAAAAAGCTTTCTAAGGCTTCTGTTTCTCTCTCTATATCTATTTCTTCTTCCCTTAATGTCAAAGTATGAGTTTAGACTGTTTTGTCATAATCCAGAAAAGCCTACATTTTCTTTTCTTTCTGTCACTTCATTAACATTTAGTTTTCTATAAATGCTCATTGGTTTAAGAACATTTCCAGGGACTTAAAGGACACTGATGTAACCAGAATTCCTCAAGACATCTTTTCTACCTTTATAGAAATATTAATTCTTTTTCAGCCCAGTGATACCTCCTCTAAAATTTCTTAGAGAAATTTTAAAGATAACCTTTGATAGTTCAAATATTTTGGTTAGTTTATCAGACACATTAATTAGGCTCTCTGTATCTCTATATTTTCTGAACACTCCTTTTTAAATTTTACCTTAATTTTCAAATCCTTCAACAAATTCATTCAATTTACCTGCTCATATTTTTTTTTCTAGAAAGATTAAATCAAAAGGATTCTTTGCATCTTTCATAATTTTCTTTGTTATGCTTATTTTACTTTGCTCCTTTCTTCCTTAAAAAATATTCTTAATTTTTTTCTTATTAATTTTTATGTGCCTTGTTAATTGAAAGTCATTATGTTTTCAGTCTTTCTGATTTTATCCCTTTCTTCTCTAACTATCCCTTCACATAATCCTTAATTGTGTTACATACATGTTTCGTAAGGATCTTTTCCTTATACTTACTCTATATGAATGATATCCATAACTGATGCACTGTTACTTCCAAAATATTTATTATTTACACTTTTCTGTAAAGTAGGCAATTCTATAGGGAATTTCATAGTCGCCTCTTGTCTCATAACGCAATGGTAATTCTCAGTTATGCCTATTTTAATTTGTATAAAGTTGATGAACTCCTAAGCTATATTTCTAATTAGAGTATAACAGCTTAGAGGTAAATGACTTCTAGGTTCTAAATAATAATTTACTTTAATCCAGTGATTTAAACAAACAAACAAAAAAGCTAATTGGAAGCCATGGTTGAAAGTGAACTCTAGGAAAGGAAGAACACTGGAAAGCTCTAGGAAAATCTCTGTTCTTTTTATAGGACAGCACATGCTGAGAAAGTTATAATGACTTATTTGATGAAACTGATGCATTTTTGTAAAGATCATACATAGTTACATAAGTTGCTAAAACATTCTAAACTGTCTTAGGGGAAGAAAAATATAATACCGTTATTAGAAATAAGAAGAGACTAAACAAAGCTAGAAGGTCACATTTAATAACAGACTTAATGGAACATAAAACATTGAGAGCAAAGGCTCAGTGGTTATGAGAACAAAATGAATATATTGGCATAAGTTTTACTCAAGTATTAGATTTGGTGTGAAGGATTCTAGGGCAACATGAAAAGTCAAGTTTTAAATTAGAGATCTGAAATCGATAATCAGGGTCATGGTCTACTCTTGGACTTAAGTACACAACTCATGCATACAACCAAACGAACAAAAAAATCTTTAATTTGTGTTTGCACAGAAGGTATTTCTCATATTTCAGCATAGAAGAATGGTAATGTGTGCAAGAAAACAGGAAAAAATGATAGTTTCATGTTCTCTCCTCTCCTGAGAATTTTAATACTGTAGCTTTTGGAATTGGAATTTTCAAACTTGAACACAGTTAAATTCCTAACTTTGTTTCATAGTAGCTTAGAAGTCTTTTAGTTTGTTTGTTTTTTGTGTATGTGTTTGTTTTTTAAGGAAAAATACAAATTATTGGAGAACAGGCACAAATATCCTTTGATGAAATTGTGTGCCAGCAGGACACAGTTCTGGCTATCTTCACAAATAGAGAATCTTCACAGATAGTGAATGGTCTGCAGTTACATTACTTTCCACACAATAACAGCATAACAACAACATAGCAACAGCAGCATAACAACGACAACAGTAAGTCAAAGAGAAACGATTTACTGAGAATGGGGAGCATGCTGGGAAATGGACAAGAATGTCAGTACTAGCAGCCATCCAAATAAAAAGAGCATATTATTTTTTTGTCTTGTGAATATACAAATGCTTTTTGGTTGATTACACATGTTGACAGATGTATGTTCATACATACAGGCATCTACACCTGTTTTGAACAGCACCACTTGAAGTGCAGCTGCACCAGTAGAAGACCAAGCACAAGCTCTGAACTACACTTAACTACACCCTCTTTTCGCTGTTGGAAAAAAAAGATCCAATCTCCCCAGCTGCCCCAGAAGAACTGCAGGGCATGTGATAGCTGAGCTCCTCAGTTCTGTCCATAGGAGCTGCAGCTGCTGGCATGACCTCCCCAGCCATACCTCAACAGAAGTTCAGATCAACCGCTTCAGAGCTGATAATTCAACACTGGGTTTGAAGAATGATTCTGAGCACAACTATAACATTAAGGTTGGTTATAAAAGTCCTTTTCTGCAATCTAACTTATTTATTTCAAACATTTATGGCAGTTTTGCCACAACACATGACAGCCTTGATCTCAAAATGCTTAAAGGATATCAGGCTTACATGGCAAGGTTTTGGTAGCAGAGGGGCTGCAGGGGTGGCTTCTCAGAGCCCAGCAGTTGTCCAATGTGGCTTGTACAATTTGTGTACAATTCTACTGGAAGAAATAGGATTTAACTAAATTCTTCCTGAATGTGGAATGTGAGGTAACAGCAATAAAAACAGCAAAATATGTTTTTTTCTTTTTTTTTTTTCTTTTTTTTTTCTTTTCTTTCTTTCAGCTGGAAACACAGACATAACTTTCATTACATGCCAGAAGCAGAATTGTTGTGTAAGAAAGTATAATGAGTGGCTCACCCTATGGCTTACCATGATTTCACTGGATCTATCTGTATGCGGCATTTTTGGAAACGTGTTCATTTTTCTATCAATCATAGATTTAATATTTTTCTTTGTGTTTTATTTTTCTGTCAATTATAGATTTAATATTTTAGTTTCATTTGTTCTTAAAGATATAATGTCTAGCCTTCTAGATGAGATGGAAGATTCTACCTGTTTTTGTTTGTTTGTTTTAATTTATAGATAATTCTTCTGTTGAACCATCTTGACAAAAATAGTTCTAAATCTAAGTTCACAATTAAGAAAATAGAATTTCAGTGGATATTCTGAGAAATTATTTCTATGCTTAGCTCTTACTGGTTTTGGCAAAAAATAAAATTAAATTAAATTAAAAAAAAAAAAATTGCTTAACAGAAATGGTAGTCTGCTGAGTGCAGCAAGAAAACTTCCTTACAAGAGCAATGTAGGATTTTTTAACTCTGAAAGTATAATAAGGTGTCTTGGTTTAAGCCCAGCAGGCAGCTAAGTACCTCACAGCTGTTTCTCTTTACTCCCCCCATCACACCCATCCTCACTCTCCCCCCTTCAGCGGGATGGGACAGAGAACTAGAAAAAACAGGTAAAGCTCCCGGGTTGAGATAAAGACAGCTTAATAGGTCAGAACAGGAAGAAAAAATAATAATGATGATTATGATGATGATAATAATAATAATACATGTATATATATACATATATGCACAAAAAAAAAATGATTCACAATGCAGTTGCTCACACCTGCTGACTGATGCCCATCACATCCCTGAGCAGCGGCATCACCCCTCCACATCTCCTGGCCAACTCTCCCAGTTTTATTGTTCAGCATGACACCAGATGATATGGGACATCCGTTTGGACAGTCAGGGTCAGCTGTCCTGGCTCTGTCCCCTCCCAGCTCCTTGTGCACACCCATCCTGCTCACTGGCAGGGCAGCAAGAGAAGCAGGAAAGTATATGGCTCTGTGTAAGCATGGCTCTGCAACAGAAACCTTGGTGCATTATTTTTCTAAGTCCAAAACACAGCATGTACACTATGAAGAAAATTAACTCTGTCGTAGAGGAAACCAAGACATAAAGGTTGCACAGACTTTTGTTCCATTGTACTTCTGTGTAAGAATCACAATATTTTCTCATTAACAATCGATTTTGACAATAAGTACATGCATTCTGCTAAGTGTAGTGAGTCACACTTTTACTCTGCCAACATAGTGAGAGGTCTGGATGTGTGGATCTAATTTGACTCATTTTCCTAAGCCTGGGCCAAGACAGTATTTGCAGCAAGGGACATGTAACTGAAAAGAAGAAAAGGATGAGAGCAATGGTAGAGAACCAATCCATTTCCCCAGCTGGAACTGAGGAGATTTAGTGCCCTGGTAATGCAACTAACAGTTTCTAGACTGAATCTGGCCTGCATCCAAAATGCTACAAGTAGATTTATGAAAGAAGAATTCAGTTTGAGATTAACATAGCTAAACTTAGAAATAGGATTCAGTTAGAGGTTAAGAGATACATTTTTGTTAGGTGCCTATACTCTCATTAGAATCAATAAAAAATGGGGTCATGATTAGGTTGCGCATGTGTATATGCCCAGTGCCATTTGAGATTACACAGGGTGTTCAGGTCATCCAAACAAGACAAAAGAAATGAGGCAGGCATCCGTTAGTAGCTGTTAGAGGCCAGATATGGTACTGTAGGACTAGTAAGTGACTCTGAAGAATACTATATGCCAAGGTTTAGGTCAACACCATCCCAGCCTCAGTTCCCACAGCAAAGGGAGCTACAGCCAGATCCTCTCTCTCTTTACCTCTCTCCCTCTCCACTCATTTCCTTTCTCTTTCTTCCTTTCTCTGTCTCAGAAGAGCCATATGGTTTCAGATTATGGTAATATGCAGCCATGGGTGAACCTCACCTGTGCTCTCTAAATGAGTCAGAGGTGAGAAAAATCAAAGAATTGTGTTAGCCTGCAGCGAGACCGATGGAAGAGTCATGCAATATCCTCATGATCCAAAATGTGTAAGCAGTATCGATTTTTTTTTCAGAACCAATATGTGGAGGGTTGACCTTCAGTGGCTGCCAGATGTCCACCTATCTGCTCTACTGCTCCTTCCTCCTCACATTTTTCCCCTGCTTCTGAATGGGCTCCTCACTATGGACTGCAGAATAATTTCTGCTCTAGTGCCTGCAGCATCCTCTTCCACTAAAACTTCTCTGATCTTGTTTTCTGCAGGGCTGTTTTTTATGCTTGCTCATCCTCACTCTTCTCTCACAACTGCTATGCAACATTTTCTCCTCTTTCTTTGATACAATTCCCAGAGGTGCCACCATTTTGGCTTCTGCGCCCAGCTGAGCCCTGTGGTGGGCCCATTGGAGCCATCTGGAACTGGCTGGGGCTGGCACAGGGCAGCCCCAGCCTCTCCTCACAGAAATTGTATTGCAGCACCCTGCTGTCAACACCGTGACACCTATACCCAATACAGTGAACAATATAAGTTATTTCTTGTTTACACATGACATATGTTTTAATTACCTCATGAGAGTCAAGATTCATCACTGCATCATTTTTAATCCTTTCAAACTTTTTTACTTCACAGTTTGAAAGGTTCTCAATGTGCCTTTGAGAGAAACAAATACTGGAAGCAGTTAAAAAAGCTCTAGGATCTTGAATGCCTGATAGTAATTGCAAAGATAGACATAAATATATTAGTGATGAATTTTCAGCATTCTATAAAGGGAATAAAAATTTTTAGTTTATTTGATATAATAAGCAATATAATGAAAATAGAGCATTCCTAACAGAACAGAATGTATTTCTGTGTCTTTATAACCTGCATCAATCCAGGATTCTTCAGTGAGTGTTAGGAATTCACCCAAAGTCTCAGGCATTGCAGTCCTCCCTTGGGTGCCTGAAGTAGGTTGCAGATAGAAAAAAAAAATAAAATAAATTAAAAAAAAATGTACTCAGGATTCCTAATGATCAAACTGCCACAGAAGATCAAGAACATACAACAATCCAGTAAGAACAGTATTAAATTTACACTGTGTACAAATGTCCTCACACAGCAAGGCAGAAAATGTTATTCTCTTTCTCCATCTCTTTTTAAATGTTTTTCATCAAGCTACCTTTCTTCAGAGGGATGTTTACACCGTATTTATTGAATACCTGAAAATAATCATCCTTTCATGGAGAATACAAACAGATCAGTGGATCTTCAATTCAGCCTTATCATTTTGAAAAAATATAAAGGCAGTTTTCAAAGCCTTCTAGTGCTCATCTGATAGTATCTCATAGCCGGAAGAGTTCATCTGCTCCTTCTGATTATTCCTCACCTGAGGTCATAATCCTGCTTTTTGATATGATAATCATTTTCACAGCCAGAGTCAGAGACATTTTTGATGCCAGAGACAGACTATGACTAGAGTTAGAGAAAAAGTACTAGAAATAGTTGAATTCCTAAAAAATAAAAAATAGAACATGTTTTCACTTAAATATGCCTCTAATAAAAACATAAGAAAAGTTTTCTATCTTAACCTAAAATGGGAACAACTATTCAAAAATACCTTTCATCATCAATAAGCTTTTCAGGCTAAACGCTAATCAAAAGCTAATGTTTCTTCTTTGTCAAATAAATACTTGGAGGAACTTAAATTCTCATGAGAATTAATGAATTTCCAGTAGTATTAATTAAACCCTTCAGTATATTTCATCAAAAATAAAAAATGTAGTTGCATATTACAACAGTAACAAGAATAATTTACATAAATATAGAAGATTTCATCTTTAAAACTGGCACTGCATGTGTTCTTAAGTATGGAAAACACTTTGAAACTATGTTTGCCCATGGGATATTCTAAAAAGATAGTATAAGTTTATCATACATTTTCTCTACATTCACTCTAATTTTCAGGTGGCTTGAAGGTGTAACACCCAAGAAAGCAGAACTCTAACCTGAAAAGAGATTCTGCAGTACCACAAATTTAAGATTTTTGTCAGTATGAGCAGCAATAGAAATGTACCTGTTTAAAACATTAGAAAATATTTTCATGGTTTTGTTTGTCTTAGATACCAAATCACATTGGAATTTCAAAGAATGAAAGAGTTGATTAGATTGCTACAGTTTCTGTTTTAAAGGCATAACAATCAAGTTTCTATTATAGCCTGAGATAAAAGCTGTTCTTAATCAATGAGAAATTCAAGCACACTTTGTTATCAAGCTGAAACAATGAAAGGTCTGGTGGTTTTATATTCAGTGCAAAAGAAGTGATTTTAAAGACAATTCTTTACTTATTAAAACTAAAAGTAGCACAACACATAATACAAAAAATTGGTTGAACTAAAGTAGACATTGGATGAAGCAGTCAGGGTATTATTGGGATAGAATAGGCAGATGATACAGAAGTTACTGTCTTTCTGATAAAGATGGCTTCCTGAATATTAACACACACCACCACCACTACCCCCTCTAATAACTAGTGTGAGATGGGAAAGGGACACAAGAGAGAACAGTTAGGCAATATTTTTATTGTTTGCACAGTTCCCAGGGCATTTTTTTGTGTCACTGGCAGTGATCAAAACTTACTAAGAAAGGGGTAGCCAGTCTGTGGCATGTTACTGGGCATCCCGTCAGTTCTCCTCCCCACATTTAGGATTTCCAGAATGCATGTTACATGGCCCAGCAGAATGTTACTTTAATCACTTAAATGTTAACCTGCAACAGGTAACCTCTCTCTGAGTTACTTTGTCACTGAGGAGGTGGGTACAGAGAAAAGTCTCCAGGGAAACAATACACTCAGGAGGGAGAACACTTTTTGCACTCCATATATTGCTTCCCCATGTTGGTGAATCCAGGTGGGAAAGAGTCAAGACGTGCCCACGTCTCTGCAATGAGTTGCAAATTTAATGAAAATTATTGAAACTTGTGGCCTATCGAGTGGGTAAAACCAGTAATAATAATGAATCACAAGCACTTATTCACCTGACAACTGTAGCTCAGCTTCAATTATTTATAACACTTCATAATGTGCTAATAAATGTTCTGTAATACATCTTGAAAAAGTAATGAAGTCTTAGGAAAATAGAACTCCATTACAGCATTCAGCTATTACTTCTGTGCTGAGGAAGGGAAAACATTGTCTGTTCCAATGAATATGTTTCCCATGTCTCCTGTATGTGTTGTGTCTATCTCAATTCTTTATCAGCATTTTTTTCTAAGTGTATTATATTTTCCTTACGCTAAAGAAAACTTCACACTTTCATCCTTTTTTGTCTACCCAAATCTCTGTATCTGAAAGTGATAATCATGAATTTATAATACTTTGAAATTTATTTCCTCTGCTCTTTCTTTATGTCTGCTATCTCTGCCCATTCCACTTAACTTTTTTTTCAACCTATACTACCAATGCATTCAAAAGTACTATAGATACAAGCAGTTATACATGGGAGTGAGGAAGCAGAATTAAGGATTTAAAATAGGCACTGTAAATCTAACTTTCAAGCACTTTACCAGCAATCCTTCAGTTTGAATGTTCAAGTCAGGATTTACAGTCAGCTGTCCTATTACAGGTCAACGTCTTAATTTTCAATCTGTGTACTGTGTTGCAATGGTCACACTTTCTCTAACACAAACTATAAGAACTTCCTTGTAGGAGATTGATATGGCTCCACAGATTACTTCAGTTTGGAAATTCAATATTTTCCATTGGAAAAAAAAATTCACAGAATCACAGATTCACTAACGTTAATCTATCAAGAACAGCTCTTATTACAATGTTGGCAGTTTGTCAGTTATCATCAAAGAGGTTAGAGGAATTTTCAACACTGAGCGGTGGACAGAATTTTGATGGAAGCAAAAATGAAAATTTCATTATCCTTTGGAAAGGGGAGGAATGTAAGGGTGAAGATAAACTTTGGAAACAAGGTGCAATGAGAAAACCCTTTCCTAAACCTCTGACTTTGCTCCAGTCATAAAGTATATAAAATTTCTAGAATTTATGAAAAATATTAGAATCCACTTAGATTAGAATGAACAGCTAGAAATAAACAATCATGGTCTAGTGACATAGAATGTTTACTGCAGAGTTCTGCCCAACAGAACATATGTTGACCAATAACATCACATAAGGATGCCCAAAACTAATAGGTCTGACCATGAGCAACAATCAAAAGTCTGAGACTTCAGTCTAGAAAGCTACACTGAGATTTTACCTAACCCTGGAGACACCTGAGCTCCCTGGTCTACACTGATGCAGTCATGGATTTATCACTGAATCACTTGATTACTACAATTATTATTATTATTATCTTTTTTGGTGCCAGAACTGGGTGTCTGGGTATAATCTGGAAACAACTGTAAAATCAGTAAGAAAAAGAAGCTCTTCAGGATGATACCCTAAAAGATTTTCATAGCCAACATGGAGCTGTCAAATTGAATTTGTAAGGAGCATTAAGAAGAAAATGTTCTCCTCCCCTTCAGCATACCTTAGATTATTTGATTATTTTGTTATATCAAAATTCACACCCTGAAGGTAAGTCCCTTAGCCTGTTTTTTGTTTGTTTGTTTTCTTTTTTTTTTTTTTTCTTTTTATGGAGGACAAGGTAGACTTCATTTAATTATTTAAAGTGTACAAACAGCTGAGATAAGATGTAAGACAATGACTAGAATTCCATGGCCATTCACTTTTACTTTGTTCATATGGTAACACTTTATAACTGAGTTATACAAGTAATCAGTTTTTAGGACTTATCTGAAGTAATTAAGTCCTGCAGGAATAATCTCCTGTCTCTTCTGTTATAAGTGATAAGATCATTGTTTCAACTTCATATTGTCTTATGTACATACTAATAAACATATGCCCTATTACTGCCACTAAACCATTATGCTCCTTGTAGGATAAAAAAAAGATTGGAGATGACATTACTACAGTTTCTTACTCTACAAATAATACAAAAGACTGCATATAAAAGTCCATAGAATAGATAGACTCTTCAGTAGCTGTTGAACTGTCCTTTTCCTTTGGACTATGGCAGTTTAGCTCAGCCAAATCTCAAGCCCATTAACTTTTGTATGTATCTGGTGTGCATCTTGCTTATTCCTGTGCCATTTATCCACTGAAAGTGATAGACTCTGCAGAAGGTTTTTCTGCTTCTTTCATATGAATACCACTAGCTAGTCTGAAATCTTAGAGAACAGGAAAATGAAATGTGGATTAGAGATTTGGTATATCACAGAAATGTGTTCACAAACACTTTTCTCATAGGTAAAATATTTTTGCCTATAATATATCTTTTATGCTCTGTTAAAGCAACGTGTTAGTCATATCTTTCTATCAACAATTCAAGGAGTTTTTGTCAGCTTGAGAAATTTTTATATAACTATAGATTCTCTGTGTTCCAAAATAATGTCTAATCAGTCAATATCATATTCCTAAATTATTTAGTAAATGCACAAAGATAGATCAGACATTTGATAATAACAGAAACTCAGAAGTGGGTAAAATTGATTGAATGAACTTTGAACATGAATAAAACAGTTTATGATTTATTGACACTTTGTAGATTAATCTGAGGCCACATTGAGCAGTGAAGCACAATAGTAACCCTGATTTACAGGAATTTTAAGAACACTCCTATAGCAAGAAAAAGAAATTAAATCACACTTTTTTGACATAAATTATTTTTGGCAATTTTTAGTGATCTTCAAAAGCATTGCTTGTAAACAGTGGGGGTAAAAAACATCTTTGCACCAGGTTTTCTTATAGTTCAATTATCCATTTCAAATGACAAAAACTTTGCAAAAGATAAAAAAAAAAAAAAAAGAAAAAAAAAAAGTTTGTATTTTATTAGATCATTTGAGATGGTTAACTTCACATTAAAATCTCACTGAATTTGGGGATATTTGATATCAGGATTTAAAATTTGTGGCTTGAGGATTTTTATTCCTGCCTTAAACCATAGGCCTGTTGTGGTCTCAGTGGACAATAATGAAAAGCTGGATTATTTTTGTGATGGATACACAAAAGCTGCTTAGATAACACAGAGAGATCATTTTGTCAGTTTCCCATAAAGTTTTGATTTTAGCTTGTTTCCTCAATTTGTATTGGACTAATAGAAAAACATACAAGATAAATCCCTCGTAATGAATAATAATGAATCCCTCGTAATGAAGAATATCACAAACCCAAGGGTAGTCATGCAGTAGTAGTTAAAAATGTTTGTGATAAAAACACTTCTTTTGTCATTCTTTATGGGCTAGAGCTGAAGTATTTTTGCTATGCCGACAGTTAAATACATTCCTCACTATGTGTGTAAATATATATATGATATACAATAACATGATATACAAAAATAATATGTGGGAATTTGTGTTGCTTTCACACGGATAGACAGCTAAGTTCTACCGTACTACTCTGCCACTACCGCTCATGGGTTGAGATAAGAAGCATGATATTCAGCCGCATTTTGGGAAGCAGGGCCTCAACATGCATAGTGGTTGCTTCAGAAGACAAATGTTTTCCTAGCAAAAAACATACATATGCATGCGCACACACACAAACAGCCCTTCTCCTTCCCCTTCCTCTGCTTTTATTGTTGATTGTGACATTATACCATATGGAATATCCCTTTGGCCAGTTTAAGTCATCTGTCCTGGCAATTTCCCCTTTTGTGGGAGTGGGGCATGGAGACAGCTGTGATGCTGTGCCAGCACATTTCAGCAATAGCCAAAACATTGATGCAATGTAAAAAAAGTATTATATAACACCACTGCATCATCTGGGCACCAGGATGAGGGATTAATTATTAGCAAGTGCCTTGCCCTTTACATTCCTCTGCTTCTTCCTAAGTTCAAGTTTACTGGTTAGCTATTTTAATGAAGACACATTAATTCATCCTGCTTCCTTCCTAATTTGTACCCTTATCCAAAGGGTATCTCATCAATAAACTAGATAATTGTTTTGCACTAATTGTTAGAAACAGTTGTTGATTTTAATTTCTGTAATGTTCTTAACTATCACGAATGTAGCTACAAACTAAATGCAGATAAACAGCTTCACTCAAATTTCTTTATATAAGAAAAAAAAATTCTCTCGTTACATTGAAGTCCTCTGCTAACACCATAATTTTGTCATATACATCATATTGGGGAAGGATGTTTTTATCCTTTTAATGTTTTTCTTATCACCATTAACAAGTTTATAGATATCAGCCTCCAGTGTTATGATACGGTTTTAATTTAGAAGCAGATGACCATTATTTCACTGTCTTTCTTGCAGATTTATGGACTCATAAAACTGATGGTGCTTTAGGGATGCTTTTAAAAAGAAAGCAGAAGGAACAACAAGGGAAATTCTGGAAAGAAAAGGTTCCTCTAGGTTTTTTGTATGTTTGTTTTGTTTGTTTCTTGTTGTTGTTTTTTTGTTTGTTTTTCACTTTTGAGGGGAGAATCAAGACACCTATGAAAGTGACTAATAATGTTTTGGGATATCACAGAATCACAGAATTTCTAGGTTGGAAGAGACCTCAAGATCATCGAGTCCAACCTCTGACCTAACACTACCAGTCCCCACGAAACCATATCCCTAAGCTCTACATCTAAACGTCTTTTGAAGACTTCCAGGGATGGTGACTCCACCACTTCCCTGGGCAGCCTGTTCCAATGCCTCACAACCCTTTCAGTAAAAAAGTTCTTCCTAACATCTAACCTAAAACTCCCCTGGCTCAACTTAAGCCCATTCCCCCTCGTCCTGTCACCAAGCACGTGGGAGAACAGACCAACCCCCACCTCACTACAGCCTCCCTTGAGGTACCTATAGAGAGCGATAAGGTCGCCCCTGAGCCTCCTTTTCTCCAGGCTGAACAAGCCCAGCTCCCTCAGCTGCTCCTCGTAGGACCTGTTCTCCAGGCCCCTCACCAGCTTCGTCGCCCTTCTCTGCACCCGCTCAAGCACCTCGATGTCCTTCTTGTAGCGAGGGGCCCAAAACTGAACACAGTACTCGAGGTGCGGCCTCACCAGAGCTGAGTACAGGGGGACGATCACCTCCCTAGCCCTGCTGGTCACACTGTTCCTGATACAAGCCAGGATGCCGTTGGCCTTCTTGGCCACCTGAGCACACTGCTGGCTCATATTCAGCCGACTATCCACCATCACTCCCAGGTCCTTCTCTGCCTGGCAGCTCTCCAACCATTCCTCTCCCAGCCTGTAGCTCTGCTTGGCGTTATTGCGCCCCAGGTGCAGGACCCAGCACTTGGCCTTGTTGAACTTCATGCAGTTGACCTCAGCCCATTGGTGCAGCCTATCCAGATCCTCCTGCAGAGCTTTCCTACCCTCAAGCAGATCGACACACGCACCTAACTTGGTGTCATCTGCAAACTTATTGAGTGTGCACTCGATGCCCTCGTCCAGATCATCGATGAAGATATTAAAGAGGACCGGCCCCAGCACCGAGCCCTGGGGGACGCCACTAGTGACTGGCCTCCAACTGGACTTGGCTCCAGTCACCACGACTCTTTGGGCCCGGCTATCCAGCCAGTTTCTAACCCAACGAAGCGTACACCAGTCCAAGCCAAGAGCAGCCAGTTTCTTGAGGAGAATGCTGTGGGAGACGGTGTCAAAAGCCTTGCTGAAGTCAAGGTAGACCACATCCACAGCCTTTCTCACATCCACCCAGCGCGTCACTTTGTCATAGAAGGAGATCAGGTTCGTCAAGCAGGATCTGCCTTTCATAAACCCATGCTGACTAGGCCTGATCACCTGCTTGCCCTGCAAGTGCTGGGTGATGACTCTCAGGAGGATCTGCTCCATGAGCTTCCCTGGCACTGAGGTCAAACTGACAGGCCTGTAGTTTCCCGGGTCTGCCCTCCGGCCCTTCTTGTAGATGGGCGTCACATTTGCTAGCCGCCAGTCAACTGGGACCTCCCCCGATTGCCAGGACTGCTGATAAATGATGGACAGTGGCTTGGCCAGCTCCTCTGCCAGTTCTCTCAGTACCCTTGGGTGGATCCCATCCGGCCCCATCGACTTGTGCACATCCAAGTGCCGTAGCAGGTCACTAAACAGTTCTTCATGGATAGTGAGGGCCACATCCTGCTCCCCATCCCCTTCCACCAGCTCGGGGTACTGAGTATCCAGAGAACAACCGGTATTGCCGCTAAAGACTGAGGCAAAGAAGGCATTGAGCACCTCCGCCTTTTCCTCATCTCTTGTAACTAAGTTTCCCCCCGCATCCAGTAAAGGATGGAGATTCTCCTTAGTCCTCCTTTTTGTGTTGATGTATTTATAGAAATGTTTTTTGTTATCTTTAACGGCAGTAGCCAGATTGAGCTCCAGATGAGCTTTGGCCTTCCTAATTTTGTCCCTGCACAGCCTCGCTACATCCTTAAAGTCCTCCCTAGTGGTCTGCCCACTTTTCCAAAGATTATAAACCCTCTTTTTTCTCCTAAGCTCAAGCCACAATTCTCTCTTGAGCCAGGCTGGTCTTCTTCCCCGCCAGCTCGTCTTTGGGCACGTGGGGACAGACCGTTCCTGCGCCATTAAGATTTCCCTCTTGAAGAGCGCCCAGCCTTCCTGGACCCCTCTGCCCTTCAGAACCGCCTCCCAAGGGACTCCACCAACCAGTGTCCTGAGCAGCTCAAAGTCAGCCCTCCGAAAGTCCAATACAGCGGTTTTACTGCTCCCCTTCCTGGCCTCGCCAAGAATAGTGAACTCCACCATTGCGGTGTCACTCTGCCCAAGACAGCTCCCGACAATCACATCCTCTACCAGTCCTTCTCTGTTTGTGAAGAGAAGGTCTAGCGGGGCACCACCCCTGGTAGGTTCACTAACCAGCTGCGTCAGGAAGCTATCTTCCACGCTCTCCAGAAACCTCCTAGACTGCTTTCTCAGGGCTGTGTTGTGCTTCCAGGATATGTCAGGGAAGTTGAAGTCCCCCACGAGTACAAGAGCTGACGATTTCGCAACTTCTGTCAGCTGCCTGTAGAATTCCTCATCCGTCTCCTCACCCTGGTTCGGCGGTCTATAGCAGACCCCGACCAGGACACTAGCCTTGTTGTCCCTGCCGATCCTAACCCAAAGGGACTCGACCTTGTCATTCCCAGCCTGGAGTTCTACAACCTCGAAAGACTCTCTAATATAGAGAGCCACACCACCACCCCTTCTGTGCTGCCTGTCCCTTCTAAAGAGCTTATAGCCAGGCATTGCAGTACTCCAGTCATGAGACTGGTCCCACTACGTCTCTGTGATGGCAACCAAGTCGTAGCCTGCCTGCTGCACGATGGCTTCCAGCTCCTCCTGTTTGTTACCCATGCTGCGTGCATTGGTGTAGATTCACTTCAGCTGGGCCATTGCCTTATCCTCCGGCCTTGCCATTGTTCCCCCTGGAACAGCCCCAACAATCCTAGCTTCAGCCTCATCCCCCTTTCTACCTAGTTTAAAGCCCTCTCAATGAGCCCTGCCAGCTCCTGGCCCAGGATCCTTTTTCCCCTAAAAGATAGGAACCCGTCTGCAGCCATCAGGCCAGGTGCTGAGTAAAGTGCCCCATGATCGAAAAACCCAAGATTTCTGCATTGGCACCAGCCCCGGAGCCACGTGTTTAACAGGTGGGCTTTCCGTGTCCTCTCTGAACCCCTCCCTGCAACCGTAGGGATGGACGAAAACACCACCTGCACTCCCGCTCCATCCACTAACCGACCCAGCCCCCTAAAGTCTCTTTTGATAGCCTTCAGGCTTCTCTCTTCAATGTTGTCACTGCCCGCCTGGACTATCAAAAGAGGGTAATAGTCAGAGGGGCGTACCAGGTTGGGAAGCTTCCTGGCAACGTCCCTGACCCTGGCCCCAGGGAGGCAGCAGACTTCCCTACGGGTAGGGTCAGGCCGACAAATAGGGCCCTCTGTTCCCCTAAGAATAGAGTCTCCAACAACAACAACCCTCCTGTCTTTCTTGGTGGAGGCAGTCCTGAGGCATGGAGTCGACCTCCTCGCCCTAGGCATCCTCCTGGGAACACTTGCTACCTCTTCCTCAGCTACTGGTCTGTCGAGCTCCAGGGCCTCAAACCTGTTGTGTAAGGGCACCTGGGAATGCGGGGCCGGAAGGGGAGGGCGTCGCCTGCGATGTCAAGCAGGGACCTGTTTCCATTCCTCCTGAACTCCCAGATCCCCTCCCTCTGCCCGACGGCTACAGGGCAGGGGGTCCACCCCCATTTGAGGAGTCTCACCTCGGTACCTCCCCTTGAGGCCCTGCAGGGAGTTACTCCACAAGTCTATCTCTCGCTCACACTCCCTGATGGCCCTCAACCTCTCCACCTCCTCCTTGAGCTCCGCCACCATGCGGACCAGGTCATCCACCTGCTCGCACCTCACGCACGCAGTTTCTCTGCCTCCCGCCGATGGCAGCAACAGGCTTAGACACTCCCTGCATCCGGTGACCTGAACTGCGGCATTTTTTAACGGGTAGTCAGTCTGGGTGTGTAAATGGGATAATGTTATGGGACATGGAATATGTTTTGGGGATTATAACGCAAATTTTTCCACTATCTCTTGTAAACATACCACTTTTCTGATACACACTCTTCTTTCCATACTTTACCTCCTTTTCCCATTGGCAAAGGTTAATAATTGTACTGTGGTTTTCTGAAACACTAAAAAGGCTCACTAGTGCCTAGGTTCTACAGGTGGTAGGAGGCTTGAAAAGAATAATCTCTCCAACACATTTTTTCTCAGAGTAATATCTCCAGAAATGTGCAGAAGGCATTTCTTATTTTCATTTAGGGACTACGGGTTTTCTTTGTAGGGTTTGTATACTTATTTTGTCAGATAAATTAGAATTCTTCGTGGACTTAATAGCCTATTTTAAAATATTGATTTTGTATGTATCTTTGTGTATAAACAATGCTGAAGGGGTGTTATGTCTCATTTTCAAAAATTCCCCCATAGTCAGCAACATAGAAAAGGATTAGAAATGCAACATAAAATTGTAACTTTGCAATTATAATTTTTATTTGATTTCTAGAATGGTCATACTTACATCAGTAGCAAAAACATTATAAATCATTTCCTACATTACTAGCATTATTCTATGATTATCAGTACTCTTACTTGATTTGATTACCTAAAATGTATAGAAGGGACATCAGTCATTATCTCTGGAAATAAAGAAAAAAAATAAAAAAAATTAAAAGCATTGCCAGGCAGACTTTATGATTTTAGAAGCAAGATAAAAGCTTTATGACTCAAAGAAAACAATCAAATGTTCTTTTTGTAGCCACAAGCATCATATTTACTTAAAGGATTGTGACTATAAAAGCAAATATCTCTTACAGGAAGCTAGGACAAAAGCTGTCAGAGAACTGGGTAGTAAATAGCTCTGAAATTGTTTTCTCTGCTTCATTTCAAAAGCTTACGGCTAAGAATGTTTGACCTTTTACAAAAGGAATGGTTTCCTGCGGGTCATGGTTCTGTACTGAGTGCTGCTGGTTATGTGCAACTTGATGCGATCATTATGAATGGCAAAACTCTTGCTTCTGGCACAGACTCCTGTGTCAGGAGGATTTCTAACCCAGTGACATTTGCTTGTTTGAGTCTAAGGAAAGGAGGAATACATCTTTCTGCTTCATCTATTTTCATCCATTCAATTGTATTTCCAAAGGTATTTGGTGAGGGAGGGGTCTGGGGTTGTGGTTCAAATTAAGTGGTGTGGTTATTCAGCACAGCCCAGAATGACTAAAGGGTTAAGGAGAGAAATGTCAAACAGGCCAAAAAAAAAAAACCAAAAAAACAACAAAAAAAAAAACTCTCAAACTTGTCATATCTTTAGTCTATTAATTGTCACCTTGACATATTAATGAAATATGAAAGATGTTTCTATTAAATCTTATATTACAACTTATTAATATCTTAATGAATGTCATATAAGCTGAAGGCCAAATTTTTCTCAAATTGAGAACAATGGGGATTTTTACTCAATCTCAGCAGAGTAAGGCTTGATTTTGCAGTCAACTGTAGCCAATTTACCTACTTTATCACAGAATCACAGAGTTGTAGGAGTTGGAAGGGACCTCAAGAAATCATTGGGTCCAATCCCTCTACCAAAGCAGGTTGCATAGAGCAGGTTGCCCAGGTAGGAGTCCAGATGGGCCTTGAATATCTCCAGAGAAGAAGACTCCACAACCTCCCTGGGCAGCCTGTTCCTCGCCTGCAGGCCCTGACAACACTCCTATACTCCTCCCAAGAGGACAGGCCCTTTTTCCACATTTCTTAGACCTTCCTCTTTCTTTTGATCTTGTTCATGAGTTCCTTGCTCATCCATGCAGGTCTCCTGCCCCCCTTCCCCAATTTCCTACTCTTAGGGATGTACCAATCCCAAGCTTAGAAGAGGTGCTGTTTAAAAGTTGCCCAGCTCTCACAAGCACCCTTGCTTTCAAGCAATCTAGCCCATGAGATACCCTCAAGTAGGTCCCGGAAGAGGTTGAAATTGGTTCTCTGAAAGTCCAGGGTAGCAGTCCTACTTTTTGCCTTACTTCTTCCACAAAGTTCCATCTTGAACTCCACTATCTCATGGTCACTGCATCCCAAGCTGCCCCTAAGCTTCACATCCCTAACAAGCCCATCCCTGTTGGTAAGAACAAGGTCCAGAGGCACCTTGTTGGCTCCTCCAATTTTTTTAAGAAATATTCACAAGACCACCGTGACAGTTTCTTCACGCTCTTGTGGATGGTGATTTAGGATTCACAAATTATTGCTTGTAAATACTACAAGAGGCCCAGTCTAGTAGTTTTCCTTTAAGCACTAGGTTGACCACTAAGCACTGAAATTATTATGCCCTTCACTGAAAAATCCAGAAAGGATGATGCTGCAACTCACCACTTAGGTAACAACATAGTAGTTAGAGGACTTATACAGAAGTGGAAGAAAAATTGGCTGTGAACAGTGCCAAAAGTTCAATTAAAGTAAATAAATAAATAATAACAATAATAACAATAAAGATACCGTCCTATTGTCTTACTTGCTGTACAGTTCTTCCTAAGAAAAAATCACAATAAGGCTTAGAGGGTGTTGTACTTTTGTGTTCATTCTATTTGTTGATGACTTAGTCCTCAATAGCAAAACTTCCATAAACCTCAAAACTGTGTTGCAAGTTGGCTCACTGATGGCCATAACTCAGTGTAAAATCAGGAAATACATGTGTATGAGTGTTTTATGACCAAAATATGGATGTGGATCACCTCATAACTATGCATATCTGTATATAAAGACCAACAATCAATCTCATACACATAGAAGAAAAGATACAACAGTTTCATGATGCTACTCTTTGTAGGACAACACATGCCTCCCCATTCTCTGAAACAGCAGTGGCATGGCTAATCTTCCCAGTGACACAGCCATGAGACCCACGTGCACATCAGTGTATGATGTGATCAGTGTCCCTTGGCAATGAGGAATCTAAGTGGAATGACTATTCACACAAAGTCTGTGACTGCCACTGAAAGATCTCTAAGAAAGTCACAGTGAAAATATTTTACTGTGATCGTCTGGTTTGTACAAGTAATGTTTCGGAATGCTGAAGAGGGTAATGACCACTTTCTTGGCAGTTTTGGATGCTTCACACAACACCTCCCATATTCTGAAGGATGACTAGACTCCTCTGACTCATCTCAAAAGATGAGGATAACACAATATTGGGACTCTGGTTCTATCCTTGTTTCCCAGTCACTTGCATGAGAAGAGCAACAACAGTTTCAGGAATAGTAGAGGCAGCAGGGACAGCAACACTGGAAGAGGCAGTAGGTTGCACATTTTTGGCAGTGAGGGTTAAACAGAGTTCTCCAGTGTGCATTGAGTATGTTATCCTCAGTGCTGACAGGATCACAGACTGTACATTAGGCAGACTGGCATGTAACCCCTATTCTCTATATCATTTATGATCCAGTGTCCTTTAATATTTACAAAAAGACTCTGAAAGAAAGATATTCAATGATTCACACTATAGATACCTAAGACTAATCCTCACTAAGATACTCAATAAGCAAATGAGGCAACTGAAAGTAAGATGGGGAAATGATGGGCTCCCTTGCACCTTACTGACTTCTACGTGTTGTTTGTTTTGTTTTGTTTTTTACTTCATTTTTTATAACTTCTCAGTATTTTTTTCCTTTTCTATATTACTACCATTTAACAATTACAATTTGTGTTCTGCTTTTCAAATCTTATTTTGTTTCTTCTTGCCTACTTTCTTCTTCCTTCATACCAGCTTTGTTAGTAAAAACTAAGCCAAGGTCCCACATTCATGCTGCACTAAATCAGAGACTTAAATGAAGGACCGATGAGCCTCAGGACTGAGGTTCAAATGGTGAATATGATGTATGCCAGAATGGCCCCAGGCTACTTAGATACAAGGTTTACTGGAGAACTATTTCACCTCTCACGCAGTATGGATGTGGTCATTTTGGTCTGGTATATGCTTACCTTGGGTAGTTTGTACTTTCTTCAGACTGAGCAGTCAGGCCTGAGAATCAAGACAATATAGATGAAGTTGTCTACTTAAGGTCTGCCTCACCTTAATGAGACTCAGTGTCATTCATCTTTCCCTTGCTTAATTTGCTGGGTGTTGTATAAGCTAGGTACTTAACACTCTCAACTTGTTTAGAGCACAGAAGTAAGTTCAGCATTAAGATACAATCCTTCATGAAGTCTGGCACTTAACTTTTAAGTGTCATTGTGTTTGTTGTAAGAATATGCATTTATATATACATTTTGAAATTCTCTCATCATGTGTCACGTTGGTGAACATAGATGCTCTATGCAATAAAATGTCACAAAAGCTGTATCCTCAGTTTAATTCTATCCTCATTCTGGTCCATTAGGACCACAGTAAAAAGATTCAGAAATGCAGATGATAAACTCTTACTTAATGGCACTGACTGCACATGAAATAATAATTCTGATAAAATGGAAGAACACAGTTACATTCCATTAATAGTCTGGAAAAAATAAATTCTGAAAAATTGTAATGGTTGAAAAAGCTAGGTGCTACAAAGAATTTTACACAGATGAGTATTTCATTTCAAAGAACAGATGAGAGAGAGAGACAGACAGGCAGAGAAAGGTAAAATCTTACTTTTCCTAGTTCATGGGGTCAGAATTTCAAGGCTGGAATTTTCTTGTTTTTTCTTGTTTGCTTCCCTCAAAAATTGACGTGTATTCCAACAAGTTAATATATACATATAATTTGTTAATCTATAGATTTTTGCAAAAATAATTCATGTGGATTTCAGAGAATCCAACCCATTAGTTATTATGATTTTGATTTTTTTTTTTTCCAAGTGAGGAATCTCTAAAGGTTAGATTAATCTTTTAAATAACAATAGAAAATTAGGTAATTTTCTATACATATTATTATCTCTACAGTATTTTTTGTATAGAACGATGCATACCAATCAGATGTGTAGGGAAAAGATTTTTGCTTAAATGAAAATGCATTCCAAAATATCATACACTCCAGTTTCATCTCAGTTCAACACAGTATAACTCCCTGAACAAATGCTGCAATTATAATTAAAGTCATTCATCATTGTTTTAATTAGTAGTAACAATGTTCTCCACTTTCTGTTCTGAGTATGCCTCTATATTACACCTGAGCTATGACAGTAAACAGTAAAATGGAACTATCTGATAGACAGTCTTCTCAGCTTTACTCTCAAATGAGATAGTTAGAATAGGTACTTAAGAAAAATATTTTTCCTGGATTTAACTAGCAGAATCCATCTCCATGTAACCCTGAGAAACAAGACTATTATAGCTACCAAATAGAACTAACTATCCAAAGAAAAGATGTATGGTCTGGTTGCTGTTCCGTTTTAAGTATTGCAACTACATGCTCAGAGTTAAAACACCTGGCTAGAGTGCTAAAGAGTCTTTATACATACATATATTTTTTTAATTTAACTCACTATAAAAGTAGCTTCACAGAAAAAAAATAATTATAACTACATCAGCAGCACTACATCTCTGTGGTTTAATAAAGACTTTCAGTATTTTCACTAAATACTTCTGTTTGCATGGTTATCAAACTAAACTATGAGCATGCACTCTGGTCATAATCTATCACAAGTAACATAGGAAAAAAAAAAAAAAAGAAAAAAAAAAAAGAAAAAAGGAAAAAAAAAAAAATACTCATAACTGTTACCAGAACCAAAAGAAAGCACATAGAATTTCTTAGTTACAGAAGACAAAATAACAGAAACATCCACATTTCTCTTGTCTTTTATATACCTTTTGTAATTGTTTTCCAATGATTGTCAAAACAGACCAGTCAGAAATATCACCAAATAAATGGAAAACCATGTGGCATTTATCACAGAATCACAGAATCATCTAGGTTAGAAGAAACCTCCAAGATCAGCTAGTCCAACCTCTGACCTAACACTAACAAGTCCTCCACTAAATCATATCACTAAGCTCTACATCTAAACATCTTTTAAAGACCTTCAGGGATGGTGACTCCCTGGGCACTTCCCTGGACAGCCCATTCCAATGCCTAACAATCCCTTTGGTAAAGATTTTTTTCCTAATATCCAATCTAAACCTCCCCTGGCGAGGGGGAGATTTATCCCACAAACTGCATTACAAAACAAACAAACAAACAAACAAACAAACAAAAAGCACCAGGGTTAATATTCAGGGTTTAGTTTAAGCCCACAAATAATAGCAAAACTTTTTGCCAATAACTTAGTAGTGTAACAACTTTTATTCAAAACAGACATGTTACATGACTGCAGTTATGTAAAATGACTGCACAGACATTTCAATGCACAACAATGGACTTATGTACTGTAGTTATATTTTAATGTTACATTTGTTTTACCAGCAAATATTCTAATAATAAAGAAGATAGAAAAGATTTCAGAAAAATAACAAAATCTTTATACATCATTGGCCCAACTCAAAACTGGTTTTACTTCATACACTTTTTACTAGTCATCTCTGACATTTTTATTTCACTAAGTAGCAAAGTGCTACTAGCTTCTATTCTATATTTTGGAAATGTTCTTCTAGCCCTCAGTTTGGAAAGAATAACCATGTTTTTTTGTTTGGTTCGTTGTGTGTTGTTTTTTTTCTGTCCTTTGGCATATCTTATAGGTTGCTATATTATAATATTTTGGATAGAGTGATATGCAGTTTAATGAATATGCTAGGCAAATTAATTTGGAGTTACTCAAGTAGTATTAACATCTTGCTTTTAAAAGTATGTCTAAATAATTTGAAAAAAAATACATATTGGCAGTACTTTGACATAAATTTGTGAAGAGTTGTACAGGATAGGTCTATACTTACATTTGAAAAAAAATAAATAAATCTCTGTGTAAAAGAAAACAATAACAATTGCCTGGCACAAAGCCTTAAGATGCCATGTATGCACCACACATCTGACCATTTTTACCTAATCTCTAGACTCCTGGAGACAATATTGCTGCTGTTGCTTATTCAGCTCACTGCCAGCGGATCAGCAACATCAGTAACAGCATTGGCTTTGTCATGTTTGCCCAATTTACTTTATAATCCCTGAACCCCAGGAATCATAGAGTCATATCTTGTGTGAATTCTTCTTTTTTACCACCCTTGCTATGCTCAGGCCTGATGAATACTAATGAAATTTCTTTGTTGATGTATAGCATTCTCAAGTGGAACAAGCTGAAGTCCTGCACAGGAGAAACAGGGGATCTTGCATCTGCCTCCTCAGTGCACTCAGTACCCTATTCAAGTGAACTCCAGAAACTCTGCAGAACACTCTTCAAGAGAAAACAAAACATAGTGTACATTCATTAATTTTATCTGAAATTTAGCTTTTTAGATCTTTTACATATAAGTATGTATACACACAAACCTTTTGTAGTTTTGCTAGGACAGCTTCCCATCATTCAAATAATGTGATTCAAATAATTCATCACCAAGAACACAAATTTATTTTGAGATAAAGATAAAACAGAAAAGTATTGAAAAAGAAAGAGAGAATATCAAGCTAATTTCTATCTCTGACTGACAATCATAATTCATTCATACTTCATCCTTGTCCTCTCCTTCCTGGACAGCCACCTAAGCAGAAGTTTTGGTAGCTGTTGGTACAGATAGATCTGAATTAACACTTCAGGTCTACTAAAAGCCCATCCTTTATTTAGCAATAATTCCAGGAATTGATAAAGAAATGAAAAATATCTAGAACATAATTGCAGGATTATCACATCTAGTTCAGCCTGTTAGCACCTCTAGTATAGACATCCTACCTATAGATCAAATTGTATTCTAAGTAGACCTGGCCACCACTCTTCTAAAACTGGAACAGATAGCAACATGGGAGGGAAAACTGTCCTTTTAATGCTCTCCTTTTCACACAGGGGATTGAGAAGACATTGCACCCTTGGAAAAAGTCACTGTTCTCTCTACAGATCTGGCACAAATTTACTTCTGCCTGGGGCACAGATATAACTGAGAGCTAGATTATAATTTTTGAAATTGTATCCTTCCCTGAGAAACAGGGTACCCTTGAGAAACCTGTATGCTTGACTACGCCTTGACTTAACCTTGATCATTTTAGTATAATAACAAGAGAATATTTTTTGAAATTACTATGTACAAACTTCCTCTGATGTAGTATTTGAAAGCACCAGCTAAACTCTCCAAAACAGAATCAGGAAGATTAGGTAGAAATGATTAGAATATTCCTGAAGCATGTTTGTAGTCACTCACTTTTTATTTCAGATATTTTTCTTTGATATGTACTGTGATACTCGTTCCCAAATGCCATTCAAAGAAAAAAAAAGTAATAATAATAATAATAGTAACGAGCTGTTTGCAGTGACATGTTGGCCTAGGATTTTACTTTGCAAATTACATGTAAACACTGGGAAATTCTTTTTAGCTGCACTACTGCTTCTTCTAAGATAAGCGTTTAGATATTGTATTTGGTATTACTCAAGAGGATACGTGCAATCGGCATAGATTTGCTACTGCCTCTCAAAACAATATGAAAAGACAAATTCAGCTGCAACATCAGCAAATACAGTTAACTGTCTCTTGTACTTCTCTCAAATTTATTTATAATTTGGCTTTTCCTCCCTACTTTTTTAAAAGTTTGAATAAAACAAAAAGAAAAAAAAAATGTTATTCAGTTTGAACTTAGGCTGTTAGATTTCACCTTTTTCTATGCATTTTAGAACTTGTAGTAGGACTGGTGGCCTGTTGTTTGCAAGTAACCTGACATCTTGGAGCATTTTCAGTAAGGTTAGGCAGTGTTATGTGGCAAAAGGTGTGGCTGTGCTAGTGTGGCAGGCTGTGTAAACTGGATGGGATTATGGATAGCAGCTGCTATTGACGTGTGAAACTTCTCCTGAGTTTCCCATCCCACCGTTTCTCTTACACATGGAACATTGCCCTGTGGGGCTTGACTTGACAGTTGTTTTCTATGTTTCTGGTGTAGTAGCTCCTGCTCTACTATCATGAAGTCTGATATTTATCTCATATGAACAAACTTTCACTGCTGGCCTTTTGTCTATCTGTTACCAAATTGCTCAAAAAAGAAAAAAAAAAATTGTTGTTGTTGTTTTGTTTTTGTTTTTGTTTTTCTTTCCTCCTGTTAGGTGATAGACTCACCTCTGAGGATTTTGGTTGGTTCTGTTGAACTATTGTGTCTTTGAAACCTAAATTAGGAAAACAAGCTTGCAAGGGAGAAAGCTAGAATTGTGAGAAATATATGCAAAGACAACATAATTTAGAATTTAATTAAAAGAAAAAGGAAATCTTGAGATAAGCTTTTTGTGTCTTGGCTTTTCTACCACTACCTTCTCTGTCTCTCAGTACCCCTTCCTGAGACACCAGGCCCTCCATAACCCCTTAACCTCTGCAAACATTGCTGATTCCTCTTCACAGCACAGCCTCCTTTCTTCTTACCTACTTCACTGCCATCATGAATATTTCTGTTCTGTTGAGGTACTGTTGGCTATGGATATGGATATGGATATGGATATGGATATGGATATGGATATGGATATGGATATGGATATGGATATGGATATGGATAAGAGTGTGAGTTTGTGATCCTGAATTTGGCAAATGGATTTATGCACGGGAGGTGGTAGGATGCTGGAGGTGTAATTCTACTTGTCCAGTCTGTGATTAAATTATGGAGAAGATCGGTATATCCACAAGGTTACACTTTTTAGTAGTTACAACTACTATATCTAAGTAAATAGCAAGTGATACTATGGAAAATATTTCCTCTAATGTAGAAGAGACTTTGCAAAACATGGATTGCCACAGAAACTGAAACTGCATTTGTTAATAACTCTGATGGTGCTGTATGAGTAGATCACTTCTGAGAACTTATTCACTAGGATATTTTCTTATGAAAAAAGTGTGTGCTGGGTCTGGAGATGTTTTATAGAGACATGCAGTTGTTTTTAAAAAGACTCATTTTAGCTCCACAAAATGGATATCCAGAACTAAGAAGTTATTTGTTGGAGAGCTAGGACATGTCCTAAAGGCAAAAATATTGATCTTGTCATTGCCTAAATCATGCAGATGCTTGGATTTACAGTTCTGTTCCATTTGTGGTTACAGGAAGTTGGATCTAACTTGTGATGTTTCTGTGGTAACAGAGGGATACCTCTGAGTTCTGATTTTCAGGTCTGACAGATTTGCCTGAAAGTTGCTTACTAATAAACATTTTCAAATTATGGTAATTTTCAGCAAACTTTAAAAAGATTATAAATATAGGTCTTCTCTTTATTATTATTATTTTTTATTGTTGAACTATGCTTTGCTGAATATTCACAGTTTCTTTGTTTTGCATCTAAAACTAGGGTATCTGAAGCCAACATTTATTCTAAGCACTTATTGCCATTAATAATTAGAGCCTTTCTGCTACGTAGTCAAATGATAAATGCTTGTCTGACTGAATTTTTGAATACTCTGTATTTCAGTTATATCAGAGATGCAAATACTTAAGGACATAATACGAGCTTTTGTCAAGGGGACTTTAAATATGTAAAATATTAAATGAAGCATGCACAACCCTATCCAGAAGATCCAGAAGCATTTATTTATTATCCCAGTGTATTAAGTACACTTACAATTTGAATGGTGGGGGAAAAATACACTGAAGGAACACAGAATTTTAGGTATGTTCTTGTGAGAAAGGTGTAGTTTACTTTTTTATGTTAGGAAATATTTACAGAGGTAAAGTGTTTTATGTGTTTCATGGGTTTTGAAACACAGAGATGTATCTGATGCATATTTTCCCTTCAAGAGTGAAATCTATTTTTTAAATTTGACTAGTTGCTAAACTATTTGATTCTTTAAAGCTTGATATACTTTTTGAATTTGGTTCCTGCCATATATAGAAAGATAGTCATAGTATGTTTTTAAAGTTGTTCTCCAAGGCATGAGGTTTAAAGCATGTTTTCTGATTTTCTTCTCTAAGATGAAATCTGGGAAAAATAAATAAATAAATAAATAAATAAAAGATTTCAATTTTGTGCACTATTCAGATAAAAGTTATACAATCTATTTCAATTTTCAGTCAATTTCCTGTGTTATACAGTTTCCTCCTAGCCCCAAATTATTACTCCTTCAGAACTATTTTACTCTGTCACATAGTTGCTTCTAATGCCTCATACCACTGAAGTAGGAATCAGCTAAGTTATAAGTATTGTTACGTAAGTCATATACTAACTAAATACACTAACTGTAGGCTCCAAAAAGTGATTAGAAGCAGCTTTAAAGGAACATGATCAAAGTTAAGCAGCTCACATTTGGACAGCTCAAACATGAAAAGAAATGTTCTGTTTTATTGGGGAGTGTTTTAAAAACTTAAATTACTATTCGGAGATGGAAAAGGGTCAACCTGTAATGCTTCTCAGGTAGTTTACATTAATGACCCTTGACTAACAAACTTCCCAATAATCTCAGACAGGAACCTTGGTTAACTTTCTGCTTCATTTTACAATTTTCAGTTAAGCACCATTTCGTTAGGTAAGATTATATTCTGGTACAATTGAAATAGTTCTGCCAAAACTTCATAAAAGGAGTATCTGCATATCATTTTGTTTAATGGAAGGGTGTCATCTTTGTTAATTGCATGCAGCACAGAATGGACTAAGCAAATTGAGTTCTGGATATTGGTGAGACACTGAAGAAAATGATGGGAAACATCAGTCAGTGGTTTTCCAGTACTGTTGGCATCATTCAAAAAAATTCAAAGCTCTTTGCAGGTAGAACTTGCTATTCCCATGAGTGGTGTAAATATTAATTTCCTTGGTATCTGTTTTATTCTGCATATGTTTATCTCTATATTATATGACAATATTGCAGCCAAAAATTTTTAGTGCCTTCTATTTTTACGGAGTTTCACAGAGTCAGAATCACAGAATGGTTGAAATTGGAAGGGTCCTCTAGAGATCATCTAGTCCAACCCTCTGCCAAGCAGGGTCACCTTGAGCACTGAATGGCACAGCCTTCTGATGGATCAGACACTCCCAGTTTTGTGTCATCAAACAGTAAACTTGCTGAGGGTGCACTCTATTCCATCATTCAGGTCACTGGTTGTAGCGGGTTTACGTGGCAAGGCTTTGGTAGCAGGGGGCCATAAGTGTGGTTTCTCTGAGAAGGATCTAGAAGCTGCCCCATGGTTGGTAAGGGCCCCACTGCTGACCAGAGCTAAGCCAATAAGCAATGTTGTTTTGCGCCTCTGTGAGAGCATATTTAAGACAGGGAAAAAACGCTGTGCCACACAGCAGCCGGGAGAGTGAGAGGAGTGAGGAACAGCCTTGCACCAAGGTCAGTGTAGAAGGAGGGGGAGAGGTGCTCCAGGCGCCGGAGCAGAAGTCCCCTGCGGCCTGTGGTGAGGACCATGGTGAAGCAGGATGTCCCCCTGCAGCCCATGGAGTACCACGGTGGAGCAGGGTTCCATGCTGCAGCCCGTGGTGGAGACCACGGTAGAGCAGGTGGCCCTGCACTGACAGAGGCTGCCGCCTGTGGACCCCTGCCGGAGCAGATTCCGGGCTGGACCTGTAGCCCGTGGAGAGGAGCCCACGCAGGAGCAGGTGACCTGCCAGGAGCTGCTGCCTGTGGGGGAGCCAGGTTGGAGCAGTTTTCTCCTGAGGGATGGACCCCATGGTACGGACCCATATCTGGAGCAGTTCTGGAAGAGCTGCTGCCTGTGGGAAGCCCACGCTGGATCAGTTCATCAAGAACTGCATCCCGTGGGTGGGACCCCACAGCACAGGGGACGAGAGTGACCAAGAAGGAGTGACAAAGAAGCGCTGTAGACTGACCATAACCCCCATTTCCCCGTTCCCCTGCACCACTAAGGGGGAAGAGGTGGGAGAGGGCGGATAGGAGGGGAAGGTGCTTTTGGTTTCTTTCCTTTGTTTCTCACTTCTCTAGCTTGTTAGTAATAAGCAATAAATCTTACTATCTCCCTATGCTGAGTCTGTTTTGCCCGTTACAATAACTACTGCGTGATCTTCTCATCCTTATCTCAACCTTTGAACCCTTTTCATCATATTTTCTCCCCATTCCTCTTTGAGGAGGGGGAGTGAGAGAGCGGCTGTGGTGGAGCTTGGCTGCCCACTTGAGCAGAACCACGACAGTGATGAACAAGAATGGACCCAGTACTGACACCTGAGGGACAGAAACCACAAGCTAAAGATCTCCAACTAGACTACACTACTGAGTCAGTTTCAATTACATATATATCCATGTCTGGACATTTTAACAATTGAGTTAATTTGTACTGAAGAGAAGCTGTTTATACTTTTCTTATTAGTAATACAAAACCATAGTTAAGCAATTTTAAAGCAGTTTTTTGGGATGGATGTTATTAAAGCTCAGAGCTTCGCAACTTCTTACATAAGTGCAAGTGACATACAAATACTTGCTGTTGAAATGTTGAAATGTGTAGATAAAAAAATGTGTTGTTATTACTTGTACATTGACTGTACAAGTATCTGCACAGTAATTTAGATTTAGACAACTAACATTTTGATGGTCAAAACTAAAATAAATCTAATTCTTATGTTCTGATATTGTACTTCAAAGAACTTCATGTGAGTCATGCATGATGCCACTTACTATGAAAGAATGATCCAGAAATGAAGAAATCCATTCCTCTTGGTTTATTGTGAGTGCCCCAGTATCATCTGATCTGTAACTTTTTGGAGATGTTCTAATAAGACAAATCATTTTGTAACCTGCTAAGTCCTAAGTTTTCAGGCATACGGTTCTTGTGGTACAAGAACTGACATATTCAAATTTTCTGTGCAAGCTCAATCATCAAAGTTATCTCTAAACCATGAAATTTACATACCAGCATTTGGTATTTTCAATTCTTATGCAGCTACAGTCATTCTCACTAATAGGACTTTCACTCTGTCAGGTGAAGAACAAATGCAAATGGACCAACTATAAAGTCTGTATTTCTGACTTTCATAAAATCTATTTGTTCCCTGTGCCAAATACTTGAGAATGAATTGTGTGATGGACAATATCAAAGCGATCTCTTTGTCCTTTCTGAATTTGCACTCACGAGAAGGAAAATGGCATGAAAAAGAAAAAGGAAAACGAAAACGAAAACGAAAACAAAAACGAAAACGAAAACGAAAAAGAAAAAGAAAGAAAAAAGGAAGGGAAAAAAGGGAAGGGAAGGGAAGGGAAGCGAAGGGAAGGGAAGGGAAGGGAAGGGAAGGGAAGGGAAGGGAAGGGAAGGGAAGGGAAGGGAAGGGAAGGGAAGGGAAGGGAAGGGAAGGGAAGGGAAGGGAAGGGAAGGGAAGGGAAGGGAAGGGAAGGCATAATAAAATCCACCAAGGTTTTGTATTTAGAGTTCTTTAATATGATTATGCTTTCAACAATACTAGTAATGTACCCAAAGAAATTTTTTTCCCCTTATTACTAGCACCTTTGGGGAACATTAATCTCTAGAATAATTGAGAAACACTGGCTAAACTGTTAGTTTTAAATGACACATTAGTAGCTGTCATTTAAATTGATGGTTTGAGCTGTAATTGAGAGTAATGGTCAGAAGGTAACTACTCTAACATTGAATTTTTAGTGCTTTATTAAATTACTGATCTGATGCAAATCCACACCTGGCTGTGGTGTATAATCATAAGCTATCAGAATCTTTTTAACATGTAAGGGCAGAAATTGTGATTTTAATCCTCTCTATCATAAAGCTTTATATTCTGGTTTGTTTTGCTTCTTCTGCTGAATTCTGGATGGATGGACATGGTTGGATATACCTTGTTTTTGTCTATCTGTCACCATCTCTGTACAATTTGCTCTATGACCTTCAATGTGGGACTTCCTCAATTGCTGAGACCTTGCAAAGAATATTCAATAATCATTTCCTACACAGAAGCTGAATAGAAAATATTCTTTACAGAAGACTTTTCAGAGTGAGGCAGAAACCTCAGTGTTTTCAATGATACATTTTTGTTACATTATTCTGGAGCTCCAAGTAAGTATATAACTTTGAATTATTTAAATCAATTACACTCTCATAAACATTATGTAAAGTAGAGGAAAATACACTTCTTAAATTCTGCCTCGTATCCATATGCTATTAAAAATGACCATTTGTGAACAGCTTATCATATTTGGACTTTTCACTGTCTATAGACATAGCATAATTCTTAAAACTGCTATCTGTGTTAAATTGTATTTTTAGAGGTATTTATAGTGAGTATTCTGACAAAATTTGGAATTTACCACTACGAGTGCTGACATTGGAATGCTTTCACTAAAATTCTCAGGTTGACTTTAGATCTGCATTTTATAAACACGGGGAGCTGCTGAAATTACTAAGTTATTAAACTGACCGAAAATGTGGGTGCTACGATTTGTTTTTAACAGTAATGGTCTGAGTTTTATACTTATCAGTGTACAACCAATTATTGCTAAGAAGGAATAGAAACAGTAGTATAACTTAGTTTAATATTCTGGCCTAATTTTAACCTTAAATGTTATTCTTAGCCCTTATTTCAAATTTGTGTTTTACTGAGCTATGATTCTCTTTCTAGGACATATAGATACTGCCAGATTTTTAGATCTTCCCACTAAATTTGGGAATTTTTAGAAATAGGTATTGTCACAATTAACAAGAACATGTCTAATAGAGAATCTCAAATTAAATTCAGCAATGCAGTGTGGTAAGGCTTATCAGATCTGCTAATTCTGTGACTTTATTTACACAGTGAGCTGTCTCTCTGCACCTGAATAAATATGTATCCTTTTCTTTCCTCCCTTTGAGTACTTTTCTTTTCTGGAAGAAAATATGCAGAAGTAAAGGAAGATTTAGGTCAATAATCTCTGAAATAAGTAGTATAACACAAGGGATAGTTTAAAGCTTTATCTGGCAAAGACTCTCAAAATTATTTGTATTTATATTAATGTACTTGACAGAACCATTAAACAGGACAGTTCCCATTCAATGTATTAATCACTAGGGCAGGATCTCATACTCTGGGGCTCCAGTACTAATGTATCATGATTGCTGTACATTAATTTTTGGTAACTGTGGAATTTGAAATTATAATTAAACCTTTTTTTTTTTTTTATGCTAAGTCTGTTAAGTAGTGCAGTAATCAAGGGTCTATCTCTGAGGGAAAACCGCATTGTTGTCATTTTCCAACATACAGAAGGTGAATATCAAAACACGGTTTTCTTCTATCACATCAAATTAATTATTTCAGTAGGGAATGTATGCTAGATGATCAAGAGTTGTTTTATTTGTCCTGACTATAATCTTTCTTCACTGCTACTAAGCACCAAAAATAATAGGGGGGCTAAATATGTGTGCATCCAAGATAGGCTGGGATCTATTTTACACGAACTTTCTTCATCGCTTTTCGGTCCTTCCAGAGATTTTTGTGAAGATTGAGTTGATGTCAAAGAAGGTATAATCCTCAGAGTCTACTGAGGAGATCACAGAGTAAAGGATGACTGAGTATGGTCAGGATACTGGGATTTTGTGTCCTCTGGTTTTGCGTGTTTCTGTATTCAGTATTCTGTATTGCATCTGTATTCATCTATATTCTACTTCCAGTCATCTCAGTGATTCACATTTGTGCTCCAAGGCCACAAGTTTAGCCCCCTGATAGCACAGCACCTCTCTCTTTGGTTTAGCAAATGGTCCTACTCTTCAAACGGCAGGTTGAACTAGATGACTTCCAGTGGTACTTTCCAACCATCACTTTCATTTATTGGGCCTGCCAAGGCAGTGAAATATTCAGTTCATTTTTTAATGAAAAGGAATGAAAATTTATTCTCTAAAAAGATATCTGAGTCTGACATAGATTGCATATGTTTTTAATTTATAGACAAGACTCTCCAAGGCACTATGTTTTGGGTGAATACTTTGAAAATATTAGAAAATAAAAATATTATTGGGACCTCTTTTCTACATCCAGAATGGAAATGTGAAAAGTTAGTGAATCAAAAATTGCAGCCTATAAGTGATTTTCCTTTCTGAGCACAGTTTGAGGCATGTTGTCTGCTATTTTCAATATTTCATAGGAATGGGAAATATGAGTACTTTGTGTTTTGGGAATGCTGTGGTCAGAGTTCCCTACAAATAACTATGAAGTGTTTTTGGCTTAGTTCCTCAGTCCAGCAGGAGACTAAGATGCTCATTGAGTACTGCATTATTGTACACTATCTATTGCAGTAAAGGGACACAGTGCAGGGTCCACATTTTGCTACTTTTGTGGAGAGCATTTGAACAGTAGGACTGGTGAACCGAGTATGCTCCTAGCTATTCCCAAATTTTAATGAACATTTTAAGGTAGTATCATGATGTTTCTGTCTCCTCCCTCTCCCTTACTATTCAGTTTAATGTTACCAGTTTGCTAAATCATTCTTCAGAGCTCTGGGCAGTATCTGGAACATATTAAAATCTCATCCGCGTATCATAAAGAAAAATATCATAACTTCTTTTAATATGAAGTATGCTTCAATTGTTCTCTATTAATCTGAAGTGATATTTTATAGCCAAATGATACTGTGATGGTGACTGTCAGGGAAGAATTTGAAATGAATTAATAATACATAAACATCTCCTGGAAGTTTACATATTATGTCTGGCAGCCTGGGCTCTAAGCACAAGGCCTATTAGCTATTCTAGAATTAACCATGGTAATACCAGAAGAAATATATTGCATCAAGTTGAAGGAAGTGTTGGCTCAGCTGTCATTAACATGTTATCTTCTGTTCCATCACTTATGTACAGTCTACTAGCATATTACGTCTTGGTTCCACAAAAATAATAGAAAATTGGATACAAATGATTCTGATTTACATTCCTGATTTTCTTTATTTTGAATATTTCTCTTGGCTTTCCAAAATAATTTCTACAGAGATATACAGAGAAATATATACAAATAGTATGTTAACATAGTCCATGTCTTGTAACTGCAAGACATCACAGAAGCTTGCATCTATTACTAGCAGTACACTCACCATTTTCTTCTGAATGTTATTTTCATAGTAGACAGACACAAAGAAAACCTATCTTGCACACTTTAATGAGACATGACAGTAGCAGTTAAGCCTGCATAGGAATTATTAGCTCCACCCAGCATCACACTCATCTTCGTCCTTTCAATTCCAAATTGTTTAGTTAAACTGATAGCCATTCTATTCATTTGCAGCAATATAGGTCTATCTCAGCCAAGACATCTATGTAGTCAGAATGATTTGGCAATATTCCATTTCATATTTCTCTTCAGTTTAGTACTGCTTCATAGTCCGATTTCTGATTTAAAAAGAAAGAAAGGAAGAAAGAAAGAAAGAAAGAAAGAAAGAAAGAAAGAAAGAAAGAAAGAAAGAAAGAAAGAAAGAAAGAAAGAATAAAAATAAAATTAAAAAATAAAATTAAAAAATAAAATTAATAAATAAATAAATAAAGGGGAAAAAAATAAAGAAAAAATTGAACCATGTACTACCAATAGAATACTGGGAGGGTTGAGATTTACCTGGCAGACTGAGAAAAGAATGTAACAGGGATTTGCCCTCAAATGTTTATACTTAAGTTATACTGGAATTAATAAAAGATACATTGCTGCCCAATAATTACAAATCATCTGAAATAATGAAGAAATGTGAAATAACTTCTGATAAAGGAGTGGCATGAAAAGCTAGAGGAATGATAAATAATATTGGAAAAAAGAGTTGATGCACAGAATTATATGGACTGTCTGGTTTATGATGAAGGTGCATTTTAGTAGTTTAACGTTGCCATACTTGCAGTAACACATCTAGAAACAACAGTTTATAGCATATAAAGGGTGTGACCAAATAACTCTGCATGTGATCTCACCATAAAACTTTATCAAAAACAAAAGAATAGTTATAATTATTTAGAATAAAAATAGAATACTGGGGTCCAAGAATAGAGCACAACTGTATGTATCAGTGTAGCTAATATAAAAATATAAATATAAATATAAAAAAATAAAAAAAGGGAGAAATAGTAATGTTTTAGAAATGATTGAATGGTTTTAAAGCACGATACTTTAAAAAATCTTTTTGTCTGTGTCTGAGAAGAACTGGAGAAGGAGATGACTAGATTACATTGTGCATATAACTTTATATAGAGAAAAGGTCAGGTTCTGAAATCTTATTATCCTATGAGGAAAAGGCATAACAAGAACCAAATTCTAGCAGTTGAAGCCACAAAGGAAAAGAAAAAGAAGAAAAAAAAAGGGGGGGGGGAATTAAGAAACATGCTTTGAATAATGAGTATGTAAAGCTTCTCATATAAAATGTCAAGTGTTAAATTCTTCTGTTGTTGTTGTCATTGTCTTCAAATCAAAGATTTGATTTTTTTTAGAAAAAAGGTTTTGATCAAATTAAACTCACAGTGGTGAAGTGCGATGACCTGTAAATCTTTCTGGGTCTACACATTATCAATGTGAATCCACAGGAGCTGTGTAAGTAAATTTATGATCATATGGATGACTTTATCAGCATTTAATATCATGGAGACTTACATTTCCCTCCCCTTCACTCTCTTCCCCCCCCCCAAAAAAAAAAAAAAGGAATAGAATGATGATAGACACAAAACGGCTGTCAGCCCCTTGTTGCTGATGTGGCCAAGAGTCTTAGAGACCTAAGACTCTAAAATACATAAGAATATGAAGCATAACAACATTATCTTGTTACAGTGCCAGAATAGTGTTCTGCCTATGCAAAGAGGTGGATGCAGCAATAAGTGGCCTTCCCCGAAGTAAATGGAAAGAGGGCTCTGCTATATGTACTAAAGTTTCACTGATCCACGGATTTATCATTTGTGGTTGTTAAATGTCAGTCAAGTCTGATCCATTTAAAGGTCATCAGTAGTAAGAGGTCCTCAAATTATCATACTGTTCCCTGTCTAAACGTACTACAAATGACTGCAGCACACTTGGAAGCTTCCCAATATTGCTCTCTGTGTCCTGTCCTGTGTATGACACACATATTTACATAGGGATTTGGATGAATAACCAGATGATAAATCTTACATAGATAGATTGAGGTACTGTATTCTGCTACAGTGTCTGTCTCAGGACTGTGACTTATTTTAGTTGGGGATAATTATGCAATAGAAAGAATGCCATATGTCTGATTACAGTACAGGAACAATCCAGAGCAGGAAAAATTAAAAAATGCCACCCTAAAAATCCTTCTGTTCAGCTTCCATTTAATGCGATAGACAGAGGAGTTCCTTTCTGTATGACCTGAAAATACTAATGCCTGTAGTATTACTGATTTGCCAGAACTGTCCCAATCAAATAACCTACTAACAGGCTTTCTGCCTAAACTGGATTTTGAAAGTCAGGAAATCAATACTTTTGCCCAAGTCCCAAAATGCAATAAAGGTGATCATGATATACATAGAACACATCAAGACATTTTAAGGTGTTGCACCAACAACTTTTATGAAAAACACAGTTAGCAGTGGCATCAATGTATATGTGCCCTGTACTGAGCCTGCTGATGTGACTTAACTTCATATCCAAGAATGCAAACTTTATGCCACCTGACAGGAGTAACATTTGACGTATGAGAGAAAGATGGGAAATTCTTCTATCCATTTCTCTATATTAATCACTGAATAATAAACAGTGAAAAAAAAAAAAAAAAACAATTCCTGGAACAGACAAGAGTGCAGAATCCCTTTCTCTAGTCTGGTTGTCCCAGAAACAGCAGTAAATATAATACTGAACTTTTCTCTGTGCTTTGACTCACAAATCTGCTGCTCTGTGCTGCTCAGTGGTACAATTTGAACAGGAAAGATGAAAAATAACCAGAATCTAGTATTTAGGGCTAATTCTGGGCAGATGTGAAATGTTTCATTGCCCTTAAAATGAAGAAAGGACAAAATTCATGTTTCTATGAGTGAATACTCTTTTCCTACAGGGTATTTTATAAAAGATGTATTGCACTACACAAAAGCTACATTAAACAAAACAAAACAACAACAACAAAAAGCCTATTGAACCCTGCCTTTAATCAGCTGTGCTTATAACATTCACCTTTTACAAAGTATGTGTTGCTGGAAAAAAGTTTCAGTACAGCAGAGTGTTTAACATGACACTACAAATTTTGCAAATTTCACCTTCAGTTATCTTCACTTACCATGTTCTGTATGCCTCGCTCGATGTTCATGGTTCCATGATGTAAAGTGAAAGGGCTGTGCAAGAGCCATACATCACATTACACATCACTTAATGAGGGAATGATTATCATCAAAAAACTACCTGCAAAACTCAATTACAATGTTAACTTTAAAAAAATCGATGCCTCACAGATTTGTCTGCACTATTGTGAAGCATGTTATTTACGAAATTTGAAGAAAAATAAAATTGTGACAAGAGAAAGCAACTAAATGTGCATTTCCCAAAAGATGAGCAGATATGAAAATTTGTCATGCTGTAGAACATGCCAAAGGCCTTAAAACCATCTTTGAACTTTGGTTTAAAGAGAATCCCCTTTCCTGATGGAACTTGAATCTAGACTTCAATGCAACTCACCTCATTTCTATTCTGTTTTGGTCCCATAAGAATAATCTAAATAGTTCCTGAAATATGGAGGAAACTCTATAAAGCACATAAAAGCAGAAGCAGAGCAAAAGCTCTGCTTATTTCATTTCCAGCTTTCTTATTCCTGAACTTTGTTCTAATCCTGTCAGTATCAGTTTATTATTTTTACTGATAATAGTATTATTACTCTAATTACTAATGAATAGTAAGTAATTACTGATTTTGTGTATTAGCAAAAATAATGCTGATTTGTAGTACTGAATCACAGAATCACAGAATTTTCTAGGTTGGAAGAGACCTCAAGATCATCGAGTCCAACCTCTGACCTAACGCTAACAGTCCCCACTAAACCATATCCCTAAGCTCTACATCTAAACGTCTTTTAAAGACTTCCAGGGATGGTGACTCCACCACTTCCCTGGGCAGCCTGTTCCAATGCCTAACAACCCTTTCGGTAAAGAAGTTCTTCCTAACATCTAACCTAAAACTCCCCTGGCTCAACTTAAGCCCATTCCCCCTCGTCCTGTCACCAGGCACGTGGGAGAACAGGCCAACTCCCACCTCACTACAGCCTCCTTTGAGGTACCTATTGAGAGAGCGATAAGGTCACCCCTGAGCCTCCTCTTCTCCAGGCTGAACAAGCCCAGCTCCCTCAGCCGCTCCTCGTAGGACTTGTTCTCCAAGGAGCAGCTGAGGGAGCTGGGCTTGTCCAGCCTGGAGAAGAGGAGGCTCAGGGGCGTATATACTGTATATACTGATATATACTATGTATATACTGTATACAGTGATATATACTGATATAGTATATATACTATATATACTATGTATATACTGATACAATGATAAATGTAATAAAACATAACAAATGCACTTTTCTATCATATATATATGTACATGTATATACATGGATAGTGTTTGTTACCAGGCTTACTTTTACTATTTCAGCATATTTTTGTATGAGTCATTCTTTCATTCCTTTGAACTTGAAAAAAGGCAATTATTTTAGGAGACATAAGTAGACCTCATAGGTAGTTCTTTCCTTATCCTTATGTAATGTCAGGCAGATTGAATTCAGAACCATTGATTGTCCAGAAAATGCTGTGTGAAATCTGAAAGGTGCTATATCAGTAAGAGAATAAGTAGGTAGAGAAAAGGTAAATATGTAAGACTATGGAGATCTTTTAGCCAGCTGAAGTGAGTATTGCAGGCAGAGGCATGCTAAGTGAGATAACTAACATTACTTACCTGGAACTCAGAAATAATCACCATAAAATAGAATAACAAGAAGCAGAGCATAAGCATTTCCAGCACAGTAATGTTACTAAGATTAAACTAGCAACAAGCATTGTGTAACACAGCTAAATATAAAACCCTAAATATATAAACATCATCTAACCAAAAAGGGATCAACAAGGACTTTTGTCTTCATTGCACAATACAGCAAAGGGAACATCAAAACACGTTCAAGTAGTAAAATCAGCAAGAAAAAAAGGATGCAGAGCATGCAGGAAAGAGGTCTGTTAAAGTCAGAAAACTCTTGCAGAATAAATGGGAAAGAAACCAAAATGAAGTACCTATATGAAAAATACAACAAACTTTGGTGGAAGCAGTTGAGATCCTCCCATATTCTTTGGGGAAAGGCTTAAAGCACCAAAATTTAAAGAGCTTAAACAGTTAGAAAAAAGTCACACATTTCAGTGATGACATCCCTCGCTGAAGAGTGCTCCAGCCTGGCTACTCCAGAATTGAGGACTACAACCATTAGGTGCTGTGGCCTTTGTTACCAGCTTCTGCATGAGGACTGATTGCTGCTCTGCATGCAGGTCTGAATGCACAGCACCATTACGGTACACTGATCATGAGTTTAAGGGTAAGATTGCCTGAATATATATCAATTATGACAGATAATGAGTAAGAAATAAACCTTGGTGACAAACATCAGGTGACAATCATCTTGTACAGTGCAGTTATAAAGTTTCAGACTGTCCTGATTCACTGGTCTTTTGAGATCTTTAATTTCCTGTTTTATATATATGTATAGACACATTTTTAGTTGCTTGAAAGCTTTATGAGGTCTTCTCAAACTCATGTAGCCAGAAACAAAAGGGACTTGAACCTAGTAAGCTAGACAGCAAATCAAAGCCAAATAAGTGCATTAGTGTTTTCCTCTTGCCTAAGCATGCCATAACTGCATTTACTTCAAATTCTACTTTCTTCATGCTCAAAGCACAATTTATAAAAGATGTGATAGTAGCTGGATGAAAACAGAAGATACTATAAAAATACAGTTGCTGGAAGCACCAGAAAAGCTGAGAAGCTGTGGATGAGCCTCAACACAATTTATAAGGGGAAAAAAAAAAGAAAAAAAAAAAAAAAAAAAAAAACAGGAAGCACTTATGACACAACAGTGGCAATAGCAATGCCACTCAGGGATCAGGGATCAACTTCAGTCCAAACTGAAGAAGAAATACTGCCTTTCTGCCACTAGAATCTGAAGAAAAATAAATAAATAAAGAAAGAAAGAAAGAAAGAAAGAAAGAAAGAAAGAAAGAGAGACAGATGAAGAAAATGTTTTTTCCCCCTCCTGAGTGTCTAGGTCCAGTACAGCCCATACAACAGGCAAGAGTTTGTTCACCAGCAGATCCCAGAGCAGTATTGGGTCAAGGATCATAGATTTGTCTGGGGATGTAGTATAGGAGAAAACAAAAAACTCATTTTGGACATAACACTAGAAATTGTACGGTGAGCTTCTGTGTTAAATATTTCAGATGAACTATATGATTTGATCAGGGCATGAATGATGGGTACATGTTTAGTGATGTTCAAGCTCTAAACAAGACTGTGGAAATAACCTGGCGGCGTTTATGATTTTTTCTAGCAACAATCTTATCATCAAAAAAATATATATATAAAAAAAATTGCTTTTTCCCCTGGTGGGTTAACCTTGGCTGGCTGCCAGACGCCCACCACACTGCTCTCCTCAACTGGACAAGGGATAAAATGCAATGAAAAAGCACATGCATCGAGATAGAGACAGGAGGCTCACTTGCCAATATGTAAAACAGACTCAACTTGAGGAAAAATGATTTATTGCCAATTAAAATTTAAAAAAAAAAAAAAAAAAAAAGTACAAAAATCAAAGCAGTGACTCCTCTCCATTTTCCCAAGCCTAGCTGCACTTCTTCAATCCTGACTCCTGAGCAGCACAGGAAGGGCAGGATATGGGCAACGTACAGCAGTTCCTCATTGCTGCTCCTTTCCTCTCATGCTTTCCCCTTGCTCCAGTGTGGATTCTCCATGGATGCAGTTCCTTCAGGAGATATCCACCTGCCCTGGTGTTGGGTCCTTATTTGGGCTGCAGTGCGTATATCTGCTGCACCATGGTCTTCTCCATGGGTTGTGGGGCAATCTGTACTCTGGTGCCTACAGCAATTTCTCCCCTCCTTCTTCTCTTATATTTTTCACTCTTTTTGTCCCCTCCTCCTCTGTCTGTCAGGCTTTTTCTCCCCTTTTTTAAAAAGAACTTCCCCAGAGGTGCTGCCATCTTGGCTTCTGGGCCCAGCCGTGCCCTGCAGTGGGGCGGTTGGAGACAGCTGAAACAAGCTGTGTCCAGCAAGGGACAGTCCCAGCCTCTCCTCACAGAGGCCACCCTGCAGCCCCCTACTGACAAATCCTGGACACTTGAACCTCATACCCTTCAATCCTCTACAGACCCAGTCTGAAGTTTACTGTGCAATAGAACAACCATGATTCATTCAGATGGTGTTTCGGTCATGTGCTATAAAATTCACCCAGATAAGCTAACCTGTTTCCTTACATCTTTTTGTTGTTGTTGTTGTTTTGTTTTGTTTTCCTTTTCTTAAATATGGTAAGCGTTTGAAGTCATTCCATAAAGAAAGACTAAATGCATTTCTGTTTCTGATATCTTGTTTAGACACAAATAAACTTACAGAAAACATTATCATATTAGTTTGCAATGTTGAAGAATAACTACCAAGCAGAAAATAGCCTGTAGTCCCTTAGAAGCTGAACCAGCAAAAGCTATTATCAATAATACTAAACTGACAACCAGTTCTGCAAGTAAGGGTTGAGCAGTCTGCATTATGTGCGTGAGGTTCTGTGAAGTTATTTTTCAGAAGAAATTCACATGTTGTGTCATAGCTACAGGTTTAACCACAGATCTGAATCAGAGGCTATGGATTGTATCACCATACTTAACAGGCAGACAGAGGTCACCTATTGCTTCCTTGTCAGGCTCATTGGTTGGCTTAGAGGGACTATATCAGCTTCTAAATCCTTTGTGTTAAGAAAAACATTTTGGCCCTTATCATAATGGTTATCATTCTTCAGTTCAGCTTTACAGAATGTGACTGGGTTGTTATGGGGTTATTACCAAGGATACAAGCTACTCCTAAAGTGGATCTTCAGCCTGAATCCATAGCACAGCATTTCCAAAATCCACATTTTTATCTCCCAGTTTTGGAAGTTAAATAAGATGCATCTTCTAGAGCTGGAGTGAAAATTTTCTTTCTCTAGAAACAATAATTTTTATACCCACAAAGTGCATTGTTACTTTACATAAATATTAAATATACATATATATGGCACATACTTGTTGCAGTGGTTGTTGAAATAATTGAATATCTAGACAAACATACTGTTCACAGTGGAGGTCTTTAGTGGAAGGAGATATTCATGATATAGTTTAGAGAGAAATAAAGCTGCAGAACAACATTCTTCATTCACAATTGCTAGCAAATGGACCTTTAATTAGACAAATTCTGCAACACCTGTGACCTGGACAAGCCCCACCACCTTTTATAAAGTTGCTGTGTAATCCAAAAGGATAGGGATTTGGCATGAAAAACTAGTAGTGTCTCCTGGATCTGTGTGATTTATTTAGATTTGTATAAAGACTAAAAATGAGCTCACCAGAAGCTTTAAGTGCCCTTGACAAAATAAATCCTAAGGACAGCAATCTGAAAGAGCCCTCAGTAAATTGCCCTCTTTTTCAAACAGCTTCATATATGATTAGTATAATTACAGATATGTTCCTTCCATTGCAAATATTGTGAAAGATAAATCTTTCAACAGTAGTGCTAGCTGGCAGAGTGATACGGTAAGAATATAGTACTTTGTAACTCCATAGTTCTGCAGTACCATTTAAATACTTCTCTGTATGTCAAATCCCTCTGCCTGCTTTCTTTGTGTAAGGCTACTGTTCTCAATGTAATTGGAGCAGGAAATGGATGGGTACAGATCTGGCATCACCATCCCATTTTATTTGTAAGATACAATGATTTTTCTGGCTATCATGTGGAGCAGATATTTGCCTTGAAGATTCTTTTCTTCCTCAGGTGGATACCTGTGGTAATATTTTGCATATATTGCAATACATGGCAATATTTTGCAGCATTGCTTTGTCCTTGAAAGTGGCAAAATGGCATACAAACAGTGATGTGAAGGACCAATGCAGTCAATCCTTGAATGGAGTGGTGGTGGAGCTGTAGTATTGCTACCCGCCTAGGGGTGACTAAGAGCACATATCCCTCCCAAGCCAATGTCAAAAGGAGAGCTAGAATTCTCTCAGCTCCTTGTCACTCATCACCTCATCACCTCATCACCTCGGTATCTTATAATTTGCTCTGAATATTAAGAAAAAAAATACCGTACTAAACATTTTTATTGCTCCTGTTGGTTACAGACTTTCAGGTGTATATTTCTACCTCCCATGGTTAAGAATCTGATATAAAAAAGGTATTTTGTTTTGTTTTGTTTTTGTTGTTGCCCTAACATTAGAAGCTTTTAAATAATCTGTCAAAATATTGTCTTTTGTGCTGCTGATGTTTCTTTATCCAGAAGCAAGGTCTGCTTATGCCTTTGGTTCTGAACACAAACAAATCAATCTGTCTCTCACAAAAGAGTACAGAGAAGCCTGCAAATTATCCCTTGTGAAAGAAACATAAAAATAAGAGACAAGTGAAATAACCTAATAAAGCATGAACTGATATGAAAAAAAAAAAATAGTATTTTCCCTTGATACTGGAGCTATCAGCAGAAAAATAGGAACTTTAATGAATTTTGTTCAGACCTAAATAGAGGATGTCAGTGATGGAAAAGCAAACAAATTTTTGTTTTTATTTTTCACCATGGGATAGTGGTATTGACTCAAGATGAACAAGAAGATATTATAAATATATGTTTTTAAGAAATTTTAGGATTCTGTCATCAAAGTGTGGTATGCTACAAGTTGATTCTTACAAGCATCTTCTATTATAATTTATTCAGACAGCAAAGCTAGAAGCTTCCAGCTCAAATCTCACTTTTTTTTCTTAGATTAAAAAATTAAATGAGTCACTGGGGTATGCCTGCAATACAGACCACAATAGATACATCCATTCTAGCTTTAAGTTAGCTCAGATGTAATCTTACTGCAGCAGGGTGGCAAAATACAGCTTCCAGATGTGCTTGTGTAACACTTGGATTGTGTTAACTTCTTGAGTTAACTTGCTTAGAGCTAAGTTGGGTATCCCTGCCCATCGCTGCCTATCTGAAGTGCCAACACCTTAGCATCAACCTTGTGAAGACAATGACTGCTGCTAGCCCACAGAGGAAATAAGTCACTTCTGCCCCATCCAGAGTTTTGCCAGACAAATCACTGAAACAGTCAATAGTTCAGCTTGAAAACTTAAATAGATGCATTGTAGCACCATACAACACCCATTGCTCTCTCCAACTAAACATGAAATAAAATAAGGAAAATAAAAATCATTTTCTGATGACAAATGCCAAGATATCACTAGTGGTGCTGTTACAAGGAGGTGGTCCATGATTTTTATATTTTCTGATATTAAGGAATGTTTTGCCTGGTCAATGAATACTTATAGGAAAACCATACGATAGAGGGAAGGAAGGAAGGAAGGAAGGAAGGAAGGAAGGAAGGAAGGAAGGAAGGAAGGAAGGAAGGAAGGAAGGAAGGAAGGAAGGAAGGAAGGAAGGAAGGAAGGAAGGAAGGAAGGAAGAAAAGGAAAGGAAAGAAAGCTAAATTTGGACTATGAGACTTTATCTTTGTGGTAGCATAGCAATGGTCATTAATCATATTTTAATTAAACATCTCTGTGATATAAATCTGACTCATTAAGTCATGCACGGATCAGTTAACTGAGTGTTCAATATCACTATGTGACTAATATGACTGAATATGATGCAAAGAAGTCAAATAATACTTTCATAATTTAAAAAAATCACTTATTTTTCTTCTAGAAAGAAAAAAAAAAAAAGCATTTTATCAATTTCCTACTCAAATTTTGAATATTAAATCTATTTATCATTTTAAATAATTACTGGTGTAGTCACATGGTAATTATTCCTTGTATTTGTGCAGGCAATCATATATAAAATAGGCTCATATTTTAAAGTGTTATGTGCTGTGGTTGACTGCTGAAGATTTTAAGGCTTTCTGCAATGGTGAAAGTGGTTATATCCAACATGGATTTTGGCCCAAAACATCCCCTAAGCAGCAGAAATTGCACTAGATTTTACTAATTCTATAGTGTGAAGTAGTGGCTAAGAAAGAAATGCAATACTTAAATAAATAAAAAGATGAACAAGAAATGGAATTACAGAACTATTTTTGATTGTCTATGGTATTAGTAAGACCTATACTGTGTTCCATTTCATGAACTTGTCTAAAAGCAGTGTTGATGTATTGGAAAGGGCTTAAAAAAGAGCTATAAGAATGACAGAAGTTGTGTGTGGGAAAAAAAAAAAAAAAAAAAAAAAAAAAAAGCTTTTACAATGAGATACTAAACGGACTGAGTTGATTTAGCTTAACAAAATGAAGGTTAAGAAGTGACCTGATTATGGCCTAGAAATGCTTTTACAGAACAGATTCTTTCAGCACTTAAGAGAAGTTTAATCTATCAAAGGCATTAGAGATCTACAGCCTGAATGTGGAGTATAGGCCAATTAAGACTAGAAATGAAACATGATTTTTTTACAGTGAGTCATCACTAAACAACTGAACAAGTTTTCTAGATACTTGAAAATTGTTTAAATGAAAGTTAGATGCCTTTCTGAAAGATAAGCCTTAGCTGAATCAGAAACGCTGGTCTTCATGTTCTATTGAGATAAACCAGATACGTTAGCATCTAGGTCTCTTAAAAACAGTGTTTAGCCAGCTGTGCTTCTCTTTCTGTGACAAGACTCTGAAATCTGCATATACACTACATACTAGCACAGCTTTCTTGGACTACAAATCAAGCTTGTTAGCTTAATGGACCAGGGTCTTTAGATTGCTTCTGGAGGTGGATTCGCCCCTTCATTGCTGCTGCAGCGTCTGATTCCACAGTCAAATAGATGAGAGAGAAAAACGTTGATTGCCATCAGTGAGAAAGGTTGATGAGCTAGGCTTTAGAACTCAGAGCATACCCAGTGAAATTGTCATATGGAATGTGGGAGGCCATTACACTCTTCTCTTGGGCCTGTCCTGATTAAATACACTCAGAATAAAAATCCTCAGTCTCAAGTAGGTGATGGCAGTAAGCTGAAAGTGGGGGACATCTCGGTGGTGATCAAGTCTGATGTAGAAATGACAGAGCCTTCTGATGAGTGAGACAGAGAGAAATTGTTCTGCCCTAAACTCCACAAAAATGGAATTGCACAAAAATGGTGGCAGGTGGGAATGATGGAGTCAACCAAGCTGGACATAACTGAATCAATTTTCAAAGAACTGGGTAAGATAGATACAGTGGTACTAACCAAATGCCAACATTGAGAATAGCCTATTAATTCCTTGGTAGTCTGAATACAGAATAAGACTTAATTCTTATTTACACATATGTCTCAGTGGATTCCTCAGATAAAGAAAGAAGTCTTAGCATGAGATAATTCCTGGTTTAAGACTCCTTTTACACTAGTGAAAAGGAGTGTAAGAGCATTCATGTGAAAGAGAATCTGACCCTATTGTTGGAAGCTGTAACTTTAAAATCATTCTACTGTAATGCTCATTTTATAGTATTGCTTAAGCCAGTTTCTCTTTTAGAACAGCACATTCCATAAATCTTCCTAAAGGGGATTTTTAGCTTTAATTTCCCATGAGCTGTATACCATTAGAGACAACACACATTTATGCTGTATTTAAAATTTGGGACCTAGGAATACTTTTAGGTGCAGCCCACCTCCATCTCAGAATAATAAATACCTTGGTATTTATACTTCATGATGCTTTGCAGAAAACCCAGGAAGAAACATCAGTTTGAGTCTGCTGTAAGAATACCCCCTTTCATAGCTACTGTGTTCAGTGGACAAGCTGATCTGTGCACTCTACTGAAAACAGGCATGCACTACATAATCATGTATCGAAAAAGCAATTACTGAAACAATGCAAAAGCCCAGCCCTAATTTTTCAAATTTGTTTTCTGGGAGAACCTAGCAATCTATTTAACTGTCTTGTTGGGAATGTAGAGACAGCAGAGATCACAGAATCATAGAATGGCCTGGGTTGGAAGAGACCTCAAAGATCAATCTCCAACCCAACTGCCATGGTCAGGAATGCCACCCATGAGATCAGGTCACCCAGGGCCTTATCTAATCTGGTCTTGAACACCTCCATGAATGGGATATCCACAACCTCTCTGGGCAACTTGTTCCAGTGCCTCACCACCCTCTGAGTGAAAAATTTCCTCCTAACCTCTAATCTAAATCTCCCGTCTTTTAGAACCATTCCCCCAAATACATAAGTAAAAAAAACATGAGCAGGCTTGAAAAATCAGCAGAGAAAAAGTATTCACAGTAATTCTCACTGTAGTGATAGGTTTCATACACACTGTGTGTTTTTCAATTCTTTTCCTTTGAACAGGTAGCATGCACAGCTCACAGGTGTACTGACCCTGACTGTCAGACAGTTTCTGATTTCTGACTTTTCAGTGTCAGAAAACAGTGATTTTTTTTTTCAAATACCCAGGAAATGTGCAGGTTGTAGATCTTCTTTTCAAGTGGCGGTTTTCCTGTGTTGAGTATTAAGAAATGCAGTTGTATAAGGCAGTGTTTTTCAAGCTGCAGTTTCTGCATACTAAGATTATAGCTTATCAGTAAGATAAACAGCACTAGAGCCCAGGCCTAAACATTGGTTATATGTTTGTTCTTCCTGTTAAATTTTTCACAGTCTTAAATATAGTATAGAGGATTAGCAACCTTTCCATGTAGACACCCTACATGGGGGGAAGGTGGGAGTATTTTGCTTATGGATGCCAGCTGGCTACAGCCCAACAGACAGTACTTGTATCATTTTAAGTGTTGGAGTAGATTTAGTCCAAGGGCTCAAAGATCACTATGCTATGGGTGTCTCTAAAAGGAAACTAATAAAAAGAAGGTTTTATCAGAAGACTAGAATTTTCTATAGAAAGATTTTTAGCGGTTGGACAAATAGAAAAAAGAAAAAAAAAATAGAAAAAAGAAAAAAAAAATCAAACACTAATGCATAAGAAGTCAGAAAACATCAACATTTTCAGTTCTGTTTTTGTGGTGTATGTACAAGTTGTATCTGTCATGGCATCAATATAGTTTAGCTCAAATAAATTGCGCATAGGATGTGTCAGACAAGAGACTTGTGGACGTCCAGAAAGTGCTTTCAAAACATATCCATACACGTATCTATATAAAATATACAATAAATCATATTTAAGAGATGGTATATTAATTTGACAATCTCTATTTTTTGTATTGTTAATGACCCAATTCTTTGTTGTTGAAACAGAGATAATGCTGGTCTCTTCTTTCCCTCCCTCCCTCCCTCCCTCCCTCCCTTCCTTCCTTCCTTCCTTCCTCCCTCCCTCCCTCCCCTCCCTCCCTCCCTTCCTCCCTCCCTTTCCTTTCCTTTCCTTTCCTTTCCTTTCCTTTCCTTTCCTTTCCTTTCCTTTCCTTTCCTTTCCTTTCCTTTCCTTTCCTTTCCTTTCCTTTCCTTTCCTTTCCTTTCCTTCCTTTCCTTTCCTTCCTTTCCTTTCCTTCCCTTCCCTTCCCTTCCCTTCCCTTCCCTTCCCTTCCTTCCCTTCCCTTCCCTTCCCCTTCCCTTCCCTTCCCTTCCCTTCCCTTCCCTTCCCTTCCCTTCCCTTCCTTCCCTTCCTTCCCTTCCCTTCCCTTCCCTTCCTCCCTTCCCTTCCCCTTCCTTCCCTTCCCTTCCCTTCCCTTCCCTTCCCTTCCCTTCCCTTCCCTTCCCTTCCCTTCCCTTCCCTTCCCTTCCCTTCCCTTCCCTTCCCTTCCCTTCCCTTCCCTTCCC